>NC_090437.1:793919452-794540389 GCF_031143425.1 Pleurodeles waltl | reverse complement strand
GGGGTCGCGGGGCCCCTGGGGGCCCCTGCAGTGCCCATGCCACTGGCATGGGCATTGCAGGGGCCCCCGTAAGAGGGCCCCTAAATGTATTTCACTGTCTGCTGCGCAGACAGTGAAATACGCGACGGGTGCAACTGCACCCGTCGCACAGCTTCCACTCCGCCGGCTCGATTCCGAGCCGGCTTCATCGTGGAAGCCTCTTTCCCGCTGGGCTGGCTGGCGGTCTGAAGGAGACCGCCCGCCAGCCCAGCGGGAAAGTCAGAATTACCGCCGCGGTCTTTCGACCGCGGAACGGTAACCTGACGGCGGGACTTTGGCGGGCGGCCTCCGCCGCCCGCCAAGGTCAGAATGAGGGCCTAAGGCCTAAGGCCCTCATTCTGACCTTGGCGGGCGGCGGAGGCCGCCCGCCAAAGTCCCGCCGTCAGGTTACCGTTCCGCGGTCGAAAGACCGCGGCGGTAATTCTGACTTTCCTGCTGGGCTGGCGGGCGGTCTCCTAAGGCCTAAGGCCCTCATTCTGACCTTGGCGGGCGGCGGAGGCCGCCCGCCAAAGTCCCGCCGTCAGGTTACCGTTCCGCGGTCGAAAGACCGCGGCGGTAATTCTGACTTTCCCGCTGGGCTGGCGGGCGGTCTCCTTCAGACCGCCAGCCAGCCCAGCGGGAAAGAGGCTTCCACGATGAAGCCGGCTCGGAATCGAGCCGGCGGAGTGGAAGCTGTGCGACGGGTGCAGTTGCACCCGTCGCGTATTTCACTGTCTGCGCAGCAGACAGTGAAATACATTTAGGGGCCCTCTTACGGGGGCCCCTGCAATGCCCATGCCAGTGGCATGGGCACTGCAGGGGCCCCCAGGGGCCCCGCGACCCCCCCTACCGCCATCCGGATCTCGGCGGTCCGACCGCCGGGATCTGGATGGCGGTAGGGGGGGTCAGAATCCCCGCGGCGGTGCAGCAAGCTGCGCCGCCGCGGAGGATTCAATGGGGCCGCGGTACACTGGCGGGACCCCGCCAGTGGTGCCGGTCCGACCGCGGCTTTACCGCCGCGGTCGGAATCCCCATTGGAGCACCGCCGGCTTGTCGGCGGTGCTCCCGCGGTCCTCCGCCCTGGCGGTCAAAGACCGCCAGGGTCAGAATGAGGGCCTAAGTGTCCTATGGGGTCAGAATACCTGTATCCTGATCCCTTATGTATTTTTGAACAGTATTTTTCCCTTCCCCCAGCCGATGCAACAAACAAAATGATGCCCACAACTTTTATGTCAGAAAATCTGAAAATGCATGAAAATGAACATTACATGTAGACACATAAGTAGGATAGTCCTACCGCCTTATGCATTTGCCTGCTCACTATGGCCCTCATTCTGACCTTGGCGGGCGGCGGAGGCCGCCCGCCAAAGTCCCGCCGTCAGGTTACCGTTCCGCGGTCGAAAGACCGCGGCGGTAATTCTGACTTTCCCGCTGGGCTGGCGGGCGGTCGCCTTCAGACCGCCAGCCAGCCCAGCGGGAAAGAGGCTTCCACGATGAAGCCGGCTCGGAATCGAGCCGGCGGAGTGGAAGCTGTGCGACGGGTGCAGTTGCACCCGTCGCGTATTTCACTGTCTGCGCAGCAGACAGTGAAATACATGTAGGGGCCCTCTTACGGGGGCCCCTGCAATGCCCATGCCAGTGGCATGGGCACTGCAGGGGCCCCCAGGGGCCCCGCGACCCCCCCTACCGCCATCCGGATCTCGGCGGTCCGACCGCCGGGATCTGGATGGCGGTAGGGGGGGTCGGAATCCCTGCGGCGGTGCAGCAAGCTGCGCCGCCGCGGAGGATTCAATGGGGCCGCGGTACACTGACGGGACCCCGCCAGTGGTGCCGGTCCGACCGCGGCTTTACCGCCGCGGTCGGAATCCCCATTGGAGCACCGCCGGCCTGTCGGCGGTGCTCCCGCGGTCCTCCGCCCTGGCGGTCAAAGACCGCCAGGGTCAGAATGACCACCTATATGTTTGTTTTGTATATGTTTTCAATAAAAGCAAGAAATGCATAAAATATTCCTGTTCCGTTGTAGGCACCTGCTAGGGAGCATATGTCAGCTATGAACTCTCCATTCCTTTGTTATTTCGCAAAGCTAATATATTTGTTGTGCATTCCTAAACACACATTTTAGTGAACTATTGCACACATTTATGGTTTTATAACTCCATCTCTGAATGGATTATAAGCTTAATAAACTCAGCACACTGTTCCATCAAGAAAGGGAGTGAATAGACACAGGGCTAGAGATAGTAGTTAAGGAGAGCCCTCACACACCCAATAGGATGTCAAGCTTCATCACTGGGAAATCTCCTCACCAGACCGGCGTTGCAATGCCTGACAGCCACCCCTATTACAGTGGTGGTACTTAGCCGGAGATCGTCTACAGAATACGGTTCGATCTAGGATGAATACTGACAGTTGGAATATGTAGGAGAGAAAACAAAGGTTAAAATTGGTTCAGAACCCAAAGCATCACATTTAATACGTCAGGGATAGGCTCAAACCAAGATTAAAAGAAGAATGAGGGAGTGCTGATGGGGATAATGTTCCACTGCACTCCACATAAGGAAAAAAGGTAGTGCCCCAAATTGGGGGTGTGAGTGCTCTCCTTAACTACTGACTATCTCTAGCCCTGTGTCTATGCATTCCCTTTATTGATTGACCAGTGTACTGAGTTGATTATGCTTTGATTTGGGAGATTGTACACTGGACCAGTAACCTCCCAGTCCCTCTCTTTTTTGTGATATGGATTATAAGCTTGCCACTAGCATTATTTCTAAGGAGGCTTCCGTAGCAGTTTCCATATCCCTAAGAAATAACTTGTAAATACTGTATTTAATAGCTGTATGAAAAGAACAACAAATAATTATGCTTTGCACATCTGATATCTATATTTTTCAGACTCTACCTCTACAAATATTTTTAAGATTAATCATGTGCTGTGTCTGCAATTGGCTATAATATTCTTCTAGCTCATTTGAAGATTGTTTTGAGGTCATTTGCAAATAGTTGTTCCTGACTCATCCTGAAAATTAATGAAGGGACATTTTACACACTGCCCAATTAAATAAGTTCCAGATTTGCAAAGAAATGTTCATTCTCGGGTCTGTCCTTAGACTTCAACACTGTGACCCATGCTGTCCTCCTAGATGGCTTAGCTAATATTTAGATTTGTGGAACAGTCTTAGATCTCCTGTGATCCTTTCTCACTGACAGTGAGTTTAGGTCAGAAATCCTTTCTTTGCCCTGTTGGGTCCCTCAAGGGTCATCATTGTGCCATATGCTTTTTCATATTTATGCATTCTCCCTTAGTCTTACTAATACAGACTTTTGGCTTCTCCACATTTGCATGTGCAGAAAACACTCAAATTATAGTGTCAATTTCGACCAACGTTGAAGAGGTTTCTCAATGCTTCAGCAGTGCATATGTGAGGTTGTGAAGTGAATGAGATGCAACAGTACGAAGCTAAATTCAGAGAAACCTGAGGTTCTCCTCTTTGAAAAATATACCTCACTTTGAAACTCATCTTGGTGGCCCGGCCCCTTGGTTCCCTTCCTACCCCTGTCCTGAAAGTTAGGAACCTGGGGTGATCATCAACGCCACTCTTACTTTCGGAGATCAGATTATTAAGCTCACTTCTTCCTGTTTTTTCATTTTAAAAACACTAAGAAAATGTTTTCCTTTTACCAATTTGACCTTCAAATCAGTTGTTATTGCACTGGTATTATCCAGGTTGGATTATTGTAATGCCCTTTATCAGCTTATTCATCTATGCTCCTTAAATAAACTCCAGCTTTTACAGAATGCGGCAGCCCAGCTCCTAAAGATCATCCAAATTTCAATTGTTGTCCTAAGCTTTAATGGCGCTTCACAGGCTCCCTGTCAAGAAACGAGTGTCCTTTAAGGTACTTTGTACGGCCAGTCTCTCCAGGGGAAAGGCCCAAAGTATTTGAGGAAGAGATTTACATGGTAGGTGCCAAGAAAATCCTTGCATTCAGCTGCATCCAGGACACTCCCAATCCCCAAATGTAATAAAGTATAATGGGGCAGAAGGAGCTTGGTTTACTCTACCTGTAAATTGTGGAATAAACTTCCATGGGGTCTTAAAAATCAGCAGAACGTTACCAGGTTACCTTATCGCTATAAGGTAAGCTGGTAAAGTTCTTTTGATTTTTAAGACTCCAATGGTCTTAAACCTGTCAGAAGTTAGCACCAAGACACCTCCGGGCATTCATTGTGCTTAATTCATTTTATAAACATCAAAATCACGAACAACGTGCGCTTTGTGCAGTAAAGTGTGTGCATACCTCCAGCTGCATGGTTGAAGTCATATTTCTGTAATTTACATGGCTAACCATCAGTCTGTTTTTGTCCTCTGTTTTTGATCACCACAGATTTGTGTATTATGTTTTTCATCAGTTGGTGCACATTGTATGAAGCTTTTCCAAACTGTGAACGCAAAACATTTATCTGCCATAATCTCATCTATGAGTACAAGCAGTGGCAAAGTCAATAGGTGGTTTTACCTATGCAAGCTATTGGTTTTGTCAGTGGTTTTAGCCATGTTGCCCAGCAGTGTTGCTGCTATGCAGCATGGCTAAAAGTTTAACAAGGCTTTAGCTGGCTGAATCGTAGCATTTTATTGCTGGTGGGAGGGCAGGGTGGCAGGTACCATGGAGGGAGGGAGTACCACACAGAAGGTGTAGTTGCTCCTACACGTCCTTGCTCTAGGAATAAAAAAGCACTGTGACATAGCTAGCACTTGCTGCTTTATATCACAATTCTTTTAACTTTCAGCCGTGCTGCAGAATAGCTGCGTGGCTCTGCAACGCGCTAAAAACATGGAAAAAGCCAATAGGTTACGTAGCTGTCTATTGAATTTGCCAATGATTGTTTTCTGGCAGGACAGGAAGGTGGGAGAGGGCTAGAAACAATGTGGGACATGGGACAGGGGGCAAGCAACAAAGCAGGATGGGACTGGAGGCTAAAAGGTCTGAGGTGCGGGGTACACATGAAAATTGTGGATAATATCCAATGAGTCAGTTTCCTTACCAGCCTCTACCTGTTCTCATGTGTATGTGTTTGTTGGTAATGAACATCTGTGTAGTGCCCCCCCAGATTTTTGCCTTGATTGCTTTTGCTGGCTGTAGACAATTGTGCATTTCACTTCTGCTAAACATAGGTAAAGTGTATGTGCCTCGCTTTCAACATTGGGATACAATATTTAGTTTAATAATTAACTGGTGAAGTCAGATTTCTAATAACTATTTTGTACAAGTATTTTTTTTAGAAAGCTCATATGCCTGAACTCCAACAGTCACCTGACAGCTAAAAATCTCTCTTGATAATGTACAAACCTACTCCCAGAGTAGAGACAAAAGGCTTTGGACATGGGAAAGTGTTGTTTTCCCTTGACAGTAAAACCTGTGGGTTGTGCTGAGGACCTTAATTAACTTAAACAAGGCGTACTCTGTTACAGGCTGATGTGGCTAACACCTGATCCTGTCCCTTCCCTTTGCATCTCCCCTCCAGTCAGTCATGCACCAATCCTGGTGGAAGAGGAGCTGCCCCAGATATGGGGTGGGTACAGGAGCTCTGCACAGGGTAAGAAAGGCTCTGCACTCTTTGTTTAAGTTTGAAAGGGTGTTGAAAATTTTGCTACTGATTGACAGGGGTGAAAGGTTACTCAAGCAGCCACCACAATTTCTGTAAGAGTGCAGTCACACACATACCCTTAAGTAACCTGTGCTCAACCAACTGGTAGTTTGACAAAAGAGCAGTCAGACTTAATTTAGAGGCAATGTTTAATGTACTTATGCAGCATTTCGAACAGTAATAAACTGGAAACACAGCACAAGAAAAATTAAAAACCAACGCAGAACAATATAGTAAAATTTATTAAATTAGTTGACATCAAAACAACAAAAATCCAAACAGTAGAACCGAAGAAAGGCCCACTTGTAAGGGTTCAGGACTGGGATGACATCACTTGGAATGAGGCAGGACTCACAGCAGGCAGAGTCTAGGTGCAGGTTTCAGGTTGATTGGAGCCAATTCTGTACCTGACGCACTAAGCAGTAGGCCAGCCAACTAGCCCTTAGAATCACTTTGATAGTTCTGGGTTCAAGGTGCAAAGTTAGTACCTTCACTTAGGCAGCAGAGCGGCAGAGTAGTAGGGCAGCAGAGTGGCACTCCTTCTTGCAGCAGAGCAGCACAGCAGTCCTCCCGAGTCTTCCACAGGTCAAGAGGTTTACTGAATTGCTGTGTCTGAGGGTCCTATATTTATACTTCTTGCCAGCTTTGAAGTAGAGAAGGCTCCGGAGGTTTCCACCCCCAGATGTTTTTGAGTTGCTTCCCTCCCTGCCCTGTCCCCAGCTTGTTCAGAGGCACAACACTAGTATAAAACCTTTAGTGAATGTACAGGGACAGAGTCTTTGTGATGTGTAAGTGTGGTAGATGATAGCTCCTCCTCCTCATCAAGTCAGATATGGCCCATCCTGCAAGCACCTATCCCCCCTTTGTCTCACTCTTTCTGGGAGGAATCTGTAAGTAACATATAGTCATGTGATACAGCATTCAGGGAGTAAATGGCTGGCACAGGAAAATGCAACTTTCTAAAAGGGGTATTTTCAGACCTGTGACTTGAAATCCAACTTTACTAGTAAAGAGGACTTAGAATTACAGTTCTTTTGACACCAAACTCTGCATTCTCACTTGCTCCCAATTAAACGTTATCACTTAATAAGTGTAATAAGGTAACCCAATGTTTGCAATGGGAGGGGCAGTCCTTGCAGTAGTTTTTCACTACCAGGACATATCAAACTTAAAAGTCCATGTCCAACTTTTTAAATTCTGTGCACCCTGCCCTAGGACTCTTTGGGGCCTAACCAGGGGGTGAGTTATATGTATTAAAAATTGTTTATTTTGCTGAATTGAAATGGCAGTTTAAAACTGTATGCACATGCTACAGTAGCAGGTCTAACACAAGCTACTTAAGCGGGTGGAACAATGAGTGCTGCAGGCCCACTAGCAGCATTTCATTTCCAGGCCATGGGTATATTTTCTACCATTTTACTAGGGACTTGAAAGTACATTAAATGTTCCAATTGGATGAAAGCCAATCTCAACCTGTTTATAGATCAATTCTATTTGTTTTATAGCCATAGGAAACAGTTAGACACACAGCTTTTTCATCTACAACCCAGAGTCTGACAGCATCATAATAAGTAGGTAAACTCAGACATTTACACAGCCGACTGTCTACATGCGTTTCCTAAGGCATTTCAAAGGAATAAGAACACAACCAAGCCCTGAAATGCCCCCCACTCCACATCTTTTTCGGTAAGCAAAGATATGTTGACCTTTGACTACTGTGACATTATGTGAAGCCATTCCAGAGTCAGCTTACAAGTAAAATAGAGTTACAATGTTGGTGGGTCTGCAAGTGGTGCATTTGGGGAGCAAACAATGCACTTTGAGATAGGCCGGGCATGTCAGCTCATTAAATTCGAAAGCCAGAATAGAGTTGACTGGCTCCTATAGGTCAGAGTACGAATCACCATCAGAAGCAACTGTGAGGGAGAGTTTCTCCAGCCCCAGGATCGACCAGAGTTTATGGAGCCATGCTATGTAATTGTGGGCCCTATCTGAATCCCACGCTGCGAGGAGAACTTGATGAGCAGCCCCCAAGGCTAACACCATCTGTCTCCCTCTCTGAGATTGTAAGGGATAGGTTAGTGGATTGGGAAGCCCTAGATTATTGTAAGCAGGGAATCGTGTATTGAAGGCCCTGTCAATGTCATCCAGGATACGCCCCGTTTAGCAGACCAATTTCAGGGAATGCCAGAGTAGATGGATCAAATTGCCAGAACCACTATACCCCCTCCAACAGTCTACAGAGCGACCTGGTTTCCAGGCATAGACCCGAGCCAGTATGAGGTACCAGTAGGAGTCTTTTTTATATGCAATCTCTGTGCTGGCTCTAATATGCACAGTGTGATAAGACCCAGTAGTAAATGTTCTCCCACTCTTTAGGGGAGAGGGCCCTGCCTAGCTCCATCTCCTACCTCCTCTGTCCCGCTGTTTTCACCTGTGGCATCGCCGACCAAGCGGAGCATAGATCTTCATTATAAGATGCCTATCATTCTTTTTAAGGAAGATCCATTTTTCAAAAGGCGCCAGGGGTCACTCTGCAGGTGTTCTAATGTCAGGTTGAGGCACCCATTGTCTCACTTGCAGGTATTGGATCCTGTCAGCATCCTATAGAGCACAATCAGCTTTGAGTTGTTCAAATGGGATTATCCCATGAGTTTTGAAGAGGCACTCCATTTGCAGCTGTCTTCCTGCAGCGTCAAGTTTGTTCAGGATACATACCTGGCGTAAAGTCAGGAGTAGCTAGGATGGGGTCAATTGAGAAGGGAAAGAGGTCAGTTTGGCCCTTGTTGCTTCAGCATCCGAAACCTTAAGCATGCAAACCGTTACTGATGAGGAATAGAGGCCCCCATGCCCAATGTTTACGCAGAAGCCAGAACTCTTTCCAGATATGAGAGCCCACGACTGCCTGGTCCATAAAGCACCAGTATTTCTCAGTGTCGGGTCTGCTCCATTCAAACATAAAGCGCAATTGGTAGTAGCAAGCAACCAGGGGTGCAGCAAGTCCCCTTTCATGCATTGTGTAGTAGAGTTACTGACTGTAGAGACATGATTTCTTTCCATCACCAGTTGCAAAGAGTGAAGGGTGTGTTTAGGTGGGGTCAGTGAAAGGGCTTGAAAGATATAGAGTTTTCCAGGGAGGACTGCCATCTTAATTGCTGCGATCCAGTCTAGGCAGCATAGATGTAGGTGGCACCAAGTAGCCAGATCAGACAGAACCTGAGATGTGAGAGTGGTATAATATAGAATTACTTTTCCTGCAATAGAGCAGGCCAACTTGATGCAGAGAAAAGGCATATGCTCACTGGCCCACTCAAAAGAGAATAGTGAGCGAAGGCGGCTCTCCGGTGATTGTGTCAGAGATAAGTTCAGGACCTGGGTTTTTTGCAGGTTTACTTTGAACCCTGATACCTCCCCAAAGGAGTGGATCTCTGTCATTAGGTCCAGCAGGGATTTTTCTGGAGTAGTTAGGGTGAGGATCACATCATCTGTGTATAAGCCAAAGAGATGTTAGTTGCCACCAAAGGGAATGCCCAGGATGGTGGGGCTCTCCCTGATTCTACAGGTGAAAGGCTCCGTATACAGGGCAAAAAAGAGAAGGGAGAGAGGACATCCCTGCCGGGTGTCTCTGTGAATGGGGAGGGGTTTAGACAGCAGACTGTTGACTCTCACTGAAGCCCTAGGAGAGATATAGTCACTGTGAATCCAGCGTCGGAACTTGACCCTGAAATCAAATTGTTTTAAGGTCTCGGCATTGATGGAGCAAATAATCGCATCCTTGTGGGAGAGACTGATCTTGTCCATTGAATGGAGAATACGTTAACTGTTATCCTCACACTGGCGGTTGCGTATAAAGCTGGCCTGATCAGGCTCAACCATGCCCAGATTGAGGGGGTTTGGTGGTCCACCAAGATGCTAGTAAAGAGTTTGACATCAAAATGTAAGAGGGAGAACGACCTGTAAAACCCGCACAAACTGGGATCTTTGCCTGGCTTAGGGATGACAATAATAGATACTTCTAGCATGGAGTCAGTGATTGAGCCGGTGTCAGCAAAGGAGTTGAAAAGGCGGGTTAGCAATGGGCTAGACCTTGGAAAAAGACTTCATAAAACTGTGGTGTAAAGCTGTTGGGCCAAGGGGGATTTCATTGGCTTCAGGCGTGCAACGGCTGAGATTACCACCTTAATCCAGCTGGGAGGGGGTGATACCGGATACTCTTCACAGTACCTAGGGAGGTTGAAGGGGAGAGTGTCAGTGGCTTTTTATAATGTACTATAAAAGTGTTGGAATGCTGCTGGAATGTGGAGCTCCCGTGTATCTCTGAGACCATGGAGATTTGTATGATTCTAATTATATCTCTCTGGTATTTGGCACGGAGTCAGGGTGCAATCAATCGGCCACATCGATTACTACCCAGGTAAAATGTATGCTTTAGCTTGGCCATTGCATATTCCGCACTGTCTAAGTCTGAGCACTTGAGGAGCAGTTTAATTTTTTCTAACTCACTCCATACTCATGGGGCCCCAGTTCATTTATGTATGGTTTCCGACTTCCACACTTTCTCTTCTGGGTTCACGCTTTTCTCTTTGTGGCATTGGTTCTAAGCCGCTGAGATAGCGACGAGTTCCCCTCTATCAGCTTCAGTGTTTCCCATAAGGAGGCCAAGGGTGTCTCTTTGATGTCACTGTTATGGAGCAAGTCTGCTATCATCCCCTGTAGCACCTCTATGGTAGTCTGAGATGAGAGGACTGTTGTCTACCCACCTCCACCTGGAGAACCAGAGAGAGGGGTGCATGATATAGGCTTCCTGAACAAGAGCCTGTATTGTGGGGGTCCCCAAGAAATTATGAATGCAGGCATAGGTTATGTGTGCTCCAGAGCAGTAGGTGTAGTTGTGCATCCCCCAGTGTCCCCCAGCCCATAGTAAGCCAGCCAATTCTGTGGTGAGAAGGTGCCGGTCTAAACATAGCATTGGCCATAGCTATTTAAGTATGTGTTTAAGGCTGGGTTCAGGTCCCCGTCCACCAGGACTGCTGTGTCAGAGGACTGTAGTACTAAGGAAAGTGCACTCTCAATAAATGTCTTCTGGTGTTTGTTCGGTTTGTAGATGTATGCGAGTGTAAAGCAAAAAGTGCCATCATAAAGCAAGAAGGCGCCTCTTGATGTCAGCCACCTTAGTCAGAAGATCACCCCAAATCGTCATGAAAGTAAGATAGTCAACCCCCTTGCTTTACGGGCCCCAAGGACCAATAATGTCATAGGAACCAGCAGATTTCCATCTAGTGTTCATCGCTGAAGAGGCGGTGAGTCTCCTGCTGGAAGCAAATGTCATTACTGCATTCTAGGAGTGATTGAATAGCATTGCTTTTAGTTGGTTTGTTAATGCCTCTGACATTGAGACTTGTAACTTTAGGCTCCAGGAAGTCACACAAAATGGCAAAGGGCACTAGGGGTGCAGTGGAGGATTGAATGAGAATGAGGTAAAAATGGCACTTGTAGGGAGGTAGTAGTGGGTTGTGTAGTGGGAAGGAGCAATAACAAACTTAAACAGTTCCGATATAACATATTAAAAAAATATAAACAGTAACTAGTCCTTCTGCCACCGCAGACCAAGTTGAAGAGGATGAACCCTTGTGGACGTCAAAGGGGAAAGGTGCTGGTAGAGTGAATGTAATTGTCATGGAGGAGTCTTGCCTGCTCCTGACTCCACGCTGTCCAATACTGCCTGACATTCTTTTGCACGTTCTTTAGGGCCAAGCAGTGGATGTTTCCGGCACTTACCAACTTTCTGCCATTGTGGTTGATGTACGGAGGAGTTCTGAGGTGAGCCAGGCATGGATCCAGGAGGGGAGTCTCCTGGCAGGTCAAGAAAGTGTCATGCTTCTCTGAGTATCTTGAGTTGCAGAAGCTGGCCCTCCCAGTGGAGAATCAGTCAGAATTGGTGTCTCCTGCCTTAGGACATGTCTTTGGCATGCAATTAATCTGTGACATGTTTAAAGTCCCTGCAGTGCTGGAGAGTGAGGGGGTAAATAGGCTGGAAGAGGCCAATCTGGTGTCCCTGGAAGTGGACAGGTGTTGCAAAGTCATCTTTTTGCCCTGTTCATCCCCATTTGTTTGTTGCTGACTGGTGCTGATGATAACTGACTCTGACTTTGCCCTGGACTCTGTTAACCAGACCCAGGCCAGTGCTATGCTAAACCACACACTTGTAGTAGAGTACACTAGGAATTAGGGTACCCTTTCGATTGTCCTGACAGACCCCGTGAGTCCCTAGTATGTAATGGGGCAAGGGTGTAAAATCTGCCTATAAGCCCCTATATAATAGGGCATGGAGATTAGAGGCCCAGCAGAATTTCTGCACTTGCATGTGTGCACTGCTGTGTGCTTCCTGTCCTTTTAAATGCAGACCTGTCTTGCAGCCTAGCTTTTAAAGTTGCATTCCTACCATTTGCATGACAGCCCCTGTAGGTCCCTAGTAAACAATGTGGCAAGGGGGGTGCCAACTACCTAGAATACCCTCTTACATAATAGGCATGGAAGTAGAGACCCAGCAGAATTGCTGCGCTTTGCATATGGGCATTGCTGAAGGTTTTCTGTCATTTTAAAATGCAGCCTCACTCTGCAGACTGCACTTACATGGAAATGGTGTCCCAATTCGACTTTGGTGCTGTGGGCACTTTAAATGTGATGATCTACCTTATTTTCACATATTAGGTACCCCCAGGATCTCCCCTAGGTATCCCAGGGGCAGGGGTCATGTAACCATAAGCAGGGGTCTTATAAAAGAAGTTTTATGAACCCAGGTAAGGGAAAACTGATCATTTAATTTCCCCCCACTATAGATACTTGCCTTCATAGGCTATCATTGCTATATGGTATTTTCATGGTAATAATAGTAAGGAAAGGTGCAGAAAAGTAATTCAAGGAATTAAAAGATTTGTTTTGATAAATCCAGCAATTTGACATTGGTGAATTTATCACAACTTGTACAGAAAATAAGTTATAAGGCTTTTCTTTCGGTATGCCAAAATCCAGCCTTCTGACTGTCCTGATTGGTCAGTGCTAACAGGATTAGCAGAGCTGCTTGATTAAGTGATAAGTGGCGGTCCAGGGGAGAGCATATCTGGTGAAGGGCAGCGCAGGGACTACACAGGAATGCATGAGCAGGGGGAGGGGTAATGAAACATACAGCCTCAAAGGAGAGCAAGACAGGAGAGAATGCCAGATCACCTAACCCCCACCTTCTGGACCCCTCAGCCAGATACTAGGCTTAAGGAAGGAATTTGCAGATGTTAGAAGGAGGAGAGCTATGGAAATGAGCCACACTGGAGGATGGTTTAGTCAGCTTTTAGTTTCAGACATCATGGATTTTGGAAAAATGGTGCTTTCTGGGGCAGGAATATGCCACACTTTGCAGGAAGCGGTCATGCATCTGGGCATCACTCTGCATTCTATTGGTTGGGCGCCCCCCTTCCTGATGCCCAGGAGCTGGGAATAAATATGTGAGAGGTGCCTAGCCTCTCAGATCTGCTGCCTGAAACTACAAGAGAAAGAAAGACTGCCCCGCCAGAATCTGGATCTGCACCCTTGGCCTGCACTTCTAAGTGAACTGCGCCTGCTGCACAATCTGGTACTACAGGCCTGGGGACAGTGCCTTGCTTCAAGAAGGACTCAGGAGTGGACTCCTTGTAGCTACAGGTTAACAGAGCTTCACCTGCATCATCCCCAGCAAAAGTCCCCAGCCTGGAGTGCATTCAGTGGACTTTTAAGGATTTGGCCAGGTTCATTGCGGGAATTGTGGTCCACCTTTCCAAGGACCATCTAGGAGATTCCGGACCCTTGGATTTGTGTTTAGGACCCTCTGTACCTGCAAGGAGGACTTCAGGAAATGCCTCCTGAAGATTGGAGAAGTTTGGAGAATTTAAGTAAAATTGGCGCTTTGTGTTTCTAAGTACTAGGAAGTGTTTATTCTTTAAAAAATTAATAGCTCTAGTTCCAAGGACCCACCCGGAGAGTCCAGATTCTTGGATTTGTATTTTGAACCTTTTGTACCTGCAAGGAGGACTTCAGGAAACACCCCCTGAAGTTTGGAAAATTTTGGTAAAGTTGGCACTTTGTGTTTCTAAGCGCTAGGAAGTGTTTCTTCTTTTAAAATTCATATCTCTGGTCCCCTACATTGGATTTTTGTCGTTTTGGTGTCTATTTACTCATAAAAATATAAACTATTTGTGTGTTGTGTCTCACTTATTTACTGTATTGGTGTTTTTGAATGCTTTACACTCTTGTCTCCTAAGTTAGGCCTGCCTGCTCGGTTACAGCTACCAAGGGTTGAGCAAGGGGCTAATTTACTGGGACCTGTACTGAACCTATATTTGGTTAGTGGCCTTAGTGCCAGTGGTAGGTTCATAGTTACCACTCAAACAAACAGGGGGAGGGACCGGGAGGTTATGTGGTCCAGTGTACGATCTCCCAAACTATAATCAAATATATAAGGTACACAGTTCCAATAAATTCTAGGGGACCACTGGTCTCAGGAGCGAGAGCCCTCAAGCATCACAATGGATGACTAGTATCACCATCGGGAAGTGCTCCACACCAGGCTGGTGCTGCAATGCCTGGTGGACAACCCACGCGGGGGGCTCTAGACCATATTGTTATGACTGGTAAACTCTACTGTACAGTCAAAGATGCTTCAATTCAAGCACCAGGGCAGAGAGAGGTCAAAAAATATTTTTATTAAAATTGGTTATTCATCTTACAATCAACATCAGAATTTTAATCAGTGTAATGAAGATGAAGACCAAGATTAAAAACAAAAACTGAAAGTCATATGTAGAGTATAATGCTCATGGTACTTTCACATAATACAATCTCTAAGGACTCCAAATTTTTATAGGGCCTTTAGGAACAGGTCAACATGTTTGCGTCTATCGGTCCATCCGGATCCATTGACGCTTCATCAGGACCAATGAATAAATCACCTCTTCATAAACAAAAAGACAAAGAAAACCACCTCTATTAGGGTAGAGAGACTGGTAACTTACATTTAAGTACACTGGTTACGTCAGGTCACCCTAGAAAACAAATATGTAAAACAGACAACACACCAGAAATACCCGCGTGGGGTGTCCACCAGGCATTGCAGCACCAGCCTGGTGTGGAGCACTTCACAATGATGATACTAGTCATCCATTGTGATGCCTGAGGGCTCTCGCTCCTGAGACCAGTGGTCCCCTAGAATTTATTGGAACTGTGTACCTTATATATCTGATTATAGTTTGGGAGATCGTACACTGGACCACATAACCTCCCAGTCCCTCCCCCTGTTTGTTTGAGATTTATGTACAGCAGCCTAGCTGTGGGACCTTTTTACGTTTTCTTTTGAATCCTACGTGGCCTTGTTGAGATCTTCGAAATGGAGGACTTCCAGGGTCTTAGTTATGACGATGAGATGGTGTCAGCCATTTTACAGACACCATCCATCCTCAACAATGATGGGTCCGCCCCTTCGGGTAGCCTTAAGACTGATTGGGACAAATTATCCACTTTGAAAAGAGAACTTATAAAAACAGTCATGCATGGGACTATCATGACTGAATATCTTTGTGCAAATATCGCACCTAATGGTCTCCTTGTCTCAAACATTCCGCATATTTTTCTACAGGACTTAGCCTTCAGAAAGGATTGGGCTCAGATAGCCTGGAAGTGTACCAGAGATTGGCTGGTCTTAATCATCAACACTTCCAGACGTCTGGCTGACTCCATCACCATTCAAATTAGCACCATAGAGAACACCTTAAAAACTACAGTCACCCTGACAGCTTTCAAGAGCCGCCTTGCTGAGATCACTGCTGAGTTGAATGAAACTAAGGAGTTCCTAACACAGCAGAAGATTACTAAACTCCAGAAAGACATTGTTAAGTTTAGTTGAGAAAAGGTCTATCCCTATATTAAAGAGGATTACGATGTGGACAATCAGTCCCGCTCATCAGACGAATCCACTTCCTCCTTCAAAAAGCCCTGGAACTATAGTAGTGGATCATCGTCTGATGGATGGAGCACAGACGAGAATCAATCCCAACCTTTTTACAATTACCCCTCGTATCCGATGCATCAACCAATGCCCTGGCAACCACCTTACAGCCACGTCCAATGATGCCATTTGCACCTTTTTTAGGCAGAGGTCGGGGCAGAGGCAGAGGCAGAAGTAGAGAAGAGGCAGGCACATGCAGTGGTCCAGAGAAGCACCCCAGATGGTTACCAGGAGCCAAATCACAAAACCCCGACAAGAACTTAGTCGTCAATTTGTCAACAAGACAACTCACGTAGGAAGAGACCAATGTGCTCAATAG
Source organism: Pleurodeles waltl (assembly GCF_031143425.1). Classification (NCBI taxonomy): domain Eukaryota; kingdom Metazoa; phylum Chordata; class Amphibia; order Caudata; family Salamandridae; genus Pleurodeles; species Pleurodeles waltl. Next base: position 794,524,375 of record NC_090437.1, on the reverse strand, counting down.
AGGCTTAGGGTTTGTTCCCACTCCTGACGAAGACTTCTTCTGGCTACATATTGAACTCGCCCAGTTCTTCCGTAAGATTCGTCTACAATTCTTTTTTAAGGACAAATCAGTGGAACCCCCACCTTCGGATTCTGGTCTAAAAAAAACCTCAACCTTTGTTCCATCACCACTTACAATGCCTAGTGAAGTCTTGACCTTTGAAAAAGCGGTGGTAGCCGATTTAGATAAATTACGTCCAAAACAGGCATATGTGAACATCCCTACAAAAGAGAAGAGGGCCTTATTATCTTTATCATCAGATCCCAATATAACCATTAAGCAGGCTGACTAGGGCGGGCTATTGTGATCATGAACTCCACCGATTACAGATGTGAGTGCCTACGCCTTCTAAGTGATTCTTCTTACTATGCCAAAATAATGCATGATCCTACTGCTAGACTACAGACCCAGAATAGATGTCTCATTGAAGAAGCTAGGAACAATCTGTGGATCTCACCAAAGGAGGCCGAATTTTTGGATACATGTCATCCACGTATTCCTTATTTTTATAGCTTACCCAAGATCCACAAAGGTAGGACACCACCCCTGGGTTGTCCCATTGTTTCTGGATTGGGCTCGGTCTTGGAACCATTGTCAATTTTTTGCGACCATTTTTTACAGCCATTGGTGAAGGGCTCCTCCGCTTATTTAAAAGACACTAAAGATGTCTTGAATTTAATTGAAACTATTAATGATTCCAGTACTGTACAAGGCATCATTACTTTGGACGTGGAGGCACTTTATACCAACATCCCACAAGAGGCAACTCTACAAGTTGTGGAGACGGCCCTGCAAAGAGTATCGACTGACCTTTCCTCCCCTGTGTCTTTCATTATGCAATGTGCCAGACTGGCCTTGACAGAAATATTTTTTCTTTTTGAGGATCAACTTTACCATCAGATTCGAGGAACATCAATGGGCAGTACGTTCGCTCCCAGTCTGGCCTGCCTCTACATGTATGATTTTGAGAAAATCCATATCTTGCCACCAACTAATCCTTACCACAATCACATTACATTATGGCGTTGTTATATAGAGGACATCCTAATTATATAGAAGGGTCCATTGACATTGGCAGATAATTTTACAACATAGGTCAACACTTTGGATCCCTTTTTGAAATTCACTGCTACTGTATCATCCACACATCTATCCTTCTTAGATTTGATGATTACTATTGATGAGGGCAAACTACTTACCAGCGTATATCAAAAACCCACTGATCGTAACTCCCTCCTCCTCCATGAGAGCCATCATCCGAAATCTCTAAGGGACAACTTACCCGTTGGCCAGTTTTTACGACTGAGACATAATTGTAGTACATCCCAAGAATTTGATCGGCAGTCAATTCCCCTTCAAAACAAACTTTTTGATCGGCATTACCCCCTAGGAATAGCCAACCAGGCTCGTAAAAGAGCCAGGAATAACAACAGGGACTCTTTGTTGGCCAATATTGAAAAAGAGCCACAAACCAGACTAACATGTGTTTCCACCTATACCCCTTTATCGAATGCGATCAAGAAATTGATCAGTAAAAGATGGTCAATTCTCACAAGTGGGGGTTATGAAATTAGAAGACCTCTGTTTGCTTTCAAACGCACTGCCAATATTAAGGACTTTGTGGTTCGCACACGCCCACGAGTCCAACGTGACATTTCTACCCAAAAGACTTTATGGAGCCTTCCCCCTGTGGAAGGACATCATCCTTGTGGTAATTGTAATGTATGTTCCCTTACCAGACATCTTTTGACCCTTAATTTGGACCCTGTAGGCTCTTGGCGCCTCAAAAAACATATGAATTGCAACACTAGGAACTGTATTTACATGATCACATGTCCCTGTGATTTACGTTAAATTGGAATGACATCTAGACCCGTAAAGATATGCATCAATGAACATAGAAGCAACATTAGATGCAACAGAATAACTATTAAACTTGGGTGCTCATTTTTTGGATTCTTCACATTCCCCGGATGATCTTTGGTGGGTGGTAATAGAAGCACCCACAGTTAGTTCTGATATGCCTGGCACTTTGTTCAGGATTGAACAAAGATGGGTGTTTAACTGGGCACTCACTTACGGGGATTAAATGATGATATTCCCTGGTCTTCACTTTCTGTTTAAGGCACAATGATCCATACACATAGATGCCACCCCCCTTTAGATATTAACCATTAATTTTCATAATTAAGTGTATAGGGCTTTTTCTGAGCATTCCTCTGTATTCTCTTTTTTGACACTGGTTGATACAATTCTCATACCAGGTCTTACATGGTGCAGATATGCTTTACTTTTTTTTTGAGTGGTGTCCCGCTCCTCTTTGTTTCCCCCTCTCTCCTCCCCTTTTTTGACCCCCTGTCTTGTTCTACGGGTCGTGCTTTTCTAGCAACAACACTTGCACAGCCGACTCGGATCCCTGCCTTATTTCAAGGCAGTCCGTCCTTCATTTTGATTATTCTTCCAAGGGACTGCATTCAGATAGTCCCTTTTCCATTTTTACCATTCTCAGACGCGCGCGCACCGAGAGACCGAGCTCTTCCGGGGTCACGGCGTCCGATTAATAACTCTGACGGTGCCCGAAGCAGATGGTTGCTCGCGACACCGTTCCAGAGGGTAGGTCCACAGTTTGGACCAACGACATAATTGTGAGTCTATTATTATTTTTTATTCCTTATTCACCATACGCGGAGGCTTGTTATTAAATTATTTAACTGCCAATATATTTATTTTTTCATCCCGACCAACAAACGAGGTCTATTCTGCCCGTTTGTTTTATTAAGATTACCTATGTAAGGACCACAATTTATTGGACCCCGCATTCACTGAATGTACTGTTGATGTTGATGAAATCTCATTCCCCTAACCTTATTTTATATTTTATACTTTTTAAATTACTAAAGTGAATTTAGAAAGCCTAACCTATAAACTGTTGTTCTCACTCATCATATATAGTGTCAATCTGAGTCCTAGGAACGTGCTTCCCAGGGGGCCCTTTCTCAATTTGGGAATGGTAAGCCCGTTTTCACATACTTTGCTTCGATCTATCACTTGTTTATACGTCTGACCACCTTTAACCACTTTTTGGGTATTTCTGGTGTGTTGTCTGTTTTACATGTTTGTTTTATAGGGTGACCTGATGTAACCAGTGTACTTAAATGTAAGTTACCGGTCTCTCTACCCTAATAGAGGTGGTTTTCTTTGTCTTTTTGTTTATGAAGAGGTGATTTATTCATTGGTCCTGATGAAGCGTCAATGGATCCAGATGGACCGATAGACGCGAAACATGTTGACCTGTTCCTAAAGGCCCTATAAGAATTTGGAGTCCTTAGAGATTGTATTATGTGAAAGTACCATGAGCATTATACTCTACATACGACTTTCAGTTTTTGTTTTTAATCTTGGTCTTCCTCTTCATTACACTGATTAAAATTCTGCCGTTGATTGTAAGATGAATAACCAATTTTAATAAAAAAAAAATGGACCTCTCTCTGCACTGGTGCTTGAATTGAAGCATCTTTGACTGTACAATAGAGTTTACCAGTCATAACAATATGGTCTAGAGCCCCCGCGTGGGGTGTCCACCAGGCATTGCAGCACCAACCTGGTGTGGAGCACTTCCCGATGATGATACTAGTCATCCATTGTGATGCTTGAGGGCTCTCGCTCCTGAGACCAGTGGTCCCCTAGAATTTATTGGAACTGTGTACCTTATATATTTGATCATAGTTACCACTGCCAGTAGCCCACTTTCCAACAACAGGTTGCTGGATTTTAGCTTTCCTCAGGATGTCTTCCTTAGTCTGAAAATTATGCACCCAGTCTCAGACGTCCAATGGTTTAGAGTTGGGGCCACCTCTCTTGAGGTTTTGGATGATGCTTTTAAGTGCGTCAAATAAGGAAGCTAGGAAAGCTTGCGTCGCTGTTACCTGTTTGCCATTGGAAGCCTCTTCAGCATTGGATTGTAGGGCCTGTTGTGGGGTGACTGGAGGGTCTAGGAGAGTCGCCGGCGTGTATCGAGTGAACACATCCCTCACCATCGGCTCCTTTTTAGCATTTGCAGCTGCTGTGATGCAAAGAGAGTCAAGGGTCAGGTCCTACAGACCTCTGGACTGTGTAAGTATGCGTGGTCTTCAATGGTCTCTGTTCATGCTTACCGGCCAGGAGATCTGGTCCGTAGCTGCCTCAGGTTCATGAGCCTCCTTTCTGGTCTCTAAACGGGGTCTGACCCACACACGCCTCCAGCTGGATCAGAAGCGCTTGCAGGGACCCAGCCGGGCCCCAGACATTCCAGCGAAGCAGCAGGGACTTCTTTTAGGCCCTCCTGAGGCAGGCATCACACCTGATGGGGCAGTGGGCAGCCTCCACTTAGACCCCACGTTGTGAGTTCCAGGACTGTCACCCCACCGATTGAGGGAAACAGTGTGGGCTTTAATGAAATGGTTGCAGCGGGGGAGTCAGAGCTCAGGGACTAGGCCTGCTGTGTTGCAGCTCCAGTGTTCCTTTCCTATAGGCTGCAGGTGTTTGCCAGTGCAGCCCAGTGTGGGGCAGGGCCCCTGAGGGCGCAAGGCATCCAGGATGTTGGTGTGCCCTCCTGGTATCTGCAGAGGGAGGTGGTCCATCACAATGCAGCAATCTGTTGCCATCTTGACGAAGGTGTGGTCGACTTGGGCCACTGCTGCATCATATGTTAGTCCACTTTCTGTAGTGCTGCAGCAGGTGGGGATAAGAGGCCGCACAGCTGGTGGGTGGTCCCGCGCACCGCCACTGTTGATGGTTCAGGCAGCGGAGGATCAGAAGGTGCATCCTACTCTGCTGCCATTTTGGCCACACACCCACCATGTTTAAAGAAGAAAGTAAAATCCCCTTAGAACCGTTTAGCAGTGGTAGACTGAGCAGAATCGAATCCTAGAAGCCAACAAAAACAGGTTCAGGAAACAGAAGGGGTGAAGGCAAAACGTTTGGGGATGGCCCAGTAGAGAAGGACAAGTCCAGCAAAGGGGCACTGTGTTATGGTTTGCAGTAGGGCACATAGGATCTACTGCAAAAGTTGGTGGGGTCACCCCTAGGATTATTTACCCCCATTGGTGAGGAAGGAGCCAGGAGTCACCCTCCACTCACGGGCTGATGCCAGGCCAAAATCTGGAACCCACAGTACCATCTTCAGAAAACTTTCTGGACCTCTGGGAGAACAGAAGGATGGACCTGATGTTTGTGATTTGAGAAAAGCCTAGAGGACTAGAACTGCTCCCTCTCTTGTACCCAGGACAAAGAGGTGGACTTCAAGGGTCATAAGGCTGACCTCCTGTTCAAACTTTGTGGACACACCAACCTACAAGAGGCCTTTTCTGCAACTTCTGAGCTGACCAAATCCAACCGGACCTGCCCTAGACCCTGCTGATGGCTTCTGCTGGTGTGAACCCTGAATCCCAAGTTCTGTCCCCAAGGTCCTGGAGCTTTGGTTGGTGTAAATGTATTTTTATAATTTTTCCTGAAAAATGGGACTTAGAAACTTTTGGCTCTAAAGACCTCCGGAGGACTGAGACTAACTTGCCAAGCCTATCTGATGAAGGTGCTTGGTCCCTGAGCCAAATATTCATCTGGCTCCCTCTCTGAGATTTTCCTCATGAGCAAATCCGATTCAGCAGGACATCGCAGAAAAGATATCTGGCCTTGTAGAGCCTTCTTTCGCTACAACCTTTATCTTTGCCCCACTGGAAGAATCAAAGCTCCAAAAAAATTACTAGGTCTGAAGGTAGAAAACTTCACAGAGTGAAGGTGCCAAAAGTATCCTGCTGGAAAGGGACCTTGCTTGGGGGTGAAATTCAATTTCACCTCGTCAGAGCTTTCCTACCAAAGGTCAATGGCTTCACCAAAACCTTACCCAGAGGCTATTCTATGGTGTGGAGCCTTCTTCAGCCACAGCCTTAGCTTGCCCTGCTGAGGATTTTGACTTACATTTCAGAGGCTAAGGGACCAATTTAAACCTCTGTAAAGGGTCTTTTCTCTGTCAAGGTGTTGGAGTGAAATACTCCATCACCCTGATGGAGTACCTCTCCTCTGAATTTAGAGATGTCCACCGACCCAGTGGACATTTCTTACATTGACAAGACCTGCCATCAAGCGGTTCATGTTCATGTATTAAAACTTTGATGAGCTATTCTGTAAACATGACAGTACAGTGTAACAAAAGTTTGACATTGCAAAGCAAGATGTTTCTAAAATATAAAAGAAGGTCCCTTGTACCCTGTGAGTTGTTTCTCATTGTGTGAGGGTCATTTTTAAGTATTCACTGCACCTTGCCATAATGTTTTACCTGGCACAGTGATATCTAGCGATTTGACCTCCCACTCTGAATCAGGCAGTCAGTGCAATGGCCAAACCCTTGACAGCCCTTACTATGTTGGACAATCTGAGTTGCATGTCAGTGGTGAAGATGGAAAAGTCACTGTCACTGACATACTGATGTTCTGCCTGATTCTGAATGAGGTGGGCAGAACTTCAGTTAGGTTGAGAGTGTTCTCTCAGCAAACTCTAAATCAAGGCTTACGTTCGAAGTTAATACTCCAACTTAGTCAAACCTGGTTTCTGTTTTTACTCTGCCCTATATGACAGTCAGCCTTTACTTGCACCTAGGTTCTGGTAAAACACACACAGATGACTGCAATTAGCATTTAACTCATTTTTGTGCTATTTTTGTATTTTAACTTTAAACTTTAACAATCCATAAATCGAAAACAATGTTTCAACCAATAAGCAAAATCAGTGTGTATGCCCTGAGAGTTCCTGCTACCAACAATTACCCAGAAACTTCTACAGATATTGAGTCCAATCTAAAGGGATTATGATACCGCTCTTCTTATTATCATCAACCCCATTTACACTCTATTGTATTAAAACACCTAAAATTTAGTCCAAGGGAACCTTTGTTTAAAGGCCCACTCTTCACCCTAAGAAAAACATGTATTTTTTCTCCTTGACATGGAGCTATTTAACATCGCCTGTTTTAATTTTCAAATACAATGCCCTGAGAAAGAGATACAAAGTGGGCATTTTCACTTCCAAAACTAGTTTCTCCCAGAAGCAAATATCAATCTCCAGTAATTCGATTGGTGTCCCTTACAAATACATTCATGTAAATATTTCTTCACCAAAAAACATCTTGACAGCATCACCTATTATGTAACAAAATTAAAATCCTCAGAGACAGAGTTCTACCAAAGTGCTCCATAAATGATCAGATTCACCGACAGATATTGAATACCTGTAGCACCTTTGATCCTATTACTACACAGTACCTCTCTGGAATGTTTAAACAACCTAAAATCCCACACAAACAGCCATAAAGCCTTACAGGGCAAATCATCAACTTAATCTTTCATCTCTTGAAGGAAGCCTTGTACCTTACGGTTGCCACGTCATTTTATCAGGATATTTCCCCAAGTCACACAAAATTGGATAGTCTATCCCCGTTCTTAAAATCAGACATTAATCCACCCTGCAAGCTCATTTCATACTTGTTATTGACTTTCTTTGGATTGTAAAAGCCATTGTAAGCTGCACTTCCAAACAGCTGGCAGCTGCAGGATGCGTATCGGTAATGAAACTGTAGTGTCATACTTTATGTGTTTTTACTATAGTTCTACTTGATTTTCTTCTTTTATTTCATGTGTATTTATTTGTGTATAGAATGTTTGCTGCATTCCACTTTCTTATGGAATTTCCCTGGGTTGCTAGGAAAGAGGTCAGTCGGCCCTCATTCTTCGTCCCAGCAGTTGTTCCTGCCATGGGTCTGCTCCTTCAGACTTACAAATAAAGATGCTTTCCTGCAGCCAACTGGCTTTCTGCATTGGTTTCATTCATCCCTCTTCCCCAATGCTACATTGGTACCAGGAGTAGGGTGCAGCTGTTTTGACCTTTTAAAAAATTAAGAGAAAGATATTGTTGGCCTTCCATGAACGAACAAGTCACATCCTTCATTAGTGTATGTCCTCAGTGCTTAATTTCTGATAAACATTGGAACTTGATTGAAAAACCTCTTTGTCCAGTTCCATTATCTGCAGCACCTTGGCACAAAATGGCTCTGGACTTTGCAGGTCCCTTCTACTTATTACCAATGTGTGACAGCTTTCTAATGGTATTGATAGATCATTTCTCTAAATGGATATATTTCTCATTTATTGAATCTGCTTGTGCACAGTGTGTGTTGCAATTTGTTCAGGATGCCTTTTTTCATGGAAGGCATTCCTAAACAAATTGTAACAGACAATGGCACATATTTGTATCTCCCCTGAAATTAAAACATTTCTTTCCAAATATGATATTAGACATATTCAGATTGCATTGTACAATCCTTCGGCCAATGGTTTGGTAGAACTAGCCAACTGTTTTCTCAAAGAAAGTATCCAGTCTGCTTTATCAGCAGGTTTTAATGTTAAACAGTTTTTGAAAGGGAAAATTTCGGCTTACCACACTACACACCATTCCACCATAGGTTTCACTCCTTTTGAATTGTTGAGAGGGAGGAAGTGTAACTGTAAGACTGTACCTAACTGGTTTAACCCCTTGGGTGCCCTGGACATAACCGTTACGTTCTGGGCAGCACCGCTCAGGTTCCCAGGACGTAACAGTTACGTCCAGACAGGGGCCCACAGGGGAAGCGCTAGCACTCCCCCGGGGGCCTGGCACCCCACTCCCTTGGGAAGGGGTGGAAGGGGAATAGCTTCCCCTTCCACACCCGCCCCCCACCACTGTGGCGCCTGATGAAGTCAGCACGCGATCACCAACTGACCTCATCAGAGGCTGCCCCCACCTTGCTGGCTTCCAGTGTGGATCGGAGGAGAAATGCAAAAGCATTTCTCCTCCAATCACGTGGAGGGGATGAGAGAGGCATGAAAGAAGAGGAAAGGCCTTTCCTCTCCTTTCATGTGTCTCTCAGCATTTCTGCTGCTCCATCGCGATGCGATTGGGCAGCAGAAATGACACTAGACACCAGGGAATTATTTTTGTTTTGTTTATGGCATAAGGGGAGTGGCCCTTTGGGAAAGGGCCGCTCCCCAGGGTGGCAATTTATTCTTAGGCCATTTCTGCCGCCCCCCTGGGGAAAGATCTGCCCATTATAATTAGGCTGATCTGCCCCCAGGGGGGGCAGAAACCGCTAGACATCAGGAATTTATTTTTATTTATTTTTTATGTATGTGGGGAGTGAACCCTTAGGCAAGGGTTGCTCCTTTGGGGTCAAATTTAGTTTTAGGCCATTTCTGCCCCCCTTAGGGGCAAATCAGCCTATTTTTATTAGGCCAATCTGCCCCCAAGGGGGTCAGAAAGCAATAGACACCAGGGATTTTTTTTTATATACTTGCGCATAAGGGGAGTGGCCCCTTGGGGAAGGGCCGCTCACCAGGGGGGCAGTTTATTTTTAGGCCATTTCTGCCCCCCTGGGGGCAGATCAGCCTATTATAAATAGGCTGATCTGCCCCTGGGGGGGCAGAAACCGCTAGACACCAGGGATACATTTTTTTATTTTTTTTATTCAATGTATGTGGGGAGCGACCCCTTAGGCAAGGGTTGCTCCCTTGGGGGCAAATTTACTTTTAGGCCAGTCCTATTTTTATTAGGCCAAACTGTCCCCTAGGGGGCAGAAACCACTAAACACCAGGGATTTTTTTTCTTTTAATACTTGCGCATAAGAGGAGCGGCCACTTGGGCAAGGGCCGCTCTCGAGGGGGCAATTTATTTTTGGCCATTTCTGCCCCCCTGGGGCAGATCGGCCTATTATAATTAGGCTAGTCTGCCCCCAGGGGGGGGGGGCAAAAACCGTTAGATAGCAGGGATCATTTTTTTATTTTTTTTATTTTATGTATGTGGGGAGCGACCCCTTAGGCAAGGGTCACTCCCTTGAGAGCACATTTACTTTTAGGACATTTGTGCCCCCTCTGGGGGCAGGTCGGCCTATTTTTATTAGGCCGATCTGCCCCCAAGAGGGGCAGAAACCACTAGACACCAGGGAATTTTTTGTTATATACTTGAGCATAAGAGGAGTGGCCCCTTGGGCAAGGGTCACTCCACAGGGGGGCACTTCATTTTTAGGCCATTTCTGCCCTCCCTGGGGGCAGAGCGGCCTATTATAATTAGCCGATATGCCCCCAGGGGGGAAAGAAACCGCTAGACACCAAGGATTATTTTGTTTTTTGTTTTTTTGTTTTATGTATGTGGGGAGAGACCTCTTAGGCAAGGGTCGCTCCCTTGGGGGCAAATTTACTTTTAGGCCACTAGACACCAGGGAGTTTTTTTTTTTTAATGCTTATACATAAGGGGAGCAGCCACTTGTGCTAGGACCACTCCCCGGGGGGGGAAATATTTTTAGGGGGCAGATTGGCCTATTATAATTAGGCCGATCTGCTTCCAAGGGGGGGCAGAACCCCCTAGACACCAAGGATATATATTGTTTTATATGGGTAGCAAACCCTTAGGCAAGGGTCGCTCCCCTTGGGGCAAATTGTCTTTAGCCCATTTCTGCCCCCTTTGGGTGGAGATTGGCCTATTTTTGTTGGCCCAACCCCCACCCCAAATAAATGGGGCAATTACCCTGTATCCACTCCCCGGGGGGGGGGGGCAGAAAGCATACTAGATGGCAGGGAATAAAAAATATATATAAAATAGTGGGGTGGTGGCTACCAACCAGTATGGGCCTGGTTATACCCTTACCCCAACTGAAGGGGGTAACAGTCTTTCAGCTCTCCCCCCACACACTAAAACATCTTATCCCACAGCAAGCAAGAGGACATTTGATTATTTGGGGTTTTGGTTTCACATTTGGGCCATGAGAGCGTGGCTAACTCTCAAAATCGTCCCACTTGGAATGGTGAGGGCTGGACTTTTTGGACTTTGGGACGCTCCCATGTAGAAACATCCACAAGACCTAGACACATCTGAAAACTAAACATCTGGGTGATTCCAGGGTGGTGTGCTTCACATGCACCTGCACCATTTTCTTACCCACAATGCCGTGCAAACCTCCAGTTTTGCTGGAAATCACACATTTTTCCCACATTTTTGTGATGGAACCTTTCAGAATCTGCAGGAATCCACAAATTTCCTACCACCCAGCATTGTGTCATCTATACCGATAAATATTCTGCTGCATTTGTCAGCCTAAAAATGTTTTTTTCAAACTGCCCTTTTGGACCCGCTTTGGTTCCCCCCTCAATTTCAACAAGTCTTCCCTGTTACAGGCACTTGGCCCACCTACACAAGTGAGATACAATTTTTACCGGGAGACTGAGGGCAACGTTGGGTGGTAGGAACTTTGTCCCGGTGCAGTGATCTCACACAAAAATGTGGGGAAAATGTGATTTTTTAGCTAAAGTTGAGGTTTGCGAGGATTCTGGGTAAGAAAACATTGGGGGATCTACGCAAGTCACACCTCTCTGAACTCCCTCGTGTGTCTAGTTTTCCAAAATGTCTGGGTTTTCTAGGTTTCCCTAGCTGGCTGCTGAGCCCAGGTCCAAAAACGCAGGTGCCCCCCCCCAAAAACAGGTAGTTTTGTATTTGATAAGTTTGATGTGTCCACGTTGTGTTATGGGGCATTTCCTTTCACGGGTGCTAGGCCTACCCACAAAAGTGAGGTACCATTTTTATGGGGAGACTTGGGGGAGCGCTGGGTGGAAGGAAATTCATGGCTGCTCTCAGATTCCAGAACTTTGTGTCACCGAAATGTGAGGAAAATGTGTTTTTTAGCCAAATTGTGAGGTTTGCAAAGGATTCTGGGTAACAGAATCTAGTCAGAGCCCCACAAGTCACACCCTTTTGGATTCCCCTAGGTGTCTAGTTTTCTAAAATGCGCAGGTTTGGTAGGTTTCCTTAGGTGCCGGCTGAGCTAGAGGCAAAAATCCACAGCTAGGCACTTTCCAAAAAACAGCTCTGTTTTTTTGGGGAAAATGTGATGTGTCCATGTTGTTTTTTGGGGCATTTCCTGTTGCGGGCACTAGGCCTACCCACACAAGTGAGGTACCATTTTTACCTGGAGACTTGGGGGAACCCTGGGTGGAAGGAATTGTGTGGCTCCCCTCAGATTCCAGAACTTTCTGTCACCAAAATGTGAGGAAAAAGTGTTTTTTTGGCCACATTTTGAGGTTTGCAAAGGATTCTGGGTAACAGAACCTGGTGAGAGCCCAACAAGCACTCCGTCTTGGCTTCCTCTAGGTGTCGGTTTTAAAAAATGCACAGGTTTGGTAGGATTCCCTAGGTACTGGCTGAGCTAGAGGCCAAAATCCACAGCTAGCCACTTTGCAAAAAACAGGTCTGTTTTCTTTGGGAGAATATGACGTGTTCATGTTGTGTTTTGGGGCATTTTCTTTTGGGGGCGCTAGGCCTACCCACACAAGTGAGGTACCATTTTTATCGGGAGACATGGGGGAATGCTGGGTAAAAGAACATGTGTGGCTCTTCTAAGATTCCAGAACTTTGTGTCACCGAAATATGAGGAAAAAGTGTTTTTTTAACCAAATTTTGAGGTTTGCAAAGGATTCTGGGTAACAGAACCTAGTGAGAGCCCAACAAGCACTCCATCTTGGCTTCCCCTAGGTGTTGGTTTTAAAAAATGCACAGGTTTGGTAGGATTCCCTAGGTACCGGCTGAGCTAGAGGCCAAAATCCACAGCTAGCCACTTTGCAAAAAACAGGTCTGTTTTCTTTGGGAGAATCTGACGGGTTCATGTTGTGTTTTGGGGCATTTTCTTTTGGGGGCGCTAGACCTACCCACACAAGTGAGGTACCATTTTTATCGGGAGACATTTGGGAATGCTGGGTAAAAGAACATTTGTGGCTCTTCTCAGATTCCAGAACTTTGTGTCACCGAAATATGAGGAAAAAGTGTTTTTTTAACCAAATTTTGAGGTTTGCAAAGGATTCTGGGTGACAGAACCTGGTGAGAGCCCCACAAGTCACCCCATCTTGGATTCCCCTAGGTGTCTAGTTTCAAATATGCACAGGTTTGGTAGGTTTCCCTAGGTGCCGGCTGAGCGAATGGCAAAAATCCACAGCTAGGCAATTGGCAAAAACACAGGTTAGTTTTCTTTGGGAGAATGTGATGTATCCACCTTGTGTTTTGAGCATTTCCTTTCACGGGCGCTAGGCCTACCCACACAAGTGAGGTACCATTTTTATCGGGAGACTTGGGGTAATGCTGGGTGGTAGGAAATTTGTGGCTCCTGTCAGATTCCAGAACTTTGTGTCACCGAATTGTGAGGAAAAAGTGTTTTTTTAGCCAAATTTTGAGGTTTGCAAAGGATTCTGGGTAACAGAACCTGGTGAGAGCCCCACAAGTCACTCCGTCTTGGCTTCCCCTAGGTGTCTAGTTTTGAAAAATGTGCAGGTTTGGTAGGTTTCCCTAGGTGTCCGCTGGGCTAGAGGCCAAAATCCACAGCTAGCCACTTTGCAAAAAACAGGTCTGTTTTCTTTGGGGGAATATGACGTGTTCATGTTGTGTTTTGGGGCATTTTCTTTTGGGGGCGCTAGGCCTACCCACACAAGTGAGGTACCATTTTTATCGGGAGACATGGGGGAATGCTGGGTAAAAGAACATTTGTGGCTCTTCTAAGATTCCAGAACTTTGTGTCACCGAAATATGAGGAAAAAGTGTTTTTTTCACCAAATTTTGAGGTTTGCAAAGGATTCTTGGTAACAGAACCTGGTGAGAGCCCAACAAGCACTCCATCTTGGCTTCCCCTAGGTGTTGGTTTTAAAAAATGCACAGGTTTGGTAGGATTCCCTAGGTACCGGCTGAGCTAGAGGCCAAAATCCACAGCTAGCCACTTTGCAAAAAACAGGTCTGTTTTCTTTGGGAGAATCTGACAGGTTCATGTTGTGTTTTGGGGCATTTTCTTTTGGGGACGCTAGGCCTACCCACACAAGTGAGGTACCATTTTTATCGGGAGACATTTGGGAATGCTGGGTAAAAGAACAATTGTGGCTCTTCTCAGATTCCAGAACTTTGTTTCACCGAAATATGAGGAAAAAGTATTTTTTTAACCAAATTTTGAGGTTTGCAAAGGATTCTGGGTAACAGAACCTGGTGAGAGCCCCACAAGTCACCCCATCTTGGATTCCCCTAGGTGTCTAGTTTCAAATATGCACAGGTTTGGTAGGTTTCCCTAGGTGCCGGCTGAGCGAAAGGCAAAAATCCACAGCTAGGCACTTGGCAAAAACACAGGTTAGTTTTCTTTGGGAGAATGTTATGTGTCCAACTTGTGTTTTGAGCATTTCCTTTCGCGGGCGCTAGGCCTACCCACACAAGTTTGGTACCATTTTTATCGGGAGACTTGGGGTAATGCTGGGTGGAAGGAAATTTGTGGCTCCTGTCAGATTCCAGAACTTTGTGTCACCGAATTGTGAGGAAAAAGTGTTTTTTTAGCCAAATTTTGAGGTTTGCAAAGGATTCTGGGTAACATAACCTGGTGAGAGCCCCACAAGTCACCCCATCTTGGATTACCGTAGGTGTCTAGTTTTGAAAAATGTGCAGGTTTGGTAGGTTTCCCTAGGTGTCCGCTGGACTAGAGGCCAAAGTCTACAGCTAGGCACTTTGCAAAAAACACGTCAGATTTCAATGTAAAAATGTGATGTGTCCATGTTGTGTTTCCTGCCGCAAACATTAGGCCTACCCATGCAAGTGAGGTACCATTTTTATCGGGAGATGTGGGGGAACAGAAAATAGCAAAACAAGTGTTATTGCACCTTGTCTTTCTCTACATTTTTCCCTTCCAAATAAAGACATTGTGTAAAAAAGAAATCTATTTGAGAAATGCCCTGTAATTCACATGCTAGTATGGGCACCCAGGAATTCAGAGATGTGCAAATAACCACTGCTTCTCAACACCTTATCTTGTCCCAATTAAGGAAATACAAAGGTTTTCTTGATACCTGTAGAAGGCTGGCCTGGCTTATAGTGGGTACCTGATGGTACTTACACCTTGTGCGAGTTCCAGTTATCCCTTATTAGTAAATTAGTAGTGTTCTAGCAGCTTAGGCTGATAGACGGTGCTATAACAGAGCAGCTTAGGCTGAACTAGAAGACATGCAAAGCTCCTACTGTACCACTTATTTCATATAGCACTATATTATAAGAATCACAATACTCAGAGTTACTAAAAATAAAGGTACTTTATTTTAGTGACAATGTGCCAAAAATATCTCAGAGATATAGTCCCTTAGGAGGTAAATAAAATACACAAAATATACACACAAACCAAAATCAGGTAAGTAAACGGTTAGAAAAGTAGTGCAAACACTGTAGAATACAATAGGATGCAATAGGCCTAGGGGCAACACAAACCATTTACTAAGAAAGTAGAATGCAAACCACTTAGGAACCCCAGCCTAGTGTAGTGTGTAGAGGGTCGCTGGGACTGTAAGAAAACACTAAGGGTGTCCAAGATACCCCACCACAAGACCCTGAAAAGTAGGAGTAATGTTACCCTACTTCCCCAGAAACACACTAGAATCATGATAAGAGATTCTGCAAAGACCACAACAGACTGCAAAGCACTGAAGATGGATTTGCTGGACCTGAGGGCCTGTAAGGGAAGGAGACCGAGTCAAAGAGTCACGAAAGTGTCCAGTGGGGGCAGGAGCCCACTAAACCCCGGATGAAGGTGTAAAATAGCTGCCTCTGGGTGGAAGAACCTGAAGATTCTGCAACAACAGAAGATGACAGGAACTTCTCCTTTGCACAGAAGATGTCCCACAGTGTGCTGGAGTACGCAGAGTTGTTTTCATGCAGAAATATCATAAACAAGCCTTGCTAGCTGGAAAGGTTGCGGTTGAAGAAAGTGGGTGCTGCCTGGGCCCAGGAAGGACCAGGAGGTCACCCCTTGGAGGAGGAGACAGAGGGGCACTCAGCCACACAAAAAGCCCATGTAGAAGCAGGCAGCAACCACAAAAGTACTTGAACATGGATTCAAGAAAACTGAGCATGGCGGTCATCTCAACACTACAAAGGAGGGTCCCATGAAGTCGGTGGTCAACTCAGCGAGTTGAGCAATGCAGGACGGAGTGCTGGGGACCTGGGATGTGCTTTGCATAAAGGATTCCTTGCAAAAATGCACCAAAGCTCTAGCAGCTGCAGTTCACGCAGTACACAGGATTATTGTCTGGTGTTGGATGGCAAGGACTTACCTCCACCAAATTTGGACAGATGGACCACTGGACTGTCGGGGTCACTTGGATCCAGGTCCTGTGTTCTAGGGACCACACTTGTCACGATGAGACGGGACCCAGAGGACCGGTGAAGCAGAAGTTTGGTGCCTGCGTTAGCAGGGGGAAGATTCCATCGACCCATGGGAGATTTCTCCTTGGCTTCCAGTGCAGGATGAAGGCAGACAGCCCCCAGAGCACGCACCACCAGGAAACAGTCGAGAAAGTACAAAGGATTAGGCGCTACAATGTCGCTGGTAGTCTTCTTGCTACTTTGTCACAGTTTTGCAGGCGTCCTGGAGCAGTCAGTGGTCGATCCTTGGCAGAAGTTGAAGAGGGAGATGCAGAGGAACTCTGGTGAGCTCTTGTGCTCATTATCTGAAGAGAAGCCCACAGGAGAGACCCTAAATAGCCCTCAGAGGAGGATTGGCCACCTAGTCAGGTAAGCACCTATCAGGAGAGGTCTCTGGTGTCACCTGTTGGCACTGGCCACTCAGAGGCCTCCATTGTGCCCTCACACCTCTACATTCAAGATGGCAGAGGTCTGGGACACACTGGAGGAGCTCTGGGCACCACCACTGGGGTGGTGATGGACAGGGGAGTGGTCACTCCCCTCTCCTTTGTCCAGTTTCATGCCAGAGCAGGGGCTGGGGGATCCCTGAACCGGTGCAGACTGGCTTATGCAAGGAAGGCACCATCTGTGCCCTTCAAAGTATTTCCAGAGGCTGGGGGAGGCTACTCCTCCCCAGCCCTTAACACCTATTTCCAAAGGGAAAGGGTGTAACACCCTCTCTCAGAGAAAATCCTTTGTTCTGCCTTCCTGGGACTGGGCTACCCAGACCCCAGGAGGGCAGAAGCCTGTTTGTGGGTTGGCAGCAGCAGTAGCTGCAGTGAAAACCCCAGAGAGGTGGTTTGGCAGTACCCGGGGTCCATGCTGGAGCCCCGGGGATACATGGGATTGGCACCCCAATACCAGATTTGGCATGGGGGGACAATTCCATGATTTTAGACATGTTACATGGCCATATTCTGAGTTACCATTGTGAAGCTACATATAGTTATTGACCTATATGTAGTGCACACGTGTAATGGTGTCCCCGCACTCACAAAGTCCGGGGAAATTGCCCTGAACTATGTGGGGGCACCTTGGCTAGTGCCAGGGTGCCCTCACACTTAGTAACTTTGCACCTAACCTTCACTAAGTGAGGGTTAGACATATAGGTGACTTATAAGTTACTTAAGTGCAGTGTAAAATGGCTGTGAAATAACGTGGACGGTATTTCACCCAGGCTGCAGTGGCAGTCCTGTGTAAGAATGGTCTGAGCTCCCTATGGGTGGCAATAAAAATGCTGCAGCCCATAGGGATATCCTGAAACCCCAATACCCTGGGTACCTAGGTACCATATACCAGGGAATTATAAGGGTGTTCCAGTGTGCCAATCAGAATTGATAAAAATGGTCACTAGCCTGCAGTGACAATTTTAAAGACAGAGAGTATAAGCACTGAGGTTCTGATTAGCAGAGCCTCAGTGACACAGTTAGGCATCACATAGGGAACAATTTCAGGCCACAACTATGAGCACTGGGGTCTTGGCTAGCAGGATCCCAGTGAGACAGGCAAAAACAAACTGACACACAAGTAAAAAATGGTGGTAACATGCCAGGCAAGATGGCATTTTCCTGCAATACCTATTTTTCACTCTTTATATGTTAGCAAATGAATTGCTGTATACCCAGTATAGAATGAAAACCCATTGCAAGGTGCAGCTCATTTATTGGCTCTGGGTACCTAGGGTTCTGGATGAACCTACAAGCCCTATATATCCCTGCAACCAGAAGAATCCAGCAGACATAATGGTATATTGCTTTCAAAAATCTGACATTGCAAGAAAAAGATAGAGAAAAAAAATATATATATATTTCAGCTGTTATCTTGTAGGATCTACACAAGTTACCCCTTGCTGAATTCAGAATGGTGTCTACTTTTCACAGATGTTTAGCGTTCTGGGATCCAGCATTGTTTTCACTCCCATTTCTGCCCCTAACTGGAAGGAGGCTGAAAGCACAACAAATAGTAAAAATGGGGTATATCTGAGTAAAATACCAAAATTGTGGTGAAAAATTGTTTTTTCTGATTCAAGTCTGCCTGTTCCTGAAAGCTGGGAAGCTGGTGATTTGAGCACAATAATCCCTTTGTTGAAGCCATTTTCAGGGAAAAAAACACAAGCCTTCTTATGCAGGCCTTTTTTCCAAATTAAAAAAAAAAAAAAAAAAAAAAAAATTCACTGTATTTTGGCTAATTTCTTGGTCTCCTTCAGGCGAACCCACAAAGTCTGGGTACCTATAGAATCCCTAGGATGTTGGGGAAAAAGGATGCAAATGTGGCGTGGGTAGCTTATGTGGACAAAAAGTTATGAGGGCCTAAGCGTGAACTGCCCCAAATAACCAAAAAAAGTCCTGGAACCTGAGGGGAAAAGGCCTGGCAGCAAAAAGGGTAATGGTCAATCCCATTCCAAATTTAGTAATCACTATCCCTCTAAAGAGTCTGCATTGAAAGATAGAGTGCAAATGAAACAAGACAAACAAAATAAATACTATGATATTTTGATATTTCCAAACACACTTCCAACAGAGAATTTATTACGGGTAACTGGTTCTCATTAAAAAAACCTTCAAAGTGAGAAAGGGAGAATCAATTTTAACTTCTCCTGTTAAGATTTAACGTGTGGGGAAACATGCTGTACTATTACACAATAAAGGTTGGTGGAATAAGAGTAGGTTAGTAACCATTGGTGATGCTCAGTTAGAAATTATTAAACATGTACACGCTGATTCCTAAAAAGACTCTATTTTATGAAGCTCAAATTTCAGTTAATGACACGTCTCCACAAAGTAATCCAGGTGCTCATTGTTTATTTGACTATCCTGTGAATACCAGTTGTTCGCGAGGACCTCATCATTTAAATGTTGTCCACAAAACTGTATCTGATGTTCTTGCATTTCCTGATTCAGAGGTTTAAGCATATATGAAGAGAGTCTCCAGATTACCTACATGCTTCAAAGATTATGATGTTGCCCCATGTTTTTATGGGGGGGGGAAATTATGTACTATCATACTTTTTGTGTTTTTACTATAAACCTTCTTTATTTTCTTCTTTATTTCATGTGTATTTATTAGTACACCTTAACTTTACTTGTGTATAGAATGTTTGCTGCATTCCACATTCTTATGGAACTTTCCTGGGTTGCTAGGAGAGAGGTTTGCTCTCATCCTTTGTCTCTCCAGTTCTTTCTGCTGTGGGTCTCCTTCTTCAGACTTACAAAATAAAGAAGCTTTCATGCATCCATCTGGCTTTCTATGTTGGTTTCATTCAGCCATCTTCCCCAATACTACAGAAACTGAAATCAACAACATTACATTTCTTGCTGACAACCATTCAAGATTACACTTCAGGTTCAATATCCATCTTAAAGTTTCTGCGTGACATTAATTGCATAGTGGATTAAGATGTTTCTTGTCTTCTCATAGTTCTTGATCTATCAGCAACATTCAACATTGTCAACCATTAAAGATTGCTAAACATGCTAAAACAAAGAATGTGCTTTTATAAATACACTATGCATTGGTTCATCTCACACTGTTCTTATGATAACCAATTTGTAAACATTACCAACTTCACAACAAGATATCTTTCTTCAAAGACATTCCTACACTTTCCCTAAACCCATATCTGTGTAGGGCAGACAACCTTCTTGAGCCCAAAAACTGGAATTCCACTTCACCACACTTAAGCTCAGAACAGGTTTGATTTTACACCACTTGATAAACTCAGACAGAATGGTCTTCAGATGTCTGTCCTACTTTACTAACATTTTTGGATTTCAGAATTGATTTGTCTCTATCACCTCACATGAATTTTAACTGCCTGAACAATTTTCCCACACTCCCTAAAAATAAATCCAACACTTCCTAAAACCTGAAAACACAGTCATCATCTCAGATACTAATGTTGCACATGCCATCCGTGCTGGTCATTCCAAATCCTCAGCTCCTGGTGTATTCCATACTACAAATTGACTCACGTACCCAAAGAAAAATGTTACCTGATCTTCTCAGTTCAGAGTCATTACTCTCAGATCCAGTTGAGACCAGAATACAATTTTAAATCAGCAGCCTTCCATAGGAGCTCTACTCATTGGAAGCCCTCCTTAGCTGTAAATTTTCAGACGATCTCGGGTGGCAAAGGGTTCTTCAGAGTAACAATACTCTACAGCTGGAAAGGCTAACATTCAGCAAATCTCTGTAATGACAAACTGTTTCACAGGTGCTGATACTTAGTTCTTGAACCCCATTCCTCTTCCACCAAAAACCCAAGCATGCCTTATTTTGTTCAGAAAAGTTGGAAAAATGTTGAATTGCAGAACGTCTTCATTGGGAAGTCTTTTGGTGTTGTGCATGAGCAATCAGACTTGTGTTCTTATCCTGTCTTAAGGTGCTGCACCTCTTCATGTAATATTAAGACGAGGAGTGAGAGCTATAACAAATGTACTTTACATTAATTTTGTTACACCTAACTGTACGAGTCTCAAATGTATTCACCAAGGAGCAACAAAAGTGAGTCCATAGTCCATGACATGCATTGGATATGGACGCTCATTGCAAATGCTCTATATAATCACTTGGAGTGACACAAGAGATACACACAGCATGGAATGTCTACAGTCAATACAGAATAACCCACATGCATGGAGTGGAGACACCAGCCATAGTAAATGCTGTTTAAAGACTACCCAGGAACAATAGGTGCAATTCACAGACGTGTATTTGGTCATCAACTCTAATGATAAGTTGCCTGTTTGCTGTACATGGCAATGTCACAAAATAAAATGATTAAACTTTTCAAACACTCACCCCCAGTCACAGATCTCGGTTTAATACATTGTTTTTTTTTTTTGGGCCACGCCACTCCAGTTCAGACTCAACTATATGCAAATCAGTCTTGACCCTTCTCCCAGTGGGAGTAGTCCAGCTGGAACTGCCAAGCCAGGTCCACCCTGGCAGGACTCATGCATCCTGGGACTGGTTTCAGGGTATCACCCTTCCTCAGCCAGGTTAGTTTGAATCCAGTGGCACAGCAAGCAAGGGACCCACATCTGGGCATACCCTAGCCACTTAAGGCGCACAAGGCAATATCACAAAATAAAATGATGGACAGAGTGTTGAAACTTTTCAAACACTCACTTCCAGTCACAGATCTGGGTTTAATCCATCATTATTTTGCTTGCCACATCACTCCATTTCGGACCCAGCTATATGCAAATCAGTCTTGACTGTACAAGTCTCAAATGTATTCACTCAGGAGCAACAAAAGAGAAGTCCATAGTCCATGACATGCATTGGATATGGACATTCATTATAGATGCTCTAAATAATCACTTGGAGTGACACAAGAGATACATACAGCAGGGAATGTCTACAGTCAATACAGCATAACCCAAATGCATGCAGTTGAGACACCATCCATAGTAAATGCTATTTAGAGACTACACAGGAACAATAGGTGCAATTCACAGATGTTTTTGGTCACTGATGATAAGTTGCCTGTTTGCTGTACATGGCATTCATTGGTTACATGAAGCATGGATTAATGCTCTGTATTGTGCATCCAGGAGTAATAAAAAAAAATCACAGTGCTCACTGCTCACAGGTAAGCTAAATGATCCACTGCATCCACCCAGAAGCAACAGAGGAACATCCCATAACATGCACTTGATAGATGCAGCCATCCTAACAATGTAAAATTTAAATTAAATACCATAACCTAACAAGGCCAAAGGTACAGAGGGGGGAATAAGGCCATAGTGGATTTTCTTTAGTGTCTACACAATAACAATATATGACAGTCCAAAGGCATGCACTGGTTACAGTCAGCTAGCCCCCTAAGAACATAGTCGGATATGCAGGCCTATAGAAAGACAAAACTAAAACAGCCAGTGAAATGCACAAGTTCTGCCTCTCAGCCTTCTTCAGGCCCTAAAAGACCCAGACAGGAAGGCCAACTAATGAAGTCACCCTTCTCCTTTACAACCTGTACCTAGACACTTGAGAGGGACATACTTGGAGAAGAGCTTAAGAAGGTAGAGCTGGGGAGGGAGAATCAGGATATTTCTCCACATGGAGGGAGGCTCAGAGTGGGAGCAAGGAAAGAGCAAGGGGACGAGGCCATGGTCACATGGTGAAACTATGCAGCCAGAATGGATTAGGCTAATCCACCTTAGGCCAGTCTGTGGATATGAGAGCTGCTATATTTCCTCATAGGTTGTCTCCCTAAACATTCACAATAGTTCTCATATTGCACCATACAATATCTTCATCATCATACATTAACAGTTGACTAATGTTGAACACTACGACATTTCGGCATACAAACATAAAGGTAAGGCATTTAATCACGTCTACTATACAAACATTAATTCATATCACATTTAGAAGCCACAAAATTTCACCTGCATTGACAAGTGGGGAAGTGTGGCACAATGGTTAGAGCAGCAGAACCTGATGCAGAGATCTGGCCGGGATCCAGGGTTCAATTCCTGCCTCAGCTGGTCTTGGGCTTAATTCCTTTGGACCAGATAATTCTTGCCTCGGTAATTAATGGGTTCCACTCTGTAACTCTGGGCAATAGCTTGCTTAATCTCCACAACAGTGCTTGGATGCCTGGCTTCACCCTGGGGCTGCCCAGGTGTTGTGCCCCACAGGGAAAAGACAGGCGGGGTTCCACAGCAGTATGTGTACAGCACCTTGAGACACTAGCAGGTGAGTAGTGCACTATACAAGTGTTAAGTTTATGTTTACATTGTAAAGCAAAACCTGAGTGACCAGTGAATGCTGTGGGTTGCTTTTGACCTGATACTGCGTGGACACCAAGGACCATGAACCTGAGTAGAAACTAAGGAAACACCAATAGTTGTTTTACATAAACCAAGGTCAACTAAAGTAGCATGACCTGGCTTTGCATAAAATAGTAATGCTAAATGAAAGCAGGTGCAAACCAGGGGCAACTGGAATGTCACGTTAATCATGTGTGTGGAATGTGTACGTGCAATAAATGTACACCTCTTATGTGTCTCAACCTCGGGTGGTTGACACCATGTGGAAATGCTTACTTAAGGTACAAATCTCAATAGATGGCACCTAGGTTACCTTTGTACTGTATTGTGTAGGTTTGTGCTAAAACTTAATTTTAAGAGAACCTATGCCATCATTGGCATAAGGTTTGACATTTAATCTATGCATCTAGGATCTGGAATAAAATCCTCATAACCATCAGGACCACCCCAATGCTGCTCCAATTTAGGAAAGAGTTGAAAAGGCACTCCTTTCAAGAACTCTACATCACAATGCATTACCAGTCCACAAACCTGACCCCAGACTGTGGGAGCAATGTATGCTTTCCTGTGGTGCTGCATGGGTTGGGCAGGGACCAGGCTGTTCTGCCTGTAGCCTGTCCCACTGCAATGCATTCACTAGGTGTGCATTGGCACTCTGTGAAACCAGTTCCAATGTCTTTGGGTCAGGAATTCTCAGGTCTAGGATGGGGTGGATCTGGGATTAAAGGCTTCAGAAAGACAATGTCCCACACCGCTGATTTAAGCGATGTTCTTACTCATTTGTTACTGTGGGAAAATACCTTTTTTTGACAGCCAAACTACCCTTGGTCATGCCATTGCATGCATGTCCCCATATCCACACAATCCTTACCTTGTAAACATTAATAAGATTTCACATTTTAACTGATTGTGGAAATCTTGTCTTCTGTTCCTCGCTGTTAATCTCCACCTCTTTGAGTTCTGGCCTTTTCCGGTCATGCCACCTGCAGTAAAACACTACCCCTCCCCTCATCATAGACCACTCTAGAAGTGTGCTAAACAGCTTGACTATTGAACATGAACTTAGAATCCTTAATTATTCCCACTGAAATTCTGACATGCCTACATCTCATTGGTGTGATCCAAGCAGTCAAAATGCTGGCCCAGTGTCTGACTTTGCAACTCACAACCTTTTTCTTGGTGATTCATGTATAATTTCTTGATGGAGTCCAATGTGTTATAGTATAACTAGGAAGTATCTAGGTGAACAACAGGAAAATGTCATAACTAGGATACAGAGAGTGCAGTCCTCTAGGATTATTTTAGGATTTTATACAGAAAGTACATGTAATTATACAGAGGAATGTGACCAAAATCACTAGAAAAGTCATAAATGACTTGTCATTAAATGGTGGTCACCATTGGCCAAATAACATAGTATAATGATAATGCAGCAGTTATTATTGATACCAGCCAGTATTACTGCACTAATAGCAGGAGATTCTGAATTTTAACATATAGAAAGGGGAATAACATAGAAAAGGCAGTGTTAAAATACTATTCTGAACTTTCCAGGCATATTTCCACCTGCTGTTTGCAGGCGGATAAGGACCAGAAATACTGTGACACTTATAATGCTATATTGGTCAAAGAAACAAGATTGCCAACCTACTTGAAATAAGCCATTGATTATAGTGTCCCAGAGGAAATTAGCATAGAGGTTTTATATGGGTTTCCAATAATAGATTTCCTTTCATGTAGGACACTAAAAGGGACATTTGTACATTTAGACATGCTTCCCTACCTTATTTGTGTATCACTGTCATGTTGTATGATCTGACCACCATCACTTGCCTTGTAATGTAGAGATTCATACCTCCCCATTGGAAAGACTAGTGAAGAGCTGCAAATGTTCTATTATTCATGAACATCTGTTTCTCCAGTGGCAGTTGACTGAGGACTTGAATTCTTATCAAACAGCGGTCTCTAGCACTGAATGCCCCAGTTGAGCTTCAACTCAATTACAATTAAGTGGAATCAATTTGCACAAAAAGGAGAATCCTGGGCTCAAAAATTAGCCAAAACCATTCAAGAAAAAAATGCACAATTAGGCCTTCCCCAGTTCTGTTTTTATATTTATTCAAATGACATATTTAACATTAGAGAATGTATACCTTTTTTAGAATCACAAACCAAGTAGATTAAAAAATGCAATATTGTAATGCCTTGAAATAATAAAGTAGACACAGCACATGTGAAAATGGTCAAGTTAATGATGACATGTCCTAATATAAAAGGGCCACACAGTATCTAGTCCTCTCTAGTACAACTGCAGAGTTAAGTATTTCAGCTCCTCCCTGAGCAGCACATCTTTATAATGTTTTAGACAGTCTGCACACAATTTCATAGCATTTAGAAAGAGTACTTGAAAGCACACCTGAGAACTTCAACTGAATCTTGTCAAGAACCCTTCCAACACATAGGCCCTCTTTACAACCCTGGATGCCGATGATAAAGTGGAGGTAAAACCCCCAACAGGCTGGCGGTAACTACTGCCAAATTATGACCATGGTGGTAAGAACTCAGATAGACAGCCACTTTACCACACCGACCGCCAGGGCAGATACAACAGCCACCATGGCGGTAGCCACTTACAGCCAGGTGGAAGTCAATGTTCTGCCCACCATATTAAGATACACAGTTCTGCCACCTTTTCTGGGGCGGTACTAACGACATCAAAAGCCTGGTGGAAACTGAGAACAGAAGTCAAAGGACTCACCTTTGGAGACACAGGGAAGAACCACGCCGCCATGGAGCCTGAACTTCAAATATTCCCAATGATTTTCTACGTCCTGCTCCACCACGAACACCAAAGACGGTGAAGATGACCATGGTGAGTACAGCTGCCTAGCATATGGGGGAGGGAGGGAGGAAAAAGAGAGTGGCACGCACACGCACAACACCCCTCCACCCCCAACACCATACACACAATCAGCTGCAGTAATAAAACATATTTATGGAATAATGCAAGGATAACATGATTGTGCAAAAGTGAGTGTAATGACAACACAGTAGAAATGCAAAAATGCAATGGAATGAAATATACATATGTACAGTTCAAGGCACACTGCCCAGTCCATATTGTGCGTGGGCCACAGGGCCACAGGCCAAAGTCCAACACCCACTTGTCACCTGCACCAACACGGAGAGAACACTGCAGGGGCATCAGATGGAAAATAGGCAGGCATCACAGGGGGACGGGGAACGGGGGGCACCTCAGCGGGCAGATGAAACAAGACCACTGGTCCTGGAGGGGGCAACATGCCTTGTGCTTGGTCCTGGGGAGGCTGGGGTTGGTGGGGTTGGTGGGTGTCTAACCCACTGGTTCTGGAGGGGGCATCGTGCCCTCTGCTTCTGATCCTGGGGAGTGCAAGGTCACAGTCTCTCAGCTGGGTATCATACCCACTGGATTTGCAGGGGGCAGGCCACACAGCAGCCCATGGAGGCAGGACTACATACCGTCCGCCAGCGGTGATGGCTGCTCAGTGGTGGTGGTGCTGCTGCTGCAGCTGCTGGTGGGGGAAGGCTCCAGCCCATTCCCTGCAGCCTCAGATGAATGCCCATTGGTGGTGTTGCTGCTGGTGGTGGGGGAAGCTCCAGTCCATCCCCTGCAGCCTCAGATGGCTGCCCACTGGTGGTGGTCATGCTACTGCTGGTGGTGGGGGAAGCTCCAGGCCATCCCCTGCAGCGTCAGATGGCTGTCCACTGGTTGTGGTGGTGCTGCTGCTGGTGGTGGTGGTAGCGGAAGGAAGCTCCTGCCCATCCCCTGCAGCCTCAGATGGCTGCACACTGGTGGTAGTGCTGCTGCTGGTGGTGGTGGGGGAAGCTCCAGCCCATCCCCTGCAGCCTCAGACGGCTGTACAACCATGGTTGGTGGTGGGGGCCCCGTCTGAGTCCCAGCACCAGGCCCCTGGTCCTTCCTGCTTGCAGGTGCTGGCTCCTTTCCCTTCTGGGCAGCCGCTGGGGATGGCTCCTTGCCCTTTGTGGCAGAAGCTGGGGATGGCTCCTTGCCCTTCTGTGCAGCCGCTGGGGATGGCTCCTTGCCCTTCCTGGCAGCAGCTGGAGCAGGCACCCTTTCCTTGACACTGTCTGGTGCCCTGGATCCTTTCCCACCACGAGTGGGTGTGGAGACTGCTGGGCCCGTGGACTGGGTGACTGAGGTGCTTGCCTGGGCTTTTGCCACCCTGGCCAGACATGAAGGACAGGGGGAGGTGTAGAGAAGAGGTCAATGGTGGAGAGGAATACCTTCTTAGGGACATTGGGGTGGGAAAAGGGAGAAGGTTTGAGAGTAGAGGAAGAGTGAGTGGTTGTAGGAGGTGTCTGTCTGCTCTGTTTGGGTGCAGGTGCATGGGCTGGATGAAGTTGTGAGGTGGATGGATATTGGGTGTCTGAGTGCTTGCGTTTGTGTACCTTAGGAGGGGGGTGAGAGACACAGTGGGAGAGGACACGTGAGGGGGGACATGAGCATGGTTGTTGTGGAGGTGTCTGCCAGTGAGGTGTGTGTTCTGCTTGGTGCGGTGATGATGCTGGTAGTGGATAAGGATGTAGTGCATGAGGGTGTGAGTGTAGACGGAACTGGGAGTGAGGTGGAGGAGGAGAAGGAGAAGGAGGAAGAAGGGGACACAGTGGAAATTGTGGATGTTGGTATGTCTGCATCTGGATGGTAATTGTGTTAGTGCCTGTGGGATGATGTGTGGTACTTGTGTTTGCCTGTGCCACTCTGTTGTGTTGTCTTGTGTGCATGCCCATCCACCTGTGTGCTTGGGATAGGTTGGGGTTGAGGGGAATGGGATTGGGAAGAGGAAGTTGGAGGGGGGACAATGGCTGCCATCAGAGAGGAGTCCAGAGCTTGGATTGATCTCTGTTGGGCCGTCAAGCCAGTGTGAATACCCTCCCGCAATGCATTAGTCTGTTGCATCTGGGCTGCCAGCCCCTGGATGGCATTCACAATGGTTGACTGCCCAACAGAAATGGATCACAGGAAGTCTATAGCCTCCTCACTCAGGGCAGCAGGGATAACTGGGGAGGTCCTGAGGTGCCTGGGGCAAAGGAGATGCCCACTCTCCTGGGTGAGCGGGCACGGGCAACTCGTTAAGGGGCTGCTGGGAGGGCGGTGCTGGTACGGGGGTAGCGGCTGTACCTGTAACTGGGGACGTCACAGACCACCACTAGGGACCTTCCATCAGAGGAGGTATCTGTGTCCAAACTGTCCCCGCCTTGGTGCTCCCCTCGTCCTCCATCCCACTGGTGCCCTCATTGTCGGTGGACTCTGCCTGCTGGGTCCTCTGGGATGCAGCTCCCTCCGGAGCCGGTGCCTCTGCTCCTCCACCAGATGCTGCTAATGCACATAAGGACAGGGTGACAAAACAAAAAGGAATAGCAGCATCCCAAATATGATGACCCAAATACAGATCACCATGTGTGGCTAATAGGTGAGCCCTGGTTCCCACCCAGTATACGTTGGTGTAGGGGTATGGTGTGGGCCATATAGGATAGTGTGTGGCTAAATGCTGTCCCTCGATATTTGCAGGTGCCTCAGGTTACCCCAACCTATCATGGCTACTGACCCCTGTGAGGAATGCCAGGACAAGGGCTAGAAGAATGTTACAATGAGGCACATGGGCGAACAAGAAGGATCATTGAACAGACCTTTGGCCTCCTGAAAGCCAGGTTCAGGTACCTCCATCTAACTGTGGGATCCCTGTGCTACTTACCCAGGAAGGTTTGCCAGATAATCGTGGAATGCTGCACGTTGCACAACCTTGCCTTGAGACGCCATGTGCCTTTTCTGCAGGAGGAGGAGGCTAAAGATGGCCGTGTGACAGCAGTGAACCCTGTGGACAGTGAGGATGAGGAGGCAGAGGATGAGGATGAGGACAACAGAACTGAAGTGATTCGACAATACATCTAATGACACACAGGTAAGACAGTGTCACTTCACATTTAATTGTCATTAAATTAGATTATCTCTAGCACTGGCATGCTGTTATTTCCCACTTCTATACCCACTCATTGTACCCTTTGGCAACTCAGGCCCGTATTTATACTTTTTTTAGCGCCGCATTTGCGCCGCTTTTTGACGCAAAACAGCGCAAACCTACAAAATACAATGGTATTTTGCAAGTTTGCGCCGTTTTTGCGTCACAAAACGACGCAAATGCGGCGCTAAAAAAGTATAAATACGGGCCTCATTTTGCAGATGTTGGTGCCCCACTATCACTCCTGGTGTGATCACTGCAGCCAACTACAGGTCTTTCCTATTTGAACATTACTGTACATTTGAATTGCAATGTTCGAATCTAGTTCAATGAATACATACTAAAATAAGTTTGACATACTCTATACATGTATTTTGTCAAAGGATGTTTGTTTAAGTGCTAAGAAGTAGAGGGGAAAGTGCATTGGGATGGGGTGATGATGGAGGAAAGTCCAGGGTATTGTTCCAGTCAATTTGGTGCACAGGTGCATTGTCCATGGGGACATAGGAAGGGGAGCAATGGTAGTTCAAGGTGGACAGGGTGACAGAGTGGGACATAAAGGTGAAAATCAGAAGAGTCTAATTTCCTGGCGGGGTCTTGGCAAGTATCTCCGGCTTCTGCCTGGATCATAAGGAACGTGTGGGGGTGGTTCACCTTCTGCAGGTGTAGGGGTGCTGTTGGCCTGTTGGCCCTGTGGCGGGGCCTACTGTCCACTAGCGGCAGCGGAGGTGGAAGGCAGTTCAGATGTCTGGCTAGTGGCAGGGGCCTGCTGTTGTGAGGCCGCCTCCCTCATAATGTTGGCCATGTCTGCCTGCACCTCTGCTATGGAGACCAGGGTGGTGTTGATGGCCTGCAAGTCCTCGCTGATCCCCTGGTACTGTCCCTTCTGCAGCTGTCTGTTCTCCTGCACGTTGTCCAGGATCTGGCCCAGCATATCCTGGGAATGTTGGTAGGCTCCCAGGATCTCTGCAAGTGCCTCCTAGAGAGTCGGTTCCCTGGGGCTGTCCTACCCCTGGCGCACATCTGTCCTCCCAGTTTCCCTGTTGTCCTGTGCCTCTGTCCCCTGAACCGTGTGCCCACTGCCACTGACCCCAGGTCCCTGATTTTCTTGGTTATGAGGTGTCACCCCTGGGGTCCCTGTAGAGGTGGACACACTGCTGATAGATGTTTCCTGGGGACAGAGGTATGGGTACGCTGGGTGGGTGCCATGGTGGTGTTTCCAGATGTGGGAGGCTCTATGGTTGTCTGGGACTGTGCCTGGGTAACTTGATTGTCCAGAGGTCCCTGATGCGCCAGGTTGGTCATCCAGATCCAGGCGACCAGAGTTGCTGTCATCACTGTGGGCCTCTTCATTTGGGGGACTGGATTTTGCTGGCACCTCTTCACCGCTGATATTGGCTGGGATACCTGTGGGAATGTAAATGCAGTGTCATTGTTTCTGTGTGTTACATATTGTGCATCGGTGTGTTGCCCTCTTTGTTTGTATTTGCCCTGGCAGCTTTCACTTGTGTACATTGGTGTATGGTGGGATGATTAGTTCTCTCTAGTGTGCATGCTTTAGTGATAGGTGTCCATACAGGTCTGTGAGTGGGGTCCATGCATTGGAATGGCATGCAGGGCTTGGCATTGGGATGAGTGAGATGTGATGGTGGGGGGCTGTGGGGGGTGGTGGAGTTATGGGAGTGAGGTTGAGGGTGGGGGTATGTGATGGCTGGCATGCAGGTAGGGTGGTAGTAGTATAGAGTTGACTTACCAGAGCACAGTACTCCTGCTACTCCGGCCATGCCCTCAGGATGCATGCTTGCCAAGACTTGCTCCTCCCATGTTGTTAGTTGTGGGGGAGGACGTGGGGGTCTTGCTGCAAGGGAACATACCTTCCCCAGTAGGTCGTTCCACCTCTTCCTGATATTGTCCCTTGTTCTGGCTGTGTTGTCCCACAGTGTTGACCCTATCCACGATCCTGCGTGGCTTTTAATGGACTTGTAGATGTGGAGTAAGGCAACGCAGTGCAAGTCACTAAGTTGCCTTACATTGCGTCAGGGAGGCATTTCCATGGTTGTTGCATCGGCGTTCCCTTTGCAACATCCATGGAGTTTGATGCATTCCCAGATATACAAGGTTTTGTAAACCTGTGAATGCATCAAAAGCCCGTGCCACCCCAGGGGTGGAGTAAGGGTGATGCAATGGGAAGATATTTTTTTATTTCTCCCCATTTTTTCCTCTTTCTATGTGTGCTGCATTTTCTAGCACACATAGAAAGGGGAAAACACCCCTCATGATTGTTCCTGGACAAAAACAATCATCACCACAACGAAGACACCCTTGCACCATGGTGCAAGAGTGCCTGCATTGCTGCATGACAGCAATTTGTGAGCCAGCACAAGCTAAAATGACAGGAATGCGCTGTATCTTTTAGATACAGCACATTACTGTTCTTTGTTTTGACAAATGGCAGTGCAGCAAGAAGGCTTGCGGCGCTGCGCTACATCACAAAGTTGTAAATGAGGCCCTGATTTTCTTGGAGATAAACATCAAGGTGCACAAAGGAAATGAACACAAAAGGAAACTTTACTTTTTCTGCACATCCATAATAGCAACGGAGAATTCAGCACAGAACCTTATAATGCTTGAAAAGCACATCACTTTAACTAGGGAAGTTAAGGAAAACATGTAATTCATGTACTGTGACAGACTCTATGCTGGAGCTGAATTTTAATGATTTTCCGAAAAGCTAAATGAAACAAAAGCTTGCACACAACATTAAAAACATCTTCTTTTCATAGTGTTGCCTCTTTATGCTAAATGAAGCAACCCTAGATCCAGCATTTATTTTTCTAAAGAAAGTGAATTTCTCACATTCCTTTTTTACTACCTGTTAGAAATGGGGTTGCTGGTTGGCAGTCAGTTTGCACTCTGTCCAAGCAGGGACCCTCATTCTCGTTAGGGTAAAGGAGAAACACACCGGGGTAACTCCCGCTCACTCCCTTGGGAGCTTGGCACGAACAGAAAGGCTTAAACCTAGAAGCAATGTGTAAAGTATTTGCACCAGCACATACAGTAATACAATGAAAACACTACAAAATGGACACCACACCAGTTTAAAAAATAGGTAATATTTTTCTAAATCAAACAAAACCAGAACAACAAAAATCCAACATCCACAAGTCAAGATATTAATTTTCAAAAAATAAGGCCCTCATTACAACCCTGGCGGCAAATCCCGCTTTCCGCCGTGCTGAAGGCCGCCAACATACCGTTGCTGCGGCAGGATTCCGCTACAGGTATTGCAACCCACATCTCGGATTCCGCCACAATACAGACACCCACACAAGTCCACCACACCTAAGGTCAGTGATAAACTGGCGGTATCAAAACCCACACTGCCACGCCAACAAGAATATGCCCAAACTATCATGACCCACGAATCAACGTGGCGGTCTTACAACCGCGGTAATCCATTGGCGGTACACACTGCTGCGCTCAAAATACACACACATTTACAAAACACAAACACACCGGACAATTCCAAATACACACACCTGGTACACATACACACACCACACCCACACACTCACAACACTATAAAACACACAGCCACATTACCCACAAACCCTTACAACAAAATGTTTTGGAAAAAGCTGTGAGAGAGAGAATAGCAAACACAACACCAGCATCCACAGGCACACAACACCATCACTCACACAAAATCCACGCACCTCAAACAACACACACCAACACAACACATCACACAGCACAATAAACAGCACCTCACACATCACCCACACAACATCATGGCACCTCAAAGACACCCCAGGTTTTCAGAGGAGGAGCTCAGGGTCATGGTGGAGGAAATCATCCAGGTAGAGCCACAGCTTTTCGGATCACAGGTGCAGCACACCCCCATTGCTAGGAAGATGGAGCTATGGTGGAGAATTGTTGACAGGGTCAACGCAGTGGGACAGCATCCAAGAACACGGGATGACATCAGGAAGAGGTGGAACGACCTATGGGGCAAGGTGTGTTCAGTGGTATCCAGATATCAGATTGCTGTACCGAGGACTGGTGGCGGGCCCCTACCTTCTCCCCCACAACTAACAACATGGGAGGAGCAAGTCTTGGCAATACTGCATCCTGAGGGCCTCGCAGGAATAGCAGAGGACTGGAATCTGGTAAGTCATATCTTATTTACCAAATCCCCGCACCCGACCTGCATGCCATCACATACCCCCACCCTCACCCCATCACCCCAACACCTCACATATGCCCCACTATCACAACCCACACATCCCAATACCAAGGCCCTGCATGCAACACTTATGCATGGACCCCCATCACCAAAGCATGTCCAGTACAGACACCCACACAGACCCCAAACCAACTATCACAAGGGGGCAAACACAATAATGCAAGCACAGGAGTAGAGGGTACCTCACCCAATTCACAAGATGGCACACACAGATACTAAAACTATGCATTTACACCCCAACAGGACCCATACCCAACGTCACGGGACAGGAGGTGCCAGACATATCCAGTTCCCTCACAGAAGAGGCCCACAGTGATGACAGCAGCTCTGCACGCCTGGATCAAGATGACCAGCCCGCCCCATCAGGGACCTCTTGACAGTCGGTTCCCCTGCCACTGTCACAAGCCACCACAGATTCAGGAAACACCACCACAGCACCCACCCAGCGGGTCCATGCCACTGTCCCCAGGACACGTCAATCAGCAGTGTGTCCACCACTACAGGGAGCCCAGGCAAACCCACCAACCCAAGACAATCTGGGACCTGGGGTCAGTGGCAGTGGGCACACAGTTCAGGGAACAGAGGCACAGGATAACAGGGAGGCTGGGAGGACTGCTGTGCAACAGGGGGAGGACAGGCCCAGGGAACCGACACTCCACGAGGCACTCTCCAACATCATGGGAGCATATCACCATTCCCAGGAGACCATGGGCACGGTACTGGCCAAGTTTCAGGAGACTCAGCGGCTGCAGGAGGAACACTACCTTGGGATCAGGGAGGACTTAAAGTCCATTAGCACCACCCTGGTCACCATTGCAGGGGTGCTGGAAAACCTTATCAACACCATGAGGGACACAGTGGCACACAAACGGGCCTGGATGATGAAGAGCCCTCCACCTCCGCCGGCGCTAGTGGACAAGAGGCACGGCCACAGGAACAACAGGCCACCAGCACCCCACCCCCTGCAGAAGGAGAACCACCCCGCAAACGGTCCCTGAGATCCAGGTACAAGACAGAGAACATTGCCAAGACCCCGCCAGGAAATAAGACCCTCCTGAATGTCACCCTTCTGTCCCACTTTGTCACCGTGTACACCTTAAACTGCCATTGCTCCCCTTCCTATGCCCCATTGGACAATGCACCTGTGAGACCAAGAGACTGGACTCTACCATGGACATTCCTCCACCATCAACCCAGCCCATTTCACCCCCCACTTATTAGCACAGAAATAAACACCCTTGAATCACAAATCAATATGGAGTCAGTCTGTGCTTTCACAAATGTTTAATTGCAACCTCTCTGAAATATAGCAATGTCAATGTACTTGCTCACATACCAATGTTACACAGTTGTTGGCCAGCAGTAAACATAGCGGAGGGCACAAAGTGGGACCCAGATCTGTGAAATGGAAAGCCAAAGTGACAAGTAGGGTCCATACACAGAGGTAAAAATGCAGATTTATGCTAGGTCCTACAATAATATGAGATGTGGGAAGGAGTGCCATCCTCTTACCTGTGTCTCACTGGAAGTATTGCATGATGATGTTTTTACGGTTGTCTACATCTTCTTCTTCTACCTCCTCTTCTTCACTGTCCACAGGCTCCACAGCTGCCACAAGACCACCATCAGGCCCACCCTCCTGCAGAAAAGGCACCTGACGTCGCAAAGCCAGGTTGTGCAAAATACAACAGGCCACGATGATCTGGCACACCTTCTTCGGTGAGTAGTATAGGGATCCACCTGTCAGATGGTGGCACCGGAATCTGGCCTTCAGGAGGCCGAAGGTGCACTCTATTTTCCTCCTAGTTCGCCCATGTGCCTCATTGTTGCGTTCCTCTGCCCTTGTCTTGGGATTCCTCACTTGGGTCAGTAACCATGACAGGTTGGGGTAACCAGAGTCACCTGCAAATATCGAGGGACAACTGTTAGACATCCTCCAAACATTAGGGAATCTCCCATACCCAGAAAGCAAATAAAACTGTGTGGGGACCTTGGGCACACCTATTAGCCACACACGGTGCCTCTGGAGTTGCCCCATCACAGAAGGTATGCTGCTATTCCTCAAAATGTAAGGGTCATGCACAGAGCCTGGATACTTGGCATTCACATGGGAGATGTACTGGTCTGCCAAACACACTATCTGCACATTCAGTGAATGGTAGCTTTTCCGGTTTCTGTACACCTATTCATTCCTGCGGGGGGGGGGGGACAAATGCCACATGTGTCCCATCAATGGCACCAATTATGTTGGGGATATGTCCCAGGACATAAAAGTCACCTTTCACTGTGGGCAGATGATCCTCCACCTGAGGGAAAACGATGTAGCTGTGCATGTGTTTCAGCAGGGCAGATAACACTATGGACAACACGTTAGACAACATTGGCTGTGACATCCCTGATGCCATGGCTACTGCAGTTTGAAAAGACACACTTGCCAGGAAATGGAGCACTGACAGGGCCTGCACTAGATGGGGGATTCCTGTGGGATGGCGGATAGCTGACATCAGGTCTGGCTCCAACTAGGCACACAGTTCCAGGATTGTTGCACGATCAACTCTGTAAGTGATAACGATGTGTCTGTCTCCCATTGTTGACAGGTCCAACAGGGGTCTGTACACCGGAGGATGCCGCCATCTCATCACCTGCCCCA
Organism: Pleurodeles waltl; assembly: GCF_031143425.1. NCBI lineage: Eukaryota > Metazoa > Chordata > Amphibia > Caudata > Salamandridae > Pleurodeles > Pleurodeles waltl. The sequence goes on along the minus strand of NC_090437.1, from coordinate 794,488,345 downwards.
GCGGACGTGCCCTATGGAGGAGAACGGTGAGCAGAGGGTCATACACCACATAGGTTTCACAAGGCTGTTTAGCACAATCGTTATAATGTCTCTATGTGCATTTGTCTGTCCATATTCCTGGCCTAAATAGGTGTGACGCAGTTAGTTGGCCTGCCATGTGGCCCCCTGAAATTGCGGCTGCCTGACCTGTAAGGTGGGACAAGGGGAAATGAGGTAACTGCGCTGGTGTTGTGCAGCGATGCAGTAGGTGGTGGAAGACCGCTGCACAATTCAGCATTGGTTATCATTGGGTCCTATGGGTTCCAGGAGCCAATGACGCTGTACGCCGGCAGTGACGGTACGCACCGCTGAGGACGTGACTGCCCTTTTCTGTTTCCTCACTTGATACCTGACCTTCAACAGGAGAGGACCTACACTGCAAGTGCTGCTGTGACATGCGTCTGGAAGCGACAATGGCTACAGTGTCTGGGGAAAGGGCCCCTACCTTCACTGCGGAGGAGCTGGAGAAACTGGTGGATGGGATCCTCCCCCAGTACACGCAACTCTACGGTCCTCCAGACAAACAGGTGAGTAAACTGTGTGCATGGTGGATGGCACATGATTGCATGGAGTGTTGTGGATGAAAGAGATGGGGGGGACAGGCCAGCATGTGAGGATGGTGTGTGTATCTTTTTCTGGCCCAGGGTGGGAGGTTTGTGGCCAATGTGTGAGAAGAAATGTATGGGGGAGTAACATACATTTTTACTTCACTATTCCTCTAGATCAGCGCCCACCAGAAGAAGGATATTTGTCGTGCCATCGCCAAGGAAGTGCGGACCCTGGGGCTCTACCATAGACGGAGCACCTACTGCTGGAAAAGATGGGAAGACCTGCGCCGCTGGAGCAAGAAGATGGCGGAGGCCCAGCTGGGGATAGCCTCCCAATGTGGAAGGGGTGCCCGTCGCACCATGACCCCCCTGATGTACCGGATCCTGGCGGTGGCATATCCGGAGTTGAATGGGCGCTTGAGGGCATCACAGCAGCCACAAGGGTGTGAGTACACTCTCATTCAGCAGACTCTGCACGCTTGATGAGGTGTCTGGGTGGGGGAGGTGTTCTGTGGGTTCCCCTAGGCCAGAGCAGATGCGCAAAGGTAGATCCATTGATTTGCAGCCTCATTCCCAGTCCAACCCCAAAGGTGGTATTTGCCCTCTACACCTAGTCAGGCTCCTATGGGTTCCAGCTGTGCATGAAATGGGTCTAGACAGAGTCCCCCATGGGCATGTGCTTTTCCCCTGCCCTGTTAGTGCATGGCTTAGTGCATAGGGTGCTCCCTGTGTTGTGTCTGCCAACGGTAGTGGTGTTGCAGGCATTGACCATGTGTCTCCTCTGTCTTTCCCTCCCTTTTTGTTTTGTCAACCTGTCCTTGTGTGCATTAGCATCATCTGGCGGAGGAGCAGTGGCACCGGAGCAGGAGGGAGCTGCATCCCACATGGCCCTGGAGGGTGAAGTAACGGAGTTCCGAAGGCACCAGTGGGATGGAGGTCGAGGGGAGCTCCACGATGGAGACAGGAGGAGACACCAGCAACAGCGACTCGGACTCTGATAGGAGCTCCCTTGCGGTGGCAGGCACCTCCGTGCCCACCACATCAACAGGTAGAGCTGCCACCCCCCTCCCAGCACTGCCGTCCCAACAGCCCCTCATTGAGTTTCCCGTGCCCGCTCACCCAGGAGGGTGGGCATCTCCTTCGCCCCAGGCACCTCAGCCCCTGCCCCAGTCAGCACTGTTGCCCAAAGTGAGGAGTCTATTGACTTCCTGAGATCCCTCACTGTAGGGCAATCAATCATTTTGAATGCCATCCAGGGTGTTGAGAGGTATTTGCAGCAAACAAATGCATACCTGGAGGGCATTCATTCTGGCGTTCTGGCCCAACAGAGAGCATTTCAGGCTCTGGCCTCAGCACTGATGGCAGCCATTGTCCCTGTGCCCAGCCTCACCCCTCCCACTTCCTCTACCCAGACCCAATCCCTTGTACCTCAGCCTATCCCAAGCACACCATCAGACCAGCATGCACACTCATCAACACACAAGAGTGGACATGGCAAACATAAGCACCACACATCCCACAGGCACTCACACAAGCACCATCCCCATGCAGACACAGCAACATCCACTGCCTCCACTGTGTCCCTCTCCTCCACATCCTCCTCCTCCCTCCCTGTCTCATCTACACTCACACCTGCATGCACTACATCTTCATCCATTACCTCCATCACCACCACGACCATCACCACACACCGCTCACGTGCAATCACCACCCCCACTACCATGCACACATCCCCTGTGTCCTCTCCCAGTGTGTCTGTGAGCCCTCCTCCCAAAGTACACAAACACAGGCACACACCCACCCAACAGCCATCCACCTCACAACAGCCTCTGGCCCATGCACCTTCACCCAAATTCAGCAGACGTACATCTCCTACAACTACTACCTCTTCCTCCACTCTCAAACCCCCTCCATCTTCCTGTCCCAGTGTGTCTAAGAAACTCTTCCTGGCTAACATTGACCTCTTCCCTACACCTCCACCCCGTCCTTCCCCTAGGGCCAGGCTGTCCAGGTCCCAGCCCAGCACCTCAGCCACCAAATCATCCAGCACAGTGGTCTCAGCAAGTCCGGTCACATCGCGCCCGGCACTCATCAGGGCTGCCTTTGTGCCACCTACCGAGGCCAAGGAGCAGGCCATTCCGCCACCTGCCAAGGTGAAGAAGGTGCCCACATGCCAGAGGGAGCAGCTGCACCAACCACCAAGCAAGGGCTCTTTCAAGCAAAAAGGGGACAGTGCCAAGGGACCAGCAGCGACATCAAAGGTGGGGAAGGGACACAAGGTGAAGAGCAGGTCAGGACAGGGCACGGAGGCTCTGGCTGAGGGACCAGAGTCACCCCTTCTGTCAACCAGAACATCAGCCTGTACGGCGGTGAACACCACCACCTGCAACGCCACCTGCACGTCTGCTGCTGCCTCACCAACAGTCCCCAGCATCATCCCCAGTGGGCAGCTGTCTGAGGCTGCAGGAGACATCCTGCTGTGTCCCTCCACAGGTGCAGACACATGCACCACTGCCAGCACCTCCTCCACAGACACCGCCGCAACCACCGCCACCAGCCCCGTGACGTGCTCAGACAGTGCCACCACAGCTGACATGGCTATCATCCCCAGTAGGCAGCCGTCCGAGGCTGTAGGAGACGTCCTGGACCCTGCACAGCATACATGAGGCACGACACCCAGCACTGTTTGTACCTGCATGTGGCAGGCGAAGTCGCAGCAGGGTGGAGTGTGTCTCTGCCTCCATGGAGTATCATGCTACCTGTTCCCAGGCAATCTTGTGGCACACACACCCAGGTGAGGGAATTGGACCTGCCACACTGCATGTGACGCACTCTGGGCACAATGCCCCCTCCAGAACCAGTGGAGAATCACATTGACTACCTCAGTCCTTGGCAGGATGAAGCACTCTGGGCACTAAGCACCCTCCAGAACCAGTGGAGAATCACATCCACTTGAGCGACTGTGGCTTTGCACTCCCCAGGATAATGCATTGGGCAAACCACCCACTTGTGAGACTTGTGAGACTGTGGCTTTGCACTCCCCAGGATAATGCAGTGGGCAAACCACCCACTGGAGAGACTTGTGGAACTGTGGCTTTGCACTCCCCAGGATAATGCAGTGGGCAAACCACCCGCTTGAGAGACTTGTGAGACTGCGGCTTTGCACTCCCCAGGACCAATCAGTGGTAATGGATCCCCCTCGTGGAGCAGTGGCGTTGTCTGTTCCTCTGGCTGCGGTGCCCTCCCTCCCCCTGCCCCTGAGGTGCCTGTTTATGTTCCATCTGAAGCCCCTGCAGTGTTCTCTCCATTTCAAGTCAGGTATCTTGTGTGGGCTTCGCCCATGCATTTTGGGACACTTATCCAAGGACAATGATTTCATTCATTTCCGAACTTATGTAGTTGGTGTACATATTTGTATATTCTGATATTTCAATTTGGCCTATCTGATTTTTCAATGATTACACTTGTTACAATCATTTCCTTTCGTCCCTGCGTTCTTCCAGGGGGTGACGGGTGTATATGTACTGTTGCTGCATGTATTTGTGTGTATGGTGTTGTGGGTGAGGGTGAGGGTGGGGTGGGAGTGTTGCGTGTGTGTGTCACTTTCTTTTCCCTCCCTCTTCCCCTGTGTGCTAGGTGCAGTACTCACCGTGGTATCCACCGGAGTCTTTGCTGCTCCTGATACAACAGGAGGTAAAGCAACATGGGCAGGACCTGTAACTCGGGCTCCATGGTGTCCTGGTTCTTCCTTGAGTGTCGAGAGGTGAGTCGTTTCCCTTCAGAACACTGTTTGCGCCGTGCTTTTGATGTTGTTGATACCGCCCCGGAAAAGGGGGCGGATAGGCCTGTTGTAATACAGTGGGCGGAACCTTGTCTTCCGCCTGTCTGTTGGCGGTTACTGCTGCAGTGTTTGTTTCTACCGCCATGGCGGTCGGAGTGTTAAAGTGGTTGTCCATGTTGGTGGTTTCTGCCATGGTCGTGATTCCATTTTTTTTTACCACCGGCCTGTTGCCGGTATTAATGCCGCTTTAACACCGACCCCCAGGGTTGTAATGAGGGCCTAAGAGTCTTAATCCATCTAAAACATTGAGAATGCTGTTGTTACACAAAGTATCTGGTTTGGGTCAAAAATAAAGCAACATGGGCGAGCGTGTCGGAAAAGTCAGCAATGTGTCAATTCCTTACTCGCAAGTGAGGCTGTACGCCATTTTCTTTTTCGGTCGGTTCAGCGATGCGTCATTTTTCTTCCTCGCAAGAGAGCAATGCATAGGTTTCCGGATGGGCACCTCAAGTCCGGGCAGGCTTTGCTTCAATTTATCATGCCCAGCGATGTTGCATTCAAAATACGGTCGCACCATGTCAGGAAACCGCGATGTGTGGGGTTTGAGTGATTATCAGCTGGCGCTAGCGGGTGTTGCACTTCGTTTCTCCAGCCACAATGCATCGATCTTCCTCTGTGAGGCTGGCGGCGCATCATTTATTAGCTGCGTTGCATATGGTGCATTGAAAATTTCTCTGCACTGTGGTCTTTGCGTGCATTTCTGTCCTTTTCCACCAGCTTGACCTTTCAAGAGCCCAGGGAATGGATGGGGCACCACTTGGCAGGTCAGGAGTCCCACCAGAGAGATGAAGTCTTTGATGGCTGGGAGACTTCAACAACAGGAGGCCAGCTCAACTCAACCCCTTGGAGATTCTTCTCAAGCAGGAATGCACAACAAAGTCCAATCTTTGTTCCCTTTCAAAGGCAGAAGAAACAACTACAGGAGAGCCCAACAAAGCACAGTCACAGGCAGGGGAGCTCTTCGGCTCTTCTCTTTGACAGAGGCTCCTCTTGAATCCTTGAAGAAATCTGAAAATGTGGGGTTTTGGGTCCACTACTTATACCCCTTTCTGACTTTGAAGTAGGCAAACGTCAAAGAAATTTCTCTCTTGTTCAAAAGATCCTGTCTTGCCCAGGCCAGGCCCCAGACATACACCAGGGGGTTGGAGACTCCATTGTGTGAGGGCAGGCACAGCCCGTTCAGGTAAAAGTGACCACTCCTCCCTCTACTCTAGCTCAGACCGCACATCAGGATATGCAGGATACTCCCCAGCTCCCTTTGTCTCACTGTCTAGAGGGGATTCACAAACAGCGCAACTGTCAGTCTGACTCAGATAGGGAATCCACAAACAGGCAGAGTCACAGAATGGTTTAAGCAGAAAAGTGCCCACTTTCTAAAAGTGGCATTTCAAACTGACAATTTAAAAACCAACTTTACCAATAGATGTATTTTTAAATTGTGAGTTCAGAGACACCAAACTCTAAATTTCCCTCTGCTCCCAAAGGGAATCTACACTTAAACTCCATATTTCTCTGTGCTCCCAAAGGGAATCTGCACTTAAAGTTTTTTAAAGGCAGCCCCATTTTAAACTATGAGAGAGATAGGCAACAGTGAAACCTGAATTTCGCAGTATTTCACTGTTAGGACATGTAAAACACACCAGTTCATGTTCTACCTCACCCTGCCCATGGGGTTACCTAGGGCCTTCCTTAGGGATGTCTTACATGTATAAAAAGGGAAGGTTTGGGCCTGGCAAGAGGGTACACTTGCCAGGTTGAATTGGCAGTTTAAAACTGCACACACAGACGTTGTGGCGGCAGGTCTGAGCCATGTTTACAAGGCTACTCAGGTGGGTGGCACAATCAGTGCTGCAGGCCCACTAGTAGCATTTGATTTACAGGCCCTGGGCATCTCTAGTGCACTTAACTAGGGACTTACTAGTAAATCAAATATGCCAATCATGGATAATCCAATCACACATGCATTTTACACAGGCAGCACTTGCACTTTAGCACTGGTCAGCAGTGGTAAAGTGCCCAGAAAACCAAAAACAGCAAAAACAGAGTCCAGGACACAGTCAAACCATGGGAACTAGAGGCAAAAATGACCGGGGAGACCGCACCAAGGATGCCAGGTCTAACACTATCGTAAGAGTTTACTGAATGGTAATCCAACTATGGGCTGGATTTGGAACTTGGCAGATGGGTAACTCTGTCACAGGGGTGATGGATATCCCGTCTGCTAAAATCTAAAACTTATATATTCTATGGGATTTATATTTCAGCAGATAGGCTATCCATTACCATTATGGATAACCTGTCTGCCAAAATCTAAATCCCATCAAATTCTATGGTATGTATACTGCGGCAGATGGAATATTCGTCACTATTGTGATAGAGTAACTTGTCCGCCGAGTTCTAAAACAGGTCCTATATGTCTACATGCACTTATCAGTGTCCTGTCAGCAAACTGATGTGTTATAGACAGTTATAACCCTACAAAATCAACACATAAATGCTCTCACAGAATGATGAGATCCTCCAGGTGACATCTAAATCTTGCTCGACACACTGAAAATGAAGAATTTTATAGCCATTATTGTCTTTTACCACATTTTAAAGCTAAGCATGACTTTTGAAAAAAAACTTTCTTTCCTAAACATTGTTGAAAAAGCTTTTGTTTCTTCAGCGTAGCTGGCAAATTGTTAAAAACTAATGAAGAGCTCAGCACCCCTAATAGTTACTGCTAATTCACCACTTCCCTCTGCTATGGATGTATGTGAGTTTTCCTCAACTTTTTCTTCTCTTACATGAATACTATTGGATAATAGTAGTTGTGATCACAATTTCTCAACCAGTCAAACTTTTATTCCAGCCTATCCACTTCTGGGCCCAGATGTGGGATCTCTACAGAATATTGTTGATTGTATTGGGTTGGAAGCTCTTGGCCACTCCCAATCTGATCATTCTTGGTGATTTAAAATGATCATAATAAAAACAAGCTAACCAGGTTATCCACAGCTTTTTTAAAGATAAGATCTTGCAGTCCTTGGCAGTCCCCAATTGGTAAAAGTACCATCATTCATAAGTGTTTTTTTGCTGACTGTTTCAACCAGGAAGAAGGAAGTCTCCCGTACATCCATAGAATCAAAGTAAAAAATGGTACAGGATAGTTATGCGGACAGCATACTCTCTCTTTTGTACCTGTGTGTGGAGCCAATGGACTATTGTGGCTTCTCTACACACAAATAAGTTCTTTTCATTGCCATTCTTAAGCTAGTACACAGACTCAAAACATGCAAGTTGCTTAATGAAGCAGTGTTAGTTTCTATTGCATATTATCACTGTGGCTGACATGCGAAGAGACAGATGGTAGGTCTTGTTGCTAGGTCTGTCAGTGGCATAGCATATAACAAATTATACCATTCTTTTAGTTTGTATAAGAATCTCCTGAGTCAAAGGGCAGGTCTTTTTGTGGTTTTCTTCTTTTTCATCTAACCATAGTTAGTTTCCCTTCCTCCGTTTAATTCTGCTGAATTCGTAACTGTCAGAAAATCATTCTTTTAGTATGTTCACCCCCATTTATTCTGACTGACACTGGTGGTAACTGACCCAGACTGTGCTGGGCTCTGTTGACCAGGCCCAGTGCTCTGATCAAAAGATATATGGTGATGTGGTACAATTACAATTGGCATTGACAGACTCCTGTAAGGCCCTAGTATATAATATGATAAGGGGAATTCAAACTACCTATAAGTCCCTAGAATATAATAGGGCAGGAAGGCTTAGAAGCCCAGTAGATTTCTTGCCCTGGAGTTTGCACTCCTGTGTTGCCTGCTGTCATTTTTAAAGGCAGCCCAGCCTAGCACACTGTCTGTAAAAAGTTACATGTGTGCAAATTAAACTTTGGAGTTAAAGGTACTTTGAAAGTGTTAATCTACTCTATTTTTACATGGGCCACCCCTAAGGTCTCCCCTACGTATCCCTGGTGAGAGAAAACTACCCATTTCATTCTGCGCCATTCTAGATACTTAGATCCTTAGGCTAACATTGGAATATTTCACATAAGCATAAATACTGCTAAGAAGAAGTTAAATGTCTGCTGAAAGGACTCAAAAGATGATAAATCCAACAACTTGCCACTGTTGAATTTATCATAACTAATGCTGAAAATAAGTTATAGGACTTTCTTTTCTGTAAGCCAAAATCCAGCCAGCAAGTGACCTTCCTGATTGGTCAGCCTTACCAGGATTAGCCAGGCTCCTTAGATAAGGTGATAAATGGCCTGCACTAAGCAGAGTGTAATCCTGCCAACAATTTTTTTTAAAGAGAGAGACAGAGGTGGGGGGACTAAAAAGGAGTGAATAGGGAGGGAGGGAAAAGTAAATGCTCCTAACTAACTCCGTTTTCTTTGCACAAGTAAAAGAAGAAAGCAAACCATAAAACGGAGTTGGTTACATTGTTTGATGGCACAATCACTAGGGCACTCTTTTACAATGCACCAAGGCTAAACACTGGTTCACTATGTTTGCACCTATAGGCACTTTCCCACACTTCTCCTCACCCCCCTAACCAGGAGAAAAGAAAAAAATAAGGATCTCAAACAATATACTTACACCTTGTCCCTTTGTGTTCACTCTCGCCCATCCTCAGTGGAAACGTCATACTCTGGAACCAAGATCCACCTTGAAGGGAGAGATTAAGACAGTCAAGCCGAGCCTAGAACAGAAGACACACAAAGAGAAAGAAAGAAGGGACAAAGAGGAAGATAAAGAAGAAGACAGCGAAAGAAAGGATTTAATGTAAATAGTCTTGGAAACCAATAAAAGAAACCCGGTTGTCTTTACAAACTAAAGAGTTCTGTCTTAAACAATACCTCTGACCAGGCCCACAATTCGAATACCCAAGACATATTGGTGTCAGAAGTGGGATAATATTCCCTATAACTAGAAAGGGATTATGGAGTTAAAACCCTCCTTAGAAGATATGATTAATCAGCTGCAAAGACATTTGCAGATGGTGTGGGAGGAACAACTAAGAGAAGCCTGGAATGACAGGAAAACGCTACAGAATGCTTTAAAAAGTCAAGCCACGATCATTTCAAATAACCAGTTGGTTCACAAAACGGCTCTTCAAAAGCTAACCAACACTATAGCCAGCACCAGACTGCATCCCAATGTACCTAGTTCTGTATTACAAAAGTTTCAAGAGGGAGAAGACCCTGATGCTTTCTTCAAAAACTTTGAAAGGGTAGCAGCATCCACAAATTGGCCTCAAGACAAATGGGGACAGTATTTGGCACCCCTTTTGACAGGCACGTTACAAGCCACTAACCAATCAGTCAAACCAGAGCCCATGGAGAAAGGGATTACTAGAGGCAGAGTACTATGTACAGCCAGAGGGGTGTCACAATATACAAAAGAGATGTTAGTTAACAATAAACCCACTAAGGTGGTAGTTGACTCTGGGTGCAGCCAGACAGTGATTAAAGCAGAATCGGTAACCAAAGAGCAAATCAGGCAAGAGGAATATGTCTCTATATGCTGTATCCATGGGGATACAAGACACTACCCAATAGCTGAAATCCACATAGAGAAGAGGGGACAAAGAGAAACCCTCATAGCAGGGATAATACCACATCTTGTTGAAGAGTTCATTATAGGAACTGACTATGTTGATTATCCCGAACTATTGGACAGTGTTCGTAAAAGTTATACGACAGACACCTGGTTGATGGAAACCCCGTTTGCTCAGACCCCCATTAGTTTAGGTAAGGAAAAAAGAAAATTAAGCAGAAGAGAAAAAAGAGAACAGAAAAGATTATACCATATGCCTAACCCTTCTGATTCTTTCCCTTTAAACCAGTCAGAAAAACCTATCTTGGAGGCACTACCACCTTTCCGAGTTAGTCAAAGAGATGATCCAGCATTACAACATGCTTGGGCCTCCGTGGTCACTGAGAAAACAGGACAGGTGGGTCCATATTTCCTAACCCAGAATGGTATGCCATATAGGGTTGTAAAACATAATAATCAGGAGAAGACCCAATTAGTGGTACCTAATCCATATCGCACCCAAGTATTACATTTAGCTCATGGTAAAGTAGGAGGAGGACACTTTGGGAGAGAAAAAACAGAGGAATATCTCCTCCAGCGCTTTTATTGGCCTGGAGTGTTTTCAGATATTCATAGATTCCGTGCACAATGCCCAAAGTGTCAAGTAATTAATCCAGGAGCTGTTAGGAGAGCTCACCTTTACCCATTACCAGTTATTGACATTCCTTTTCTAGGTTTCGTATGGACCTGGTGGGACCCTTAACACCTTCTTCTAGAGGGTATATGTATATTTTTGTTCTTGTAGATTATGCCACACGGTACCCCAAAGCCATCCCTATTACCAGTGTGACCACCAAAAGTGTGGCACATGCCATAATTGTTTTTTTTCCTCAGGTGGGTTTTCCAAAAGAATTGTTAACAGATCAAGGCACATGTCCCGACTAATGACTCAAATTTGTCACATATTACGGGTAAAACACATTCGCACATCTGTTTATCACCCACATACAGATGGGTTGGGAGAGAGATATAACCGTACCATCAAAACGCTGCTAAAAAAGACAATATCTGACTCGGGAAGAGATTGGGACAAAAAGTTACCTTTAGTTCTATATGCTCTATGTACCCATTTTCAGGCCTCAACTGGACATAACCCTTTTGTATTGGTTTTTGGACACCAACCCTGAACCCTATTAGACATGGCTGCTGAGAAATGGGAGGAGAAAGAGGCAGACGATAAAGATATACTTGAATACCATCAACAGCTAAAAGATCACATACAAACGATTTGGGATGACGTCAGAATCCATCTAGAAGAAGCACAGGGGAAACAAAAGAAATACTGTAATCGAGGTACTACCTTAAGGGATCTAAGAATAGGGGACAAGGGATTAGTGTTGTTGCCCTGTTCTGAGAATAAATTATTAGCCGAATGGCAAGGACCATACTAGATGCTAGAAAAACTAAACCCTGTCACTTACCAGTTATTAATATCAGAAACACCAAAAAAACAAAAATCTGTCATATTAATTTACTAAAAAAAGTGGAAGGACAATGATCTCCAGTTCCAAAAACTAGATATTGGGTTTTTTATAAATAAAGTAAAACCACTGGAAATAGACTTATGTCCTCAACCTGATAATTTGTGTGAAAGACTTCCCTTCATTAACCCCGATCTACCTAATGACCACCGAAAACAGTTACTAACGTCATTACACCAGAATCAGAGACTTTTTTCATTGACCCCTGGGAAGACCTCTTTGATGCAACATAAGATTAACACCAAAGAAGGGAAAGTTGTCAGCCTTAGACCCTATCGTATACCTGAAGCATGTAGGAAAGTGGTTGAACAAGAAGTACAGAACATGTTGAAAATGGGTATAATTGAGCCCTCAATAAGTCCCTGGTGTTCCCCAGTAGTTTTGGTTCCGAAACCTAATGGAACAGTCCACTTCTGTATCGACTTTCGACAATTAAACAACATATCTGGTTTTGATACTTATCCAATACTAAGAGTGGATGAGTTGCACAAACAGTTAGTAAAAGCCCAATATCTGTCCACATTAGAACTTACGAAAGGGTACTGGCAAATACCCTTAAAACCCCAAGATATGGAGTAAACTGCTTTCTCCACCTCTTCAGGTTTATATCAATTAACTGTACTTCCTTTTGGTCTCCATGGGGCCCCTGCCACTTTCCAATGGTTGATGGATAGACTACTAAGAACCGATATGGAATATGCTGCAGCATACCTCAATGACATTGTTATTTACAGTGAAACCTGGGGACAACATTTTTTATATCTCTCTAATGTGTTCCATATGCTAGTAGAAGCAGGCTTAACAGCCAATCCAGATAAATATAATTTAGCAAGGGATTCCATTGCCTATCTTGATTATCATATAGAGAAAGGACAAGAAGGACATGCGATCCTTTTCAGGGATGGTTGGTTATTATCGTCGTTTCATCCCCAATTATTCTACCATCGCAACCCCTTTAACTAACCTCTTAAAAAAAGAGCAGCCTACGAAATTCAGAGAATTAACTCCAGAGCACACCAATAGCTACAAAACTCTCAGAAACTATTTGACAACCAAACCAGTTTTACGTTGCCCCGACTTTACAAAACCTTTTTATTTACAAACAGACACATCTGATGTGGGAATCAGAGCAGTGCTGTCTCAAAAAGACAAAAATGAAATAATACATCCCATAGCCTATATAAGCAGGAAGTTACTACCAAGGGAAAAACACTATCCTGTGATTGAGAAGGAATGTTTGGCAATAAAATGGGCTGTCGAAGATTTACAATATTACTTGTTGGGACATCAGTTCATATTAACTACAGACCATGCTCCTCTTACTTGGTTAGCCCAGAATAAAGATACTAACCCCAGAATATTGCGGTGGTTCATGGAACTACAACCTTTTATGTTTCAGATTCAACATCTCCCAGGAAATCAATTAGTCCCTGCAGACTATGTATCCTGAAATCCTATGGAAACTGGTCTTGATCAGCCCTTTCCAAGGTGGGGCAAATATAATAGATTAACCACCATTACGGATGATTCTATACTTGTCGGCCCGACAGGGGCGTACCCCAGGGACACTTCGGAGAGCCCCATGTTCAACAAAACACACCCGACCCGGAAGCGGAAAAAAAAAAGACAAGCATGGAGGGGCGGAGTGGGAGATGCAGAAGGGTTTTCAGAGGAAGATGGGAAGATAGAGAGGGAGAGAAGAGAAGCAGAGAGAGACGAGAGTGGGGAGAACGAAAAAATAAATGCAACGTCAAAAGGGCCAGACATCGCGGTTTCGGACAGCACAGGATGTCTTGCTGAAACCGGAGAAGACCAAAGAGGAAAAGACCCACCGAAAGAAGTGGAAACCACCGCACGACCCTGGAGGGACGTGGCTAATGCAGGTACGTTCCCGTATACTGGGACCTGCCAACTATATTTTTAAAAGAGGGAGGGGGGAGGAAAAAGGAGTGAACAGGGAGGGAGAGAAAAGTAAATGCTCCTAACTAACTCCGTTTTCTTTACATAAGTACAAGAAGAAACACAAACAAACACAAACCATGAAACGGAGTTGGTTACATTGCTTGATGGCACAATCACTGCTGGAACCCTGGTATGCAAATCAAATCAAATCAAATCATTAGCATTTATAAAGCGCGCTACTCACCCGTGCGGGTCTCAAGGCGCTAGGGACAAAGGGGGTGGTTATCGCTGCTCGAACAGCCAGGTCTTTAGGAGTCTCCGGAAAGCGGAGTGGTCCTGGGTGGTCCTGAGGCTGGTGGGGAGGGAGTTCCAGGTCTTGGCCGCCAGGAAGGAGAAAGATCTCCCACCCGCCGTGGAGCGTCGGATGCGAGGGACGGCGGCGAGTGCGAGGCCAGAGGAGCGGAGGGGGCGGGTGGGGACGTAGAAGTTGAGCCGTCTGTTGAGGTATTCCGGTCCCTTGTCGTGGAGGGCTTTGTGTGCGTGGGTGAGAAGTCGGAAGGTGATCCTTTTGCTGACTGGGAGCCAATGCAGGTGTCTCAGGTGTGCGGAGATGTGGCTGTTGCGGGGTACGTCGAGGATGAGGCGGGCTGAGGCGTTTTGAATGCGTTGCAGGTGATTTTGCAGTTTGGCGGTGGTCCCAGCGTAGAGGGTGTTGCCGTAGTCCAGGCGGCTCGTGACGAGGGCGTGGGTCACGGTTTTTCTGGTGTCGGCGGGGATCCAGCGGAAGATCTTGCGGAGCATGCGGAGGGTGAGGAAGCAGGCGGAGGACACGGCGTTGACTTGCTTGGTCATGGTGAGAAGGGGGTCCAAGATGAAGCCGAGGTTGCGGGCGTGGTCTGCGGGGGTCGGTGCGGTGCCGAGGGCCGTGGGCCACCAGGAGTCGTCCCAGGCGGACGGGGTGTTGCCGAGGATGAGGACTTCAGTTTTTTCAGAGTTCAGCTTTAGGCGGCTGAGCCTCATCCAATCTGCGACGTCCTTCATACCCTCTTGTAGGTTGGTCTTGGCGCTGGCGGGGTCCTTGGTGAGGGAGAGTATAAGTTGGGTGTCATCGGCGTAAGAGGTGATGATGATGTCGTGCTTGCGTATGATGTTAGCGAGGGGGCTCATGTAGACATTGAAGAGTGTCGGGCTGAGTGATGAGCCTTGAGGTACGCCGCAGATGATCTCAGTGGGTTCTGAGCGAAACGGAGGGAGGTAGACTCTTTGGGAGCGGTTTACGAGGAAGGAGGCGATCCAGTCCAGGGCCTGGTCTTGGATCCCGGTGGAGCGAAGGCGGGTGATTAGGGTACGGTGACAGACGGTGTCAAAGGCAGCCGAGAGGTCGAGAAGAATGAGGGCGACTGTTTCACCGTTGTCCATCAGGGTTCTGATGTCGTCTGTGACTGAGATGAGGGCGGTTTCAGTGCTGTGGTTGGTTCGGAATCCGGTCTGTGAGGGGTCGAGCAGGTTGTTGTCTTCCAGGAAGGTGGTCAGCTGTTTGTTGACGGTCTTCTCTATTACTTTGGCTGGGAAAGGCAGAAGGGAGATGGGGCGGAAGTTTTTCAGGTCGCTCGGGTCAGCCGTAGGTTTCTTTAGTAGGGCGTTGACTTCGGCGTGTTTCCAGCATTCGGGGAAGGTAGCAGAAGAAAAAGAAGAGTTGATGACGGTCTGGAGGTGCGGGGCGATGATGTTGTCGGCTTTGTTAAAGATGAAGTGCGGGCAGGGTTCCGAAGGGGCGCCGGAGTGGATAGAGTTCATGATGGATTTGGTTTCTTGCGTGCTGATGTGGGTCCAGTTGTTGAGGGTGATGGTCGGGGATGTGGGTTCGGTGGTGTTAGGTTGGGTCTGGTGTCCGAAGCTGTCGTGGAGGTCGCTGATCTTGCGATGGAAGAAAGTGGCGAGGGATTCGCATAGATCCTGTGAGGGTGTGACGGCGTTGGCGCTGGGGTTGGAGAACTCCTTGACGATGCTGAAGAGTTCTCTGCTGTTGTGGCTGTTTTTGTCCAGTCTGTCGGTGAAAAAATTCCTTTTGGCAGTGCGGATCAGGTGGTGGTGTTTGCGGGTAGCGTTCTTGAGGGCGGTCATGTTGTCAGCGGTGCGGTCCTTGCGCCAGGCTTTCTCAAGTGCGCGACAAGTTTTCTTTGATTCTTTGAGGGTGTCAGAGAACCAGAGGGGTTTCTTGGTGTTGTTCTGTCGCTGCGAGCGTTTGAGGGGAGCAAGGTTGTCTGCGCAGTTGGAGATCCAGTTTGTGAGGTTGAGGGCTGCGACGTTGGGGTCGGTGGTGAGGGTGGGTTGGTTGGCGGCGAGTGCGGCGAAGAGTTGCTCTTCAGGGATCTTGTTCCACTGTCGGCGAGGGATGGGTTGAGTGCGGAGGTGGCGGGTCTCACGTCGGAATGTGAAGTGGACGCAGCTGTGGTCGGTCCTATGAAGGGCGGAGGCGTGGCTGAAGAAGACGTGTTTGCTGGCGGAGAAGATAGGGTCGAGTGTGTGTCCGGCGATGTGGGTGGCAGTGTTCACCAGTTGTTTGAGGCCGAGGTTGGCGAGGTTGTCGAGCAGGGTGGTGGTGTTGGGGTCGTTGTTTTGTTCCAGATGGAAGTTGAGGTCGCCTAGGAGGATGTAGTCCGGTGAGGCGAGGGCGTGCGGGGAGATGAAGTCGGCGATGGTGTCGCTGAAAGGGGCGCGAGGTCCGGGAGGACGGTAGACGAGGGATCCTCTGAGGGTGGTCCTCGGGTCGGTGCGAATCTGAAAATGCAGGTGTTCAGCGGCAAGAGGGGAGTCTTCAGTGGAGGTGGTGACGCTGATGGAGTCTTTGAAGACGATGGCGATGCCTCCTCCTACTTGGTTGGTGTGGTCTTTCCTGGAGATCTTGTAGCCTTCGGGGATGGCGGTGGCGATGTCGGGAGCAGAGGAGGCGTTCATCCAGGTCTCCGTGATGAAGGCAACGTCTGATGCTGTGGAGTCTAGGAGGTCCCAGAGTTCAACGGCGTGTTTGTGAACGGAGCGAGCGTTGACTAGGATGCACTTGAGGTGGTTGATGGCGCGTGGGCTTGTGGTCGTAGTTGTTGCGTGGTGGAAGATGCGTTTGCAGGAGTTGCAGGCGAAGGGTCCATGGGTGCGTTTGGGGTGAGCTTGGAAGCAGGTGTTGGAGCGTCCTGGGTTGAGGGCATGGAGGGTGATGGGGTCATAGCGGATCATCGGGTCTTGGGAGCACTGGGGACCAGGGGTCATGGCGCTGGGCGCGGGCCGGGCGCGGACGGGCGCAGACGGGCTTTCCTCTGGCGTGCCTCCGGCGCGCCAGCGGCGCACCCGCTGCACTCGCCCGCTGCGCGGTCGCGCAGCGGCCGCCATATGAGGTAGGAGGGGGGGGAGGGGTCAGCTGGGGGCGAATGGGAGCTGGGGGGCGGGGGCGTGCAGGAGGTCGCGGCGGGAAAGTGCGAGGGAGGGGGGGACAGGTAGAGAGAGAAGAGCTGGGGGAGGGGGTTTCAAGGGTGGAGGGGGGAGAGTGTTAGGAGGTTTAGGAGATTAGGGAGAAAGATAGGTGTAGGGTTGTGAAGATAGGGGAGGGGGGGTTGTAGAGGTGGGTGAGGGTGAGAGGTAGAGTGAGGGGATAGGAAGATAGGTAATAGGAGGAGTGAGGGAGGTAGAAAGTGAACGGGTTAGATAGGGGAGATAGAGGGGGGGATGCGAGTGGGGGAGGGGGATGAGGCAGGAGGGCAGGCGCGGGGAGAAGAGGACGGAGGAGGCAGAAGAGCCGAAGGCAGAAGACAAGAAGACAAGAAGAAAAGAAGAACAGAAGAAAAGAAGAACAGAAGAGCAGAAGACCGGAAGGACTGAAGACCGGAAGAGCAGAAGACCGGAAGAGCAGAAGACACACAGAAGAACACAGAAGAACACAGAAGAACAGAGAGGGGTACAGAAGAACACAGAAGAATACAGAAGAACACAGAGGAAGACAGAAGAAGACAGAGGAAGACAGAAGAACAGAGAAGAATACAGAAGAACACAGAGGGAGACAGAAGAACACCGAGGGAGACAGAAGAACACCGAGGAAGACAGAAAAACACAGAGGAAGACAGAAGAAGACAGAGGAAGACAGAAGAAGACAGAGGAACACAGAAGAACACAGAAGAACACGGAGGGAGATACAAAAAACGAAGAAACAGGGTGCAGAATACCACAGCAGAAGATGAGGAAGAAGAGAAGAGGAGAGAAGACGGGGAGAAGAGGAGTACAGAAGAAGAATACAGACGAGGAGCGAGGAGGAAGAACAGAGAAGAAGGAAAGAGTAAAAGAAGCAGGAGCAGGAGAGAGGGTGAGTAGCGCGGGGCAGAACAAGGGGCTGGGAGGTGGGGGGTACTTACTGTGGGGTGGGTCTCAGGAACTCAGGAACCTGGAGGAGCTGCAGCGGCAGGGGGAGCGACCTACCCTTGGGTCAAGGGTCGCTACCACTGTCGCGCAGCGGCCGCCATATGAGGTAGGAGGGGGGGAGGGGTCAGCTGGGGGCGAATGGGAGCTGGGGGGCGGGGGCGTGCAGGAGGTCGCGGCGGGAAAGCGCGAGGGAGGGGGGGGACAGGTAGAGTGAGAAGAGCTGGGGGAGGGGGGTTTAAGGGTGGAGGGGGGAGAGTGTTTGGAGGTTTAGGAGATTAGGGAGAAAGATAGGTGTAGGGTTGTGAAGATAGGGGAGGGGGGGTTGTAGAGGTGGGTGAGGGTGAGAGGTAGAGTGAGGGGATAGGAAGATAGGTAATAGAGGGGGTGGCGGGAGGGGGGGAGAGATAGAGAAATAGGTAGAGAGAAAAGGTAGATAGAGAAATCGATAGATAGGGAAAAAGATAAAGAGATAGGAAGATAGGAAGATAGGAGGAGGTGGAGAGTGAGGGAGTTGGATAGTGGGATAGAGAGATGGAGAGATAGGTAGATAGGAGGAGTGAGGGAGGTAGAAAGTGAACGGGTTAGATAGGGGAGATAGAGGGGGGGATGCGAGTGGGGGAGGGGGATGAGGCAGGAGCAGGAGGGCAGGCGCGGGGAGAAGAGGACGGAGGAGGCAGAAGAGCCAAAGGCAGAAGACAAGAAGACAAGAAGAAAAGAAGAACAGAAGAAAAGAAGAACAGAAGAGCAGAAGACCGGAAGGACTGAAGACCGGAAGAGCAGAAGACCGGAAGAGCAGAAGACACACAGAAGAACACAGAAGAACACAGAAGAACAGAGAGGAGTACAGAAGAACAGAGAAGAATACAGAAGAACACAGAGGAAGACAGAAGAAGACAGAGGAAGACAGAAGTATAGAGAAGAATACAGAAGAACACAGAGGGAGACAGAAGAACACCGAGGAAGACAGAAAAACACAGAGGAAGACAGAAGAAGACAGAGGAAGACAGAAGAAGACAGAGGAACACAGAAGAACACAGAAGAACACGGAGGGAGATACAAAAAACGAAGAAACAGGGTGCAGAATACCACAGCAGAAGATGAGGAAGAAGAGAAGAGGAGAGAAGACGGGGAGAAGAGGAGTACAGAAGAAGAATACAGACGAGGAGCGAGGAGGAAGAACAGAGAAGAAGGAAAGAGGAAAAGAAGCAGGAGAGAGGGTGAGTAGCGCGGGGCAGAACGAGGGGCTGGGAGGTGGGGGGTACTTGCTGGTGGGTGGGTCTCAGGAACTCAGGAACCTGGAGGAGCTGCAGCGGCAGGGGGAGCGACCTACCCTTGCCCAAAGGATAGCAATCTGAAGGACTGCGCCTCTTGCACACTGGAACAACAGCCCTAAGGACTTTGCCTTGCTTCAAAATGGTCTATGGAGTGGACTCCCTGAAAGCAACAGGTTAACAGAGCTTGCCTGCACTACCTCTCACAAAAGTCCCCCAGCCTGGATAACACCCAGAGGACCTTTAAAGATTTGCAATATTAATTGAGGTGATTATGCTAACAGCTTCGCACATCCCAAAAATCCGTATAGTAGCTAGAAAAATAATGCTTGGACTGTCATAAAGAATCTTCAATTAAGTGCCATGCTGGTATGCACATCCAACCACTCAGGGTGTGCGTTGTATTGATTGGAGAGCCAGCCAGCAGAAGTTACTTCATGGGATCACCAGGGCACACATAGGAGTATGTGTAGAAGTTCATCTACGATATCAAGTAATTGAAGTCTAAGGCACGCCACTGTAAATACTTGAAATTTATTACTAACAATAATGTTGCAACAAAATTATTGTCACATTCGGCATGGACTTGACAGAGGCTTATCATGGCCCGTTTCCTTTACCAATCACATTGAACTTGTCAATACTTTTACAGACACTACGTGCCTTGAGACACTCTGGATGGCAAAACACGTGCCAGCTGCTTTCTTGGACATCTCATGCTTTGGAAGTAATACATTTCAAGTATTTACATAGACGTGTCTTAGACTCCAATTACTTGATATCGTAGATGGACTTCTATGCATACACTTCTGTGTGCCCTGGTGATCCAGTTAAAGAACCTTTAAGGATTTGGCAAGGTGCTTTGTGGGAACCGTGGTCCAAACTTCCAAGGACCATCTCAGAGCTTCTAGTCCCTTGTATCTGTGTTTGGGAAACTTTGAACCAACAAGAGGAACTTCAGGTAGAAGTTACAGAAGTTTGTTAAAGTTTTGAGCAACTTTTGGAAAAAGTTCCATAATGTGACTAACCCGTTGACGAGAGTCAAGCTGCTGCTGACGAACCACGAGCCCACCTGAATTTCAGGTTCGCCCCACTGAAACTCCAGAGCTTTTGCCCATCAACAAGACTTCCTGGATTTGACCAGGGATTCGCAGAAACTCAAGCCGATGATGTTTCATCAAATCCTGGCCTAAAGAGGAGCCTTGCCCAAAGATGAGATGAAAAGCTCCAGAAAAACGACTACGTCAGACGGTAACATTTTGACTGAGGCCTTCCACTCAGTGTATCTGAGCAGGGCTCCATCGTGGTCCGCCTCAAATTGTGACTTGGTCCCATTCTAGCTGGACCAGATGTCCCTGTTTCTTTGTTTAATATTTAAAAATTCATATCTCCAGTTCCCTGTATTGGATTTTTGTAATTTTGGTGTCATTTCAAAGATAAGAAAATCTCCTATTTTTATAAATTGGTGTGGGATTTTTATTATGTGTTGTGTCCTACTTATTGTATTGGTGAATTGTATTGGTATATTTAAATTGTTTACATACCTGCCTCCTAAGTTAAGCCTGCCTGCTTGGTGCCAGGCTACCAAGGGTTGATCTAGGGGCTGATGTTTTGAGACCTTGACTGTACGTAGCATTAGATTGGTTTCCTTATTGCTAGTGGTAGGTGTGTACTTGCCCCTACTAATAATCTGCCTTCCAACACTAACTTTCTGTGGAGTCCCTACAATGCTCTCTTTCTTGTTCATGCAGTATGATTTTTGCATTTGGTCACTCTATTCTATGCTTACAACGCCCAGATGCAAATATTTGACTAACATGATGCACATCAACAGGGCTACTTGTTGTGAATCCAGAATTCAATGGTCAACAATATTTTAAACTGAATGGGTGTAAAACAGATATTCTGTATATTGCAGATGGCTCCAGGTGCTGGGCACAGGACCAATGCCTGCTCAACTTGGCTCACTCCAGATTCGAGTTGCCAAAATCAGAAATCTGAGTGTCATTTTTGGCAAGCAATTATCATTCGAGACTCAAATGCAAAACGTTTGGTTGACAATTTTATCAGATGAAGAGGCTCAAAAAAGATCTTGTCTTTTGTCTTTTCTAAGTAACATGGGAAAGTGGTTGGGTTGTGTTTCGTCCACCTAGTCTACCGAAATAAACTTTATGTTAGTCTCGATCACTCTGTGGTAAATTATAGGGACAATTAAAAAAGTTTAATAAAACCACAATAGGAAATATTATAATAAACAAAAATGTCACCTCAATGTTTAAATTCAAAAGAGATTAGAAACATACTTTATAAATAAAACATTATTATGTACTATTTTGATATATTGTAATATTAAATGGAAAAATGTATAGTTTTAACTATTTAAAATAATTTAATGTAACACTATTTCCTATGGGGTTTTATTTTTTTAACACTCTCTTTAATTATTTTATAAACAAAGGGAAGGGGGTGGAAAAAGGAGAGGATTACAAACAAGCATCACCTAGTTAATATCCTTAATGGTACATGGTGAGTTATGTAGTCTTGAGTGTGGGACCCGAGACATTGAATTTGCTGCAGTAAGGGTTGCAAGAAGAACATTAGTACACATAGATGCAAACAGTAACAGCATTCAGTTAACAGTGAGGGGAGGGAGAGGACTAGGGATACACGGCAATCCAGGTCATTTTATCAAGTAGTGAGGTGCAGTAGAGAGGGGGCATATGCAGCTCATTTCGGCTTGTGCTAGATAGTATGTGGCTATGGGGATACTGTGTGGAGGCAAGATTCATCAAACAGAGATTTTAGCTAGTCAATGGTTTGATGTGGGAGAGTTGCAGGAGCTGATTGTGTGTCGTGAATAGGAGGGGCTGTAAGGTGGTTAAATTCCATGAGCATAGTGTCCCATGCTGGACATACGGGTCTCCGGCGAATCCGCCGGGCCTCTTACTCACAGAGTAAGTCGCTTTCCGCGGCACCTCACTTTCTCATTGCCCTGAGCGAGGCTCCCAATGAGGGGTACCTTGGAGGCTTGAAGTGTAGTGTCAGCATGTACTTAGCTAGTATGATGGCCAGGTTGGCAAAGTGAGACTATAGATGCCCAGAGCGCAGGCCTCCCAGAGTTGAGGTTAGTGAGTTCTGTGATCTTGTGTGGGGTATCATGGACTTCATGCCAGATGGCCAAAAGTGCTGGGCACACCTACAGCATGTGGTGAAGATCGGGGTCTACTGCTTGGCAGCAAGGATAGGCTAGGTTCGTCATAGGGAAGTGTTTATTGAGCTGTGATGGGGTGAGATATGCTCAAAGGAGAATGTGGTATTGTGTGTTTTTGATGTGTGTGTTCCTCGAAACAGTGCGTGGAAATTCCAGCACCCTGGCCCATCCCTTATCATGAAAGACCCTCCACACTTCATCTTCCCAAGTAGCACAGGGAGGAGAAAGTGATAGTGCGTGTGTATTCAAAGGCCCTTGTAGAGCCATGTGATGAGGCGGCGTCCATTCCCCATGGTGAGCAAAGTATGCAATAGTGTGCATGTGGATGGCTCTATGTCTCTGGTTCCCCATAGCAAAAAACAGTGTGGTGTAGGCGATGACAGGAGAGAAACTGAAGCGAGGTCGTAGTCGGTGTGGATTTGAGGGAAAGGGAGAAGATGGCCATCTGAAAACAAGTCCCTGATTGTGGATATAGAGCTATAGTGCAGGTGCTGTAGGTCACTGGTAATGTAGTGCCTGGGTAGCTTGGGAGGCCTACCAGGGGGAAACTGAGGGTATATGGGGGAGCATTTTATGAGAGAGGAGGGATAGTGGATACATCTGCAGGCTGGTCCAGGAAGAAGGAGGTGCCTAATGGATGTGGAGGTCAAGGGTGGGGAGTGATGACCTGTTTCTCATAGGTTGTGGCCAGCAAGCCACCTAGTCACCCATTGGAGTTAGGGAGCTAAAAATGTAGTTCATAGGAGGGTGTACTCAGACCACTCTCCCCGGTCCGCAGCTGTAGCTTCCTCAGAGTGACCCTCCGTCGTCCTTTACTCCAGACAAGCTCAATGACTAAGGAGTCTAGTTCCTTGAAAAATGTCTTGGGAGGAATCACCTGGAGGTTATTAGAGAAGTAGATTAGGCGGGCAGCATTATCATTTTGGATACTACAATACGGCCCTTGGTGGCCAGGGGCAGTTTAATCCAGGAAGAGACCAGGGATTTAAGTGAAGCAAGCACTGGGCATATATTTCCCTTGTATAGATCTGTGGGGGAGTGATGTAGGCGGATGCCTAGATAGCGCACCACGAAAGTAGTCCAGGGAAAGGGGATGCCGTCTTTGGTCAGATCTGTTGGAGGGAGGATAGCATGGAGTATATATAATGATGATTTGCTCCAGTTTACTCAGAGTCCTGACACTTCTGTGAAGGACTGCAGGGCTTGTTGTGAGGTTATTTTGACATTATTTTATGGGCATGGTATTTTAGCCACAGGCCTACAGCGTGTGCCCTTTATCCTAGAAACAATTCATTTTATACTTTTAGCAGAAGCTTCATTCTGTTGTGATGTTTTTTATTCTTATATCTATTACACTTTTAGCCTAGAAATTGTTTTAATTTCTGAGCACAACATCTTCATTCTGTGCTTGCTCAAGGTTGTACGCAATTATGTTATCGGTACAAAGTAGAGCATCTTAATTCCTGTCATTTCATGGAAACATGCAAGTTTTTACGTGAGGGCAGTTTTCTTAGAACATCAGAGTTGTCACACTGTGTGGAATTGGACTCATTTCCCCACAATCCTGTGGTGCTGCCGTCTGAATCAAGCTGTCTCATTGGTACAATAAAAGCCAACACAACAGGCTCTTAGAATCGAGATGGGGGCCATTTGGACATCCTGTAGGTATAGGAGAAGGTCATCTGGGTAGAGTGATACTACTACCTAAACCTGTCTGAGAGGGTTATACCCCATTGTTCTCTGCTCAATTGAAGTAAGGATGCTAGGGGTTTGATAACTACTGCAAAGAGTAGCAGTGAGAGGGGGCATCCCTGGCGTGTGCCACAGTTAATCTCAAGTACATCAGATATAAGTCGGCCAACCTCCACCCTGGATATCGGCTTAGAATATAAGAGTCACGTGTAAGCCAGCAGACTGGGACCCACTTCTACCCGGTTAAGGACGTGGAATTGGTAGGGCCACTTCAGGGTGTCAAAGGCCTTTTCCAGGTCAGGGAGCAGACAGGTTGAATGGGGATATCTTTCCTGAGCTTGGTCTTGTACGTGAAACAGCCAACATAGATCATGCAATGTGCTTCTTCCCGGCACAAATCCATTCTGGTCCGGGTGTATAAGATCCGAAAAGATCTATGCATATCTGGCGGCTAGGATCTTTCCCAGAATTTTGTAACCTACTCCTACTATGGCAATGGGATAGTAGGATGAGACATTTGTTGTGTCACAGCCAGGTTTGGGGATCAAGACCAGGAGTGACTCCTGAAGTGAAGATGGTATGTGGATGAGCTGCAAGGCCTTGTTGTAAATGGCTGTGAGGATAGGGGCAAGAGAGTTAGTAAACATGTAGTACTCTACAAGGAGGCCATCTAAGCTAGGGGTTTTATTCTTGGCTAGGTCCAGAATTGGCTGCCATACATCATCTGGGGTAATGAGAATATCCTGTGCCATCCGAGTAACAGAGTCTATCCGCAGCAGGGGGAGGGTGTTTAGGAATATTGTGATCACCACCTCAAGGGTCAACCTCTGGTGAATATATTCTCCGAAGTAATATTGGGGTACCAATTAGACACCCATTGACGAAGAAAAACCTGTCTCCCTTGCCTGTGATTACATCAAGTGCATGGAAAGCAGTTCCCAGGTGAATCCAGACCAGGGCTCCCCTGGCATAGGCTGAGTAAGTGGTCACAAATACAGAGCCTCTCCTGCGCTTTTGGAGTCCGGCCAATTTTGCAGATGTCATGTGTGTTTCCTGTTGAAGGACTAAATGAGGATGTTAGCGTTTGACATAGGGGTAGACAGAGTAGCGTTTTTGGGTGGTGTGCAAGCCGTTAATCTTAAGTGTTAGGAAATGAGTGGCAGAGTTACATCTCATTGTCAGGATTCAGGATGGTGAGTCATTGGTTTGTGCTGGAGATATGTGTGAGGACTGGTAATTGCCGCGATGTCCTCCTGCTACCTCTGTGTAGCTAGAGTGACTTGGAAGCTGGGTAGTCCCATTTCGGGAGGAAGAGGGCAGGGAAGAGTTGTACAAAACAGGTCAAGTATAAACATATTGAGCCTTCAGCTACAAGTGGAATACTCAAAGCAGTGAACAATAAAAACAAGTCGTACTGTGCCAGGGGTGGCCAGGGATCTGAGTTAAGGGGTGGAAGAGTTAACCACCCTGTAGGTTGTGATGAGACGTGTCAAATCATGGAAACCAGGGGGCTTCAGGGGCAATGAGGCTGCCAGCAAGTGAGTCAACAGGCGTGTGTAGTGTAGAAGCCTGAGAGTCAGCATTGTATAAACAAATGTGCCATGTCTATCTAAGAAGGAGGGGGGTTCCATGGTCATTGGGGAGGGGTGGAGACCCTAAATTATTGTGTCTGTTTCCTGGGGGTCATCACTGAGAGGAAGAGCCATGGGCGGGTGTACCCCCCGGGCAAATCTGAATCACCCTTTGAGGAGAAAATGTGGGCCCACTGTCGATGTCAGAGAGGGCCAACTTGAAGTTCGGTTGCACTGCTGCCTCCAGTGCTTCATGGCAGTTCTCTATGATTTGTTCCATGTTTGGGGCTATGGTCGAGGATGGTCCCATGACAACGTGGGGAAGAGTTCTTTGGGGTTGGGTTGTGTATTTTCTCTTGGGACCAGCAGTTGTCTGGATCCTGCAGGAGGGGCTGGCAGAGAGGTGCCATAGTGTTTCAGTCCAGTTCCAAACTTCTTTTGGTTCTGTAAAGAAGTGAGTCTCCCTTTGGTGCATAATCATCAGTCGGGCTGGGAACAGCAGGGAATATTGGACTCCTTGTTGCCGAGACGTTTCTTAGCTTCAAGGACCATGTTGCATTGACACCGTCTATGGTGTAATCAGTGAATATCATCACATGGGCAATCTCGAGCATGAGGGGACCATTCAGGCATGCAGCCTTTAGTGTGGCATTGTGGTCTCTGTAATGGATGAGCTTTGCCAGCATGGGTCAGGAGGACGATCCCGGGGGGCCTGCAGGCCAGAACTCAGTGGGCTCTCTCCAGAGAGTAGAAGGCAGTGAAGTCTGGGGATGGGACAAAGCAGTGTCTAGGAATTGGAGTGGATCTGATCCTCCACTCCTTCTGGCAGCACGTCTGCACGGTTTTCAAGAATATGGATCCTTTTGTGCAAGCCTCTGATGATTTGAGAGTAATGTGAGGTCTGTGGTTGCAGAGCAGATAAATTCTGCTTGCCCTCTGCCACGTGCTCTTTGAGTTTCCGGTGATCGTCTCCAAGAAAGGTGAGTTCAATGACTAGTGTCCTCAGAACAGTCGACTGCATGGATTTGCGCCCGTTTTCAATGATTGGTTGTATTTGATCTAGGTGGTCCTGGGGTGGCTGCCGAAGGGTTGCAGAGGAAGACTGGGGGGAAGTGTCTGGAATCAATGATGGGGAGATCCAGATGTGGGGCCTTGTGTCTTGAT
Organism: Pleurodeles waltl; assembly: GCF_031143425.1. NCBI lineage: Eukaryota > Metazoa > Chordata > Amphibia > Caudata > Salamandridae > Pleurodeles > Pleurodeles waltl. Next base: position 794,461,624 of record NC_090437.1, on the reverse strand, counting down.
GTGGAGGTCTTAGGGCATCCATGTGGCTAGGGTGAGTTGAGATATTTCTCCTTTGATCGGTAGCAGACATTTGTGAGGTTTCCAATTGTTCCTTGTTCAAAAGATCAGACAATGCTTCAATGTGCAAAGACCGACGAGGGAGTGGTTTAGAGAGTTTAAGTAGCAGCAAGTTTATAGGAAGCTCCGATTGAGCACCACTAGTGGCGCTATTACAGTTGAATCGGCATTCATGTTGTCACCCTTTGGCCGGCTAGGTAGCTCCAGCAGCATACTACAGTCTGAGGCAGCAGTGTAGATGTGTGGGATGCCCCCGCTAGGATGGGAGCAATCGGGTTCACAGGTCTGTATCTTAAGTCTTCCAGTGGCTTTGATATCTGGAAAGTCCCTTGGTGCCACCTGGAGGAGGGTAAGCCTCTAACTGGGGTCTGAAGCATGGGGAGCAGGTGGTCATTCATGGCAGCCACGGGGACCTCCTCACCAAAGTTTGAGTCATGGTTGTTGAGGCTCCCCCTGAGTGGTGGGTGCAAGGAGTCTGAAGGAGGGGGGCAGATTCTGGGGTGTGGTCTCTTTTCCTGCTCTTACACCCAGACTCTCCTCAGAAATGGGTCCATGGTGCAGATCTCCCAAGACAATGTCTGGAAAGAGTACAGTGACTTGTGAAGTGAACTGTCTTGGGATGGGGTTCACATTTGCCCCACACTTCATAATGTGGAAGGTGTCCTTACCCTGGTGAGCGCGGTCTTGTGGTGGGTGCCGGCTTCAAAGTCTTGAGGGGATCGAGGCTGATTCATGGTCTGAACGGATGGGAGTGAATCTCCTGGTCTGCCACCCCAGTGTCCTCCAATGCCACCATGGTCAGAGGGGGTAGCAGGTGGTGATACTCAAGGGAGTGTTAGTTGTAGGCAGTAAAGATTAAGGTGCCCGCCTCTCTGGGAGTCACAGCATCTGGACAACAGCTGGTGAGTCTGTCCCCCGAAGGCATCTACTATAGTTGCCTTTGGAAATCTTCAAAAGACGTTACTAGATACCGAAAAATATTCTAAGACAATACTTGTATTGAAGGATTTAAACTTTATATTTGAACATTATTTTCAGGAGTCATCCATTGAGGGTTACAAGCTCACACATTTGTAACTTTGTATTTCTGTGAGGAGTCAAAAGGATTAGTGTCTGTGCATTGACTTTGAAAACTTATCATACATATGATAGCAAGAAAGCAACATAGGTGAGGAAGTGATTGCTTGTGATTGTTTGTTGTTAGGCAAACTCTAGTTCTAATTGGCATTTGTAATGTTGCAATTTATGGACATGTTTGTTAGACCTGGCATCCTTGACGTGGTTTCCCCTTACGTTTGCATTCAGAGCTCCTGTTTATGTTGACTTTGTTTTTGCTGCCTTTAGTATTCTTCACACTTTACCACTGCTAACCAGTGCTAAAGTGATTGTGCTCTTTCCCTAAAATGTGGTAACATTGGCATATCCCCAATTGGCATATTTAATTTACTTATAAGTGCCTATTAGAGTGCACTACATGTGCCCAGGGCCTATACATTAAATGGTACTAGTGGGTCTGAAGCACTGATTTGTGCCACCTACTTAAGTTAGACCTTTAAACCTGTCTCAGGCCTGCCACTGCAGAACCTGTGTGTTGTTTCAAACTGCCATGTCGACCTGGCAAAGTTAACCTTTTGCCAAGCCCAAACCTTTCTTTTAATACAAATAAGTCACCCCTAATGTAGACCCAAGACAGGCCCAGAAGCAGGGTGCAGTGAATTTAAAACGCTGGATATGTACTTTTACATTTTACATGTCCTGGTGGTTGAAAATTCTAAAAATCAAATTGAGCCCAGATGGGGGGTCTCTACAGAATATTGTTGAGTTCACTTGGTTGGTAGTTCTTGGCCTCTCCTAGTCTGATAATTCTGGGAGGTTTTAATTATCATAATAAAAGTAAGCTAACCCAGGTTACCCACAGCTTTGTTAAGATCTTTCAGTCCTTGGCAGTGCCCAATTGATAAAAGTACCATTGCTCATAAGTGGTCACACAGATGGTATTTTCTCCAAATGTCCCTACATGCTGAACAACCTTACTATCAAGCAGCTGACCTGGACAGACTAGTTACTAGTTTTTGATGACTCTTTCAAACAGGAAGAAGAGTGTCTCCCATCCAGGTTAAGCTTCAAGTCAAGTGCCTGGGTACCCTGTTGGGTGATTAGCCATGCTTTACAAATCCTGATTGATGATGATGATGATCCATAGAACCAAAAAGTAACAAATTGCACCGGATTGATATGAGGCTTATCTCTCCCATAGGTTAACATTGGTATTACCTTATCATATGGTATTTAAATGTAACTAACTATCTGGAAGAGATAGACTTTTTAATTTTTGTGTCTCTGGAATCACAATTTAAAATCACAACTTATGGTGAACTTGGATTTTAAATTGCAATTTTGAAAATGGCACTTTTAGAAAGTTGACATCTTCTACCTTTAGTCATTTTGATGCTTACTGCCCCCCTCTGGAGTGAGATGACAGCTGATCTTTGTGTATTCCTTTATGGGCCATCCTGGGTAGGACTGGAGGGAGGAGTGGGTCTCAGCTTCACTTACACCTGAATAGGGTTCGTCCTGTCCACACACAAAGGGCTGCATAACGCCCTGTAAGGAGTCTGGAGCAGGGAAAGGAAGAGCAGGGACTCCGTGCATTTCAAATGCATGTCTTTGAAGTCTCGCATACTTTAAAGGCTTAGCTGGGTATAAGTACTAGACCGCTGACACCACCACATCTGTACACTTTTGGACCTGTGGGGACTCTGCGAGTAAGAAGGACTGCTGAACTGCTGAAAAAGTTTCACTGTGCTCGACTGCTATTTACTAGACTCCTGCTTTGCTGTGCTGACCTGTGCCTGCTGTCCACTTGCCTGGAAGTGAGAAGGACAGGACCTGCATCTTTCCAAACCATAACTCAGAGTGACTCCAAGGGCTAGTTCGCTGACCTTCTGAACTGAAGTCTCAGGGACATACCAGACTTCCATTCCAACCACCTGGCTCCCTCACCTAGACTCTGCCATCAGTGATTCTGCCCTGGCAAGTGGTGCCACCCCAGCCCAGGACCCTTTGAAGAGGGCCTAAGTAACTTGCTTCAGTGGAACTGGTGCATCCTCTGCTGTGGGAGCAGAATTGACGCATTACAACTAGTGTGAGCAGAAAATTGATGGAGAACCTCTACAGCGTGGGTTGGAAACAATGCAACCAGAATTGCATCACCGCTGTACATCACAATTCGAAATCATCCCATCATCTTTGGAACTGACAATGCAGTGGTTTTCTCAGGAAAAGGTCATTGTATCCCTGTCGACTGCAGCCTCAATGATACCCCGGAAACTCTGCATTGCAGCCCCTGTGTTAATTGGAACCAACACAACGTTTCGACTGCCTACTGCATCCTCTATGTAGACACATTGGTAAATTGTACCACAGCCTCACTGCACCACAGAACCGACTCAATGGCGCTGTTGGGTGGAGAAAAGCAATGCATCTCCTCCTTCTGCGTGGTTCGAAACCAATGCATCCGTCCAGAACCAGGATTCAAGGTACTTTTGTTCAGCCCAGCTGGGTCCCTATAGTCAGTGCATGCTCCATTGTGGTGGGCCTGAACTTCTGCCTTTGTCTCAGGCCATTTCGACCAGATATCCCTGGTTGGCACTTTAGGCTTCTAAGCACTGTTTTAAAGTTTATTCTTTAAAAACTCATAACTCAAGTTCTACTGATTGGATTCTTATTGTTTTGGCCTTATTTTATTTATGAAATTAAGTATGATTTTTCTAACCTGATGTGGGATCCTTTATGTGTGGTGTTGTCACTGTTTTACTGTTTAAAGTGTTACACAAATACTTTACACATTGCCTTCAAGTTAAACCTGACTGCTCGGTGCCATCTACCAGAGGGTGGGCACAGGTTAGTTTGGGCTTTGTCTAAGCCATAAAATGGTAAGAATTGTGGTTGCTTTTTGATCAAGGCGTACACCCCAGCCAACCAAAAACCCATTTTCTCACAATGTCATATAGACTCTAATTAGAATTACAGAGTGTATTTGCTTAATACAGAAGGTAGTTATATGTTGTAAGAAGTGCATAATAGTCCTGCCTACTTTGCTTATATTACATAGATTGCAATTGTGTCTCAGCTTTAAAAAGACACAGGGGGTGATTCTAACCCTGGCGGTCGGTGTTAAAGCGGCTGCCAACCCGCCAACAGGCTGGCGGTAAAAAATATGGAATTCTGACCCTGGCGGGAACCGCCAACACAGACAGCCACTTTAACACTCCGCCCGCCACGGCGGTACAAACAAACAGCGCGGCGGCAGACAATGTACCACCCACACTATCACAACTCACCAATCCGCCACCTTTTCCGGGGCGGGAGCACCGCCGATAAAAACACGGCGGAAACAGACTACGAACGGGAAAACGCACACCACTACGCACTCCAGGAGGAAGGAGGACAGCATGGAACCCGAATTAAACATCCTACCTGCTCTCGTCTACCTTCTCATCTACCACGAGTACGAAGTCCGGCGCAGACGACAACGGTGAGTACTGCACCTACGACACACGGGAGGGGGGAGGACGAAAGGTTACGGGCACACACATATGCGACCCCCACCCCCCTCAACTATGTACACACCAATGCAGAGCAACAAGTCACAGTGACACCACCCAAACACCCCTGAAAAATGCTAGGACATAATCAAAATTGGAATAAATATTTATGTACCAAAAAGCTCCTGAAAATTATCGTACAACCATGAAAGATATTCACAAGAAAACAAATGACATACACATCAGTGTATAACTGAAGTAACAAGTCCTGCACATCCTACGAATTCATCATGTCCGTGGGGCAAAGTTTTGAGAAACAAGGGCAAAGCCCACACAGGAGACCTGAGTCCTTTGGAGAGAACACTGCAGGGGCATCAGATGTAAAAACTACAGGCACCTCAGGGGGAAGGGAAGGGGGGGGCACCACAGCCACATGAGTCCACGACGCCAGATCCACGAGGAGCCACCATGCCCACTGTACCATCCTGGGGAGTGCAAAGCCACAGTCTCTCAATGTCTCTACAGTGGGTGGGCTGCCCACTGTACCATCCTGGGGAGTGCAAAGCCACAGTCTCTCAATGTCTCTACAGTGGGTGGGCTGCCCACTGTACCATCCTGGGGAGTGCAAAGCCACAGTCTCTCAATGTCTCTACAGTGGGTGGGCTGCCCACTGTACCATCCTGGGGAGTGCAAAGCCACAGTCTCTCAACTCTCTACAGTGGGTGGGCTGCCCACTGTACCATCCTGGGGAGTGCAAAGCCACAGTCCATCAGGTGGATGACAGTCTCCACTGGTCAAGGAGGAGGCATGGTGGGCACAGTGAACCATAAACAGTGATTGAGACGGCGGTGCCCAGCAGAGCGGTGCTTGAGATGAAGGGCCCAGCGGAGCGGTGCTTGAGAAGAAGGGCCCAGCGGAGCGGTGCTTGAGAAGAAGGGCCCAGCGGAGCGGTGCTTGAGAAGGAGGGCCCAGCGGAGCGGTGCTTGAGAAGAAGGGCCCAGCGGAGCGGTGCTTGAGAAGAAGGGCCCAGCGGAGCGGTGCTTGAGACGGCGGGGCCCAGCGGAGCGGTGCTTGAGAAGAAGGGCCCAGCGGAGCGGTGCTTGAGAAGAAGGGCCCAGCGGAGCGGTGCTTGAGACGGCGGGGCCCAGCGGAGCGGTGCTTGAGACGGCGGGGCCCAGCAGAGCGGTGCTTGAGACGGCGGGGCCCAGCGGAGCGGTGCTTAAGAAGAAGGGCCCAGCGGAGCGGTGCTTGAGAAGAAGGGCCCAGCGGAGCGGTGCTTGAGACGGCGGGGCCCAGCGGAGCGGTGCTTGAGAAGAAGGGCCCAGCGGAGCGGTGCTTGAGATGGCGGGGCCCTGTTCAGCCGTGCTCTTCTCCACGGCGGGCCCTGTTCAGCGGTGCTCTTCTGCACCGCGGGCCATGTTCAGCGGTGCTCTTCTCCACGGCGGGCCCTGTTCAGCGGTGCCTATCTTCACGGCGGGCCCTGTTCAGCGGTGCTCTTCTCCACGGCGGGCCCTGTTCAGTGGTGCTCTTCTCCACGGCGGGCCCTGTTCAGCAGTGCCTATCTTCACGGCGGGCCCTGTTCAGCGGTGCTCTTCTCCACGGCGGGCCCTGTTCAGCGGTGCTCTTCTGCACTGCGGGCCCTGTTCAGCGGTGCCTATCTTCACGGCGGGCCCTGTTCAGCAGTGCTCTTCTCCACGGCGGGCCCTGTTCAGCGGTGCTCTTCTGCACCGCGGGCCCTGTTCAGCGGTGCTCTTCTCCACGGCGGGCCCTGTTCAGCGGTGCCTATCTTCACGGCGGGCCCTGTTCAGTGGTGCTCTTCTCCACGGCGGGCCCTGTTCAGCGGTGCTCTTCTCCACGGCGGGCCCTGTTCAGCAGTGCTCTTCTGCACCGCGGGCCCTGTTCAGCGGTGCTCTTCTCCACGGCGGGCCCTGTTCAGCGGTGCTCTTCTGCACCGCGGGCCCTGTTCAGCGGTGCTCTTCTCCACGGCGGGCCCTGTTCAGCGGTGCTCTTCTGCACCGCGGGCCCTGTTCAGCAGTGCTCTTCTCCACGGCGGGCCCTGTTCAGCGGTGCTCCTCTCCACGGCGGGCCCTGTTCAGCGGTGCTCATCCAGCAGGTCAAGGGAGCCAGACCAGGCCTGGACTCCCTGCTCAGTCGCCCTCGGACCGTGACGTTTCTGGACCCTTCGGGGACGGACTCCTGGCCTCCTTAGTGTCCTCCTTCCCAGCTGGGATGTGACATGTTGGGTCCACCTTCTCCGCGCTCCTGCTGCCCTTCCGCTCCTTTGATGGGGCTCTCGGGCCCTTGCCTCCCCTAGATGGTGTGGCTGGTGAAGTGGCCGCACATTGCTCCTTGGGGGCAGCCCTGTCGGTCCTCGCTCGGCGGCCCTTGTTTTTGCGGGTCCTCTTGCCGGGGGGGGGGGCTGGACGTGTCCTTGCTGCTGATCGATGTGTCACTGCTGGCAAAGGGTGGACTCCAGATCCCATGCACAACAGTGACACGCGAAGCTGGGCTGGTGGTGGCTGCGGTGCTCTTGGGACTCTTTGCAAATGGAGGGGGGAGCTCATCGGAGGGAAAGAGGTCAAGATTAGCCAGGAAAAGCTTTTTAGGTCCAAGGTAAAGGGTAGGAGAAGTGATGATGGGAGTGGAGGAAGAGGATGTGGTTGTAGGAGAGTCAGGTGTGCTGTCTTTGGGTGCAGGTGCTTGTGACGTAGGCTGTCGTGAGGTGGATGTCTGTTGGGTGGGTGGCTGCCTGCGTTTGTGTGTCTTGGAAGAGGGGGTGACAGACACAGTGGGAGAGGACACAGGGGATGTGTACATGGCAGTGGGGGTGGTGACTGCACGAGTGTGGACTGTACTGGAGGGTGAGGTGGTGATGGAAGCACTGGCTGATGTTGGGGTGCATGCAGGTGTGAGTGTAGATGTCACAGGGAGGGAGGAGGGAGACGAGGAGGAGGGGGACACAGAGGTGGTTGTGACTGCTGGAATGTCTGCATCTGTGTGTTGCTTGGGTGAGTGTTTGTGGGATCTGTGGTGCTTGTGTCTGGATGAGCTGCTCTTGGGTGTTGAGGTGTGTGCAGGCTGGTCTGATGGTGTGGATGGGATAGGCTGAGGAACAGGAGACAGAGAAAGGCTGGAGGCAGTAAGAAGAGGGAGGCTGGAAACAGGGACAATGGCTGCCATCAGTGCTGAGGCCAGAGCAGTGAACGATCGTTGATGGGCAGCCTGACCCGAATGAATGCCCTCCAGGTACGCATTGCTCTGTTGCACCTCCCTTTGCACACCCTGGATGGCATTCAAAAGGGTCGTCTGCCCAACAATGAGCATCCTTACAAGGTCAATGAGCTCCGCACTGAGGGCAGCAGGGGCAACAGGGGCAGGGGCAGGGGCGGGGGCTGAGGTGCCTGGGGCGCAGGAGACGGGCGCCTTCCTGGGCGAGCGGGCACGGAGCGTAGGCTGAGGGGCTGCTGGGAGGGCGGGGCTGGTGCGCTGGGTGGCGGCTGTACCTGTAGAGGCGGGGGGCACGGATGTTGCCGCCACCGCTAGGGAGCTCCCATCCGAGGACGTGTCGCTGTCGCTGCTCTCACCAGCGGTCCCCGTCGTGGTGCTCCCCTCGCCCTCCGGATCACTGGTGCCCTCGGTGTCTGTTCCTGGGCCCACCGGGGCCTTGTGTCCTGCAGCTCCCTCGTGCTCCGATGCCAAATCTCCTCCGCCTGATGATGCTAATGCACACATGCACAAGAAGATGAAGAGAAAGGGTGGGGGGAGAAAAAAGAAGCCCAGGTTGAGTGCATGCAATGTCAACACCGTTGGCGGAGAGGACAGACACAGGAGCCTAATGCACTAAGCCGCGCATTCGGGGTACACTACTCAGTACTACTGACTAGGACAACAGGCCAAGAGACATCAAACGCGCACATGGGAGATGCTGGACCTTCAATGGCTGTACTTGTCACCCTACAGAGGTGGGGGCCGGGGGCACAGGGCCATGCCTAAGGGAGAGGACTACACTACAGAAAGCGCCCTGGCCTAATGTCACCCACAGCCCTCCTCCCCCACCCAGACGCCTCCACTGCGCAGAAAGGTAGGAGAATGTGCTGATACTCACCCCCTTGTGTCTGCTGTGATGTCTTAAAGCGCCCATCCAATTCAGGGTAGGCCACCGCCAGGATCCGGGACATCAGGGGGGTCATGGTGCGACTGGCACCCCTCCTAGGTTGGGAGGCCATCCCCAGCAGTGTTTCTGCGGTCTTCCTTGTTCCGCGGCGGATGTCCTCCCACCTCTTGCGGCAGTGGGTGCCCCGTCTGTTGTGGACCCCCAAGTTCCGGACTTCCTTGGCGATGGCACGCCAAATCTCGATCTTCTGATGGGCGCTGACCTATTTGACATGTACAGGGTGGAAAGGAGGAAATCATCAATGACCTGCATGTTAGATGTGATTGGCCCCCCCCACCAACTTTGCCATATGGCACATGCTCTCATCTGTCGGGCGTTGCACTCCTCATTCGCCCCCCACCCCACCAACTTACATCCACCCCAATCCACACAGGCATAGCCCATTCCATGTGCACCCGGTGTACTCACTTGTTGGTCTGGAGGACCGTAGAGTAGCGCATACTGGGGGAGGACCCCATCCACGAGCTTCTCCAACTCTTCAGACGTGAAGGCAGGGGCCCTTTCCCCAGTCGCAGCAGCCATTGTCACTTCCAGACCGAGGTCACAGCAGCACTTGCAGTATAGGTCCTCTCCTGTGGAAGATCAGGTCTCGAGTGATTAAGCTGATAGAAAATGGCGGTCACGCCCGCGGCGGTGCGTACCGCGGCGGTGCGTACCGCGACCGCCGGCGCACATCGTCATTGGCTCCTGAAACCCATAGGGTTCAATGTTAACCAATGAGGCTTTGCGCCACGGTCTTCGACCGCCTACCGCCACGGTGTGCCCCGCCAGCGCATTGACCTCACATCCCATTGTCCCACTTCACAGGTCAGGCAGCCGCCATTTCAAGGGCCTACATGGCTTAATTTTGACTGCGACACACAGGCCTAGGCCTTGCATTGCCACACATACACGCCTTTCAACCCATTGCCATTCTTTAACTGTGCAAGCTGTCTGTACGTACCTGTGGTTTGCCTGACTCTGTGCTCCATGTTGTCCTTCCTAGGCACCGTCCGCTGGGACTTGCGAGGAGAAGGATGAATCCTCGCGTGTACCGACCACTGGTGGACCTGTCGACAATGGAAGAACGCCATATAATACTTCGATACAGACTTGACCGTGCCACTATCCATGAACTGTGTGCCCAGCTGGAGCCAGCCCTGATGTCCCCCATCCGCCAACCCACAGGGATTCCCCCTCTGGTGCAGGTTTTGTCAGTCCTCCATTTTTTGGCAACTGGGTCATTCCAGACAACAGTGGCCATGTCATCTGGAATGTCTCAGCCTATGTTTTCAAAGATTTTGAGCAGAGTGTTGTCTGCCCTGATGAAACTCATGCGGAGCTACATCATTTTCCCAGAGGAGGGTGACTTGCCTACAGTGAAGGGTGATTTCTATGCCCTTGGACATATCCCCAACATCATTGGTGCCATTGATGGGACCCATGTGGCTTTGGTACCCCCAAAAGACGAGGAGCAGGTGTACAGAAACAGAAAAAGTTACCATTCGATGAATGTCCAGGTGGTCTGTTTGGCTGACCAGTACATCTCCCATGTAAATGCCAAGTTCCCAGGGTCAGTGCATGACGCGCATGTGATGCGAAATAGCAGCATCCCCTATGTGATGGAGCAGCTACAGAGACAACGTGTGTGGCTAATAGGTGACTCTGGTTACCCCAACCTGCCTTGGCTACTGACCCCAGTGAGGAATCCCCGGACCAGGGCAGAGGAACGGTACAATGAGGCCCATGGGCGAACTAGGAGGATCATCGAAAGGACCTTTGGCCTCCTGAAGGCCAGGTTTAGGTGCCTGCATATGACAGGGGGATCCCTGATGTACTCACCAAAGAAGGTGTGCCACATCATCGTGGCCTGCTGCATGCTTCACAATCTGGCATTGCGACGTCAGGTTCCTTTCCTGCAGGAGGATGGTGCAGATGGTGTTGTTGAAGCAGCTGTGGAGCCTGCGGAGAGTGAAGAGGAGGAAGACTCAGAGGACGACACAGACAACAGGGACAGAGTAATAGAACAGTATTTCCAGTAGCACACAGGTAATAATCACCCATGCCATTTTACATTTCCTGAAAGCCTCCTGCATCTCAACTTTGTCGATTTCCCCCCAGAACTATAAACATGATGTTTGATTTTCCCTTCCCTTTTCTGTGCTGTATGAGCCACTGCGTGACCTCGGCTTGGTTGGCCCATGGACTAATGCTAAGTTACCTCGGTATGTGTAATTCACAATGTTAATAATACGTAATTGATATGTAATGTGTCATACATTTGTAAATAAGACAGGCTGAGTCCTGATTGATTTCAGTGCAATGTGTGATTTATTATTAGTGCATAGATATTGGTACATGATAGTGAAACAGTGATGGGTGGGGGTGGAGTAATGTCCATGGCGGAGTCCAGTTCTCAGTCTCACAGGTGCATTGTCCATATGCCTGTGGCAGGATGGAGCAGGGGCAGTTCAAGGTTTGACAGGGTGGCAATGTGGAACAGTGGGAGGACTTCAGGGGGTATGTGATGCTGGCGGGGGACTTGACATCCTACTCTGTCGTTTTTTTTTATCTCAGGCTCCTTTTGCGGGGCGGTTGTTCTTCAGCAGGAGGTGGGGTTCTGGTGGGCTGTCGTTGTGGTGGGGCCTCCTGTCCACTAGCGCCGGCGGAGGTGGTAGGCTGTTCCTGTTCCTGGCTAGTGACAGGGGCCCTGTGTGATGCCACATGGTCCCGAAACGTGTCCTCTATACGGTTCAGGGCCTGGACTATGCTCCCCATAGCGGTTGAGATGTTGGTGAGTTGGTCGCTGAACCCCATGTAGCGTTGCTCCTGCTGTGCCTGGATCTCCTGGAACCTGGCCAGTACCGTCGCCATCGTCTCTTGTGAGTGGTGGTAGGCTGCCATGATGGTGGTGAGGGCCTCTTGGAGAGTGGGTTCCCTGGGCCTCTCCTCCCCCCCCTGTCGCACAGCAGCCCTCCGAGTTGCCCTGTTTCCCTGGGCCTCTGTCCCCTGGACGGTGTGCCCACTCCCACTGCCCCCAGGTCCCTGTTGTTGTTGGGTTGGTGGGTTACCCTGGGGGCCCTGTAGTGGTAGACACACCGCTGCTTGACCTGTCCTAGAGACAGAGGCATGGGCCCGCTGGGTGGGAGCTGTGCTGTTGTTCCCAGAGGGGGTTGGGTCTGCAGTGGCCTGTGTCTGGGTGAGGGGAACCGACTGCCCAGAGGTCCCCGATGGTCCGGGCTGGTCGTCAGGTTCCAGGTCGACAGAGCTGCTGTCATCACTAGGGGCCTGTTCCGGGGGTGGCATGGACATTTCTGGTCCCTCCTGACCGGTGTGTTGTCGTTCGGGTCCTGCATGGGGTAAGAGGGTATGGTTATTGTTTCTGTGTGTGCATTAGCTTGCATTTTATGGGTGCCCTTGTCCCCCAGTGCTGGCATTCCCTTGGGGGAGGTGTTGTGAGGGTGTTTTGTGGGGGGGGGATGGGTATGTGCAGTGGTCATGCTTAGGTGATGGGTGTCCATAGTTTGGGGATGGCATGCAGGGGTTGGTGTTGGGTTGGTTGTGCTGGGGAGACATTCTCAGGGAGGATGTGTGCTGGGGGGTTGGGGGTGAGGGTGGGGGTTAGCATGCTGGGGGGGGTGAAGTGGTTGGCCTTGTACTTACCAGAGTCCATTCCTCCGTGTACTCCAGCGAGGCCATCAGGATGCAGGATGTTTAGTACCTCTTGCTCCCATGTTGTGAATTCGGGTGGAGTGGGTGGGGGTCCCCCGCCAGTCTTCTGCACTGCGATGTTGTGTCGCGAGACCATCGAGCGCACCTTCCCCCGTAGGTCGTTCCATCGTTTGCGGATGTCCTCTCGATTTCTGGGATGCTGTCCCACCGCGTTGACCCTGTCCACGATCCGCTGCCACAGCTCCGCCTTCCTTGCTATGGTGGTGTGCTGGACCTGTGAGCCGAAGAGCTGGGGTTCCACTCTTATGATCTCCTCCACCATGACCCGGAGTTCTTGGTCCGAAAAGCGTGGGTGCCTTTGTGGTGCGATGGGGTGGTGTGTATGAGGTGTGGGGTGGTGTATGTGATGATGTGTGTGTTGGTGTGTGGTGCTTTGTGCCTCTATGTGGTGTGTGTGATGTTGTGGTGTGCCTCTGTGTGTCTGGCTCTCTATTCTCTGATGTGTCTCTCTCTCCTTCGTCTCTGGTTTTTGTTGGTAGGGGTTTGTGGGTGATGTGGGTGTGTGTTTTATATGGTATTGGATGTGTGGGAGTGGTGTGTGTATGTGTTTCAGGTGTGTGCCTTTCAAATTGTCCAATGTGGTAGGGGTTTGTAAAGGTGTGTGTATTTTGACCGCGGCGGTGTGTACCGCCAATGGAATACCGCGGTTGAATGACCGCCGCGTGGATTTGCGGGTCATAATGGGATGGGCGTATTTCTGTTGGCGTGGCGGTGGAGGTTTGGTCTTCTCCAGTTTACCGCTGGCCGCTGATGTGGCGGACTGCAGTGGAGGGCGGATTTTTGGAGGTTTTGCAGTTGTGGGTCAGAATGTCCGTGGCGGCTGACCGCGGCCGCGGTGGTATTGTGGCGGCCTTCTGACCGGCGGTAAGCGGCTTTTACCGCTGAGGTCAGAATGACCCCCACAGACTTTCACCAGATGTTAGAGAATTTTAAGTGCAAACATTGTTTAAAGATATATGATATATACAGGTCTGGAGCACAAACAATACAAGTTAGTAAAAGGTTTCTCTTGTCTTAAAATTTAAACTTTTCTTATGTTGAAGACAACATTCAGCTGTAAAACTAGGCAGAGTGGCGATATCCAAGGCCCCTTTTTCTCTCACTTATTCAATTCTAAGTTTGCCAAGTTTACTCTTAACCTACATAATATTCAATGTAAATTGGAGCTGGGCTATGGTAAATACGGGACCCCACCAACTTCTGTATAAATAGTGCAACATTTCCCAGGCTTTGCTAATTTTCTGGACAATTAATTAATCAATTCCTAAAATAGTAAACCCCATTGATAAACTTCTCCATGAAGGAGCTGCATTTCGATGGTCCAAAGAGGCTGATCAAACTTTTTCTGTTATTTGAAGAAGTGCTTGTGTTGTCACCCTATTTTGCAACACCTAGATATTGAGCATCATTATATTGTTGAAACAAATGGGTCACATCATGCTCTGGGAGGGGTTTTGTCCCAGAATAATCTGGTGACTTGACAGGTGCATCCAGTGGTCTAGTTTTAGAAATATTTTCTTTAGCAGAACTAAAGTATCACAAAGAATGTTTGCCATTAAAAAATCACTTGAAGAGTGGCGGCATTATTTAGTTGAAGTATCATACAGACCAGAAGTTTTCACTGATAACAGAAATCTACAGTTTTTGAAGTCAGCTAGAGCATTGACTCCTAGACAGCTTAGATGGGCTTTGTTCTTTTCTGATAATGATTTGTGATTAACTACAAACCAAATCCAAAAAGTCAACGTGTATACGGACATGAGATCATTAGTGACCCCTGCCCCTGTTTTGCTATCTGAAAACCAAAATATACACAGAGAGTGTTGTCTCCATCACTGTTTTATCTTCTGAATTAGGGGCTGATTCAAAATATGGCAAATTGAATACTCATCAAAAACATGATTGATATCCTATCCACCATATTACAAGTGTATTATGTCCAATGGGGCTTGTAATGTGTAAAGCTGAATGCCTGTCACATTTGTTATGGAGTATCCCACCCTCCAAGCCTTAACTAAGACCCTTAATATTTTTTATAGAAGTGAAAATTCGGCAGTGGATAAGGCTGGAGGATGTATCCAGCACAGTCCCATTGAAGTTTGGTAGCTGCTGGATTAGGTTATGCTGAAGGCCATTAATTCTTGTTAGGAAACGCTCCAAGCGGGGAAGTTAAAATGACTCCTGAAGTCCTTTGATCAGTCAGATACTTTTCAAGCCTTTACCCAGTCAAGGTTTCTACCCTGAGACATAGGCTCTGACTACAAGCTGCTTGTTATATTCTGACCCATGCATAAAACTCTTTTTGTGCATGGTTCTAAAGTATGTGAGTGGTCACTTTGAGAGTGATCTATCCATTTTTTGTGAACCGATGCTGCTCTCCAGTCCCCAGTCCATGTGCTCTGCCTCCTAAAGCATGGTAAACTTACGTAATCGCCAAATAATGTAACCATCATTACATTTCAGCCGGTAAAACATGCTAAAGTTTAATGGGGAAAATCAGACAGTCTTTATCGTGTCATGTGGATTGTGGATTGTGGTGCGCTAAACATCAAAATCCTCATGTTAATCTCCAACAACTAACAGTAGCTGGTATTTATCAGACTTGATTAATAACACCCCCTGTGGTATTGCATTTTATCATGTAGGATAAATACCACCCATACTCATAATCAGAACCGTATGCTCTTCTGAGGAGCTCCAAATATTCCAGAGGAGCAAAGATGAAGTTGTATCGTTTGAGGTCTCCTGAAAAACCAGAAACATTGGAAGAGAGGTCCAGCTGAAACTCTGGAGCTCTTGGAAGTCCAAACATTTTTAGAAAAAGTCTAAACATTTCAGGCTTTCTCGAACAGTTCCTGTTAATCACTTCAAATGCTCCTAGGGCCTGTGGGGCAGCTCATAGGGGTCAAGACAGCTTCCAGCAGAGACCACCAGAAAGGACCAGTCAAGATCTAGTTGTAACTGGTCAACTGATCACTTCAAGAAAAAAGGCCTCATGTACAGCTGTAGACGGTCTGTTAGCCACACAGAAGGTCAGAAAATTCACCCTTGGAGTTTAAATTTTAGTGCTGGGTACAAGTAGTAGCAGGCCAAGCCCTTCAGGTCTCGACAAAGGCTACAGATTGCAGGTCCAGTCATTTTCTGTTCTATCACAGATCCAGAAATGTTCTGAGGAACAGGTGGTGAAGTGTTACTTTTGTCCAATTTGCTAAACAGCAGGCATGGTGATTCATGGATACTCTGCGACCAATGCAGAACAAGTTTCCATGGGTACACCTTCCTACTTCTGCAGCACATTCTGTCTGCCTCACTAAAACCTTCCGACTGTACACCATTCTCAGTAAAATCCAAAATGGCAGAAATGTCCTGACCCAGGAGGGGGCTAGTTGCACTCTTTGAAGTGGCTCTAAGTAGAAGGAAGCCCCCTTTCACTCAAACATTCCAAACGGGTTCTGGGGCCAGCAGTGTCCTCCACTGAGACTAAAGTCAGGACCCAAAGTGTATTTTGGGATCAAAAGACACCTCTTCTCCCAGCTTCCCTTTTCAATTGTCTATAAATGCACAGGTCTGTCCTGAATCCTTTCAAGTTAGCAAAGTTCCTTTACTCTTGCCAACTGCTCTTCTTGGGTTTAGCTGTGCTGCATTTTTCATGCATGCCATCCTATAAAGCTTAAGCCACGGTCTCTGATCTTAGACCAGTATATCACACCTCATCAATGACAGTGCTGAGGGGACAACCACAGGAAGGCTAATGCCAGTGGCCTGTTGAAGCTCAGGCAGGCAAATTCTAACTTTCCAAATGTTACTTTTCCTGTGTATGCCTCAAAACCCAACTTGGCCATTAAAGTGGATTTTTAATAATACTGAAAACAGTGACTGAATCATTTCGGTAGCTTATTCTAAATGCAGTTTAGCAAAATATTTTAATTGCACTTTAGCTTTTCTTACAGGAACAGCTACTACCACATGCACTCAAAATAGCTCTTGGGGACTAAACAACGTAAGAACATGCCAACACGAAAATCCTATGTGTTTGACTTTTAAACACTAGGCACACAACTTTGTGAGCTACAAGGCCTACTTTGGGGTGATGTATTTTCTATTTAAAAATGTATTGTTAAGTTTGCCTGCGGGTGTAAAAGCTGCAGTAGTCAGCTCCTCATGTAGGCTAGAAGCCATGTTTTTCTTGTCATCCTAGTCAGGGGCATATTAGGTGCTGTGATCAACAAGTGAGATTTAACTTTTTATGCCACTGGTATATTTTACTGTGCCTTATACTATGACCTTACTGAAAAAGTGAACTATGACAATTGGGGATTACATAAGTTCACCATGCTTTAGGAGACAGAGCACATACACTGGGGACTGGACAGCAGCATCAGTCCACAAAAAATGGGGAGACCCCTCACAAAAAGTCATGTTCTTACGATAAATTATTGTATCAAGGAGTGGCTATATATGTGCCTTCACCTTAATTGAGGTCATATGGCATGAGCTGGCTTAATGATACCAAAATTGCTGGACATACTGGAACAGCTAAAACAAGGACAATGTATTTTTGATAGTCAATTGTTTTTGCAGATGTTAAAAAGGATGTTCTGAAATGTTAAATTTGTGCTCAAAATGAAAGTTCACATTCTAAACCATTACCTGTTCTACCTTAACTTTGGCAAACAGTAAATATGAATTATATAGTAAAGTTACAAAAATGTCAAATTGTACCCTTATTCTAGTAAGTGTTAACCATTTGATGAAGATGGAGAATTTTATTGCATTACCTGGGTTGCCCTGCTCTAAAAATGTAGCACAAGTACAAGCCACATTGCTGCACTATAGAATACGCTTCCACAAACACCATCAATACCCTTTTGGTCTAGGCAAAGTTTATTTTTCTCACATGCACCACTGTCTACTGTGGCACTACGACTTACAAAGATGCCATTCTAGCACTTTCCGGTTCCACACCGCCACATCAATAATTACAAGGTGTCACAACTTACACGGATGTGGCTCACATAAAAGATAACTCTGCTTATTTAACCCATGTCTCCGTAATATAGCCTCTGCTAGCTTATCACAGAAATCTTCATGATGAAATAGATGAGTGTATTATGTCTGGTTGTATGATATATCACAAATGACATGTGGAGGAGTGTGTTATTTACTTATCTAAAGACACTATAACTTGTGCCGGTAAGTAACTTTAGGCCACGAGTTATAGGGCCAGATGTATCGAACGAAAATGCATTCCCAAATGATGCGAATCGCAAAATTTGCGAATGCAAAAACGTGGTCTGCGATGCATGAAAGACATTCGCAGACCAAAAATAAGGAATCGCAAAAATAGTGATTTTTAGCGCTGCGACCTGGTTTTGCGAGTCGCATTTTGCGTCTCACAATTTGCGACATGAAATACCGAATTATTTCAAGTCAGAAACTGCGAGACGCAAAAGGCAACTCGCAAAACCAAGTTGCAATTCGATGCATCAAAAAATCGCAAATTGCGATTTTTCGCAGAATGGCCTTTTGCACATGCAAAATGCTACTAAGTGAAACCAGGTGGTAACCAGGTGCAACCTATATAAAGAGGCCCAGAATGCCTCAGACTCTTTTCCACAATGGCTGCACTCTACGTCATGGCGAGGAGAATGAGGATCTTGGCAGGTTTGAGGAGAGGGAGGAGGAGACAGGAGCGCATTTTCAGAGTGCACATTACCCTTTTTGACCACACTGAGGAGGAGACATATGAGAAGTACCGGTTGAGCTCAGCCATGATACTGGACCTGATAGCTGAGCTACAACCCATACTGTGGTGCACAACACATAGGACTACTAGCATACCCACCCATGTGCAGGTATTATGCTCCCTCCACCTACTCGCCTCAGGGAGCTATCAAGGGGTCATAGCAGCAGCTGGAGGAGTTTCACAGAGTGCCCTCCCCTACAGCCAGCAGACAGGACCAGTGCAGCAGAGGGCACGCAAAGGCGTGCTGACATCACGCACAACCATTTCAGATGTAAGTAATGACAACACAACTTCACTGACGTGTACTGGTAGTTAGAATATTTATTACCTTAACGTCAGGTAACATAGGTTTCACTAGCAGAAAAACAAATATATGGTGGTCATTACAACCCTGGCGGTCGGTGTTAAAGCGGCGGTAAGACCGCCAACAGGCCGGCGGAAAAAAAAATGGAATCACGACCGTGGCGGAAACCGCCAACAAAAACAGCCACTTTAACACTCCGACCACCACGGCGGTACAAACAAACACCGCAGCGGTAACTGCCAACAGACAGG
This sequence comes from Pleurodeles waltl, assembly GCF_031143425.1. Classification (NCBI taxonomy): domain Eukaryota; kingdom Metazoa; phylum Chordata; class Amphibia; order Caudata; family Salamandridae; genus Pleurodeles; species Pleurodeles waltl. The sequence continues at coordinate 794,442,834 of NC_090437.1, read as the reverse complement.
CGGAACACAATGTACCACCCACAGTATTACAACAGGCCAATCAGCCACCTTTTCCGGGGCGGTTTCACTGCGAACAAAAACACGGTGGAAACAGGACTTGGAAGGGAAAACGCTCAGCTCTACACACCCCACGAGGAACCAGGACGCCATGGAACCGGAACTCCATATTCTCCCTGCCTTTGTCTTCCTGCTTCTCTACTAGGAGCACAAACGCCGGCGGCGAACACCACGGTGAGTACTGCACCTATGACACAGGGGGAGGGGGAGGGAAAAGAGAGTGACACACACACGCAACACCCCCACCCCACCCTCACCCACTACAACACACACACAAATACATGTTGATACATTACAGTTACACCCCCAAAAACCCCCAGAAGAATGCAAAGACAAAAGGAAATGATTTGAACAATTGTAATCCATTAAAATCCAGTACTCAAAAATATATATACACTATAAACAAATATATACACCAATAATACAAGTCCAGGTATTGCACCATTAAGGTCCGTGGACCACTGGGCCCAAAATGCATGGGGAGCGCAAAGCCACAGTCTCTCAAGTCTCTCCAGTGGGTGGTTTGCCCACTGCTTTTTCCTGGCGAGTGCAAAGCCACAGTCTCTCAAGTCTCTCCAGTGGGTGGTTTGCCCACTCCTTTATCCTGGGGAGTGCAAAGCCACAGTCTCTCAAGTGGATAACAGTCTCCACTGGTTCTGGAGGGGGCTTTGTGCCCAGAGTGCTTCATCCTGCCAAGGACAGAGGTAGTGGATGTGATACTCCACTGGTTCTGGAGGGGGCTTGGTGCCCAGAGTGCTTCATCCTGCTCGTGGCGGCCTCAGTAGCGGCGGTGCTTGCGTTGCTCATTTGGTTGCGGTGCTGGTGGGTGGCTCAGTGAGTGTGCGGGTGGCGGAGGAGTCCTGGGCAGCGGTGCTTGTGGCGGCAGTGTCCTTGGCAGCGGTGCTGGTGGCGGTGGTGTCCTGGGCAGCAGTGCTGGTGGCGGTGGTGTCCTTGGCAGAGGTGCTGGTGGTGGCGGTGTACTTGGCAGCGGTGCTGGTGGTGGCGGTGTCCTGGGCAGCGGTGTCCTTGGCAGTAGTGCTGGTGGCGGCGGTGTCCTGGGCAGCGGTGCTGGTAGCGGCGGTGTCCTGGGCAGTGGTGCTGGTGGCAGCAGTGTCCGCTGTGCAGGTTGGTAGTGACTTCCCTTTCTTTCTTTGCCCCTTCCCCACCTTGGAGGTTGGCACAGCTTTCATCCCAATCCCAACTGTAGTCCTGGGAGGGCCCTTGGTGGCAGGTGTTTGACCCTTCTCCCTCTGGGAAGTGGCCAACTTCTTATGCTTCTGAGGTGGAGGACTGTCCGTGGTCTGGCTCCTTGGCACACTGGCTGCCCTGCTGCTTGGCGCACACCAGAAGCCGGTTACTGCTGCCACCACTGTTCCCGCTGATGTGGTGGCTGAGGCGCTGGGTTGGGGCCTGGAAAGGCGAGCCCTAGGGGACTGAAGGGGTGGGGGAGGTGAGGGGAAGAGGTCAAGGTTGGACAGGAAAAGTTTTTTAGACACACTGGGACGGGTAGTTGGAGGAGGTTTGGGAGTGGAGAAAGAGGTAGTGGTTGTAGGAGGTGTACGTTTGCTGACTTTGGGTGAACGTGCATGGGCTGGAGGCTGTCGTGAGGTGGATGGCTGTTGGGTGGGTGTGTGCCTGCGTTTGTGTACCTTGGCAGGTGGGCTCAGAGACACACTGGGAGAGGACACAGGGGATGTGTGAATGGTAGTGGGGATGGTGACTGCACGTGAGCGGTGTGTGGTGATGGGTGTGCTGGTGATGGACGTAGTGGATGAAGATGTAGTGCATGCAGGTGTGAGTGGAGACGTGACAGGGAGGGAGGAGAGAAACGTGGAGGAGGGGGACACAGTGGAGGCAGTGGCTGTTGGTATGTCTGCATGGGTATGATGCTTGTGTGACTGCCTGTGGGATGTGTGGTGCTTATGTTTTCCAGAGCTTCCCTTGTGTGTTGATGTGTTTGCATGCTTGTCTGATGGTGTGCTTGGGATAGGCTGAGGTACAGGGGTTTAGGTCTGGGTGGATGAAGTTGGACGGGGGAGGCTGGTCACAGGGACAATGGCTGCCATCAGTGCTGAGGCCAGAGTCTGAAAAACTCTCTGTTGGGCTGCCTGACCAGAATGAATGCCCTCCAGGTATGCATTTGTCTGTTGCAACTGCCTCTCTACACCCTGGATGGCATTCAGAATGGTAGTCTGAGGAGGTCAATGGACACGGGCAGGGGCTGAGGTGCCTGGGCCGAAGGAGATGCCCACCCTCCTGAGTGAGCGGCCACGGTGCACACGCTGAGGGGCTGATGGGAGGGTGGTGCTGGTAGAGGGGTGGCGACTGTACCTGTAGATGCGGGGGGCACAGAGGGGCCCGCCACTGCAAGGGAGCTCCCATCAGAGGAGGAGTCCGTGTCGCTGGTCTCAGCTCCTGTACCCGCTGTGGAGCTCCCCTCGCCCTCCGTCCCACTGGTGGCTTCAGACTCTGCTGTCTCGTCCTCCAGGGCCATGTGGGATGCAGCTCCCTCCTGCTCCGGTGCCACTGCTCCTCCGCCTGATGATGCTATTGCACACAAGAACAGGAAGACCAAAAAAAGGGGGGGAGACAGAAGAAAGACATGTTGAGTGCATGCAATACCGCTACCGTTGGCGGACACTACAGACACAGAAGACCTCTGCAATATGCCGTGCACTTAGAGTTCCCTAATTAATCACAGGGACATGGTGTACAAGGCCTATGCCCGATTGATGCACACATGGAAGTCACACGAGCCTGACTAGGTGTAGATACCTCTGAACACTGGTGGGGTGGGGTGCCACATGGCCTGCCTTACGAAGGGACCTTGCCAACTAAACTCGCCCTGGCCTAGGGGAACCCACAGTCCACCTTCCCCACCCAGACACCTCGGAATGCGTGCTGAATCAGCTGAATGAGAGTGTACTCACCCCCTTGTGGCTACTGTGATGCCCTCAAGAGCCCATCCAAACCCCGGATACGCCACCGCCAGGACCCGGAACATCAGGGGGGTCATGGTGCGACGGTCACCCCTCCCACATTGGGAGGCCATCCCCAGCTGGGCCTCCGCCATCTTCTTGCTCCAGCGGCAAATGTCCTCCCATCTTTTCTGGCAGTGGGTGCTCCGTCTGTGGTGGACCCCCAGGGTCCAGACTTCCTTGGTGATGGCACGCCAAATATCTTTCTACTGGTGGGCGCTGACCTAGAGGAATGGTACAGGGGAAAAGGAGAAGATAGAACCGTCCAGACCATCACAGTCATTGGCTCGCGTTTCTACCCTTGCCATGACGCACATGCACTCACCATCGTTTAATGCACGCCTCATTCTCCCCCCCATCTTCCATCCACACCACTCCACACAGGCATTGCCCATACAGCATGCTCACAGTGTACTTACCTGTTTGTCTGGAGGACCGTAGAGTTGCGTGTACTGGGGGAGGACCCCATCCACTAGTTTCTCCAACTCCTCTGTGGTGAAGGCAGGGGCCCTTTCCCCAGACACATGAGCCATTGTCTCTTCCAGACTGAGGTCACAGCAGCACTTGCAGTGTAGGTCCTCTCCTGTCGAAGATCAGGTATCAAGTGAGTGAACAGACAGAAAATGGCGGTCACATCTGCGGCGGTGTGTACCGTCCCCGCCGGCGTACATCGTCATTGGCTCCTGGGACCCATAGGGTCCAATGTTAACCAATGCAGGATTGCGCTGTGGTCTTCGACTGCCTACGGCGACGGTGTACAACACCAGTGCAGTTACCTCAAATCCCCTTGTCCCACATTACAGGTCAGGCAGCCGCCATTTCAGGGGGCCACATGGCATTCATTGTAAATGCGTCACACATATCTAGGCCTTGCATACACATTACGACAGGGCCATAGCGGATTTAAAAATGTGTGCAATAAAGTAGTGTTTGCGTACCTCAGTGTTGGCTGACCCTCTGCTCGCTGTTCTCATCCATAGGGCACGTCCGCTGGGGCAGGTGAGGAGATGGCGGCATCCTCCAGTGTACAGACCGCTGGTGGACCTGTAAACAATAGAAGAGCGACATGTAATTGTCACCTACAGACTGGACCGTGCCACAAACCTGGAACTGTGTGCCCAGTTGGAGCCAGAGCTGATGTCAGCTATCCGCCATCCCGCAGGTATCCCCCCTCTAGTGCAGGTGCTGTCAGTACTCCATTTCCTAGCAAGTGGGTCTTTTCAGACGACAGTGGCCATAGCATCAGGGATGTCCCAGCCTGTGTTTTCCAACGTGTTGTCCAGAGTGTTGTCTGCCCTGCTGAAACACATGCGCAGCTACATCGTTTTCCCTCAGGTGGAGGATTTGCCAACAGTGAAAGGTGACTTCCATGCCCTGGGACATATCCCCAACATCATAGGTGCCATTGATGGGACACATGTGGCCTTGGTCCCCCACGCAGGAGTGAACAGGTGTACAGAAACCGGAAGAGTTACCATTCTGTGAATGTGCAGATGATGTGTTTGGCCGACCAGTACATCTCCCATGTGAACGACAAGTTTCCTGGCTCAGTGCATGACACTTCCATTCTGAGGAATAGCAGCATCCCTTATGTGATGGGGCAACTCCAGAGGCACCGTGTGTGGCTATTAGGTGATGACATGGACCCTATACAGTGCGACTAGGTGTCTGGGTCTGGGGTTGTCCCTAAGGGTTAGTGTGTGTCTAACAGTTGTCCCTCGACATTTGCAGGTGACTCTGGCCACCCCAACCTGTCATGGCTACTGACCACTGTGAGAAATCCCAGGACAAGGGCAGAGTAACGCTACAATGACGCCCATGGGTGAACTAGGAGGGTTATAGAGAGGACCTTCCGCCTCCTGAAGGCCAGGTTCAGGTGCCTCCATATGACAGGTGGTTCCCTATTCTACTCACCAAAGAAGGTGTGCCAGATCATTGCGGCCTGCTGTATGCTTCACAACTTGGCTGCGACGACAGGTGCCTTTTCTGCAGGAGGATGGTCTAGATGGAGGTCTTGTGGCAGCTGTGGAGCCTGTGGACAGTAAAGACGAGGAAGCAGAAGAAGAGGATATCGACAACAGAAACACAGTGATTCATCAATACTTCCAGTGAGACACAGGTAAGAAGACATCACTGCCTGCTACATCTGACACACTTGTTCTACCTCTCATCTGTTTGTCACTTTCACCCAGTGTATGGACCCTGAGTTGTCGCTTTCCCTTTCGATTTCACATATGTGAGTCCCACTGTATGACATCTGCTTTGTTTCATTATGGACTAGAGCTGTGTGACATAGGTATGTTGACAATACAATGGATATATAATTTATGCTCAGTTATTGCAAATACACATTTTCAAAAGCACAGACTGACATAGTTTTGTGATTTAAGGGTGTTTATTTAAGGGCTAAATATTGGAGGGGGGTGTAAAATGGTCAGGGGTGATGGTATAGGAATGTCCATGGCAGAGTCCAGTCTATTAGTCTCACAGGTGCATTGTCCAAAGGGGCATAGGAAGTGGAGGTGGGGCCGTTTAAGGATGGATAGGGTGACAAAGTGGGACTGAAGGATGACAATCAGGGTGGTCTCATTTCTTTGCAGGGGTCTTGGCATTGTTCTCTGTCTTTTTCCTGGATCCCAGGGACCGCTTGCGGAGTGGTTCTCCATCTTCAGGGGGTGGGGTGTTGGTGTAATGGTCCTGTGGCCTTGCCTCCTGTCCACTAGCGCCGGCAGAGGTCGTCCAGGCTAGTGTCAGGGGCTCCTTGTTGTGCCACAGTGTCCCTCCTGGTGTTGACAAGTTCCTTCAGCACCCCTACAATGGTGCCAAGGGTGGAATTGATGGCTTTCAGTTCCTCCCTGAACCCCAAATACTGTTCCTCCTGCAGCTGCTGGGTCTCCTGAAACTTGTCCAGTACCGCTGCCATCGTCTCCTGGGAATGGTGGTAGGCTCCCATGATGTTGGAGAGGGCCTCATGGAGAGTGGGTTTCCTGGGCCTGTACTCCCCCTGCCGCACAGCAGCCCTCCCAGTTCCCCTGTGTTCCTGTGCCTCTGTCCCCTGAACCATGTGCCCACTGCCATTGCCCCCAGGTCCCTGCTGTTGTTGGGTTGGTGGGTTAGGATGGTTTCCCTGTAGTGGTGGACACACTGCTGCTTGATGTGTCGTGGGGACAGAGGTATGGGCCCGCTGGGTGGGTGCTGTGCTGGTGTTTCCAGAGGGGAGAGGCTCTGTTGTGGCTTGTGGCAGTGTGAGGGGAACCGACTATCCCGAGGTCCCAGATGGGCCAGGCTGGTCATCCAGATCTAGTTGGACAGAGCTGCTGTCATCACTGTGGGCTTCTTCTGTGGGTGGAGTGGACATGTGTGGACCCTCTTGTCCGGTGACGTTGGGTAGGGGTCCTGCAGGTGTGCAAAGGCATGATTATTGCATCTGTGTGTGCCATGGTGTGCAATGGGTGGGTGACCCCGTACCCCAGTGCTTGCATTCTTGTGTAGGACCTTGTGTGATAATTGTTTAGGGGAGTGTGTTGGTATGTGCAGTGGCCATGCATTGGTGATGGGTGTCCATGCTTTGTTGTTGCATGCAGGGCTTGGTGTTGGGATGGGTGGGTTGTGATAGAGGGACATATGTGAGGAGTTGGAGTGATGGGGTGAGGGCGAGGGTGGGGATATGTAATTGTAATTGTAATCGTATTTATATAGCGCTTACTACCCCTGACGAGGCGTCGAAGCGCTTTTCGATGAGTAGCACGCTACTCCGGTACCCAACAAGAATTAGTGATGGATTAGTATAATTTAATAAGGAGTACAGTTTTAGTATTATTCTGAGTTAATTTGAGTTGCGGATATGAGAGTTTGTTAGTTAGATTGACTGGAGTAATGGAGGGGTGGAGGAGGAAAGAAATCCAGAAGTGTTAATTGGGAGTTTATCCTTCATTTACTCAATCCAAAGGCTTGAGATGAATAAAAGGGGGGCGGAGGGGAAAGAGGATGTGGAAGGGTTAGGGAGAGCATAGTAGCAGGGTGAGATGAATGCAGGAGAATTTAGTAGGGTTGTGTGGGAGGTCACAGAGGTAGAGTGAGGTTTGGTGAGTTAGATGTGGGGGTGGAGGGATGAGCTTAGGCAGAGATATTTAGGAGATGAAAGTGGTCGAAGGGATTTGGGATGAGTCCGAGTGAGAATGGAGGATAGTTTGATAGAGACATGACATAAGAGTGATGAGTAGATAAGTGTGATAAAAAGAGAGCAGAAATTCATAGAAACATGCCAGGCACAGAAACAACATATACACATACATACACATATATATATATATATTTATACACACACACACATGACTATACACACACATCTGGACATACAATACATAATTAGAATCATGGGTAAAAAATACTTGGTCGTCCATCCATCATCCTGGTAAAAGGCGGGAACTCCCCCACCTACCTCGAGGGTGGACGGGGCGTGGCCCAGCGGGCGGAGCCCACAGGTGCTCCACAAAGGGAGAAACCCTCCACTCTGTGTCTCCAGCAGAGGAAGACAGAACCCGCGCGTCCCAGTCAGACACAGACCACGCTCCAGCACATCATCAGCTCACCTCCAGGAAGGATTCCAGATCCCCTCCGCCATGGGATCTCTGAGCGCACAGGCCCGCCCCGCCCCATCCCTGCTAAGCCCAAGAGCCAGGGTGGCCCGTCCTTTCCAGAAGGTGAGCTTCAACCGCGGCATCTGCCGCGTCCACATTGTACACTAGGGTACGTGATGGGCCACTGGGGGTAAAACGTCTTCAGCAACCTTGTGTGCCCCCGGCAATGTCATTGCCACTAGTGCGTCCCCGCGGAGATGTCCTCGCGCCCCTGCGCATCAACAACGCACCACGCGAGTCGGCGGCAAACGCAGTGGGGTCACCTTGGAAAGCTGTCCATCATCCTGGCAAGAGGCGGGAATTCCCCTACCTACTTCGAGGGTGGACGGGGCGTGGCTCAGCGGGCGGAGCTTACAGGTGCTCCACGAAGGGAGAACCTTCTACTCTGTGTCTCCCGGAGAGGAAGACAGAACCCGCGCGTCACAGTCAGACACAGACCACGCTCCAGCACACCATCAGTTCACCTCCAGGAAGGACTCCAGATCTTCCTCTGCTATGGGATCTCTGAGCGCACAGCCGTGCTTCATCCTTGCCAAGCCCAAGAGCCAGGGTGGCTTGTCCTTTCCAGAAGCTGAGCTTCGACTGCGGCACCTGCTACGATTATGATTGTAAGTGCTTCCTTTGAGGTTTAGTTTCTGTAAAATGAGCATCGTGGCCTACCCAGCCGGAGTATTTTCTACGAGTATGTCAGTAAGCGTTACCTAGCATGTTTTATACGCCCCGTTTATATTGTACACTAAGGGTACGTGATGGGCCACGGGGTAAACGTCTCCAGTAACCTTGTGTGCCTTTGGCAATGTGATTGTTACTAGTGCGTCTTTGTGGAGATGTCCTCGTGCTTCTGCGCATCAACAACACACCACCGGAATTGGCGGTAAACGCATTGGGGTCGTTTTGGAAAGCTGTCCATCATCCTGGTAAAAGGCGGGAATTCCTTTACCTACTTCGAGGGTGGACGGGGCGTGGCTCAGCGGGCGGATATTACAGGTGCTTTATGAAGGGAGAACCTTCTACTCTGTGTCTCTCGGAGAGGAAGATAGAAACCGCGCGTCACAGTCAGATACTGATTACGCTCCAGTACATCATCAGTTCACCTCCAGGAAGGATTCTAGATCTTTCTGCTATGGGATCTCTGAGCGCACAGCCTTGCTTTATCTTTGCCAAGCCCAAGAGTTAGGGTGGCTTGTCCTTTCCAGAAGCTGAGCTTCAACTGCGGCATCTGCTACGTTTATATTGTACACTAGGGGTATGTGATGGGCCATGGGGTAAACGTTTCCAGCAACCTTGTGTGCCTTTGGCAATGTTATTGTTACTAGTGCGTCTTTGTGGAGATGTCCTCATGCTTCTGAGCATCAACACCGCACCACCGGAATCGGCGGTAAACGCAGTGGGGTCGTTTTGGAATGCTGTCCATCATCCTGGTAAGAGGCGGGAATTCCTTTACCTACTTCGAGGGTGGACGGGCGTGGCTCAGCGGGCGGAGCTTACAGGTGCTTTATAAAGGGAGATCCTTCTACTCTGTGTCTCCAGGAGAGGAAGATAGAACCCGCGCGTCACAGTCAGATACAGATTACGCTCCAGTACATCATCAGTTCACCTCCAGAAAGCTGAGCTTCGACTGCGGCACCTGCTACGATTATGATTGTAAGTGCTTCCTTTGAGGTTTAGTTTCTGTAAAATGAGCATCGTGGCCTACCCAACCGGAGTATTTTCTACGAGTATGTCAGTAAGCGTTACCTAGCATGTTTTATACGCCCCGTTTATATTGTACACTAAGGGTACGTGATGGGCCACGGGATAAACGTCTCCAGAAACCTTGTTTTCCTTTGGCAATGCGATTGTTACTAGTGCGTCTTTGTGGAGATGTCCTCGTGCTTCTGAGCATCAACAACGCACCACCGGAATCGGCGGTAGACGCATTGGGGTCGTTTTGGGAAAGCTGTCCATCATCCTGGTAAGAGGCGGGAGTTCCTTTACTTACTTCGAGGGTGGACGGGACGTGGCTCAGCGGGCGGAGCTTACAGGTGTTTTATAAAGGGAGAACCTTCTACTCTGTGTCTCCAGGAGAGGAAGATAGAAACCGCGCGTCACAGTCAGATACTGATTACGCTCCAGTACATCATCAGTTCACCTCCAGGAAGGATTCTAGATCATTTCTGCTATGGGATCTCTGAGCGCAGAGCCTTCCTTCATCTTTGCCCAGCCCAAGAGTTACGGTGGCTTGTCCTTTCCAGAAGCTGAGCTTCAACTGCGGCACCTGCTACGTTTATATTTGGAAGTGCTTCTTTTGAGGTTTAGTTTCTGTAAAAATGCGCATCGTGGCCTACCCAACCGGGGTATTTTCTACAAGTATGTCAGTAAGCGTTACCTAGCATGTTTTATACGCCCCGTTTATATTGTACACTAAGGTTACGTGATGGGCCACGGGGTAAACGTCTCCAGCAACCTTGTGTGCCTTTGGCAATGTTATTGTTACTAGTGCGTCTTTGTGGAGATGTCCTCGTGCTTCTGAGCATCAACAAACGCACCACCGGAATCGGCGGTAAACGCAGTGGGGTCGTTTTGGGAAAGCTGTCCATCATCCTGGTAAGAGGCGGGAATTCCTTTACCTACTTCGAGGGTGGACGGGGCGTGGCTCAGCGGGCGGATATTACAGGTGCTTTATGAAGGGAGAACCTTCTACTCTGTGTCTCTCGGAGAGGAAGATAGAAACCGCGCGTCACGGTCAGATACAGATTACGCTCCAGTGCATCATCAGTTCACATCCATGAAGGATTCTAGATCATTTCTGCTATGGGATCTCTGAGTGCACAGCCGTGCTTTATCTTTGCCAAGCCCAAGAGTTAGGGTGGCTTGTCCTTTCCTGAAGCTGAGCTTCAACTGCGGCACCTGCTACGATTATAATTGCAAGTGCTTCCTTTGAGGTTTAGCCTCTGTAAAATGAGCATCGTGGCCTACCCAACCAGAGTATTTTCTACGAGTATGTTAGTAAGCGTAACCTAGCATGTTTTATACGCCCAGTTTATATTGTACACTAAGGGTACGTGATGGGCCACGGGATATACGTCTCCAGAAACCTTGTTTTCCTTTGGCAATGCGATTGTTACTAGTGCGTCTTTGTGGAGATGTCCTCGTGCTTCTGAGCATCAACAACGCACCACCGGAATCGGCGGTAAACGCATTGGGGTCGTTTTGGAAAAGCTGTCCATCATCCTGGTAAGAGGCGGGAATTCCTTTACTTACTTCGAGGGTGGACGGGACGTGGCTCAGCGGGCGGAGCTTACAGGTGTTTTATAAAGGGAGAACCTTCTACTCTGTGTCTCCAGGAGAGGAAGATAGAAACCGCGCGTCACAGTCAGATACTGATTACGCTCCAGTACATCATCAGTTCACCTCCAGGAAGGATTCTAGATCTTTTCTGCTATGGGATCTCTGAGCGCAGAGCCTTCCTTCATCTTTGCCCAGCCCAAGAGTTACGGTGGCTTGTCCTTTCCAGAAGCTGAGCTTCAACTGCGGCACCTGCTACGTTTAAATTTGGAAGTGCTTCTTTTGAGGTTTAGTTTCTGTAAAAATGCGCATCGTGGCCTACCCAACCGGGGTATTTTCTACGAGTATGTCAGTAAGCGTTACCTAGCATGTTTTATACGCCCCGTTTATGTTGTACACTAAGGTTACGTGATGGGCCACGGGGTAAACGTCTCCAGCAACCTTGTGTGCCTTTGGCAATGTTATTGTTACTAGTGCGTCTTTGTGGAGATGTCCTCGTGCTTCTGAGCATCAACAACGCACCACCGGAATCGGCGGTAAACGCAGTGGGGTCGTTTTGGGAAAGCTGTCCATCATCCTGGTAAGAGGCGGGAATTCCTTTACCTACTTCGAGGGTGGACGGGGCGTGGCTCAGCGGGCGGATATTACAGGTGCTTTATGAAGGGAGAACCTTCTACTCTGTGTCTCTCGGAGAGGAAGATAGAAACTGCGCGTCACGGTCAGATACAGATTACGCTCCAGTACATCATCAGTTCACCTCCAGGAAGGATTCTAGATCATTTCTGCTATGGGATCTCTGAGCGCACAGCCGTGCTTTATCTTTGCCAAGCCCAAGAGTTAGGGTGGCTTGTCCTTTCCTGAAGCTGAGCTTCAACTGCGGCACCTGCTACGATTATAATTGCAAGTGCTTCCTTTGAGGTTTAGCCTCTGTAAAATGAGCATCGTGGCCTACCCAACCAGAGTATTTTCTACGAGTATGTTAGTGAGCGTAACCTAGCATGTTTTATACGCCCAGTTTATATTGTACACTAAGGGTACGTGATGGGCCACGGGGAAAACGTCTCCAGCAACCTTGTGTTCCTTTGGCAATGTGATTGTTACTAGTGCGTCTTTGTGGAGATGTCCTCGTGCTTCTGAGCATTAACAACGCACCACCGGAATCGGCGGTAAACGCATTGGGGTCGTTTTGGAAAGCTGTCCATCATCCTGGTAAAAGGCGGGAATTCCTTTACCTACTTTGAGGGTGGACGGGCGTGGCTCAGCGGGCGGAGCTTACAGGTGTTTTATAAAGGGAGAACCTTCTACTCTGTGTCTCCAGGAGAGGGAGGTAGAACCCGCGCGTCACAGTCAGATACAGATTACGCTCCAGTACATCATCAGTTCACCTCCAGGAAGGATTCTAGATCTTTTTCTGCTATGGGATCTCTGGGCGCACAGCCTTGCTTTAGTTTCCAAAGAAACTATAAATCAATAGAAATATACATATAATCTGAAAAAAATAATTATCCCCATAGGCATATGCAGTTCATAGTTGTTTGAAAAAGGTGGTTATGAAGGAAAGAGCCAACTCTTGAGTAGTTTCCTGAAAACAAGAAAGTTATCTGTGGCTCTTATAGTTGGGGGTAATGAATTCCATAGTTTGGCTGCTTGGACGGAGAAGGATGTACCACCTACAGTCTTTTTCTTGTATGGTGGTGTTCTAAGGCGGGGTGCCAGTCTTGAGCGGAGGGTTCTTTGTTGGATGTATTTGGTAATTTTCTTTCTGATGAAAAGCGGTCCTGTTCCATGTATAGCTTTGTGGGTGATACAAAGCAGCTTGAAAGTGCATCTTCTGGCAACGGGTAGCCAGTGTAGTGCTCTCAAGGCAGGGGAGATGTGGGCTTGCGGCTTTATATGTAGTAGTAGCCTGGCTGCGGAATTCTGGATACGTTGTAGTTTTTTCATAACAGATAGAGATGATCCATGGTAGAGGCTATTGGCATAATCCAGTTTGGATAATACAAGTGAGATAGTAGCTTGCACCTTGTGTGGAAATCCGAGGTGAGGGAAAATGCGTCGTAAAGTCTTTAAGGTGATGAAGCTTGTGCGTGCTAATTTGTCTACTTGGGCATTCATAGTTAGTTTGGAATCCATGGTGATTCCTAGGTTTTTCACTTCCTTGGATAATTGAGGAGGTGGTCCGAGATCGTCAGGCCAGACGCACAGAGGGTCATAATGTTTCCAGTCACCACATGTGAGTATTTCAGTTTTGGAGGTATTTAGTTTGAGATGGCTCCAGGTCATCCACTGATCAACGGCTCTGAGGCAACTGAAGATTTGAGAGTTTTCAATGTTTTTGGGGTCTTCTAATTGAAGTAGTATTTGTGTGTCATCTGCATAGTTGTAGCATGTGAGATGGAAATCATTGATCAGTTCTGGTAAAGATATCATGTAGATGTTAAAAAGCAAAGGTAAGATGATTGACCCTTGGGGGACCCCTGTTTTTGTGAGGTAGGGTTCGGATGAGAAGGGGGGTGAGTGGATGATATTTGCTCTTTTTTGGAGATAGGAAGTAATCCAGTCGAGCGCAATCCCTTGTATGCCGGCTTCGTGGAGTCTTTGAGTTAGGGTGTCATGGTCAACTGTATCAAAGGCAGCTGAGAGGTCCAAGAGAAGTAGTGCAGCAACTCCATTTCGGTCAACTGTGTTTTTAAGATCGTCCCAGATTGCCATGAGTGCCGATTCAGTGCTTCTTCCTGGGCGGAATCCAGTTTGGAAGTCTGAAAGTATAGAGTTGTCTTCAATGAATTGTGACATCTGGGCGAATGCTGCTCTTTCTATCAATTTGCCCAGGAAAGGTCCATTTGTGATAGGTCTGTAGTTGTTTGGGTCTTGCGGGTCTAGATTTGTTTTCTTTAATAATGGTCGTATGTATGCCTTTTTCAGATCTGTAGGAAAAGTTCCTGAAGTTAAAGAGTTGTTCATGATTCTTCTTACAGGTGTGGCAGCGGAAGTAGATAGCAGGATGTTCTTGAAGATCTGTGGTGGGCAAGGGTCAGAAGGGCAACCAGAAGGTCTGCTTGCTTTGACCAAATTCATAAATTCATCCTGGGATATTTGTTTGAAGGACTGTAGAGGTTGGGATGGTTTATTCTTAAAGGGTATTTTAGTAAAGGGGTTGGTGCTGATGGTTTTCTTCTGTTTTAAATAGGAGTCCAGTGTGTCTGCCTTGGTTGTGTAGTGAGTTGCCAATTTGTTTGTGAAATCTTGAGTGGTGGGATGACTTCCTTCCATGCATGTGGGTTTTCGAAATTCATTGAGAATTTTGTAAAATTCCTTGGTTGTAGATTGAGCATTTAGAATTCTGTCTGAGTAGTATCTTTTTTTAGCTTTTTTGATTGATGATTTGTATATCCTGTTAAGTTTGTGTAGCTGCAGTTTGTCTTGACTGTTGTTTGTTTTGAGCCAGGTCAGCTGCAACTTTCTGATTTGTTTTTTAATCTTTTTAAGTTCTGTGTTTCTCCAAGGTGTTGGTTTTCTTTTGTCATGTTTAGTTTTTCTGAGTGGTATTAGGACATCAAAAGCTTCCTGTAGCCACTCATAAAGTTTAGGTACAGAATTGATTGTATCTAGATCTGTCTTTGCTGTTAGTTGTGTTTCTAAGTGATCCAAATTGAGTTTTCTCCATGGTCGATAGGTGTATGTATGTAAGTGGTTGTGGGGTGTGTTGATTTGTGGAGTTGTCTGTCGGAAAGTTATCAGATGGTGGTCTGACCAGGTGGTTGGTGTGATGCTATGAATAGTAACAAGTTCAGGCTTAGCAAAAATGACATCTAGGATGTGACCAGCGATGTGTGTGGGATTGTGTACAATCTGATGTAGATTCAATGCGAGTAGGCCAGTGGTGATAGCTTTTGGATGGGGCATATTGGGTTTGTCAAACCAAATGTTTAGATCCCCAAGAATGCATAGATTGGAGTATAGTGTAATTAGGTTTGAGACTATGTCAAGAAAGGCATCTGGGAAAGTGGAGTTGTTAGGTGGAGGTCTGTAAAGGAGGAGAAAGTTACAGGTGGAAGTTGGAGTAGGGTGGCATCTGGTAAGGAGGGCTTCACAACCTTGTATGGAGATGTCTGTTTTACTGAGGTTTATTGCCTGTTTGAATATAATAGCAAGTCCACCTCCTCTCTTGCCTATACGGTTTTGTGTGATGGTTTGATAGCCCGGAGGAAGGGCTTCGTGCAATACTGGTGCCATGTCATCTCCCAACCAGGTTTCCGTAATGAATAGTAAGTCAGGTTGTGTGTCTGTGAGCAGGTCGTAGATGTGGTGCTTGTTTTTTGAGAGTGATCGAGCATTTATGAGCTGGCAGTTTAGATAGGGTGTGTTAGTGGTAGTGTTGTTTTGTTTAGTAGAAGGGTAAGTAGTATAATGTGAGCTTGAAGCAGGAGTGTTGCTAGTTGTGTTAACTGTTTGAGGCTCACAATAGTCTTGCTTTTCAACATAGTGTTCCTCTTCCAGCAGGTTAAGGAGGCATTTTGTTGGGTCTGTGTGTGTGGGTGGTGAACTTGGTGGCTGAGAGAGCCATGAGGAGTGTAGTGTTTTTTGTAGGGTAGTTTTATTATGAAACAAACAAGGGGATGCGAGGTTGCTATGAGTGGCATGTTTTTTATTATGTTTGCGTTTGTTTAGTGTGGAAGGAGTATGGGTTAGGGGTGGTGGAGGAGCATGTGGATCATGATGTAAGGCTCTAAATTGTGCAATGGAGGAGAGGCGACTGAATGAAGGTTGCTGGGATGGGGTGCTTGTGGTAGGTGTTTGTGAAGAGTGGGGGGGTAGGGGTGGAGAAAGGGTGGAATTTGTATCCTGTGTTGTCTTGGGGGTGAGAGTGGGTATGATGATGAGTGTAATGTAAGTTTGTGTTGCTTTGATGTGCTGATGTTTGTGGTTGGTATTGTTTTTGTGGAATAATGAGAGGGGTTATTGGTGTAGTTGTTTTTGGTGAGGGACTTGTATGCGAGTTAGTGCTGTTAAGTGGAATTTGAGTGTTAGATGGGGTGTTGATGTGTTTTGGAGATGAATGTATGAGGTGTATATGAGGTGATGGATGTGTGTCAGGGAGATAAGTATTAGTTGAGATTACTGGAAGAGGTAATATGTGTGGTGGAGTGAAATGTGGGAATTGTATGGTTGTGTGTAATTGGTGAGCAGAGGGGAAGAGTGTGTGTAGATGATGTGTTTGAAGGCAGGGTTTTGGCATTGTTATGAGTTCAGGCGGTCTGTGTGAAGCGAACAGCGGATAGTGTTTTTGGTTAGTATGTGTAGAGAGTGTGTATCTGGGAGACTGAAACTGAGAGAGTTGTATGTTGTAGTTTTGTATTGTGTGGGCGGTGGCAGGTAGTTTTAGTGGGAGGGGATAGAGTAGTGTTTGCTGTGAGTATGAAGGTGTTTGACTGTAATAGTTATGGGGTGTATGTGTATATGTGTTGTATGTAGGGTATTGTGTTGGGTGGTGGGGCAATGCAATATGTCTGTAATTAGTTTGTGATGCATGAGTTGGATATCTTTGCAGATAATGTGTTTGCATGTTGAGGGATGTGTTGGGGCAGAAACCATTTCTGGTGGAATGAGAATGAGAATAGGGCAGCATTTCTGGCCCTAGTCCCTAGTCCCTACCTGTCCCGAACAGACCAAAACAGACAGCTGCCCTTGTCCTCTCCGCCCTTTGCCTCGACGCCCGGGCTGAGACGCCCTGAATCCTAGCCTTTTATAGCCCTACTGGCCAATAGGAAGCTGGTCCTAATCCTAGCCAATCCGATTTCTAAACCCTAATTTAGCCAATTAGTGGGAGACCCAGCCCTAATCACCAGTCACAGCCCTATTTCCTGACCCCCAATCACAGCCCCAGCCCTAAAACCAACAGCCAATCAGAATCCAAGCCCTATCCACCAATCACAGCCCTAGAAACCAACAGCCAATCAGAATCCAAGCCCTATCCACCAATTACAGCCCTAGAACCAACAGCCAATCAGAATCCTAGCCCTATCCACCAATCACAGCCCTAGAAACCAACAGCCAATCAGAATCCCAGCCCTATCCACCAATCACAGCCCTAGAAACCAACAGCCAATCAGAATCCCAGCCCTATCCACCAATCACAGCCCTAGAAACCAACAGCCAATCAGAATCCAAGCCCTATCCACCAATCACAGCCCTAGAAACCAACAGCCAATCAGAATCCAAGCCCTATCCACCAATTACAGCCCTAGAACCCAACAGCCAATCAGAATCCTAGCCCTATCCACAAATCGCAACCCTAGCAACCAACAGCCAATCAGAATCCAAGCCCTATCCACCAATCGCAGCCCTAGAAACCAACAGCCAATCAGAATCCCAGCCCTATCCACCAATCGCAGCCCTAGAAACCAACAGCCAATCAGAATCCCAGCCCTATCCACCAATCACAGCCCTAGAAACCAACAGCCAATCAGAATCCCAGCCCTATCCACCAATTACAGCCCTAGAACCAACAGCCAATCAGAATCCTAGCCCTATCCACCAATCGCAACCCTAGCAACCAACAGCCAATCAGAATCCAAGCCCTATCCACCAATCACAGCCCTAGAAACCAACAGCCAATCAGAATCCCAGCCCTATCCACCAATTACAGCCCTAGAACCAACAGCCAATCAGAATCCTAGCCCTATCCACCAATCACAGCCCTAGAACCAACAGCCAATCTGAAATCCTGGCCCTATCCACCAATCACAGCCCTAGAATCAACAGCCAATCAGAATCCCAGCCCTATCCACCAATCATAAATGCATCCCTGGAGCTAGCAACCAATGAAACACCATCTCCCAAAAAAGAACCTATCATAACAGCATATGCAACAACCACGAGGAACCTATATAAGGAGCAAGTTAACTAAAGTCCAGTCCCTGGGGCCTGGGGGAGGCTACTGGTGCTCTATTCAGTATCTCCTTGGATACAGACAGGCTGAATCCACACTTTCAAGCTAGCAGAGTATACTTTTCAGGTAAGGGGGAGATTGTTTAAGAGACAAACACTGCAATAGTTCTGGGCGCACACTCTAAAAATCGGGCTTTTTAAGGCAAAAAATACAGGGGGGCAGACAGCTTTTAAGCACAATTTAAATCACACAAACAGATTAAAAAACAGTCTCCTAAAACCACACTCTGAAAGATCTATGTAGTCTTTTTACTAGGAATAGGGGTGAAAAAAGGGGGGCAGAGGGGGGAGGAGCCACTAAACTAGCAAGGGAATTCACACAGTCACAGCAAAAACGATTTTGAAACAAACACCACTTTAAAAGAGGCCCGGCTGCCTGAAAAACACAGAGAGTCCACAGTAAAACAAACACTTTTTGAACAATTAATACTATTTGACTAGAAAATATCTTTGGGCTCCTTACCTAGGTCTCTTTGCAATCCTTGAACACTGGGCTGTATCAGGACACAGGAGAGAATGCACAGAGGAACACAAAATGGAGGTGCCTGTCTTTGGCCTTCCCTCCACAAACTTAAGGAGCCAGAGCAGGTGGGGGGGGGGGCGGGTCTCAGGTGCAGCAGAGACTCAGGGAGCCAATCAGCTAAGTCCAGTCCCTGGGGCCTGGGGGAGGCTACTGGTGCTCTATTCAGTATCTCCTTGGATACAGACAGGCTGAATCCACACTTTCAAGCTAGCAGAGTCTACTTTTCAGGTAAGGGGGAGATTGTTTAAGAGACAAACACTGCAATAGTTCTGGGCGCACACTCTAAAAATCGGGCTTTTTAAGGCAAAAAATACAGGGGGGCAGACAGCTTTTAAGCACAATTTAAATCACACAAACAGATTAAAAAACAGTCTCCTAAAACCACACTCTGAAAGATCTATGTAGTCTTTTTACTAGGAACAGGGGTGAAAAAAGGGGGGCAGAGGGGGGGGGAGCCACTAAACTAGCAAGGGAATTCACACAGTCACAGCAAAAACGATTTTGAAACAAACACCACTTTAAAAGAGGCCCGGCTGCCTGAAAAACACAGAGAGTCCACAGTAAAACAAACACTTTTTGAACCTGTGTGATAGCATGCAGGTAGGGTGGGGGATGAAGTAGTGAAAGATTTGACTTACCAGAGTCCATTCCTCCAGCTACTCCTGCGAGGCCCTCAGGATGCAGTATAGCCAAGACCTGCTCCTCCCATGTTGTTAGTTCTGGGGGAGGAGGTGGGGGTCCGCCGCCAGTCCTCTGACTGCAATCTGGTGTCTTGAGACCACAGAACGCACCTTCCCCCGTAGGTCATTCCACCTCTTCCTGATGTCATCCCTAGTTCTTGGGTGCTGTCCCACTGCGTTGACCCTGTCCACGATTCTGCACCATAGCTCCATCTTTCTAGCTATGGTGGTGTGCTGCACCTGTGATCCGAATAGCTGTGGCTCTACCCGGATGATTTCCTCCACCATGACCCTGAGCTCCTCCTCAGAAAACCTGGGGTGTCTTTGCGGTGCCATGGGGTGGTGTGGGTGATGTGTGAGGTGGTGTGTGTTATGATGTGTGGGGTGATGTTTAGGGGTGTGTGATGTTTTGTGCGTGAATGTGTATGTGTGATGGTGTTGTGTGACTCTGTATAGTGGGGTTGTCTTTGCTGTGCAGTATCTCTGGCCTTCGTCTACATTTCTGGTCGTAAGGGTTTGTGGGTGATGTGGGTGTGTGGTTCATAGTGGTGTGAGTGTGTGGGAGTGGTGTGTGTATGTGTATCACGTGTATGTATTTGGAATTGTCCAATGTGGTTGTGTTTTGTAAATGTGTGTGTATTTATAGCGCAGCGGTGTGTGTTCCGCCAATGGAATGCCGTGGTTGAAAGACCGCCGCGTGGATTAGTGGGTCGTGATAGTGTGGGCGTATTCCTGTTGGCGTGACGGTGGAGGTTTTGTTATCGCCAGTTTATCACTGACCTTTGGTGTGGCGGACTTGTGTGGGTGTCTGTATTGTGGCGGATTCTGAGCTGTGGATCGTAATTGCTTTGGCGGAATTCCGCTGACGCAGCGGTGTGTTGGCGGTCTTCTGTGCCGCGGTAATCGGCATTTACCGCCAATGTTGTAATGACCCCCTATGTATCTTAAAAATAAGCAGATAACAGTATCTCACTATTGACTCATAGTTTACTGTATCACACAATAAGCAAACAGTCCCCTGTGGCCATTACAGTCACTTTCTACGGCTACGCAAGCCACTCGAGTGAGCAGTGGCCTCACTGGCACCTCTGTTATCGGCCTCAGTGGCAGTGCTGTGCCTGGCACTGCGACGCCTAGCATCATTGGTGGGCACTGCTACGCTTCTGAGGCTAGATGTGTCCTTAGTCTCCCCTAGTCCAAGTTCACTGGGTGTAGTGATATGAACCAGTCCCTGTGCCACATCCCTACTGCTGTGCGCTGCCTCCACCTGTGCGGCCATAGCACGCCGCGATATGAGGGCTGTTGAAGTAGCGAGGTGATTGACCGAGCGACAGAATCCACCATACATGCCCATAAAACACCTCTCCTGCCTGCGGTGGCTGACTCTGTCATGGCGCAGATCTGTGCAGTTCCCTCACTGCAATTGTCATCTCCCTGGTGTTCTCAGAAGCTTGGATCTGTCCCTCATGCAGTTTTGTGATGTTGGAATTAATGCACTCCAACTGCCGATGCAGCCCCCCCATGTTGGCATTGTGTGCCTGCATCTGCCTTTGTATTGCTGATATTTTCCTGTTTTGCAGGCGCTGCTGTTTCAACATAGCGGATTCCATGCCACCGAAGACTGATGGCCCCTCTCCTGCTTCCATGTGCAGTGTGCCTGCATACTGATGCCTCCTGCGGGGTGTTGAGCTACGCTGGGGCTGGGACTCCTGCATAACAGTGGATCTGCCATCTGGGGAAGGTGTGTGGCCATCATCCCGCATGTCGTCAGAGTCCTGGCTCAATTTGTGTATCGGTACAGCCCTAGCCCTGCGTCTGATAGGCACAATATTCAGTGACTCACTGGTGTTTGAGTCTGATGCAGGGTGGGGTTCAGTATCCCCCACAGTGGCACTTGCAGATGCTGCTGGGACTGGGCCACCTGCACGACAATATGCAGCATGTCAGTTATGTATGTATCACCAAAGGTTACACAATGGTAATAAATGTACTGTTACATCATATCACTATGTAGTGGCTGTTGTGTTCTTCTGGGTGTCGCTCTGCCTCCTTACATTCTATGTGCTACTTTCAGCTCTGGGTTGTGGACTACCACTCCCATAAGGCATTGTTGTGCTGCTTCTAAGATGTGGAATGGACTACTTCTCACAATGCTTTGCACTACTTGCTAATTCCTAAGGGGCATTTGTACATACACATATGGGGTTACATTTCAATATTGCACTTACCTTTACTGGTGCTTGGTGTGCCGGATGTGTCGATGTCAGTGACCCCACTGACAGCTTCTGGGAGGAGTGTCGACTCCACCAGGTCTTCCATCGGGGTGGAGGGTGTCTCGGTGGATGGTCCGCCTCCTGTGCTCCTTGCCTCCTGTAGTCGTCTTGCCACCCTCTCCTTGGCATGGCAACGCAGGTTGACCACCTCTTTTTGATCTCCTCCACTGAGCGCTGGGCAACTCCCACAGCGCAGGTTTTTGTTTAAATGTCCACCCAGAGTCTGCGCTTCTCACTCCCAGGGACCTGGAGTGAGCTCTTTCCAAACAGACGGTCATGGCTCCTCACCACCTCCTCAGTGAGCACCTTCAGTTCCTGCTCAGTAAACTTGGGTTTTCTTTTCCTCTCTCCCTTCTCCTTTCCCTGTGCAGAGGTGTCCTTCGTGATGTGCAGTCCTGCCTTGTTCACAGACTTGCTCCCTGTGGCTGGGCTGTGTCTCTCTCAGTGCTCCTTTGGGTGTGGCACCTGCAAACTGCCTGGGATGACTCCCTTCCTGCTTGTGATGTCATCAGGCTCTGCTAGGTGTGCGTTCTCGCAATTTGCGATTTTCAATTACTGAATCGCAAATTACGTTCTCGCAAATTGCGATTCGGTATTTGGGCCTCACATGTTACAACGCATATTGCGACTCGGAAATAGCGATTTCTTAAAAAACGCTATTTGCGATTGGCCAAACACCTACTTACACACTCACTCACACACCCACTAACACATCCAAACAACCACTCACACACCCATATACCCACTCTCACCCCCACTGACAGACCCACACAGGCACTTATATACCCAGTCACAAATGACAATGACATGATGAGAGTAAAACTTTAACCACCTTCATGACACCCCAGGGTTGTTAGTGATACATGTGCAAGACAAGTGTGAAAATGGTCTAACAGCTAAATTTACAAATTGCAGGGTTGGGGTACAATCCTTAAATGGTTTAGGAGGTGAGGTTACAGCTGGAGGCATAAAAACCTAAGAAAAAATTGTTGATTGCAGAACTAGAGTTGGTGGAATGTTATGTTAAAATTTGTCCAGAATTTTGGGAAAAAAGCATACAATTGTTAAAAAATACATGCAAATTTGCATGTACAGGGGTATTACAAAATGATTTTGAAAATACAGTGAGATACATGCAAAGTAAAAAATGTATATGGTTTTGATCCTAAACTTGATTGTGTATTAACAACCGACACAAGTCATAAAGGGATTAGAGCTGTGTTAAGTCAGAAAATGTTCACCATAAAGTTAGAGTCATGAACATTATCACCAGTTTAAGACTGGTATCCTGTAATTAAAAAAAAAACTCCTGCAGTAGTTTGGGGGTTGGAATACTTCAGAAACTTTGTGCAGGGTTTTCAAATAGAGTTAGGTGTGACTCTAAGCCACTTTTAAAAGTGTTATCTACAAAAGGTTTGCTTAAGCAACCCCTAGAATTGTGAGAATGCCTACAAAATTACTAGATTACAGTACCTTCCAGGTATCAGGAATAAACCAGAACATTGCTATGTAGGTTGCCATTAGCAATGAAAGAAAATTCTAGCAAGAGTTGGGAAGTAGTAAGTGTGGCATGGACTGGCAGAAAAAAAGAGATGGCACTGATAACAAGGAGTTTAACTATGTTAAAATGAATGATCCTATTCTAAAAAAGATTAAGAATGTTATTGTGGAGGCTTAGCCAGAAAAAAGAGATGCTTGAGAAAGATCTAAGGAATTTCTGGGAAGAACGCAATGCGTTGTCAATGACTGATGACAACGTCTTGAGAGGAGATAGAATCATACCACCTAAAAGCGTGAGGAAGACAATTGTTAATGTGTGTCATGAAGGAAATTTAGGAATTGTCAAGAGTAAGAGGAAATTGAATTATTGGTGGCTGGGTCAAGATGTAGAAGTAGGAAGGATAATTAGACAATGTGATCACCCAGGGATCCTTACTAAGCTCAACTCTCTTCAACATCTACATGGCCCTGCTCGCTATGATCATCAGACAGCACGGACTAAACACTGTATGCTGTGCTGACACTCCTCTCCCTGACCAATGACCCATCAACTTAGAGAAATTTGCACAACGCATGAGAGCAGTCGCCCCTGGATGGAAGCAAGTTGCCTCAGACTCAACTTGGACAAGACAGAGATGCTCGTACTCGGCTCCACCCCCTCCACCTGGGACGACCCCTGGTGGCCAGCTGCCCTGGGAAATGCCCACACCAACCACGCATGCAACCTGTGCATTATCCTGGACTGAATGCTTTCCCTGACCTGTCAAGTCAATTCTGTCTCTTCAGCCTGCATCAACACCTTGCTGCTCCTATGAAAGAGCTTCAAATAGATCCCCACTGAGAATAGAAGGACTGTCACTCACGCCCTTGTCAGCAGCAAATTGAACTATGGCAACACACTCTATGCGGGCATCACAAAGAAGCTACAAGCAAGACTACAGAGAATCCAGAAAGCAGCAGCCAGACTCATCCTGGACATCCTCACCACAACCACAACCCCTTCCACCTAGGAGACCTACACTGGCTCGTGGTCAACAAATGCATCACCTTAAAGCTACTGACTCACACCTATAAGGCACTCTACAACATCGGACCAGACTACTGCAGCTATCGCCTGACCTTCTACACCCCCGCCAGGCAACTTCAATCTTTCTACCTCGCCCTCGCCACCAACCCCATAATCAAGAAAAGCTCAGCTGGAGCAAGATTCTTCTCCTACCTCGCAGCCCAGAAATGGAACACACTCCCTCTCAAACTCAGACAGGCCTCATCACTGAAGCAATTCGGAAAGGATCTCAAGATCTGGCTCTTTGAATGATTAGCATGCTCACCACAGTGCCTTGAGACCCTACGGGTAATAAGCTGTGCTGTACAAGTAATGATTGATTGATTTGTCCTAGAACGCTAACAAATCACTGGTCTCCTGTAACTTATCCAGAGATGACATGGGAAACCATAGGGGTAGATATTATGGAACCCATATGTGAAAACTCTGAAGTATGGTATGTTCTAGTGGCAATAGATTCATGCTTTAAATGGCCAGAAGTCAAATTTGCAAATAGTGACAATATAGAAAATGTAATATTGGTCATGGATGAAATACTTCAAAGAGAAGGGTTGCCCAAAAGAATCATCACAGAAAATGTGGTGCAGTTTAAGAGTGTGGAAATGGAAAACTTATTTCAGTTTTCCATCCCAGTGAGAATGGAGAAGTAGAAAGGTTTAACCAAGTAATAAGGGAATCATTACAATTGACAATGAACAAAAATCTAAACTAGATGGTCAGTATAAAGGAAATGAAATGGATGTATTGTACTACCCTAACCAATACAGGTTATAGTCCCTTTACCATGCAGCATCTCAGGCATCATAGTGCAAAGACAACTGCATTGAGGGGGAGGACATATGTGTGAAGGAAGGTGAACACACCCGCACAATCACAAGAGGAAATGGAACACTGCCAGATCCGTCAGTGCAATGCAATGTAGCACACATACGCAAACATCAACATGAGGAACTACCAAGAGTATGTTTCATGAAGGACAATCAAGGATGGTTGGTTGAGTCTAGATTACAGCAGTGGTCACTTACTGTGGTGAAGAAGAACATTTTGAAGGCACAAGAGGTGTAAAAGAAGTACAAGAATAGGAAAAGTGGAGGAAAAGACTTTTGATTAAGAAAGAGAGATGTGGTGCATGTTAAACTACCATTTAAAGTTGAAAAGGGAAAGAGCAAATATTCTGAACCATTAGAAGTTTTGGAGATTATCACTAATTCTGCAAGATTGATTGATGGATTTGTGTGGCATATGAGTTGTTTCGTGAGATGCAAGGTGAAGAAGAGGGAGCTGTTGGATGTTGTTAAAGAAGAAGAATATTATTGGCTGGATACACATCGGTTTTAAAAAGGTGAAGAAGTGAACAAGGAAGAATTGACAAATCATAATGGGAGAAAATATGTTTTAACTGAAAAAGGAAATGAAGGTAATGAGAGTGGAGACATGATTCATGAGTCTGTTTCCAATTCAGAGAGGAATCATTATCAAACATACTTAGAAGAATTATCCAATAGTAGATCTGGAAGGGAAATCAAACGGCCAATATATTTGCATAACTATGTTACATAATTTAGAGTGGGTGTAGTTTGTAGCATTTTTGTTAAGCATTATATAACTTAGATTTTAAGGATCTGATTTAGATATTTGCAGAGAGAAATACTCTGTGACAAAGGTAATGGATATCTGGTCCGCTGTATTGTGATCCTATTATATCCTATGGTGAGCATATCTTGGTGGATGAGATATCAGTCACATTTGTGACAGAGTAACCCCCTCTGCCGAGATCTAAAACAGGCCCTAAGTCTGCAGAGCGAAACTTTATAATAGGTTCGTATTTTCCAATGCTGTATTGTAAAAAATAAAAAAAAATGTGTAAGTGTTGCATAGATGGCTAGTATCTTCTTATGCTATATTATGAGTTTTATGCTTTAATATTTAAGGAATGAGATGTGTTGTGATCACTTAATTGCATTCCAGTCTTGACGACATATAGAATGCTGAATGAGATGTCATTACCTAGAATGTCACTATGTAATATAGAATGTGAAGATTGCTAGCCAACAGATGCAGACGTGTTTGCCCCTTATTATGTATTATATTTTATACAGTAAAGAAGGACTGGAACATGGGGCCAGATGTACAAATCCATTTTGCATTTCTTAACGGTCCGGATCGCTATTTAGGGCCACTAACAAAAGCGAAATGGACTTTTCAGATGTACAAAGCCCTTTAGGGAATTGCAAATTACGATTTCTGATTTCTACCCAGTAGAAATCACAATTTGAGATCCTCTAAATAGGAAATTGCAAATAGGGATTACCTATTTACAATTCCTACCCAGATGCACAAAGCATATCCTAAATGTGAATTGGACATTTAGGAAATGCAATTACCATCAACTTGATGTTGATGGTAACCATGTGCAATTAAAAAAAAGCACCCTAAAAGGCTTTTTTTTAAGTGCATTAGAGCACCCCTTAGGCATGTGTGTGCTCTACATGTGCACTACTTATCATGGGGAGCATTTTGAGGGCTTTTTGCCCATAGCAAACCTTGGTTTTGTATTTCCCAAATAGTGATTTCCTAATAGGAAATTGTTATTTTGGAAGTGCAAAACCAGCCCATTGTCACAAATTGCATGGGATTTCTTATTTACGATTTCCTAATAGCGATTCCTTCTTTGTAGGAATTGCTATTAGGAAATTGGTACATAGCATTTTGCATTTCCTAAATAGCGATTTCTACGAGTTCACTATTTAGGAAATGCAAATTGCATCTACGTGCATAGACTTAATCACAACAGCCATGCAGTAGAGGTGATGTGTCAATTTTGTCCATGCTCCAGTGGTGATGCATTGTTTCTGATCCTGCAGCAGAGGATGCATCATGTCCACTGGAGCAGGCACCTTTGGCCCACTTCCAAGGGTCCAGGACTGGGGTGGACCCACTTGGGAGGACAGACTCACAGATGGTAGAGTCCAGGTGCAGGAACAACTAGCCCTTGGAGTCACACTGGCTTCTGGATTGGATAGATGCAGGTCCAGTCCTTATCACTACCAGGCAGAAGGGCAGCAGGCACAGGTCAGCACAGCAGAAGTCCAGCAAAATAGCAGTCCAGTTGAGTGGCAGAAGTTCAGCAGCACAGCAGTCCTTCCTGGCAGAGTCTCCATAGGTCCAGAAGTGTACTGTGTTAGTGGTGTCTGAGGTCTAGTTCTTATACCCAGTGGTACATTTGAAGAGGGGAGAACTCAAATAGATGCCTTTGAAGTGCACAGATGTCCTGCCATTCCTGCTTTTATTCCAGGCTCATTACAGGGGGTTATGCAGCCTTTTGTACGTTAGGCTGTGTCCTTCTCCTCCCTCAATCCTCCGCAGGAAGGCCCATCAGAACACAGATGGCGCATCAAGGCACATCTAAGGTCCCTTTGTGTGTGGCTGTCAGGGGAATACACAACACCCAGTTGTCTCCATCCTAGACATGTGATCAGAGACAGGCAGTAGGCACCAAATGGCTAAGGCAAGAAAATGCCTGCTTCCCAAAAGTTGTATTTTCAGAACTGCAATTTAAAATCTGACTTTACCATGAGATAGGATTTTAAATAGTGATTCCAGAGACATCAAACTCGAAAGGTCTATCTCTTCCAGATTGTGAATTACGCTTATAAAATGCAATAAGGTAATTCCAATGTTACCCTATGGGATAGATAGGCCTTTCAGTAGTGAAAAACTAATTTAAAAGTTTGGCATTACGAGGACATGGAAAACTTCAAAGCTCATGTCCAACTTTTTAAACAAATTGCACTCTGCCTTTGGGGAAGTCTAATGTCTATTTTATGGGTAATCTATATGCATTAAAAAGGAAGGTTTGGGCCTGGCAAAAGGTTTACTTTGCCAGGTTCACAGGACATTCGAAACTGCACACATAGGCTCTGCAGTGGCAGGCCTGAGCCATGTTTAAAGGGCTACTTAAGTGGGTGTCACAATCAGTGCTGCAGATCCATTAGTAGCATTTATTTTACAGGTCCTGGTAACATGCGGTGCACTTTACTAGGGACTTGGAGATAAATTAAATATTCCAGTTGGGGATGAGCCAATGTACCCACATTTTATGGAAAGAACACAAGCACTTTAGCACTGGTCAGAAGTGGTAAAGTGCGCAGAATCCTAAGGCCAGCAAAAACAATGTCAGCAAAAACAGGACGTCCAAAGGCAAAATTTTAGTGGAACATGCTAAGGATGCCAGGTCAAACAGACCTGATTTACTTGCACACACAAAAACAAAACTATAACAAAGATACGCTTAGTAGTGTTTAAGCTCAATGCAGATCCTAATATTACAAACATGAAACTACAGCAAATCTTTCCCAAAATCCAACAATTGATGCATTGGAACTATTCAGGTACAGATGGTGAAAAAACTAAGTTCCTGCTGGTGAGCCCAATTCCTTTTGGAGAAGCAATAAAGACAAAAATCCTAGCTTCAGATATTTCAGGCTAATGCACCAGCGAAAGATAAAAATACTGGATGTTGGCCTTGACGATGAACTGCCTCTAAACAGCAAAGTTAAGGCAATTCTCTCATCAGTTTCCTGTCACCTGCACTTGTTCAGTATACTAAAACCAATTTTGGCAGATTATCAGACTGCCACTATTGCAAGAGTAATAGCGAATTTGCATCTGGACTATTATGAGGCTCTATACTAGGTCGATGTTTTGAAAATTACAAGTGGTTCAAAAGTTTCAAGCCTGGGATGTCAGAAACAAATCCTATATCTCCTACCCTGCATAAGATGCACTTGTTACTAATGCAGAAAATAAATGTAAGTCAATACAGAGCTACATTTGAATATCTAAAAGAAATCCTACATGTCTGTAGTCTGGGAAGTGACAATTATCTAGTGCAGGGGTAGGAGATCTTAAAAATACAGGAAATTTCACTATGCAATACCCCTCCACATGTACCATAATGAGCTTCGCTGATGCATGGAATTAAAAGAGAGTGGTCAGTCTGACCAATGCTTTGATACATTTGGGTACTGAGCCCTTGTAAATAGTTAATGATGATGACTGTTGTTATAATTATAACAATGATGGGGAGCCATTTCTGTTCGTTCTTTCCTTTAATCTTACATTCAACATTGAACTTATTGGTGACCTTGCTAACCCTTTCTCACATTTTTGCTATTCTTTTTATTTTGTATGTTTCTCCCTGTCAATCAAATTGGTCTTCCAGCAAGAAGTAGGACCTAAAATGAATCCAGGAAGCACTATATGGTGTTTGCTACAGAGCATGACAAATAAAGATGTAACTTTCAACTGCTTCTGTTGTAAAAAGATATGGATCTATGAAGGCACAATGAACATGGCACCCTCCAGCTCCTGAGTGTTATGGATCTTAGGGCCAGTTTTATACTTTTTGACGCAAAACTGCGCAAACGCAGTTTTGCATCAAAAAGTTTAGCACTGGCTAGCGCCATTGTTTTAATGCCACCCGGTTGTCATATTTATATTATGATGCTGGGTGGTACTAGGAATAGTTTAGAGTAATTTTTCCTGACGTTAACCATTGCGCCTTGTCGTAAGGTAAAATGGCGCTAACGCAGTAAAAATTACTCTAATCCGGTTTACAACATGTAAATTTTTCCCAAAACGGAAATGTGACATTTTTGCCCGCAACAGCATAAAAAAGTGACGCTAATGGAGCAAACAGTGCAAAGGAGAGGCAAGATGGACCCACAAGGCCAGGAGAGACCCCAGGGAGACCCCAGACAGCAAGGAACCAGCCAGGAGGACATTTACAAGACCCAGGGGAGAGACAAGAAAAAGAGGAAGTGTTGTTTCAGCGCAGAGGAGCATGAAGTACTGGTGAGAGAGGTGACGGAGCATCAACATAAACTCTTCATCATCATTGCCAATTGGAAGGAGAGAGGCAATTTGGCAGCAGATTGTGGACAAGATTGACAGTGTGGCAGAGGTCAGGAGAACTGTCACTGAGTGCAAGAAATGCTGGCATGACTGAAAGCGTAAGACAAAGGAGAAAATGGCAAGGAACAGGAAGGCAGCACTACAGACCGGAGGTGGGAGTCAACCACAACAAGAGGACCTGGACAAGATGGAGGAGATGGTTGCAGCGGTCATCCCGGAAGAAATCATCACTGGTATTGCAGGACAGGACAGCGCAGACTACCAGGAAACAACACATATGCAGGGTAAGTTGCATGAGTGATATAAATTCCAAAATGTCAAGTGCAAGAAGAGGGAGGCACATAGCTACTACACAATGCATCTTAGCACTGCAAATCAGGCACTGGAAAGGGCAAAGAGGCAGGGCATGGGACCCCCTGCACTGCACATGCCAGGTGCATGGGTTGTGCAGGGGCATCCAAGGGCACAGCACAACACAACACCAACAACCTTTGCATGGGGGTACACGGCCATGCCAAGGCTGCTGGAAATGCTGAAGCAGGCCAGGAGGGTAGGGTTGAACGTAAAACTGGTCTGGTGTCACAGGACAATGGTATTGCCAGAATGTAAACTGCAGGAAACTGCCCAGTGTCAGGCCATTGGCCCAAGGGGCATTCCCCATTGACAACAGTTGCCACTACCACCTGTGCTGTTGGCGCTGGTCATTTAGGAAATGGCAGTTAGGTGCCCATATAACAAACACACTTGAAATGAGGGTTCTGTCTGACTACGTGATCAATTCCCATCAATCCCAATCCAAGTACAACTCCTGTCAACTGGTCATGTCCATAGACTCAATAACCATCAGTCACTGTCACATACATAATGATGTACACAGTAGTAATCTCATACTGATGCTGGCCATCCCTGTGTTTACCCCTGTGCATGCGTCACATTAGCTGCAATGCCACCATGCAGCATCTCAGGCATCATAGTGCAAAGACAACTGCATTGAGGGGGAGGACATATGTGTGAAGGAAGGTGAACACACCCGCACAATCACAAGAGGAAATGGAACACTGCCAGATCCGTCAGTGCAATGCAATGTAGCACACATACGCAAACATCAACATGAGGAACTACCAATGGTAACAAGTGCTTTATCCCCTGGCTATGCCATGCATGGGGTGGTGCTAGGTCTCAGCACCACATAGGGTATGTGAAAAATGAAAGATTGGGACATGGCCATATTGTCATGTGTGGTGCTGTGGCATCAGCACACCAACACCCATTGCAAGGCCTCACCATGCAAATGGAAGCATAGGGAGGGTTGATGAGGACAAGAAGGTGGCAAGCCACAAATTGGACAGAGCCCACACCTAGAAGATGTGACACAGTCAATTTCACAAACTGCCCTTGTCTACATGTGACATGCAGGTGGGGCATAGGGCTGAGAGACTGCAAACATTAAGTACAGGAACAATGCAATGGGAACCAAGATGACAATATGCCACCAATAAAAACTCAGTGATGTCACATATCAACTATCACAACAGAGACACACTAATTGTACAATATCCCATTGCAGAGGACGATGGCACTCCTATGCATCTCCCCTTCCGCCTTTGCGAATGGGTTACCACCAATTTGAATTTGGTGGTAACTGCTTTTGTTTTGCAACCACATTCATAGTCACAAAACAATCACACATACCTCTGCGATTCAATATTAGGAAGGGATGCCCTTAACACGCCCGTTCCTAATACTGAATCGGTATGTAGTCGCAAATCCAATTTGCGATTCGATAACAAGTTACCGAATCGCAAAGTGGACTTTTCACATACCAAAATGCATTTTTGCAACGGGCCAACGCAAAAATGTTTGATACATCTTGCCCTAGATGTGTTGTAGCTGCCAATGTGACAGCTCAGTTGGAAGTGGGAATGAACATGTCAAGAGAGGGATCTGGATGCAGGACGGAATCCCCAGGCCAACAGACAAATGGCACTGTACACTCATGAAAAGACCCTGAGACCCATGCATATGATACGTGCAGTAAGGGAGTACCCAAACTTTTATTATATATGTACAAAACTGAACTGAAAACTATGTTAAACACCTATCCTAACCTAATCTATCCTACCTATACATTACCCACAACTGAACCTAACTACCCTATGCTAAGCTTACTTTCCACATTTAACACATTTAACAACACACTCTAAACATTGGCACCACACACCCCTTATATCACAAGACACATGTAGGATAACATATACTAATCTAAACATATAGTATCTAATCTTAAACAAATAAATATATATTTTATTTTTGTCATATTTAAAAAAATATTTTAAACACAAATGCACCAGCATTGCCCTCCACCCACCCACAAACTAACATGTAATAATATGAAAAGCCATCCCCCAAACCTACTTTCTCTTTCTAAATAACTACCCTAATCTAACCTATCACTAACCCCCTTAAACCCACTATAAAACGTGATAAGAAATGAGGAGGGAGGGGACTGAATTAGGGGTGAAGGGAGGCATCAGTTCAGAGGTTGGCCCTCTTGAGTTTCCTCTTGATGGCCTTCAGTCTTTTTGTATTGCGGTCCACCTACTTCTTTAAACTGTCCAGCTTCTTCATGTCCCTCTGTAGGTCCTTTATTGCCGACATGTCCATTGCAGCAGGCGTGGTAGTCTGTGGTGCCGATGTTGAGGGTGCTGCAGGTGGGGCAGATATGACGGTGGTGACTGTGGCCCCCTGTGTAGGTGTCAATCAATAAATCAATCAATCAATCAGTAATTTGTTAAGTGCACTACTCACCCGTAAGGGTCTCAATGCACTGGGGGGGGGGTGCTACTGCTCAAAGAGCCAGGTCTTGAGGTGCCTCCTGAAGGTTAGGAGCTCTTGGGTCAGACGTAGGTTGAAGGGGAGGGAATGCCAGGTTTTGACGGCAAGGTGGGAGAAGGATCTGCTGTCAGTTGTGGTATGGTGGATGTGGGGGATGGTTGCGAGGGCGAGGTTGGCGGAGCGGAGCTGGTGTGTCGGGATGTGGAAGTTGAGACGCTCGTTGAGGTAGGCAGGTCCGGCGTCGTGGAGAGCTTTGTGATCGTAGATCAGGAGTTTGAAGATGATCCTTTTGTTGACGGGGAGCCAGTGGAGGTCTCTGAGGTTGGCTGAGATGTGTTCGTGGTGAGGGAGGTTGAGGAGGAGTTGTGCTGAGGCGTTCTGGATGCACTGGAGTTTCTTCTGGAGCTTGGCTGTTGTTCCCGCATAGAAGGTGTTGCCGTAGCCCAGTTTGCTGCTGACAAGGGCATGGTTGACCATTCTTCTTGTTTCCATGGGGATCCATCTGAAGGTCTTGGGGAGCATGTGAGGGGTGTTGAAGCATGAGGATGAGATGGCGTTGACTTGCTGGGTCATAGAGAGCAAAGAGTCCAGTATGAAGCTGAGGTTGCGTGTGTGGGTGGTGGGCATTGGGGCAGACCCCAGAGTGGCAGGCAACCAGGAGTCATCCCATGCTGATCTGTTGGGGCCGAAGATGATGATCTCGGTCTTCTTTGAGTTCAGCTTGAGACGACTTCCATCCAGTTAGCGATGGCGGGAAGTCCTGTGTGGAGATTGGTCTTGGACATTGCAGGGTCCTTTGTGAGAGAGAGGATGAGCTGAGTGTCGTCTGGGTAGGAGACAATGTTGAGGCCGTGGGATCGGACGATGTTGGTGAGTGGTGCCATGTAGGCATTGAAGAGGGTGGAGCGCAGTGAGAATCCCTGGAGGACTCCGCAGATGGTCTTGTTGGCTTTAGACAGGAATGGGGGAGGAGGACTCTTTGGGTTCTTTAGGTGTGATGCTTGGTCCACTCTTTGTGGCCAATGTGGGTACCGCCTGGCTAAATGCCTGCCATTCCCCAGTGGCTCACTCTTTTCGATAGCGTTTTGCCATCTTGCTGTACCCAGACTCCACATCCAATATGTGGCAATAGTGCACTGCCCTCTTCTGCAATGCCCTGAGTTCTGCAACATCCATGTTGGCAGCTGTTAAATTGAGACAGGCAACCATCAGTGTCATCATTGTGTGATGTATGTACAGATGATACTCTAATACTCGATTTGCACATGCACTCCCAATCACATTCCAGATAATACAATATCCCTGATGCACGACAAGAGTTGAAATCAAATAAACTAATCTGTGCATTGATTTAGTGCAATGTGTCACAACGCAAAGGCAGCAACTACTTCACATGGGTCAGGCCCACTAATCTTCATCACCTGAGTAAACTTTGAAACAAGTGCAATGTGTCACAACGCAAAGGCAGCAACTACTTCACATGGGTCAGGCCCACTAATCTTCATCACCTGAGTAAACTTTGAAACACACAACACCAGTAACTAGTAGATGTCATTGGGAGTATGGTGTGCAGTTGCTAATTATCAGGGATCAGTGTTGATTGGAGCACATGCAAGCCTGAATGAAATGACTGTCATCTACACTGTGACCATCACATCTACCTACATATATGTTGTTCCCCTACCCCTATGCCTCAGAGGGGATGGGCATGCAATCCATCATCACAACTGTCGAGGTCAACCACAAAGGCATATCTACTTATCCATGGATTTAGGGAGTGGAACACATATGAGGAGGGCTGTCACCTACGAAGAAGGTATCCATAGGTCATTCATATCTACATTCATGTGTCCAAGTGTGGACACCCATCAATACCTGATCTGCCAACACAATTACCTAAACACCCACATTGATGCCAGCACACGTCTGGCCTTGACCTTCATGCACACCTATTACATACCACATAAGTGTCACGTAAATGGAGTACAACTTATGGGACTACATGCTGGGGAACAGTTACCCACCCAGTCCTACATGTACATTACA
This sequence comes from Pleurodeles waltl, assembly GCF_031143425.1. NCBI lineage: Eukaryota > Metazoa > Chordata > Amphibia > Caudata > Salamandridae > Pleurodeles > Pleurodeles waltl. The sequence continues at coordinate 794,408,102 of NC_090437.1, read as the reverse complement.
ACACAGGGATGCACCAATTTGTGTGGAAAACTAATGCATCACTGTGTTGTGAGAATGACAGTATGATTCAGTACCCATACACTGACACTGGTGCACTTCCAAGTCACATGTGAGCCTACATGTGGCTACTAGTCACCTTGTCCACATGTGGCTGCCTATTGCGCAGCACAAGACTCCCAAGATCTGACTCTCTTCTTGTGAATGGGTAACCCTTGCACAGGACACAATGTCACCATTGTCACAGATATCAAAGCCTACTTTGTTATCTGATCACGTGCCAGCTCATCATATCTAGCACTGAGTGCAACACACAAGAGTCACTCACACAACAGCCGCAATCACTACACGGGACAGACATTATCACACTTACTGGATACATCTGGGTCCTGAAATCTTGCCACTTCTTAGATGGTGTAGGGGGCAGGCACACCTGTAAGACATGGATGGAAATATATGCTCAATGTCATGTCACTGTACATACGAGTTGACAACATATCACAGTGTGCAACATTTTACATGAGTGAGCTAGTGATCCTGCATTAAGACAGTACCACAGACATACCACTGCAAACTCACATTGACACTCCGGTGATTGAGAGCCACACATCTGCACACATGCACTGGGCCTAAGACTTATGTGGTGCTAAACCCTACCACAACCATATGTGGCAAATCCATTTAAGATGGTACTCCATGGCATGAATTGTATTTGGTGAAAAATCCATGGCACTTCCCTAGTGCACTGCAATACAAGTGACTCAGGTATTTTGGCTTGTGCATAAAGGCACACTGAGTACTGTGTGATGGACATGGGGCTCAATTTTCAGTCTGAAAATATCATGCATTCAGTGGTCCATGACTGATGTGGCACAGTTGTATGATGGTAACAAATGCCCCATTGCCAGTGTCTCCTAAGGTGGGTATGTCCCCTTTGCCAACATAATGGCAGGGATCATGTGTGTGTAATGATGACAATGTAGCGCTAATCATGGATTGCCCACTTTGCTGTCAGGATCCAGTGAAATGTGGTATGCTGCCGTGTCTTGCCTGATCATCATTGGCAGAATGCATGGGCATAGGTGTTGCCATGGCACCTGAAATGTGTGACTAAGGGCTACATGTACAAAGATCAGGTTTTGCGAGTCGCAAATTGCGAGACTTAGTGACTCGCAAAACCTGATGTACAACAGTGTCAATGACACTATTCGCAATGGGGTAGCAAATGACCTACCTCATGAATATTCATGAGGTAGGTCTCAATTTGCAAACCCATTGGGAATGGTGCCACTCACAGTGATGGTGGCCTACTGGGGTCAGCAACCACCATGTCTGTGACTACTTTTAAATAAAGCAGTATTTTTTTTTTCATGAAAGGAAAACGGAATGCATTAAAAAAATTATACGTTTTCTTTTCATTTTTTAGAGGCACTCCCATCTAAAAAATGACGTAAAATTATGTTAACTCCATATTTTTGATGCTAGATGTGTCTAGTGTCAAAGTATAAATATGGAGTTCAGCTTGTGCTGTATTTGCATTAAAAAAATGATGCAAATCAGGCGCAAACAGAGTATAAATAGGGGCCTTAATGTGTGTTACCTGTTGTGGTGGTTTGCCTTGAACTGCCCAGAAAATTATGTATCTATTTATTGGTTAATTAATGAGTCATTACTTGAGTTGAAACAAGGCTTACTATTTCTATATTAAGCCTTTCTGAATGGCTTTTGTTTCTTTACATGTTTTCTGTGTAGGCTCCTGTAGATGAATGGCTGTAAAAGTATTACTGTAGGCAAGAGACTGAACACCCTCATACTAAGCACCATTCTTGTGACCTAGTACAAGGATTTAACAGCACAGAATCTATTGGTAGAAAGTCTCAGTAAGCCGACGCTTGTGGGCACAAAATTGTCAAATGCCCTAATGGTAATGACAACTAATTTAAGTCTTCACATAGGGCGAATAGGAGTGGAATCTTCAAATGCTTGATTGGCCACTTGCATCATACACTGAGATATTTCAGTGGCAGAGGCTGTTCAGTTATTTGTGTGCTTCGATCCTTAAAATACTAAGGCCCAGATTTAAGAAGCTCTAGAGCCACATTAGCACCATTTGTTTTACGCTAATGTGGCATTGAGCTTCAAAAATCATCACGCTAGAATTACAAAGTGGCGCAATGTATGCATTGCTTCACTTTGTAACCCCTTGCGCCACATTATGCCTGCACCAGGTATAATGTATACAAGGGGGGCATCCCCCCATTAGGGTGGGCCAACAAAAAGGCGCAAAGAAATCTAAAAACTCTCTTTGCGCCATTTTGTGTGGCATTGTTAATGCCTGCACAGAGCAGGCGTTAAAAGGAGGTACACCATTATTTATAAAGGGCCTCAATACGCTTTGCAGTATTAAAACTAAACAAGCGTAAAATGTTTTGACTCTAGTTCCTTAACTACTGCCATGGTGCGCCGTATCTTAAATACGGCGCACACGTGGTTTTGCTAAGGGGCGCCAGAAAAAGTGGCTCTGCATTGGATGCAGCACCACTTTTCTTAAATCTGCCTCTAAATGTGAAGGTACAACTTTCAACTAATGAAAATATACACAGGCTGCAAGAAATTGTGTTTGGGTTGATTGCTGATTTAAACTAATGTAATGGATCTAGTAAACTTTCGAGGTTCTCAACAAAAAGGACCTCACCTTGTACAGTCTTGCTTCCACCACTTTCCATATTTTCTTAATTCATTTTTGTTTACATGTTTTAAGAACTGTAGATATTCATAACAGTGATAGGAGAACATCCATGTGCTTCAGCATCTTTCCAGATTTTTATGTGGACTTTCGACCTCCTTTATGGATTACATATCTCTAAACAAGCCTCAGTTACACACATTCTGTTAAAAGGGCATACCTTTGATTTTCTAGTCTAACCCATATATAGTAAGTCAAAGTGCTGTTAGTCTTACCTGACTCTGCATTGGGGTACTAGATTACAGCTGATAACTATCAAAATATTAATAACTAGCTCCTTGTAGGACATAAGCAATAGTACAGACAGTCTGCATTAAGGATTACAGTTCGGTTATAGCCAAACATAGCAAATTAATTCATTCACTCTCTTTAAAAACTCATCTGTTGTCTAAGAGGGCACATTGGCCTCAGAAACCTGTGGAGTACAGATCATGGACCTGTCAGATGAATGTACCTTAAATAACAATTTCAATCTAGAGTTTTACAAATGCCATACCTACAGATTTCCAGTGTACATGTGGTTAGGTTTGGATAAAACACCTGGATATGACTTTGTTTTTGGTTTTGATTGCTAAGCAAATGGAATATTGTGTGCTTGAACCAGTCAAACAGAATTGATTGAAACTGGAGAGCAAATACAGTGTGTACCTGTTAGACCTGTCTGCTCTTGGCATGGTTTCTCCTGTCTTTTTGCTCTGGGCACTCAGCCACTGTCACCCATTGCTAGAGTGCAAGTGCTCTATGTGCAAATTGTATTAGTGATTGGTTTATCCATGACTGGCATATTTGATTTACTAGTAAGTCCCTTGTAAAGTGCACTGATTGTGCCACCCACATGAATAGCCCTAAAATAAGTCTCAGACCTGCCACTGCAGTGTCTCTGTGTGCAGTTCTAAACTGCCATGTCGACCTGGCAAATGCACACGATTGCCAGGCCCAAGCCCTCCCTTTTACTACATGGAAGTCACCCCTAAAGCGGCGCAAGGCAACTGCATGGAAGGGTCCAGTGTATTTCTTAACCGATCTGTGGCTCACAAATACTCACTATTTACACTAATCCTGCTCCTGAGTCATCCTTCAAAGATGCTATACCGGAAGGGCCAATCTGGACCAACAACAAACCTTCCCGCCAAAATTAACGAAAAGACAGTGCAAACGCTTAAGGGAAGCCAGGAAGAAGCAAATTGACCATAAGGACTGAAAGGGGAAAAGTATATCCTATATTTGCTAAACAAGCTGCCCACATAGCCCCAGAAAGACACCATTATTCAGAACCATAGCAGCCTGTCCGATCAGACTGATTCATCCCTGTCAGTGTCAATGTCAGATGACACCGCCCTCCCCAAAATGAACCAATGCAAGGACAAGACCAGGGTGTCACCGACCCACCATCAGACTCGGGGTGCAACAGCCATGTAAGAGGACCAAAAACTATTGACTGCTCACTTCCAAACCTGAGCTACCTTGCCTGAACGACACGGAACAACCCTGAAAAACATAGGATCAGAGACCAAGATAACACTGACAATCAATATAACATAACAGGGCAATATCTATTGCACAATCCCAGTCAGGCCAAACCAGCCCAACATAATCCAATCAATCCAATTAATCGAGGACCACAGCAGGGAAAAAAAAAATCCACATACAACACAGTCCCTCCTTTTGTCCAGGACACATGCCAGACAAGATCCAACCTTGCACACAGCCACTTCCCTGTACTGGAATGGAAGCCCTCCATTCCAAGTTTCACCAATACCTGATAAGGCGAACTCGGACAGCTCCTCCCTTCATCCTCTCTCTCCTGCATGCCACAAAACATCAAGAATGGTACTTGCACACAATGCATCACCATGGCAATCACAAATATCAAAACATGAGGGATTTCCTCTCAAACTGCGGTTTCCACTACACTATACCTCTCAGGGGAATCATGACATTCTGAATAGAGGGAACATCATGAAGCTCCTTAAAGCAATTCCAGAGCTGAACACCCTGTCCTCTGCAGAGCTAATATCTGTAGAATTTAAACCAGCCACGGTCAACAACCAACCAGAATCCACACTAACAACCTGGGAATCAGCAGAAATAGTAGATCACATTGTGGCATTTGTTTTGCGCTTCAAGACCTGGACCATCTCTATAACCAGGCCAGAGCTGGACAAATGCCCATTCCTGCTTTTAAGCTCCAACGTTCCCATGGTAGCGGACGAACAACCCACAATGGTCCTGAGGGGTGCCCTAATGGTTTCGCCTAGGCTCCCCGGCATTCAAAGAAACCAACCGACCCAAATCCAAACATCATTGGCCGAAGCTAGATGGGAATGGGTCCCGAAGGCTCTAAACGATCCTTGTCCCACATGAGAACCACAACCATCACAGGCACGTCCTGCTCAAAAACATTTAATGCTCCTATCCTGGAACATAACAGGTGCCCAGTAGTTGCTGTGAACAGGTTCCCCACCTGAAGCCTGGCATATCATCAATATAATTGCACAGCAGAAAACTTGGACATAACAGGGTCTTTCGTGGTCAGGTTTCACGTCCTTTCATGTAAATGCAGTTTAGCATAAGCAGCACGGAAGACCAAGTGGGGGTCTAGCAGTTTATTTCTCATTAACCCTGAAAATGCACATAGAAGAGGTGCCACAAGAAGGCCAAGACTGTGAAGTGCCCAAACTGAGCAACTGGACTTCAAACTACAGGCCACCTATGTTGCTGATTAATGCCTATATACACCCAGCTCTTCCTGCAAACGGACCACAATAAAAAGGTGAACAGCAATTACTTCGTACTACGGGCAGACCCATCCTGATTGGGATATCATCCTGACAGGAGATTTCAACTCGAACCTAATCAACACTCAAGTGGAAGAAGAAATATTAAATGCCAACAACTCCTACCGGAATGTCTCTACAGGTTTCATCAAATTTCACTTGTTGTGATCAGCAGGGATTACAGCTGGTGATGTCATTGGAATACCTTAAATTACGCGTCCTAAATCGAAGGTTTCCAGGTGACTCCCCACCTACCTACACCCTCGACGGCCCTGATGGGCCATTTTAGATTACACCATAGTCACACTACCCCAGATCCCTTTGGTATGGCAATTTAAAATAAATTACAACTAGTGACCATTCCTACCAAACACTGACCATAAGGTCCTTCTTGCCTGTGCATGAACCAGCTCTGGTACAAGTTGGCGCAATAGAGTCCAAGAGCCTGAATAGATTACGTTGGTCATCTGACACAATAGGAGCCTTATCTTTACCTGCTAAGATGCAGATGTTGGAGAGCCTTAAAAATCATTGCCATATAATGGATGCCTGGGATGACTTTCACTTTCACTTCCCACAACATATCATAGCAAATTCGGTGAAGCACCCCGGCCCGCCTATCAAAACAAGCTCAACTTCTTAAAAAAGCTCAAAGGAAGCTGGCAAGGCACCTGAAGGGTCACCCAGGCAATCAGCTACTCTGGGAACAACTGAAGAACTCAAAGAAAGAGTACAAAAGACAAATATGCAAAGAAAAGGCCGAAGGCAAGAGCTCTCTCTGGCTAAAATGAATACATGCTGCAAAAGGAAAAAACTAAACGGAATTCTGGGGCATCATCAATAATCTAAACGCGGCGTGGCCTGGATGGTCAAGATGGCGGACTTGTGAGCGCACAGCTCCGTCAGGGCCTATATTTTATCCTTATCATCCCCGACCCACCGGGAGCTGGAGGTGGCTCACGAAGGTGTGGGGATGACCGGGGCCCCTTGAGCAGGTGCCCGAGGCTGTTTCCAGACTCCCTGATGTCAGACTGAGCACATCTTGTGGCACAGGGGAAGCCTACGGGGTCAGAAACAGGGTGGCCGGCAGCGGGGGAAATACCGGCCTGAGCGGCGGACTGCAGAGGAGAAGGGTCTGGAGGGCCTGGTGAGCAGCGTCACGGCAGCCGGAGTACCTGGGTTGCCGAGGGGGCTCGGTGCCCCGTGAGTGAAGACGGCTGGCTGGAAAGTGCCAGCGGATGCGTGGCCCGGAGACGGAGAGAGCCTGAATTGGCTGCGGCCTGCGGGCAAAGCTTGCCCGAATCTGAGGGCAGGCCACGAGAGAACCGGGCCTGACAATGAGGTACGAAGTGGCTGGTGCCCTGTGGCATGAGCGGAAGTATTAAGAAGAGAGCCAGCAGGAACTTGGGCGGCCTGACAGGGAAAATTGGAGCCAGCATATTTTGGTGGTATACAGTGGGAGGCACCCCAGGGACAGAGCTTACCTGGCGGTGAGAGCCAGAGTGAGCCAAACATTAGTAGGGGCAGCAGTGGCGGCGGCATCTTGGTGACAGGGTCCCGGTGCGAACCGGGGCCCGCAAGACCTTTTTTAGGGAGCTCGGTTTTGGGGAATCCTGCGCCACCCCCACAAGTGACATGGAGCAAAAGACGACTGGTCTCTGGGAGCTCAGGTGAGCGCTGAGGGACAGGATCCTGGCTAGGTGACTATTTCCGTTGATCCATCGAGAAGACAGGGGCAAAGGGCACAGCTGGGAGGATCCCCAGCTGAACGGTGGGCCCAGAACATCACTGTGAAAGTGTGGGTGTCGTTAATTTTCCGCCCCAGCTTAACAGATGACCTCCAGGGGCCAGAAAAGAGGCAAAGTGCAAGCCCATAAGTGCATGGGTGACTTGGCTGGGAGAGCCGTGGTGGACCCTGTGGCGCTGCCCCTGCAGGATACTCTGGACAAGGACCTGGGGGCCATAGAGGACACCAAGGCGACGCTTCAGTAGGACATCGGCCAGGTGTCAGTGGAGGTGAGCTTGCTCAGGGCAGATCACCAGAAATTAGCTGACAGGGTCCAAGAGGCCGAGACATTTCTAGCAGAGCACGCGCCGGCACAGCAAGAGCTCAGGGCCACAGTTCTCCAGCTCATGGAATGTGTGCAGTGGCTGGAACGCAGGGTAGAGGACGCAGAAGACCGCAACCGCAGGAACAATGTGCAAATTATAGGCCTCCCCGAGGGCGCTGAGGGCACGGATATGGTGTCTTTCTTGGAAGGGTGGCTATGGATGGATGTGGCCCCGGAACTACTTACTCCCTTCTTTGCATTGGAGCGTGCACACCGGCTGCCGTCGAGGACACCTGCCCCGGGAAGACCCCCTTGGTGGTTGTGGCCAAGCTACTGTATTATCGGGATAGAGATGTGCTGCTGCCGCGAGTGAGAGAGGCCGGACCCTTCCGGGTTGCAAATGGAACTGTAACATTATTCCCGGATTTTACAGCGGAGGTACAAAACAAGCGAGCCTCCTACATAGCAATGAAGAGAGCACTCCAGGACTAAGGTATTCAATACTCCCTACTGTTCCCAGCTAGGCTAAGGGGGGCCACTGAGGATCGCACCACCTTTTTTCAGACTCCAGATGAGGCGTGGCAATGGCTGGAGATGTATAAGGCTGGGGGGAGCACCAAAGACAGAGCGGAGCGAGAAGGGCGGTGGGGCTACAGGGGGCCAAGGAGACAACGAAGCAAGCCCCGATTGAGAGTGGGGGCCAACCCAGGCTCAAAAGGAATCCACCAAGAAAGCAGCACTAGAGGCAGTGGCTTTGCTGCGGTGCAGAGATTCTTCAGTGGAGGCCAGTGGGAGGGATTCGGACCGAGCATCAAACACATCAAGGGAGGACGCTTGCAGTCCTGATGGGGCCCCAAAGCTAACCCCCCAAACTGCCAACAATCTGGGCTGATTTTGTTTAAGCTACCCTAGCCCGGTGATGGGGACTGTGAATTGAATTTGGGGCCCTGTTGGCCATGGAACCCTTTCCCCTGGATTCTCAGTCGCGGAGGTGTGAACGGCGAGAACACAGAATGAAGTATTGTTTTGGTTGTGCATTTGCACTGTTTCCTGGGCAGCCACCCGTTGGAGCCGCGCCCTGGGGACGGGGAGTTTGGGCTTGTAGTTTCATGTTATGTGTTGTGCGCAGGAGATTGAACCGTTTTGTCCTGAGAAGGATGCTGGTGACTGAGGGGGGGTGGTGGAGGCCTGTGGCAGCGGCTGATTGGAGGGGTGGGTGGCCTTCCCTCGTATAATCCATATAGACTGGCGGACTACAATCTGTTAACATGGAACATTAGGGGGATGGAGACGCTGACCAGATGGCTTAGAGTTTTAACATATTTGAAGAGGAGGGGAGTGCATGTAGCACTGGTACAGGAGACCCCTCTTAACTCCAGTGAAGTAGACAAACTACAACTTAGATGAAGGGGACAGGTATTGGCCACTATATACTCAACCTTTGCACAAGGCGTGCTAGTGTAGATAATAGCAGGGGTCCCATTCGAGGCTACATCTGTTGACATTGGCCAAGACGGTAGATTTGTGATAGTTGAGAGTAGGCTACACGGAAGACAGGTGGTACTAAGCTGTATATACGCCCCTAATCAGGACCAGGTACCTTTTTTGCAGCGCCTCTCGGGCCGACTCACCAGGCAGTTTGAGGGGGGGGGACAATTAGTGGTCGGAGGGGATTTTAATTGTGTTCTGGACACTGGATTGGACCGGTATCTTCCTCCACTGTCTGGGGCACCAACTTATAAACTGGCTAGGGGGTTGCGGGACTGGATGACACACTGGAACCTGGAGGATGTGCGGCAAAATCAGCACCCAGGGGAGAGGGATTACCCTTACTACTTGGGTTTGCACCAGGTGCACACCAGAATAGACAGAATGGTGTGCACTGGGGAGCTAGAACACAAAATAACACACTCTGAGTACCTGGGACAGACCCTCTCGGACCACAGTAAGTACTCCTTACTTGGTGCTGTGCGGTGCTTAGATCGCCTATCCAAATGTGGAGACTTAGACCGGGGGTGCTAGAGGATCAACCCTATAGGGAAGCGCTTAGAGCTCATCTACTGGAGCACACTCAGGACAATAGGGAATCCACTGCTTCCAGGCATGCAGAATGGGAAACCCTTAAAGTAGTGACCCGGGGACATTGCATGGGACAAAGAGTGGGGATCATGCGGACTCTTGAGCGTGAACTAGTCAGTCTAGAAAAGATAATACACGAAGTCAAGAACACGGAGGACATGGACCAGACAGCACGAACAAGGCTCCTTAAAGCAAAAGAATCGTACAATTTGGCTGAAAACCAACGGATACACCACCGCTACCTGAAGTATCAGGCAGCCGCATAGGCTGAGAAGGGCAGATCGGGCAGGATGCTGGCGTGGTTGGTGAGGCCCCAGGGGGAGGCGCGCCAGTAACAAGCGTATGTGACACAGGAGGGTTCTGCATGCATGGACCGGCTGAAATTAACAATGCATTTAAGGATTACTATAAGACCCTTTATAGAAAGCCAGAGACTGACCTACCTGAAGAGTTAGCATCCCACTTGCGCTCGTTGCCCCTGCGCACCTTGGTGCTGGAGGACAGAATCCCATTGGGGGGCCCGGTGACACTAGAAGAAGTTAGGACAGCCATCACACAGCTGGCAGCGGGTAAGACGCCTGGCACAGATGGACTCCCTATGGAGTTCTATAAGATGTACTCGGATATTCTGTCGCCCATGTTAGTTGAGCTCTACCCAGAGGCACTTCGGCTGGGCACGCTCCCCGAGAACATGAGAGAGGCTCTGGTGGTTCCCCTGCCCAAGACACAGGCGCGGGAGGCGCCGGTGACCGCCTTTAGACCACTTTCGATGCTGAATTGCGATTTTAAGATACTGAGTAAGATTCTGGCCAGTAGGCTGGTTCAGCATAGCCGTTCCCTAGTCCATAAGGACCAAAATGGTTTTATAGCGGCGCAATCCACATCCCTCAATCTTAGGTGTTTGGTTGCCCTCCTACATATGCCGAGTGCTGAGAGACCACCCAGGGCGGCGTGTCTCTTGGTGGCATTGGAGAAGGCGTTCGATTCGGTGCAGTGGGACTACCTTAGGGCGGTGATGCTTCGGATGGGCCTGGGTAAGGGGTGGGTGCAGTGGGTTAACCTACTGTACAGTGGACCAATGCCGCTGGTGAGTACGGGCCGCATGTTAGCGGCTGCCTATCTTACATTCAGGGCTGCCCGTTGTCCCCACTGCTATTTGCACTTTCCCTCGAGCCCTGGCAGCTAGGTTTTGGCGGAGGGCCGAGACAGAGGGGTAATGTAGAACCGCATGGAACATAATATTTCACTCTATGCGGATGACATATTGATATACCTGAGGGAGGGTGACTCTGGGATCCCATGGGCACTTACATTGCTGGAGGAGTTCGGCGGTCATTCAGCCCTTAGACTCAATAGAAATAAGACGCACGTCTTCTGGTAGGGGACGGGTGAGCCACAGCCTCTGTCCTGCCCAGAGGATATCGGATGGGCACCCAGTACTTTTAAATATCTGGGAGTACAAGTGTTTCATGACTTAGTGGACCTTTGCGACAGTAATATGGGCAGGGCTCTTCGATCTTTGAGGTTTTCTGTGGCGCTCCCTCAAATTGTCCACAATGGCGCGAATATCCCTCTCTAAAATAATTATGTTACCCCGCCTGCTCTATTATTTCTCCAATCTCCCGGTAACAGTCTCGGTGAGCTGGCTCAGGGAATTGAATGCACTGCTCCATGAGCTTATATGGGATGAGGGCCGTAGGTGGACTGCCCTGTCTGTCCTACGTCAACCTGTGGACTTCGAACTTTATTACTTATCGTGCCAACTACAATGGATGGCAGATGGTTTACAGGGGAAGGACGGATGGACCGGGTGACCTCCGGGGGAGAGATTTGGGGGGACCTGCTATTGGCACGAATGCTTAATAACAACGTACCGTTACTGGCGGGGAACATCCTGTTGACGATGGCCTTCTCCTGTTGGAGGAGATGCCTGAGATGCATGGGAACGAAGGCAGCTTACTCACCGGTGTTCCCTTTGGTGGCGTTGTTCCGGAGCACCCCGTGGAGGGTACCACCGAGATCTCAAATTGGGGCCTGGACTCGGGCGGGAGTAGAGACACTGGGAGATGTCTTCCAGGATGGGGTGATGCGATCCTTCACCAACATGGAGGAAGAGAGTGGAGCTCCAAGTGGTCAATTCCTCCTTTACTAAGCACTGACACATTCCATACGGGAGCATTGTCACACAGTAAATGCGGAACCAGAGGTTCATAAAATTCTCTACCTCTTACTGACCATGGGGGACGACACTCATCTCATCACTAAGCTTTATACGGCCCATAATGAGGGCACACTGGAATCCCTTCAGGGACTTAGGACAAGATGGGAGAAGACATTGGGCAGAAGCATGACTGACGCGAAGTGGTGGAAGGTGCTGGTGCACCCACATAGGATATCACGTAACACCTGTCTTCAGTACATCCAGTACAATTATGTGCATAGAACATACCTTACACCAAACAGGATACAGGTGATATATGGGGGGATCCCCGGGCATGTCTCAGATGTGGTGCTGCGGACACGGACTTAGATCACATGCTGTGGCATTGCCCTGAGATACAGCAATGCTGTCGGTGGGTCATGGGTGACATGGAAGGGGTGCTGGGAGTGAGTGTGAAAACAGACCCCTCTATTTGATTTCTGGGTTTGAGCCCCAGACTGGTCTCCCGGAAGACTGGCGGTAGATTCTTGGATTTGGCACTGGTGTTATTTAAACGTCGAATTGCTATGAACTGGAAGTCCCCTGGTGGCCCTTCAGTGGTAGCCTGGAGACGTGATGTATCAAATTGGGCGCAAGCAGAGCTGCATGCACTGCGGCGAGAGGATGCCGGAGGAATCTGTCAGCACCCAATTGCCCCACTTTGGGCTGAATTACTGGAAGCCTGGGAGAAGCTGATAATAGAAGGGGGAAATAGATTGGAGAATGGGGAGGAAGCAACAGGCACGACCCACATAGGCTCCGGCACAGATGATGTATAGGGCTGAATTGGAATGTAGGAAAAAGAGATGACGGACACTGTTAGTGCGGACTCTAAAAGAGGACAATGTGACACTAAGTCGGGAGTATCTTGAACCCACTGTATGATATACTGAAAAAACAGCTGTTACATACTGTGATTAAAACCCAGCAAGGGCGCCTAGGGTAGGGGCAGTGATGGGTCGGCGTCTACTCCTGGGCGGTGGACTGGTGGCCCTGCTTACCCTGACCCCCATGCCACTACCAGAATTGTCTTACCACTGCAAAGTTAAATTTAATAGTTATTATGGTATATTAGACATGTTGATACAGTGTTGCAGAGCAGGGCGTCTCATAGAGTGGGAATATGACGAGGGCTGCTGCAGCAGAGGGTAGGAGAGCTAACACGATGTGTAAATTATGTATACTAACATAATAATTGATGGCCCATGTTGTATATTCAACGCAGTGAATATTGATAAGATTGTATTGTGACTTAGATGCTCTGCAGCATGACTTGTTGATCCTATGAGGACTTCATTTGCTGGAGAAATGTCAATAAATATATATTAAAAGGAACTGGGTGTGTTATCTTAGGACAGTTTTCACAGCAAAGTGACACCCCCAAATGCCAGCATGGACACACGTAAAGGGGAAATACCCTCTCACTGGACGACGGGGAGTCGATCACACTCACTCTGTCCACTGACAGGACACACTGAGCACTCCTTAAGGCCCATCGGGAAGGAGCCCTCAGGCCAAATGGCCTTGCAGAAGCCATTTTTAGGGAAAAGGTTGTCTTCTGGTCAGAAGTGTTAACTTCCTTATACCAGGAAGCAAGTGTAGGAGGATGCATCCCTGGGAGCTGGCGAGGCTCTATAATCAACCCAGTCTTCAAGGGAGGTAACAGAGACATTCTGGGTGACTACAGGCTAATTTTCCTTATCAATGTTGAGACAAAAAACTACACCTCCTTGTTCCTTGATGAATTAACAACATGGCCAGAAAAACATAAAATTGTTCCAATTAACCAAACAGGCTTTAGGAAAGGGTGGGTACTATGACGAACATCTTAATAACTTCCTTTCTGGTTGAGCAGAGCAGACAGTGGCACAGGAAACTACATCTTGGCTTTATTGACTTCAAGGCCCCCTTTGTTTGAGTGAATAGACACCTGCTCTGGAGCAAGCTAAAGTTATGGGTTCTTCCAGCTCTCATTCTCAATGCAATAATTGCCCTATATTCAGACACATGGGTACGCAAAAAGATCAGTGATGGCACAAAGCTCTCTCGGAAAATCCCCACAACCCTTGTCTGAAACAAGGCTGTGTGCTTGCCCAGCACCTGTTCAACTTATTTGTGGCAGATCTGACCCCAGCTTTGGATGCCAGTAAGGTTCACACCTCTCACCTGGGAGGGATCTCACTGACACACCGACTTTATACGGACGACCTGGTACTGCTCAGCTGCACCAAAGGTGGACTACAAAGATCCCTAAACATTCTAGCCACCTACGTTCATTCCAACCAGCAATGTCCAAATCAAAAATAATGTGTGCAGGCAGCAGGTACACCCTCAGATCAAGGATGGCCTGAAGCAACTTCTCGCTACAGGTAGTGCCACACTATCAATATTTTGGAGTAAGCTTAGACGCTCAGGGCTCCTTCCATCAACAGAAGAGGTACATCACGCAAAGAGTGCCAGCTCTAATTTATGCTTTCTCTCTCCTGGCCAAACGGATACATGGCCCATCACTCTGCTCTCTGCTAACAGTTATTTCATCTAAACTGCTCCCCACACTAACCTTTGCAAGAGTGGCACTGTACGGTCAGGATGAGCTCATGATAGACAAAATACAGCTTAAAGTATTCAGACGAGTCTTCAAACTACCAAACTCTGCCTCTCCGGCGCATGTACGTCTCGAATTCAGTCATGTACGGCAAGACTTGACAGCGAGAGTAGAGACGGCTAAAACATTGTACAAAATCAGCCACTCACCAGATAAATTGAACGAAGCAGTCTGGCAGGCTCTTGAATATGACCAGCACTCAGCTTACAACAAATACCTTCAATAATCAATTATCCAACTACAACTGAAGGATCTGTGGGAGGCAGCACCAACATACAATTCATTTTCAAGAGGGGCTAATAACGCCAGTAAATTGCTTTCACTTATAGAGGATAAAGCCAAATTTAGTGCCCGGACACTCGTGTGGATGACTATAAAGCACTATGCCAAACTGGAACTGGCTGCTTACTTTTTTACCACCTATGCACCGCATTTGAAACATGATTTTATGACAATGCAACTATATAACATACCAACCTCGACCAATGCTTCGTCATGGAGGAACACCATTTTGCAGCAGTGCAGGCACTGTTCATACCAAAAGGAAGACCTTCTACACACAATCTGCATCTGTCTGGGTCTGTTAGACCTTTGAAGGAGATTTCTTAAAAGAACCGACAGAGCCATAAGGACCGGCATGGGGGTCATGGCAGTCTGCTTCAACCCACACAACCCCCAGCTAAACTATAAGTTTGCCAAGTTCTTGAAACCTGCCAGGCAAAAAAAGGGGGGTTGTTCAGGGTTGTAGCGCCGGTAAGGGTATGACCAAAATAGCACATCTTACCATCTCCCCTAGGTCACACAGAGATTACTCTTGCACAGCCCCAGTACTTTATGGTACTGGCTTGCAACTTAGGGCACTTAAAAGCTTTTAAGATGAATTGTGTTAATTCTAATGGACCAGATGTAGGCACACCTTGGAAGATTTACAAGCATTTATAACATATCTTAAACTCAGGACAGCAATAAAGTGATGTGTTCCATCTAAAACATTTTTAACCCCTGACCTGCACATCTTTTATTACAAGCGAGTCACTTTATAAGATATATGTATTTTAAGAAAATAAAAAAATAAAATCTGTTTTCTTTTCTCTTTTTAACTTTCAATCCACACTTTGTTTCTTTTATTAGAACATTTTTATCATGTAGAGTGGCAAAATTGTTATGGTTTTAATTAACTGAAACAATAAACTAAATCTGAAATCTGAAATCTACTGCTAAATGTGTTTTTGACTATTGCGAGACCTGTCTCTTCCATAGGGTAACACGAGGATTGCCTTCAAATACCTTTTAAGTGTAATTTTCCATTGGGAGCAGATAGCAATGTGGTATTTGGTGTCACTGAACTCACAATTTAAAAATACATATTTTTGTAAACTTGGTTTTTGAACTGTAGGTTTCAAAATGCCACTTTTAGAAAGTGGGCATTTTCTTGCTTAACCATTCTGTGCCCCTGCCTGTCTGTAGAATATACATCTGGGTCATAATGACAGTTGGGCTGTTTATGCATTCATTCTAGAAAGTCACACAAACGGAGCTGAGGTGTGACCTGCAAATCCTGACGGCTCATCACCAGGCTGATAGGCTTTCCTGAGCTAGAGTGGTGGGAGAAGCTGACATGTGCACCTGAATGGGGCTGTGCCTGTCCTCACACAAAGGAGTTTCCAACCCTCTGGAGGGTGTATGGGGCCAGGGTAGGGAAAGGCAAGGTATTGTTCACTTAAAATACTTCTCTGTGAAGTTTGCCTAGTTCAAAGACAGAAATGGGCATAAGTACCAGACCTCAGACACCACATAGTTAGAATACTTCTGGACTGAGGCCATTCTAATAGGAAGAAGAGCTGAATGTTGTAGGAGGGACTGCCACTTTGCCTGTTGCTTTGCTGTGCTGGCCTGCTGCTTGCTGCTTCTGTCCTGTGAGGGAAAGGAGTGGAGTTTGCTTTATACATCCTTCTTTCCAAGGTTCTCCAAGGGCTTGAACTGAGCGTGTTAGAAGGTTCAGGGTCATCAAAGACTTCACCTGCCAACACCTGGGCTCTCTTACTGAGAGTCCTTACTTGCCAAGTGATGCCAAATCCAGTTCCTCTGCCCATGGAAGTGGGCTCTGGTGCATCCAAGAAGAAACTAAGCACATCAACTTCAGAGCAACTTCAGAACTGACGCCACTGCCTGCACCGGAGCCATGGTCCCTGCTGAGTGCAACAACTGTGACCTGCAACACAGGCCTGACACTGCCGCATCGCCTCCTAAGTCCCACCACAGCGTGAGTTCCGAGTGCTGTGTCGCCGACAACCACGACTCCAACTCCGACTCTGTCGTAGCACCTGTGGCCCTGTGGTGTGATTGCAGCACTGCAAATTCAACGCCTTGCATCATGGCTGCTGGATTCATTGACAAGGCCTTGCTGTAAGGAACCGATTCCTCACCACTGATGCCACATCACCTCACCTGCAACTGTAAGGAACCAATGCCTCACCTCCCCTGTTCAGCAGTAAAGGTCCAATGCCTCACTTCTCCAGTAGCAGTAAGGAACCGACGCCGCACCATCTCCAGTGACTCTTCACCTCCCCATTTCCGTGCAAACTTCTTTGTTTCCTCATCGTTTTCCAAGGTACTGTACCGGGGTTCCACGTGACTCTGTGACCAACCCGCCCTCCCTCGCAAGTGGTGTCAGACTATTGGAAGCGACTCCATCAAGACGCCATGATAGACCCAGTCAGAACTATTGTGCTTCTAAGTGCTATACAAAGCTTTAATCTTTGAAAATGTGTATCTTTCCTTGTGTGTGTTGGATTTTTGCTGTTTTGAACTTGTTTTACTCAGATAAATATTTTCTATTTTTCTAAATTGGTGTGGAAAACTTTTGTGATGTTTTAACTATGTTACTGTGTGTGTGTGTGTATATACACATACTTTACAAATTATCTCTGCCATAAGCCTAACTGCTTTAGCCAAGCTACCATGGAGGTGAGCAGGTGTTATCTTAGCTGTGTGACTTCCTTTCTCTGAGTAGAATGAAGGCCCCTTCTTGGACAGGGGTGCAAACCACTGACAATTAGAGACCCCATTTCTAACTGTACTTTTAACTGGAAGAACCAGTTTCATTCATACATCTTACTACTATGCTCCAAAGACATACACAGAGCACCCAAGAAGTTGGAAAGTGTTGACCTGAGCTTACTTCCCAGAAATTTGTCAATAAGCAGTTTTATTATCGCCTAGCTTACCTCAAGAGCAAGTCAGATCAGACACTGGCCCTCATTCTGACCCTGGCGGTCTTTGACCGCCAGGGCGGAGGACCGCGGGAGCACCGCCGACAAGCCGGCGGTGCTTCAATGGGGATTCCGACCGCGGCGGTAAAGCCGCGGTCGGACCGGCACCACTGGCGGGGTCCCGCCAGTGTACCGCGGCCCCACTGACCCCCCCTACCGCCATCCAGATCCCGGCGGTCGGACCGCCGAGATCCGGATGGCGGTAGGGGGGGTCGCGGGGCCCCTGGGGGCCCCTGCAGTGCCCATGCCACTGGCATGGGCATTGCAGGGGCCCCCGTAAGAGGGCCCCTACATGTATTTCACTGTCTGCTGCGCAGACAGTGAAATACGCGACGGGTGCAACTGCACCCGTCGCACAGCTTCCACTCCGCCGGCTCGATTCCGAGCCGGCTTCATCGTGGAAGCCTCTTTCCCGCTGGGCTGGCTGGCGGTCTGAACGAGACCGCCCGCCAGCCCAGCGGGAAAGTCAGAATTACCGCCGCGGTCTTTCGACCGCGGAACGGTAACCTGACGGCGGGACTTTGGCGGGCGGCCTCCGCCGCCCGCCAAGGTCAGAATGAGGGCCACTGTCTCTCCTGTTCTCTGTTAGGCATGCAGAGAAAATATCATCAGAATGTTTTGGAATGTCTTTGAAGTGAACTTGGCTGAAATGGTTGATTGTATAAGAGTTTGCTGGTTAGTAGGCAACACTGTAACCACAAGCTGTCTCAGCCTTATTGGAAACCTAACCAACAAAGATTTCTGGATATGTTCAGGGCCTCCAGTCAGGTCCCCAATTAGTCACTATCTCATACTGAAGTAAAAGTGGAAGCCAGAAGTGTGGGAAAAGTTCAGGATTTGGTTAGAATGACCTACAATGGCAGTCTAGTTCCTCTTTAAAAAAAAAAAATGTCTGCACTGGTACTTGAACACCAACTTAGATTAAAAAGAATGATGCATACTCCTTGGCTGCTAAAGAAAGACTATGGTGCATTGGTTGTGCTGTTTCTCCTGCTTACAGAAACATCTGCTTTCATGGATTGATTTCAGAACTTGGGAAGACAGTTCAAAGAGGAGCCCAAGTTTGTTACTTTGAGTGAGGTACATGGTGATATTCCTAGGTTTAGGTGCCAAATCTGGAAAGCTCTAAGGCCTAGTACTGATCTCTGAAGTTCATCATTTCTGTAATTGTATTTTTTGTTGGGTTGTTGGGTTTTACAAATCGCCTCACACAGTTCTCTGGGAGAGACATGCTTTGACACTCAGGCCCACAAATTATTTTAGGGACCAAGGTACTGTGACTGAAAACTGTTAATATTCCTACAATTGGTTAATATATTTTGCCTTTGAAATACTCCAAAGCATTAATTGTATTTTAATACAATCTTTTAGACCTGGCCCTTTTTGCAGGGTCATCCTCAACCGTTTTGCCTCCTTCCTCCTAATTGTCCTGTCCTGTTTTTGTTAACTTTTGAACTCTGAGCACTTTACCACTGCTAACCAGTGCTAAAGTGCATATGCTGTCTGTGTAAATTGTACTGTTAATTGGTTTATCCATGATTGACATATTTGATTTACTGCTACGTCCCTAGTAAAGTGCACTAGAGGTCCCCAGGGCCTGCAAATCAGATGCTACTAGTGGGCCTGCAGCACTGATTGTGCCACCCACATAAGAAGCCCTGTAATCATGTCTCAGACCTGCCACTGCAGTGCCTGTGTGTGCCGTTTTAAACTGGAAAATTGACTTGGCAAGTGTACCCACTTGCCAGGCCTAACCTTTCCCTTTTCCTACATATAAGACACCTCTAAGGTAAGCCCTAGGTAGCCCCATGGGCAGGGTGCAGTGATGGGTTAAGGTATGACATATACTATTTATATGTCCTGACAGTGAAATACTACCAAATTCGGTTTTCACTGTTGCAAGGCCTTTCTCTCTCATAGGTTAACCTGGGGGCTGCCTTTAAACATGATTAAAGCGTAGATTCCCTTTGGGAGCAGATAGCCATGTGGAGTTTGGGACCTCTGAACTCATAATTTAAAAATACATATTTTAGTAAAGTTGGTTTTGAGACTTTGTGTTTGAAAATGTCACTTTTAGAAAGTGGGCATTTTCTTGCTTGAACCATTTTTGTTACTCTGGCTGTTCGTGGATTCCCTGTGTGGGTTAGTTTGACAGTTGGGTTGTTTGCACCTCTCTCCAGACAGTGACACAAAGGGGGCTGGGGAGTAGCCTTTTTATTCTGATGAGCCCTCTGTGCTAGAAGGGAGGGGAGGAGTGGTCACTCGCACCTGAAAGGGCTGTCCCTGCCCTCACACAATGCAGACCTCAACCCCCTGGTGTGTGTCTGAGGTCTTGCCTGGGCAAGGCAGGATTTCACAAACAAGTGAGACATTCCTTTGAAGTAGGCCTACTTCAAAGGCCAAAATGGGTATAAGAAGAGGACCCAAAACCACAGACTTTAGACACTGTACCTCAAAGACACTTCTGAACAAGAAACCTGCTGGTGAAGAATCCCTAAACCATATCTGCCAAGAGGAACTGCCTGGCTGCCCAAAGGACTCCCTGGTACTGCTTTTCTGACAAGTACTGCTGCTTGGTTGTTGCCCTGCTGCGTTGCTGCTCCCTGGCTGTGCTGAGAAGTGCTCTCCAAGGGCTTGGATAGAGCTTGCCTCCTGTTCCCTGAAGTCTCAGGACCAAAAAGACTTCACTCCTGCAACTGGACTCCTTGTGCAGTGAAAATTCGATGCACAGCCTGCTAAAAATGATGCACAGCCCGTCCCGCGGTGAGAAATTCACTGCACGCCGAACCGGAATGACGCAGCCCAACTTTGCAAGGAGAAGATCGATCAATGCAGCGCCTGCGTAGCAAATGGAACTTCAACACACGGCCCGCTGGATCGACGCACAGCCAACCAGGGACGATGCAGCCCGACTTCCAGGGAGGAATCGACGCAGCGTGTGCCGTGCAGGAGAAATTTCCATGCAACACCCACTGGATCGATGCAACACTTGTGACTTTGCTCTGCAAGCCCAGGATTCCACACACCGTAC
This sequence comes from Pleurodeles waltl, assembly GCF_031143425.1. Taxonomy (NCBI): domain Eukaryota; kingdom Metazoa; phylum Chordata; class Amphibia; order Caudata; family Salamandridae; genus Pleurodeles; species Pleurodeles waltl. Next base: position 794,387,344 of record NC_090437.1, on the reverse strand, counting down.
CCGGGGCACCAGAAAACCCTGCAACCCAAAGAGGAACCAAGTCCGCTTGCCAGAAATCGATGCAAAGCCTTTCCCTGTGTAGAAAATAACTGTGCAAGTCGGTGTGCAAAGGGGCAAAACCGACGCTCACCTCCCCGTTTTCCACGCATCGCCTCCTTTGCGGTCCCTTGCGGAGATTTTGAACGCGAACCAGGTACTTTGTGCCTGCAGGAGACCTTTATTGTTTTTAAGAGACATTTATTTGTTTTGCAAATACTTAAGACACTTTATATCACTTTTCAGTGACATGTCAACATTTACTTATTGCATCTTTAATCGTTTTGACCTGCATCTTATCAGATAAATATTATATATTTTTCTAAACACTGTGTGGTGTATTCTTGTGGTGCTATATAGTGGTATTGCATGATTTATTGCACAAATACTTTACACATTGCCTTCTAAGTTAAGCCTGACTGCACAGTGACAAGCTACCAGAGGGTGGGCACAGGATAGTTTGGATTGTGTGTGACTTACCCTGACTAGAGTGAGGGTCCTTGCTTGGACAGGGGGTAACCTGACTGCCAACCAAAGACCCCATTTGTAACACAATCCAAGTCTGTGTTCATATGCTTTTATTCTCAAACTGTTTGACTTTCATTATTGATAATTTGCTTTTCTTCAGAGTAAGTGTTCTGCTTTTTTGGCTGCCTGATTGTCATTGTAGGTAACAGAGATGTTGTTCAGCCATTGTTTTTACCCTATATCAGATTGCCTCGGGCTTGAGCAACGATCTGAAGTGACTCTGTGTCCTCTAAAGCTCGGCAGTCGAAGAACGAGTCACCAAAGAACAACTTTCTTATGAGCCAATATTTTTACTTTGCCTTTTTACAAAGTTGTTTGTTTAAATCAGTGCCCTCTATGCCATCAAGGTATTGACCCTTGCAAACCATTGTTGAAATCTAAAGTGAGCATCACTTCAACTGCCTCGATATTACAATTCATGATGATCAAAGAGCAAATGCCGGTGGTGTTTGTACTTACTTATTTTTGGGCAAGGAATGTAATGAGGGTATCCAGGCACTACACTCATTGGTGTCTTTTGATGGTGTGCATGTTGGTTTTAGACTTCTCTGGTTTAACTACCCCTATTCATGAAACATTAATTTGACAACACTCCACAGGGTTGTTTAATTATCAGCTAATCTTAGTCGTGAAAATTGACTTATTAATTAATCAAGGGCCTGATTTCGAATTTAGCGGAGGGGAATACTCCATCACAAGTGTGACATATATCCTGCCTGCCATATTATGACCTGATTATATTCTATGGACTTCTTAATATGTCAGATGGGATATCAATCATGTTTGTGACAGAGTATTCCTTCAGACCAAGTTCTAAATCAGGCCCTAAGATGTTAACATATTTCCACTATTTGCCACTTCAAAAGCCTTGACCTTTCATTTGTTGGTTTAGTGATTGACAGCACTATGATGACCTCTATTTTGCCAAGAGTGGACCAGCATTCATCTGACCCTAATGAAGAAAACTGTAGCTAAAGAACTTTGTAGTGTCTTCTGAGTGTTGTATGCTAGAAAACATAACCCCTTCATCATTTATTGGGTACAAATTGGCAATGCAATGTAACTGGTTGTTGTATTTTTTATTTTTTGGTCAGAACCCCTTTCAAAGATGTTGTAAGACGGTTTTACCAATAGGGAGTGGTAATCCCTTCTTCATCTCCCAACTGGAGCCCAGATAGTTTGCAACATTGTCCACGGTGACCTTGGCAGTCCTCAATGGTCAGTCAGGGGCAGTTCCCTCATAGTGCGGTACAAATCTGCCAAACATAGCCTCAGTCTCTTATTTGGGCGGTGGCCCTAATCCTTCAGCAACATTGGTACCAGCAGTTTCATACTGGATAGTATGGGCACATGCTCTTCTGGTACATGCCCCATCAAGACAGTCATGAGTCACAGCGCTGCTACCATTGGCAACTTTGCCGGTGGTTCCCCATGGCCTACATGGCTACTGCAGTGTGGTGGTATGGGCCCATCCAGTCCTGAAAGGTGCAGGGTTCATTGAGCTGTTGCTGCACATGGGCAATGACCCAAAAAGTGGCCAGCCAAATCCTCACAATCACACAGAAACTCCTCATAGTAGGGCTCTCCACGGGACCTCTGTTCCTCCAATGCTATCCTCTTCCTCACAGCGCATACTGGTCTTGGCAAGCAGGCAGTGCATACTGGTCTTGGCAAGCAGGCAGGAGCTGGTGCTGGAGGGCTGGTGTTGTTGGTTTTCTTGGGTATGTCCCCTCATCCAGCAAGGAGACTAGCAGGCTTTTTCCTCCGGTCCTAGTCACAATCAGAATTCTTGCAGAGCTTCCCCTTCTCAAACAGCTCAACTAGCTGCTTTGCAGATGACAAATGTTCGGGTCTCAATCTCCCTTTCAGATAGTCCTTTGCGAAACACAAATGGGATATAGAATCTGGGCCTTTGAAGTTTTATTTTAGGGTTCTGCTTCTTTTGAAATGTCCATTTCTCTTTTTGTTTTTTCCCCTTGAAATTAAGTCTGTCACAGCAGCCATGACTTTGAAACTCATTGACCCACTAGTCAATTCATGGGATCGAACAGAGTTCACACCTGGATGCCAATCACAGTGATAAATGCATCAAAAAGTTAATTCCAGGCTCCCTTAACAGTCCACTTCCTTTCATGAGATGTGTTCAATCTCCTTCTTTGTGGTCTATCAATGAATCAAAGAGCAGCCTTTGAAATGTCTCACCCAGCTCACAGGAATGCAGCAATACACAAATTTGTCTAAAGGGGATTCCTCTCCTCCTCATGTCTTCACCAGGCAGACCTGGGCTTCTCAAATTGAAACCTAGTGTCCTCCATGGAATGCACAGTTGCAGATATAGTTACTCATTGTACATTCACAGCACACTTACTGTCCAGCACTGTTACCTCCATACATTGTACCATTACAAATACACATACATTTAGTAAACACTTTCAGTTTGCATGAACTGTTCAGCACTGAAGATTGTCTAGACTGAACCATGCTGTGCTATTTACAAACAGACACTCTCCCCGCAAACACACTCACCATGTGCATGCTGTGCAACACTTCACCCTTCATGTATTGTAGTTCATGCAAGCACACATACACCCAACACATTTGTTCACTGTGCACACACTGCACAGCATTACATCTTTCATGCCATGTATTCCTCACAGGCATACATACACCCAGTACATCCCACTGTACTCCACAGTACTGCTCTATTCCTGTACTGTGCCTTTCCCAGGCACACATATATCCAGCGCACAGTCACTTTTCCTGAGCAACACTTCACATCTACCTGATGTAGGCCAAGGGAGAGTTACATTTACAGCAGTGAAACTTTGAAAAAGGTGAGTGAGCGTATAGGTCTCACTCCAGTGACAAAGGGTAAAAAGGCTCTGTTAGCCACTACTGATCACTGCCACTACTACACTTGTGCTGCTAAAGCCATGGTGAAGGCAGTAGTCTATCACCGCTATGAAGGTAGCACTGTGGGTGCTTCTCCTGATCCAACAAGATCGCAATTCATGAGACAGCCATATGGCATGGTGCACAAACAAAAAAACCAGCATTGAGAATCCAGACAACAGTACAGTTGGGCACTCAGAGCATGGGTGCACCTCTTCAGTCAGGAAGAGAGCTTTTCCATCCCAACATATTTTTCTCACATGAATGGGCTCTGGATATATTTCCTTATTTGATTTGTCCACTAGAATGAGATAAAAATACCGCTGTGTTTTTTTTTTATAACAGCCTAAATTTGTGCTTAAAAGCCTTTCATAATGTGTCTGTCGAATGACCTGTTGAGTTGTATGCTCAGACGCAGGCTCCCAAGCGGTTATTGGGTTGCCCTTTCTTCAGGGGCGGCTGGTGTTCAAGGGCTATGGAGCTGCACCCCTAGCCTTTTCCTGCCTCTCTAGAATACATTATTAAAGTAAAACATTTTCTGCACAACAAATTCTGAGTGAAAGTTATGCACTTTCAAAAGCCCCAGTGCGCCTGCGTGAGTATGTGGCTGAAAGCTGCACAGTAGGGCTGACAGGGCTTGCCCACGGAAAGCCCTTACATTTTCTCAGAACGCAGTGACGTCCCTGGTTTATCTCCTCCTCCACCAGGAGCTCGGATATTAAAAAGCCTGGAGTGTTTTTCTGTTCAGCCTGGGTTTATGAAAATGTCATGCCACTCAGATATTATTACTGCACCCTTTCCTATATACTCATATGGTGGGGTGTTATCAGAAGGCCTTACTGACCGCACCCCACTCTATGATGAAATGGTTAAGGGTCAGTTGAGAAGCATGTTACCAGAGGTCACATTTTATTAAGAGAATGTGGCATTGCGCAAAAGAAATCCACTTTTCCTGCATTACAAGGAGTCTGTGGCAGAGAAATTGAATAAATACAATAAATAACTTCATCTAGGGCTCTCTGGGAAACAGGAGTGTGACCTGAAGACCTCAAGTCATAAATATGCCAAGACAACCCTGCACACAAGTTGGAGCTCTATCTTTTTTTACAGACAATAAGAAAAAAATCTGTTCTCTCAGCTCTCTTCTTCCTTGCCTTCACTGCCTCTGTAGGAGATTTTGGGCCAGATGTATCAAGAAAGGCCTTTGCGAATTGCAAATCGCGATTTTTAAGAAATCGCTATTTCCGAGTCGCAATATGCCATGTATCACTTTTGCGATTCGGAATTCGCGATTTCTTAAAAATCGTTATTTGTGGTTTGCGAGGCCCAAATACTGAATCGCAATTTGCGAGAATGCAATTTGCGATTCAGTAATTGAAAATCGCAAATTGCGAGAACACATACCTGGAAGAGCCTGATGACATCACAAGCAGGAAGTGAGTCATCCCAGGCAGTTTGCAGGTGCCACACCCAAAGGAGCACTCAGAGAGAGACAGCCCAGCCACAGTGAGCAAGTCTGTGAACAAGGCAGGACTGCGCAACCACCATGGACACCTCTGCACAGGGAAAGGAGAAGGGAGAAAGGAAAAGGAAACTCAAGTTTAGTGAGCAGGAACTGGAGGTGCTCACTGAGGAGGTGGTGAAGAGCCATGACCGTTTGTTTGGTAAAAGCTCACTCCAGGTCCTGAGAGTGAAAAGCGCAGACTCTAGGCAGACATTCAGACAAAACTCTGCGCTGTGGGAGTTGCGCAGCGCTCTATGGAGGAGATAAAGAAGAGGTGGTATGACCTGTGTTCCTGTGCCAAGGAGAGAGTGGCAAGACAACTGCAGGAGGCAAGGAGCACAGGAGGTGGACCACCCACCGAGACACCCTCCACCCCGATGGAAGACCTGGTGGAGTCGACACTCCTCCCAGAAGCTGTCAGTGGGGTCACTGACATCGACACATCTGGCACACCAAGCACCAGTAAAGGTAAGTGCAATATTGAAATGTAAGCCCTTTTGTGTATGTACAAATGCCCCTTAGGAATTAGCAAGTAGTTTAAATCATTGTGAGAAGTAGTCCATTCCACATCTTAAAAGCGGCACAACAATGCCTTATGGGAGTGGTAGTCCACAACCCAGAGCTGAAAGTAGCACATAGAATGTAATTATGCAGAGCGACACCCAGAAGAACACAACACCCACAACATAGTGATATGATGTAACTGTACATTTATTACCATTGTGTGACCTTTGGTGATATATACATAACTGACTTGCTGCACATTGTCGTTGCAGGTGGCCCAGGCCCAGCAGCATCTGCAAGTGCCGTTGTGGGGGATAGTGAAACCCACCCTGCATCTGACTCAGAAACCAGTGAGTCACAGAATATAGCGCTCATCAGACGCAGGGCTAGGGCTGTACCGCTACCCGAATTGAGCCAGGACTCTGGTGACATGCGGGATGACGGATATACACCTTCCCCAGATGGCAGATGCACTGTGACGCAGCCCCAGCGTAGCACAACACCCTGCAGGAGGCCTTCCTATGCAGGCGCACAGCATATTGAAGCAGGAGAGGGACCATCAGTCTTCAGTGGCCTGGAATCTGCTATGTTGAAGCAGCAGCACCTGCAAAACAGAAAAACTGCAGCTTTACAAAGGCAGATGCAGGAACACAATTCCAACATGGGGGGGCTACATCGGCAGTTGGAGTGCCTCAATTCCAACCTCACTAAACTGCATGAGGTGCAGCTCCAAGCTTCTGAGAACACCAGGGAGCTGACAAGTGCAGTGAGGGAACTGAGTACAGAGCTGCGGCATGACAGAGTCAGCCACCGCAGGCTGGAGAGGCGTTTTATGGGGATGTTTGGTGGTTTCTGTCGCTCAGTCAATCACCTTGCAAATTCAACAGCCCTCATATCGCGGTGTGCTGTAGACGCACAGGTGGAGGCAGCGCACAGCAGTAGGGATGTGGCACAAGACTGGTGCTGATCACAGATGTGCTTGACAATATGCTGGATAACCGCTCCGCCACACCCAGTGAACTGGGACAGGGGGACACTGAGGACACATCTAGCCTCAGCAGTGTAGCTGTGCCCACCACTGATGCTAGGCGTCGCAGTGCCAGGCACAGCACTGCCACTGAGGCCAACAACAGAGGTGCCAGTGAGGCCACTGTGCACTCGAGTGGCTTGCGTGGACATAGAAAGTGAGAGTAATGGCCACAGGGGACTGTTTATCATTGTGTCATACACTAAACTATGATTGAATAGTGAGATACCGTTATCTGCTTTTTTTTTTTTCTTACTTAACCTTGTTTGTGCTGCTAGTGAAACTTATGTTACCTGACGTTAAGGTAATACATTTTCTAACTACAAGTACACATGTCAGTGGAGTTGTGTTGTTATTACTTATATCTGAAATGGTTGTGCGTGAGGTCAGCACGCCTTTGCCTGCCCTCTGCTGCACTGGTCCTGTCTGCTGGGTGTAGGGGGGTATGGGATCATCATCCTCATCAGAGTCAGAATCAGGTATTTCCACAGGTATGCCCTGGTGGTAGCTATATTGTGCAAGATCGCACAAGTAGCCACTATTCTACATGTCGTGTCCGGGCTGTACTGTAGTGCCCCTCCACTTTTGTGGAGGCACCGGAAGCGACTCTTCAGCAGCCCAAAGGTGCACTCCACCACATTGCGGCTTGCCCTGTGTGCTGCATTGTATCTCCTTTCTGCAGGTGTTGTAGGATTTAGGTAGGGCGTCATCATGTAGGTGCGCACTGCGTAGGCACTGTCTCCTGGAAGAAACAGAGGGTATGATGAGTAAGTGAGCCATCTGACGTCACAAAGCCATCAATGCGCCAGTGTACAGAGGGTCAATACCTAGTAGATATCCTTCACCAAACTCCCCAGCTAGCAGTCTTGTGTGAATCCAGCTGTGGTGAAAAATGTATGAATCGTGTGCTTCCTGGGTACCTGGCTACTAGATCAGTTATGATATAGGAGGCATTGCATATCACCTGTATATTCATGGACTGTTGGTATTTACGGTTGCGGTACACATACTCTGTGGCCGATGGTGGACAGATTGCAACATGTGTCCCATCTATAGCACCTAGGACGTGGGGGAACTGTGCTATCTGGTAGAAATCTATTTTTGTCTGCTGTATTTCATGTGGGGTGTGGGGAAATCTGATGTACTGGTGCATCCTACTCAGCATGGCGTTGATAAATGCATTGAAAAATCTGGAGAGGGCACTCTGTGATACCCCTCCTGCTGCAGCTATGACCCCTTGTTAGCTCCCTGAGGCTAGTAGGTGCAGGGAGCATAATACCTACACATGTGTGGTTATGCTATTGGTCCTGTATGTTGTGCGCTGCAGTATAGGTTGTAGCTCAGCTATCAGGTCAAGTATCATGGCTGAGCTTAACCTGTACTTCTCAAAAATGTCCTCCTCAGTCTGTTCAAAAAGGGTAATGCGCACTCTGAAAATGCGCTTCTGTTTCCTCCTCCCTCTCCTCAAACCTGCCAAGATCCTCATTCTCCTTGACATGACGTAGAGTGCAGCCATTGTGGAAAAGAGTCTAAGGCATTCTGGGCCTCTTTATATAGGTTGCACCTGGTTACCACCTGGTTTCACTTAGTGGTATTTTGCATGTGCAAAAGGCCATTCTGCAAAAAATCGCAATTTGCGATTTTTTGGTGCATCGAATTGCGACTTGGTTTTGCGTGTCGCATTTTGTGTCTCGCAATTTCAGACTTGAAATACCGAATCGCTAATTGCGATTCGGTATTTCATGTCGCAGATTGCGAGACGCAGAATGCGATACGCAAAACAAGTTGCAACGCAAAAAATCGCTATTTTAGCGATTTCTTATTTTTGGTCTGCAAATGCCTTTCATGCATCGCAGACCACGTTTTTGCATTCGGAAACTGCCAATTTTAGCGATTTGCACCCTTTGCGAATGCATAAACACTTGATACATCTGGCCCATAGTCTCTTAAAGGCAGTAATGGTTCCAGTAAATTATCATTGCAAGTTATGCTCGTTTTATTTCTTCTGCAGACTAATGAAGTGATATGTCATATTAAACATGTAATCTGCAGCTCAAATAAAAGCATAGCTTTTATCACTGAAACTGCTGGATACTGGATGGGTGAGGCTATGTGTGTTTGTATAAGTGTTTGCAGGGCTTGACTGAGTGGGTGTCTGTGTATACGAGTTGTGTGAATGGCAGTGGATGACAATGTGGATGAGTGAATGGGTAGGCAACCAAAGGCAGTGGGTGAGTAGGTGAATGGAAATAAGTGGGTAGTGAGGCTGACTCACAAGGTGCAATTCCGTCTTGCATTTGTGCCCCACCACTGCTTTCAGTCACCAGCCACCACTGCCTTTCTATACTACTCAATGGTACAAGCAGCAAAACGCACTGTTCCCTGAAAAGCCTGAGATGGCATTCTGCTGAGAAGTCCAACTTGTGCGTTATGGTCCAATGTTATAAGAACGTGGGGTGGGGGCTCAGGCTTTCATCGCCGTCGAACAAGAAACGCCAGCGATTTATTCAGAGAATCAATATTTGGATTAATCATTGATGAGGGAAATCTTCAAGCTGCAAAAGTTCAGCTCAGAAATAGTTGAACCGTTTGTGCTGCAACTATCAACTACTTACTTAAGGTAACGCAGCCTTAGGGGTGTTTTTAGTTAATTATTTGCCTCTTCGTCGCCAGCATTGGAATGTAAAAATGGCTGGTATTAAACTTACGTTGGAAACAATGGAGATTAAATGACCTGTCATTTATTTAACTGTCCCCTTTACAAAAATCAATAACAGTATTTGTGGCACGAAGCTAGCACAACGCACTCTGACGTAAACATATAACCTGTCATTATGGGGGTTAAAAGAAAGGAATACCTACATCTGGCCGGGCTCCTGCTCATGAGCAGTGATTGTTGATATTTCCAGAAAGCACTGGCGACAATTAACATCTGCCTTTTAATGTGAGTACTCATTAGAGATAATTCACATGCAAAGACTAAAAGTAAGAAAAAACAGTCTCGAGTGGCTGAAAAGACTCCAAGACAGTAATTATTTATGACTGCCTACCAAAGACATATTCTTGGCATGAAATGATTTGTAATAGAAGCAATTAAGCTTCTCGGTCATTTATTACCTACAAATGCAGTAATGATTCTTTATTTCCTTATTCCCATTGCTCACCCTTCCTTGTTCATTCTGTTTTCAGCTCATGAAATATTAACCTTTCGTCTGAAGCCAGATTCTCTTAAGACCTCTGCTCTACCGCATTGTCATGAAATATCAATAACATGCGTAGTCCCGTTACCGTGCAATGTTTGCCTTACAATTCATTTATGTGTTCGTATTATGAAGTCGGGGATATTATTTTCATTCTATTTTGGACCTGTAACCCAATTTGTTTTGAAAGATGATCGAGGGTCGGATATGGCTATCCTTTTTGTTATGGACGTTTAGGTAAACTGATCTGTAATGGCCCATTAATCGTCTAAGTAGACACAGGCTGTGAGAGCGGGTCACTCAGTGCTGTGTGTATGCAGGCGGGAAATGGTTTGAACATTATAGCAATTATTTACAATGGAGATTTATCTTTCTGAACTAAACGGTGAAAGACTATTAGGCGACTGAGCTTGCAACAGGACAACAACATGAATGGAAACCTGATGAAAAAAGCCTGTCACGAGATTTTACTTTTATGTCCTCACAAGTTGAATTCTGTGAATTGTAATCCTCATCTCATTTTATGACAATTAACTAAAGATAATATGTAGGGAGGTATTTGTGTGTGTGCGCGTGTATCATACCTCTCTTCAAGCACACCATATTCTGTTTTGTACCATTATTCTGTAGTGCCCTGTGCATCATTTTCTAGATTGCAGCATTTTTCTGAGGTGCACCATTCTATGTAGTTACCCGTCCCCCCTGCAGAACTCTACCCTTTCATTAACAATGTACACCATTCACCTCTATAATAATCGCGCTTCCTTGTGTGTATTATTCTCCCATTTTCAGATTTATCCTTCGATGTGTACCATTTTAAACCTTAAGTACCATTATGCTGTGTGCTTCATTCTCCATCAGCAATCACTGCTTTTCCGTCTGCACACTATGGGCCTGATTCTAAGCTTGGCGGGCGGCGGGAGCTGCCCGCCAAGCGGGAACCGCCAGAAGACCGTCCCGCGGTCAAAAGACCGCGGCGGTCATTCTGGGTTTCCCACTGGGCTGGTGGGCAACCGCCAAAAGTCCGCCCGCCAGCCCAGTGGGAAACACCCTTCCCACGAGGAAGCCGGCTCCGAATGGAGCCGGCGGAGTGGGAAGGTGCGACGGGTGCAGTTGCACCTGTCGTGAATTTCAGTGTCTGCAAAGCAGACACTGAAATTCTTTGTGGGGCCCTCTTACGGGGGCCTCTGCAGTGCCCATGCCATTGGCATGGGCACTGCAGGGGCCCCCAGGGGCCCCACGACACCCCATACCGCCATCCTGTTCCTGGCGGGCGAACCGCCAGGAACAGGATGGCGGTATGGGGTGTCAGAATCCCAAGTGTATGGCTACTGTAAGAAATTGGATTATTTGTTGAGGTGGTGGAAGCCCAACTCAGGTAACAACTACAATCCTTGTCAGAGTGAACCACAAAAGTCACTAAATTAACCTGTGCTTAATCTTTTGGTACCTTGGCACAAAAGAAGTCAGACTTAGCTTAGAGGCAATGTGTAAAGTATCTATGCAGCACTTACAAGTACACAACACAACACAAGAAAATACCCAAACCAATTTAGAACAATGGAGTACATTTTAGTAAATAAAATGATACCAGAGAGACAAACAGCAGATGAACAAAACAGGAGATGTAATCTTAAAGTTTTAAGAAAAAATAGCACCAAGAAACTGAAAGTGCCAACTGAGGGAATCTGGTTGCGATGGACCAGGACAAAGTCACAAGTTCAGGCTAACCACAATGAAACACAGGACAGGCTCAGAACCAAGTCTGCCCCCCTAGGAGATAAATCCTATGCCGTTGGTGAGAGGTCTGCACAGCGTTACTTTGTGAGACTTAACAGTGCAGCAAGGTTTTGCGGTGCTTTGTGTCACTCGGTGTCAGTTCTAATGAAGCTCTCAGCTGTGCGGTGAGGCTTTGCATCGCTTTGGGCAGAATTTGAGGGAACCTCCAACTGGACTAGGGAGACTACTGTCTGATGCCAGCCAAAAGGCCAGGACCTGAGGAGGGACCACTTGGGAGTTAGAGACTCACTCCAGCATAGGGCCAACAGGGCTGAGACAGGTCCAGGCAGGTCCGGTTGCAGCAGGGCTTCTGGGCAGTTGCAAGGAGTCCTCTGGTGCTTGTTAGATCACTGCAGCATAGACAGGAGGTCAGCCAACTGTCCCTTGAAGTCTCTCAGGTTAGCCTGGGATGAAGGTAAACAGGTTCAGGCTTCCTTCTCAGAGAGCAGGCAAGTCCTGAAGCAGCAGCACTGCTTTCTGTTGGTCAAAGCAGTCATCCATCAATAGGGCAGTCCTCTGGTGGCAGCAAGGCAATTGCCTGGGAAGGCCGGGACAGTCCTCTGGGGAGAAAGGCAGTACTTCTTCTGTAATGTCCAGAGGTCCAGGAATGCAGTGAAGAGCAGATATGGTTTTCCAAAATTCATACCTGGTGCAAGTCTTTGTGATGGGGTGATTCCCTATACTGCCCCCACATCTGGAACATCCTTTCACTTACAAGGCTCCAAGAGGTCTGGGGTGATAAAAATCTAGTATCAGATTACTTTGTGTGTACAGGAAGCAAGTCTGTTTTAAATGTAATTGGGGCTGGGCACAGTCCCGCCCCAACTATCCAGGCAGGATTCCCATCCTGTCCAAAATGTATCACCTTTTGTGTGACTGCCTGGAAGGAATTCACAAACCCCAACAGCAGAGTGATTCACAGACAAATGACCCAGGATACAGGCAGGAGGAAAACATGGTCAGAACAAGAAATACCAACTTCTTAAAAATGGCATTGTCAGAATTGTGACTTAAAATTATACTCTACTATTAAGGAGGATTTTACATTACTATTCATTTGAGTATAAACACCAAGGCCCATATTTATACTTTTTGACGCAAAACTGCGCCAACGCAGTTTTGCGTCAAAAAAATTAGCGCCGGCTAACGCCATTCTGAAGCGCCATGCGGGCGCCGTATTTATTGAATGACGTTAGCCGGCATTAGCCACCGGCGCCATCTGGTGTGCGTTAAAAAAAACGACGTACACCAGGCAGCGCCGGCGTGGGGGGATTTGGAGCTTGGGCGTCAAGAAATGGGGCAAGTCTGGTTGAGGCCATTTTTTCTCCTCAACCCGATTTGCGCCATTTCTTTTCACTCCCAACCCCCATAGAAATGACTCCTGTCTTAGCAAAGACAGGAGTCATGCCCCCTTGCCCAATGGCCATGCCCAGGGGACTTCTGTCCCCTGGGCATGGTCATTGGGCATAGTGGCATGTAGGGGGGCACAAATCAGGCCCCCCTATGCCACAAAAAAAAAAACACAAAAAAAAAGAAAAACACTTACCTGAACTTACCTTAATGTCCCTGGGATGGGTCCCTCCAGCCTTGGGTGTCCTCCTGGGGTGGGCATGGGTGACAGGGGGTGTCCCTGGGGGTATGGGGGGCACCTCTGGGCTCCTTCAGAGCCCACAGGTCCCTTAACGCCTGCCTTTTGCAGGCGCTAAAAAACGGCGCAAAAGCGGCCGTACGTCATTTTTTTTGACCCGCCCACTCCCGGGCGTGATTTTTGCCCGGGAGTATAAATCCCACGCACATGCCTCGGAGTCGATTTTTTAGACGGGAACGCCTACCTTGCATATAATTAACGCAAAGTAGGTGTCCATGCTAAAAAATGACGCTAACTCCATGGACTTTGGCGCTACACGCTTCTAACGCCAAAGTATAAATATGGAGTTAGTTTTGCGTCGAAATTGCGTCAAAAAAACCAACGCAATTTCGGCGCAAACGGAGTATAAATATGCCCCCAAGGGTCAGATGTACAGAGTAGGAATAGTGATTTTATCTGAGTTGCTATTTGAAAATCGCTATTCCTTCTTTCAAACTTGCAATTCCTAGTGGGTCACATATCAACCTACCTTATGAATATTAATGAGGTAGGTCGCAGTTTGTGACCCAGTTGGAATACCTGTCATCATAGGGATTGTGGCCTGCTGAGGTCAGCAGACTACCATGTCTGTGAACCCCTTTGAGTAAAGTTTTTTTTTGGTTCCTTAAAGGAAAACTGGATGCAATAAAAAGTGAAATCTTTTGTTTTCATTTTTTATGAGCAGGCAGTGGTCTGTGCTGCCTGCTTTAAAAAAATGTTTTTCCAACATTCATAAAGGGGAAGGAGTCCAATGGGGCCCCCTTCCAATTTGCAAATGCATTACCACCATCTTTGTGTTGGTGGTAAATTATCAATATTTTGCAACCGCATATCAGTCGCAAAAGCTTGATACATAAGACTGGAAATATCTGTTTGGAAGGGACGCCCTAAAAACACCCCTTCGATTTAGCGATTTCTTTCCCAAACTGTGATTCTGGAGAATGGCAGTCTGAATGTTTGCGCATTTGGAAAAGCATTTTTGCAGTCATAAATGGCCCGATTCTGTGAATCGGGATGTTTGCAACAGCAGAACTGCTTCATATATGTGGCCCCATATCTCTATCAGCTACCAATTAAAAGTTATCACTTATTAGATGTAACAAGGTGACCCAGTAACAGTCAATGGGAGAGGTAGGCCTTGCAACAGTGAAAAATGACTTTAGGAGTTTTTTTACAGTTAGGACATGTCAAATTTAAACCCACATGTCCTAATTTCTTAAAAACAAGATATTCTGCCCTATGAGCATTGAGGACCTACCTATATGGGTGCCAAATGTATCAAAAAGGAAGCTCAAGCCATGCACAAACTGTTGAAATGGTAGTGGATCTGAACTACAGGCTGCAGTGGCAGGCTAAAGACATGTTTTAAAAGGTTACTTCACTGGGTGGCACAATGGGTGCTGCTTGCTCACTAGTTGTAATTCATTTACTGGTTGTTGGAAAGTGAATTATTGGTAAGGGCAGGTAGGTACCTACACTAAGGAATAGGCCACAAACCCCGACTAGGTCCAGTCAAGGTCTCAATAAATTAATCCTGGCTCAAACCTTGGTAGATTGTTAGGTTTAACTTAAGAGACAGGTGGGTAAAGAATTTATTATCAACAAAACAGTAAATAAGTAAAACACAAATAAAACAACAACTCCAATTTATAAAAATGGATTGTATTTTTATCTTTAAAATGACACCAAAGCGACAAGAATCCAATGGGGGGAGCGGGAGATATGAATATGTAAAGATTAAGGCCCTCATTACGGCCCTGGCGGTCAGTGAGAATGTGGCGGTAATACCACCAACAGGCTGGTGGTAAATACCTCCAAATTATGTACCACACGAACCGCCAGGGCAGAAACCACAGCCACCACGGCGGTAGCCACCTACAGCCAGGCGGAAGTCAATGTTCCACCGACCATAATAAGACGCAGGAAACCGCCACCTTTTCCGGGGCGGTACCAATGACATCAAAAGCTTGGCAGAAACAGACCTCAGAAGGGAAAGGACTCACCATTGGAGACACAGGGAAGAACCAAGCTGCCATGGAACCTGAACTGCATGTCTTCCCGATGATCTTCAACTTTAACCACCACGAATACCAACGCCGGCGAAGACGAAGATGGTGAGTACAACCGCCTAGCACACAAGGGAGGGGGGAGGAAAAAGAGAGTGACACACACGCACAACACACACCACATACACAAACATCATACACACTAAAAAATTGCATTATAAAAACAATTTTACTCCGTCACTCGGCTGAATAATGCAAGGACAAAACAATTTCGCAAAAGTGAATGTAATGAGATCAACACAGTATGAAAAATTATTTAGGCAATATACTAGATATATACATATTTACAGCGACACAGCCCAGTCCACAATTTGCGTAGGCCACATGGCCACAGGCCAACGTCCAAGGCCACACATGTCACCTGCTCCAACACGGAGAGAACACTGCAAGAGCATCAGTTGGTAAATAGGCAGGCACCTCAGAGGGACGGCAGGCAGGGGGGCACCTCAGCCAGGAGATGTAAGAAGACCACTGGTTCTGGAGGGGGCAATATGCCCTATGCTTGATCCTGGGATGTGATGGCCACAGTCTCTCAGGTGGGTGTCATGCCCACTGGTTCTGGAGGGGGGCAACATGCCCTGTGCTTGATCCTGGGGAGTGATGGGCCACACTCACTTAGGTGGGTGTCATACCCACTGGTTCTGGAGGGGGCAACATGCCCTGTGCTTGATCCTGGGGAGTGATGAGCCACAGTCTCTCAGCTGGGTGTCATACCCATTGGCTTTGGATGGGGAGGCCGCACAGCAGCCCATGGAGGCAGAATTATATACCGTCCAACGGCGGTGATGGCTGCACAGTAGTGGTGCTGTTGGTGGGGGGAGGATCCTGCCCATCCCTGAAACCTCAGACAGCTTCACAGTGGTGGTGCTGTTGGTGGGGGGGAGGCTTCTGCCCATCCCCTACAACCTCAGACGGCTGCACAGTGGTGGTGCTGTTGGTGGGGGGGCTCCTGCCTATCCCCTGCAAACGTGGACGGCTGCACAGTGGTGGTGCTGCTGGTGGGGGGAGGCTCCTGTCCATCCCCTGCAACCTCGAACGGTTGCACAGTGGTGGTGCTGTTGGTGGGGGGAGGCTCCTGCCCATCCCCTGAAACCTTGGATGGCTGCACAACCATGGTTAGTGGTGGGGGCTCTGTACCAGTTCCTGGCCCAGGCTCCTTGGTGTTCCTGGCTGCTGGGGCGGGGTCCTTTCCCATATTGCCTGCTGGTGCAGGCTCCTTGGTCTTCCTGACTGCTGGGGAAGGCTCCTTTTCCTTCTTGCCTGCTGGGGCAGGCTCCTTGATCTTCCTGCGTGCTGGTGCAGACTCCTTTCCCTTCAGGACATGTGGCCTGGATCCTTTTCCCCCACGAGTGGGTGTGGTGCTGACTGGAACTGTGGACTGTGTGGCTGAGGTGCTTGGCTGGGTTCTTCCTACCCTGCCTATACATGCAGGACGGGGGTAAGGGTAAGGAAGAGGTCAATGGTGGATAGGAACAGTTTTTTAGAGACATTGGGGTGGGAAAAGGGAGAAGGAATGGGAGAGGAGGATGAGGGAGTGGTTGTTGGAGGTGTCTGTCTGCTGCTTTTGGGTGGAGGTGCACAGGCTGTATGCTGTTGTGAGGTGGATGGCTGTTGGGTGACTGAATGCTTGCGTTTGTGTATTTTAGGAGGGGAGAACAGACACAGTGGGAGAGGACACAGGGGACATGAGCATGGCTGTTGTGGAGGTGTCTGCCAGTGAGATGTGTGTTCTGCTTGGTGTGGTGATGCTGGTAGTGAATAATGATGTAGTGCATGCTGGTGTGAGTGTGGACAGAACTGGGTGGGAGGTGGGGGAGGAGGAGGGGTAACAGTGGAAATAGTGGATGTTGGTGTGTCTGCAACTGGATGGTGTTTGTGTGAGTGCCTGTGGGATGAAGTGTGGTGCTTGTGTTTGCCTGTGCCACTCTTGGGTGTTGTCTTGTGTGCATGCTCTCCTGCCTGTGTGCTTGCGATGTGTTGGGGTTGACGAGAAGGGGACTGGGAAGTGGAAGTTGGAGGGGGGATGGTAGGAACAGGGACAATGGCTACCATCAGAGAGGTCAGGAGACCACCGCCGGAGTTACAGTCCAGGAGGGCCCATCAATCCAGTTTGAATGCCCTCCAGGAATGAATTAGATTGTTGCATCTGGGCTGCCAGCCTCTGGATGGCATTCACAATGGTTGACTGCCCTACAGAGATGCATCTCAGGAGGTCAATAGCCTCCTCCCTCAGGTCAGCAGGGCTCACTGGGGCAGGGCCTGAGGTGCCTGGGGCGAAGGAGATGCCCACCCTCCTGGGTGAGCGGGCACAGGCAACTCAATGAGGGCTGCTGGGAGGGCGGTGCTGGTACAGGGGGTGGTGGCTGTACTTGTAGCTGGGATGGTCACAGAAGTGTCCGCCACGACCAGGGAGCATCCATCGGAGGAGGTATCTGTGTCAAAACTGTCCCCTCTAGTCCCTGCCGTGTTGCTCCCCTCAACCTCCGTCCCACTGGTGCCCTCACCGTCGGTGGACCTTGCGTCCTCGGTCATGTGGGATGGAGCTCCCTCCATCACCTGTCCCTCTGCTCCTCTGCCAGATGATGCTAATGCACATAATGACAGGATGATAAAACAAAAAGGGTGGGAAGAAACAAAGGTTTCACTTGGTCAATGGCTGCACCAACACCACCGTTGGCGTACACAGCACCCTCACACACAGGGAACAGCCCTATGCAATATGCCATTGTAAAGCCAGAGAAATAGTTAGCGGCCAAGGCAAGGGGAGGGGCACACACGCCAAATGAAGTACACTTGGGACCCACGCAGCCCTGACCAGTAGTGGATGCCTACGGGCTAGGTTGCAAGATTTTCCCTTCAGAGCCCTAGCCACCGGGGTACTTACGCTGCAATGTCAGGCCTGGCCTAGGGGCATCCACTGACACACATCCCCCACCGGGATACCACTCTACCATGTGTAAGTTGTAATGATGGGCACTGTAGCTTCCATCCAGCTCTGGATAGGCCACCGCCAGTATGCGGGCCATCAGGGAGGTCAGGGTTCGATGGGCACCCCTTCCTCATTGGGAGGCCATCCCCAGCTGGGCCTCCGCTGTCTTCTATGCTCAGCATCTCAGGTCCTCCCACTGTTTGCGACAGTGGGTGCTCTACCTGCCATAGACCCCCAGGGTCCGCACTTACTTGGCGATGGCACGCCATATAAACTTCTTTTGATGGGCACTGACCTGCAGAGGCAATACACACAGGAAAACACCATGAGACAAACAGTCCAGCCTGTTAAACATATGGCCTACCATACACGTTTCCATCACCATTTACACACACGGCCCAGCACACAACCTGTACGTCGCCCAGAGGACATCCACCTATCCCCCTTAGACAAGGCCTTCACACACACAACTCCATGCATTCATGCCACATGCATTGTGTCCACAGTGTAGTCACCTGTTGGTCTTGAGGCCCATACAGCAGTCCGTACTGGGGTAGGACCCCATTCACCAGTCTCTCCAACTTCCCCAAAGTGAAGGCTGGGGTCCTTTCCCCGGTCACACGGGCCATGGTAGGTTCCAGACACAGGTCACAGCAACACATGCAGTGTAGGCCCTCTCTTGTGGAAGGTCAGGTAGGAATCAGATAGAACATGGTGGTCACGTCGCGAAGATCATCATTGGCCACTGTACCCCATAGAGCCCAATTATAACCAATGAGGAGTTGCACAGTGGTTCCCAACTGCCACCCGCAACGGCGCACAACATCAGCGGAATTACCTCATTTCCACCTGTCCCTCCACACAGGACAGACGGACGCCATTTCAGTGGGGGGGCAGGTCCTGTACTAATGCGGCATCACAGGAGGTATTTGGACATACTGGACAAATCACAATGAAACATTACAAGTTTACAGGATGCAAAGTTCTGTTGTAGCTCCATGGTTCAGTTTGTAACCAGCTTCTCACTCTTGTATCCCTTAGATTCCTACTGCTGCTGATGAATAGGAGATGGAGACATACCCCCATGTACAGACCCCTGGTGGACTTGGCAACACTGGAGGACAGGCACGTTATCCTCACCTATAGACTGGAAAGGGCCACAATCACAGAGCTGTGTGCCCAATTGGAGCCTGACCTGATATCTGCTATTTGTCACCCCACTGGGCTCCCCCTCTTGTGCAAGTGATATCAATGCTCCATTTCCTGGCAACTGGTTCTTTCCAGGTGACAGTGGGCCTGGCAGCAGGAATGCCACAGCCAATGTTCTCAATAGTGCTGACAAGAGTGTTGTCTGCCCTGATTAAACACATGTGCAGCTACATTGTTTTCCCCCAAGTTGAAAATTTGGCCACAGTGAAGGCTGAGTTCTGTGCAATGGGACATATCCCCAACATAATTGGGGTGATTGATGGAACACATATTACACTTGTCCCCACCCTTCCAGTATGAACAGGTGTTCAGGAATCGGAAGAGTTTCCTCTCTATGGATGTACAGATGGTGTGCCTTCCGGACCAGTACATCTTCCACGTCAATGCTAAGTATCCTCGGTCACTGCATGATGGCTTTGTCCTGAGGAATAGCAGCATCCCGAATGTGATGGGCCAGTTACAGAGGCACAGGGTGTGGCTCATGGGTGAGCCCTGGTTCCCACCCAGTATATGTTGGTGTATGGGTATGGTGTGGGCTATATGGGATACTGTGTGGCTAAATGTTGTACCTCAATATTTCAGGTGACTCTGGTTAACCCAACCTATCATGGCTGCTGACCCCTGTGAGGAATGCCAGGACAAGGGAAGAAGAACGTTATAATGAGGCACATCGGCGAACCAGAAGGATAATTGAAAGGACCTCTGGCCTCCTGAATGCCAGATTCAGGTGCCTCCATCTGACAGGTGGATCCCTGTGCTACTCACCCAAGAAGGTCTGCCAGATAGTGGTGGCATGTTGCATGTTGCATAACCTTGCCCTCAAACGTCATGTCCCATTCCTGCAGGAGGAGGAGAGTGGAGATGCCCATGTGCCAGCAGTGGACCCTGTGGACAGTGAGGATGAGGAGGCAGAGGATGAGGATAACAGAACATCTGTGATCAGACAGTACTTCCAATGACACACAGGTAGGACAGTGTTACCTCACATTTCAATGACATTTGTTTGAGTTTCTGTGGCACTGGCATGCTGATATTTCCCACTTCTATGCCCACTTACTGGTCCCTCTGGCAATTCATTTTTCAGATGTTGGTGACCTCACATACACTCTTGGTGTGATCACTGCAGCCAGCTACAGGTCATTAATCTATGCTCATTTTCTGTACAGTTGATTTGCAGTGTTTGTACCTGTTTCAATGAATACATATTTGATATACATGACATACTCCAAACTTCTTTTTTTTCCAAGGGTATTTATTGAAGTACTAAAATATTGAGGGGCAAGTGCAATTGGATGGGGTGATGATGGAGGAAAGTCCAGGGTATTGTTCCAGTCTGTTTGTAGCACAGGTGCATTGTCCATGTGGACATAGGAAGGGAAGCAATGGCAGTTCAAGGTGGACAGGGTGAGAGGGTGGGACACAAAGGTGACCATCAGGAGAGTCTCATTTTCTGGTGGGGGTCTTGGCAAGTGTCTCTGGCTTCTGTCTGGATCGCAGGGAACATTTGTGGAGTGGTTCTCCTTCTGCAGGGGAAGGGGTGCTGATGGCCTGTGAGTCCTGTGGCGGGCCTCCTGTCCACTAGCAGCAGTTGAAGTGGAAGGCTGTTCAGATGTCTAGCTAGTGGCAGAGGTATGCTGTTGTGAGACTTCCTCCCTCATAATATTGGCCATGTCTGCCAGCACCCCTGGTGTTTTTGATGGCCTGCAAGTCCTCCCAGATTCCCAGGTACTGTCCCTCCTGCAGCCGCCTGTTCGCCTGCACTTTGTCCAGGATCTGGCCCATTGTGCCGTGGGAATGTTGATAGGCTCCCAGGATCTCTGCAAGTGCCTCCTGGAGAGTCTGTTCCCTAGGCATGTCCTACCCCTGGCGCACAGCAGTCCTCCCAGTTTCCCTGTTGGCCTGTGCCTCTGTCCCCTGACCTGTGTGCCCACTGCCACTGACCCCAGGTCCCTGATTGTCTGGGGTATGAGGTGTGGCCTGGGGTCCATGTAGAGGTAGACACAGTGCTGATTGACGTGTCCTGGGGACAGAGGTGTGGGTATGCTGGGTGGGTGCAGTGGTGGCGTTTCCTGATGGGGGAGGCTCTGTGGTGGTGTGTGACTGGGCCTGGGTAACTGGCTGTCCAGAGGTCCCTGATGGGCCAGGTAGGCCAACCAGATCCTGAAGACCAGAGTTGCTGTCATCACTGTGGGTCTCTTCAGTTGGGAGACTGGATAGTGCTGGCACCTCCTCTCTGGTGACATTGGCTGGGGTACCTGTGGGGATGTAATGATGTGTTATGGTTTCTGTGTGTGACATATTGTGCATCAGTGGCATGCCCTCTTTTGTTTTATTTGCCTTGGCAGCTTTCACTTGTGTACATTGGTGTATGGTGGGATAGTTAGTTCTCTATAGTGTGCATGCGTTAGTGATGAGTGTCCATACAGGGTTGTGAGTGGTGTCCATGCATTGGTACAGCATACAGGGCTTGGCATTGGGATGAGTGAGATGTAATGGTGGGGTGTGTGGGATGGAGTGGAGTGATGGGAGTGAGGGTTGGGGTATGTGATGGCATGCAGGTAGGGGGGTAGTAGTAGTAGAGAGTTGACTTACCAGAGTCCAGTACTCCTCCTACTCTGTCCAGGCCCTCAGGATGCAGGATTGCCAAGACTTGCCCCTCCCATGTTGTTAGTTGTGGGGGAGGAGGTGGGGGTCCACCGCCAGTCCTCTGTACAACGAGCTGGTGTCTTGGTGCAATGGAACGTACCTTCCCCTGTAGGTCATTCCACCTCTTCCTGATGTCATCCCTAGTTCTTGGGTGCTGTCCATGGCATTGACCCTGTCTACGATTCTCCGCCATAGCTGCATCTTCCTAGCTATCGATATCTGCTGCACCTGTGCTCCAAATAGCTGTGGCTCTACCCTGGTAATTTCCTCCACCATGACCCTTAGCTCCTCCTCTGTGAAACAGGAGTTTTTTGGTGGTGCCATGGATGTTGTGTGAGGTGAGGGTGTGTTGGGTAATGTGTTGAGTGTGTGATGTGGAGTGCGTGAGTGGTGTATAGGTGTGAATAGTATGTAGCTCTAGTTGTGTCAGTGGTCTTGGTGTCAATCTCCTGCCAGTAATTGTTGTTTGTAAAGGGTTGTGGGTGATGTAGGTGTGTGTTTTAGAGGGGTGTAGGTGTGTGGGTGTAATATGTGTATGGGTGTCAGGAGTGTGTTGTTTGAATTGTCCAATGTGGTGTTTTGTTTGTTTGTGTCAATTTTGAGCGCGACGGTGAGTACCACCAATGGTTTACCCCTGTTGAATGTCTGCCGTGGTGATTCGTGGGTCATAATGTGATGGGTGTAGTTTTGTCGGCGTAACTGTGTGGGTTTTGGCACCGCAAGTTTATCACTGACCTTTGGGCTGGCGGATTTGGGCATGTGGCTGAATACTGACTGATTGGTGTGTGTGTGTGTCATAATATGGTGAATGGATATCCGCCACAGCGGCGGTAAGTTGGCAGCAGTCAGCGTGGCGGTAAGTAGGATTTACCGCCAATGTCATAACGAGGGCCTAAATGTTTTCTAGCGCCTAGAAAGCAATGGCGCCACATGGAGCATCTGGCCACACTCAAACGGGTCAAAGTCAAAATACGAGGCTGACTGCGATGGATTCCTGCTTGGTTACATTGAGTAGCAGGCCTCGGTTAAAGTTTTACCTTCACACTTAGAAGTATTCTTGAATAATTTTCTCCGACCGAGACAAAGGCACAACTTGAGGCTGACCTCGCTGGATATGCATCGCAGGAGGCCTTAATCCAGTTTTCTACGTTCGGACTTAGAAACTTTTTTGGGAAGAAATCCTTCGTCTGGGACAAAGTCGAAAGTTGAGGCCGATTGCGATGGAGCCCCTCTTGGATACACTGCGTGGAAGGCCTTGGTCAAGCTTTAACCTTCGTACTTAGAACATTTTTTGAACTTTTCTTCCCTGACATCAGACGACCCTCCTCAGGAAGCCGATATCGATGGAACATCGTCGGATTGCCGTTCCAAGAGCCCCCAGTCTACGCCTTGAAGACTGGGGCTCCAGAGTTTTTCAGAGGGACGAACCTGCAAGTCAGACCAGGTCGCGGTTGAAGTTGGCCAGCTTTAGTCTCGCTGTTGGATTGGTCCACTTATGGAACTTTTTTCCAAAGTTGCTCCAAACGTCTCCAAACATCTAAATCTTCTTCCAGAAGTACTTTTAAGGTTCTTCAAGTGTCCACAATTTACACCAAGGTTCCAGAACCTCTGAGGTGCTCCTTGAGGGTTAGGACGTCAACTCCCAGAATGCATCTGATTCAAATCCTTAAATGGCCACTGGTCAATGGTCAGCTGGGCTATTCTTGCAGAACTTGATGCAGGGGACTCTGGCCAGCTCCTTTGTACCTGTTGCTTACAGGGAGTCCCTTTTTGGACCTGTAAAAGTAAGGCAAAGTATTTTCTTTGTGAAGCCCAAGTGTGCAGCTGGTGCAGTCCTTTGAGTGCAGGGTCTGTGTGCAGGCTATGGTTCCAGCAGGACAGTCCTTCTCCTTTTTGTCTTTTTCCAGCAGGGATCTGAAGTGTGGGGCAGCTCTGCCATATTTATCCTTGCTCCTGGGGTGG
Source organism: Pleurodeles waltl (assembly GCF_031143425.1). Taxonomy (NCBI): domain Eukaryota; kingdom Metazoa; phylum Chordata; class Amphibia; order Caudata; family Salamandridae; genus Pleurodeles; species Pleurodeles waltl. Next base: position 794,363,435 of record NC_090437.1, on the reverse strand, counting down.
CAAGCAGGAGGGTGCTCCTGTCCAATCATGTGCAGGCCACGACCCTCTTGAGTGACCACTTCCTGGGAAGTGTGGCAAAAATCAATCCCAGGGAGCAATACATTCAATATTATAGTTTAGATATGGCTGAGTCCACCTACTGTTGTGGCTAAGTTTCCCTTAACACACCCCTTTCCAACCCTCACTTAATCTAATCAGGAGGCACCTGGCTGTCTGGGGCTGCAGGAAATGAGGGAGGTCCAGTTGCTGTCCCAAGTGTCCTTCTTTCCTTTGAAGTCCATTTTGTCTGCTCTCCCTACCCATCCTGTTCTACCATCTGCTGAGGCAGAGCTCCTCTCACCAGATGCTTTCTTTGTTTCAGCCCAGATGACTTCACACCTCCTCAAGGCAGCCTGGCTCAGGCTGCCAGAGGCTGACTAATCAGAGAAGGGCACTACAGGGCTGAAGTTGGAAACTTTGAGCAAGAGTTCTTAAACTCTTTCCCTGTCCAAGTTATATCAAATTCAACAGAGGCAAGTTGTTGGATTTATGATAACTTTTAATTTGATATCAAACTTGCTATATTTAGCTCCTTCCTATGGAAAAGAAGAATAGATTATTTTAAAATAAAGTCTCTCCATGTTAGCCTATGGAGTCCATTCACTACAATGGGGAAAACAAACTTGGCTATTTTTACCGCACCAGGGCTTACAAAACATCTTTTATAAAGCCTCTGCTTATAGGTATACTTCACTCAACCCTGGAGACACTTAGGGCATACTTTAGGGGGGACTTACATGTAAAAATAAGGTAGTTTAGGACTTTGGAAGTACTTTTAATTTCAAAGTCGAATTTGGGGTTAACTTTAACTTAAAAGCAGCCAGAAAGGCAGACCTGCTTTTAAAATGACACTGGGTACCACAGCAGTGCATTTATGGGTGTACTATCTCTACTGGGGCCCCTAAACCGACATGCCCTACCATATACTTTGGACATAAAGGAAGGTTTGTTATAGCCAATTATAGATAGCCTAATTTGCACATACCATTTTAGAGCACTGGCCCTGGGATTGTTTATCAGCGCCCATGGCATCATTAGAGTCAGGAAAACACCAGTATGAGTGAAAAATGGGGGCAAAAAGTGAAGGGACTTTTGCAATCAGTGTAGTTTTCCAAACTGGCCCTGAGTACATGTAGTACCACTTAATAGGGAATTAAAAGTAAATTAAATGTGCAATTAGGTGTACGCCAATTTTACCACCTTAGGGAGAGAGCATAAGAACTTTACTGCTTGTTAGTAGCAAAAAGTGCACAGCGTCCTCATGCCAACAAAAATGAATTCAGCAACAGAAGGCAAAAATATAGGGGAGACCCTGCAAAAAGAGCCATCTACCAGCAGCCACCATGAACCCAAGAACTTGGCTGCCAAGTTAATCTTTTAAGTAACAAAATGAGAGTTCAACCATTAGACCTCCATTTAATCCCTGTAAAGGTTTGCTTGCTATCCAAGTTACATGTACGTATGTACAAACTTATTGGTATTTATCAATGTAAAACTAGCTGGGGAAGCAACATAGTGATGCACTTCAAAGATATAGTAAATTCTCCAATCATACATGGTCATTCCAGTTATTTCGCCTGTACTTGATCCCTTTTTTTATTGCTATTTGTTTTGTTAGCAACAAATATTATACTCTGAAACATTGCTTTACTTGAGCATTGTAGGATAGTACCATCTTGTCTGGCATGTTACCCCCATTTTTACATGTATGTAAGTTTGTTTTTGCCTGTCTCACTGGGATCCTGTTAGCCAGGAACCCAGGGCTCATAGTTTGTGGCCTGAATGTGCGTACCTGTGTAGTGACTATGTCACTGAGGCTCTGCTAACCAGAACCTCAGTGCTTATCCTCCACATAGTTCAGGGCAATTTCCCCAGACTTTGTGAGTGCGGGGACACCATTACACATGTGCACTACATATAGGTCAATACCTATATGTAGCTTCACAATGGTAATTCCGAATATGGCCATATAACATGTCCAAGATCATGGAATTGTCCCCCCATACCAAATCTGGTATTGGGGTGCCAATTCCATGCATTGTCGGGGCTCCACTATGGACCCAGGGTACTGCCAAAGCAGCTTTCTCGGGTTTTCTCTGCAGCTACCGCTGCTGCCACCCCACAGACAGGGTTCTGCCCTCCTGAGATCTGGGCAGCCCAGACCCATGAAGATAGAACAAAGCATTTCCTCTTGAGAGGCGGTGTTACACCCTCTCCCTTTGGAAATAGGTGTTAAGGGCTTGGGAGGAGTAGCCTCCCGAGCCTCTGGAAATGCTTTGAAGGGCACAGATTGTGCCCTCCTTGCATAAGCAAGTCTACACCGGTTCAGGGAAACCCCAGTCCATGCTCTGGTGCGAAACTGGACAAAGGAAAGGGGAGTGACCACACCCTGTCCATCACCACCCCAGGGGAGGTGCCCAGAGCTCCTTCAGTGTGTACCAAACCTCTGCCATCTTGGATCTAGAGGTGTGAGGACACTCTGGAGGCCTCTGAGTGGCCAGTGCCAGCAGGTGACGTCAGAGACCCCTCCTGATAGGTGCTTACCTGACTAGGTGGCCAATCCTCCTCTGAAAGCTATTTAGGGTCTCTCCAGTGGGCTTTCCTCAGATAACTTAGCGAATAGAGGGATAGGGAGAGATAATGGTCCAGTGTATAGTCTCCCTAATTGAATATACAATATAACATGATACACTGTTCCAGAAAGCGGAAAAGGGGAGTCCTATTTTAGGAGCAAGAAACCTCACACACCCAACTGGGTGTTATGCTTCATCATCGAAGTTGCTCCTCGTCAGACTGGCGCTGCAATGTCTGACGGGCAACCCCCGAGGGGGGGCTCTTTGCCGGAGATCTTTACTCAATGATGCCAAGACCCCTAAATACGTGGGTTTGGAGGGAGAAAGAAAGGAAAGAAATATTAGCAAAAAAGGGTTAAGATTGGCTCAGGACCCGAACCATAGGAGTAACTATTTATTCAACCATAGAGGGTGAACGCCAAGATTAAAACAAAAGAGGAGAGTGCAGAAGATACAATGGTCAAAACACTATCAGTAATGTAAACTGGAAAGGGGGAGGTGTGGAATTACCAGACCATCCCTGGCATAAGGGTCAACATGTTTCTCGTCTAAAATGGTCCAAATGGATCCAGCAACGCTTCTTCAGGACCAGGTGAAAAAACTTATTTTCTAAAAAATACAGTTAATCCTAGATAAAGACTGTCAAATGTCTGTGTAGATATCACTTACACTAATGTGTGGTTGGGACGTCCTATTCCTACTTGTCACCCTGAAATCAAGGGAACAGGAGACAAACAATCATGGAATTATGTAAAAGATGGTAACATACCCTCAAATTTGGTGAGGAACACACTGTGATGGTGCAGGTGCTGGCACACTTGTACATGCTGAGTAATAAAAGTGGCTTACCCCCTCATTTAGAGGAACACACTACATGGGACAGCAAGGGTCCAAGTGACCGAGTGCGGACTATCTATTTTGGTAATAGAACACAGAAACAGATATTAATACAGGATAATGAGGTATCATACCCAGCAAGTCATGAAAACAAAATATTCAGGTTTAAAACATAGTGCTGCTGTTATTAATCATTCTCAGCTGTTACAACAACAAAAAGCTCAACAAACCACAATGAATGTGAATGTGAATGTGATGTGTGCGTCTAAGTAAACGAAAACGATAAAAATAAAAATAAATTAGTCTAATTGCAGTGATAGCCTCTCTATTAAGGGGTATCATCATATGGATCCCACTGTCCCTTATTCCCTGGATCGAAAGGGGGGACACACTCGTATCGTGCCGACAGAAATGCTGCCACCAAACGTGTTTCTAAAATGACGAAAGCCAAAGGTAACAAGCAGACGCCTGCTAATGCGTCTGATTTAAAAAGGGCAAAAAGGGGGAAAGCAAGGCTAAAGTCCAGCTCCGAAAATGTAGTTAACGGTCAAGACAGTCAAGAAGGACTTACTTGTGTCACCCAGGTCCAGATTTGTGAACCTACCCTGGACCTCGCTCCTGAAAGGATGAAGCGAGCGTGGACGGGGTGGAAGAAAATCCGGCTTTCCGGAAGTCGTGCGTCGACATGACGTCGTGACGCAACGGTTGCTAGGTAACCCTAAACAACCTTCCGAGTTGAGTGGAGGGAACGGACAGAGATAAAGAGAGGACTCAGGACTCAATATTGACAACGATCGTAAAAGACGATCGAGAGTGTGGTATGAAGTAGAGCACACAGAAATCATAAACGCAGTGTAAAATGGCAATTTAAGCATCAAAAGTAAATTTTCCTAGTTAAAGTAAGGTCACCCTGCAGTCATTTTCCTAACAATGAGGGGCAACATGGCAGTAAACTTAGATAAGGCATGGACGGCAATTAACTATGCAAATAGCAATAATCTCTGTCTTGAGAAAATGGGTCTGGTGTGTAAAGAGCACATACCCAGTAAAGGACCAAGCCAAGGAGGAGGAGACATGTGGACAAGGGACCCACAAAACAAAACAAAATATCCCCCGTCAAATGTGGAATTATCTTAGTGAAAGGCTAATCCACGGAATGTCATCATTAAGTCCTCTGATGTGTGTGTTGAGTTTGTACACCCAACGTTGTTCAACTTCATAGAGGGATCTGGTGTCTAGTGAGGGAGATGTCTGTAAGACGACCCACCACATATCATCTGGACTGTGGTTCACCTCAATATAGTGCAGACTCAATTTGGTGGTAGAGCGGCCACATCTGATGTTACTCTGATGTTCATTGATTCTCAATTTGACCGCTCTCGTGGTCATGCCTACATATTGCAAGTTACACGGACGTGCAGTCAGGTATACGCAATTGTGGGTGTTGCAATTAGTGTGCTTTGGTAGCCGCCAAGTGCCTATAAGGTCAAGTTCTAGTGTATCTATGCGTCTCGTGAGTATGCACGCATTACAGCCGCCACAAGGGAAGTGACCTGCAACTGGTGGGATATCCCACAAAGCCCGTTGTCTGCAAGATGTTCCACCAGGGCGTGGTCGCGTATGGACCAACATATCCCTAATGTTGGTAGTACGTTTAAATGCAAAGAGAGGTTTTGGTATGTCTATACCGCCATTACATTGTATATTCCATCTCTTGTTAACTACATTCTTAATAGTGTTAGACAGGGGGGTGAACGTAGATACACAGGTCAGCTTGTTCTCTGTAGGACGTGAACTTATCTGTAGTAGTGCATCCCGATTGCAATGTTTGGCTCGTTTATAAGCTGTTTTCACCACCTGAACTGGGTAGTGACGTTCACTCAGTTTGTTGGAGAGATCTATGGCTTGAATATTGAATGTGGGTAAGCTGGTGCAGTTCCGACGTAATCGGAGGAACTGGCCGTAAGGAAGATTATCCTGAAGTGATTTGGGGTGGTTGCTTTCATAAAGTAATAAGCTATTACGGTCAGTGGTTTTGTGGTAAGTTCGTGTCATAAGTTTACCGTTAACAATGTTGATTAACAGATCCAAAAATGAGACCTCTGTGGAGAATACTGTAGAAGTAAACCTCAAGAAGGGATCAAGACTGTTGACCCATGCCGTGAATGTGGTGACCTCAGAAAGGGGTCCCTGCCAAATAACCAGGATGTCATCAATATAATGACACCATAATTTGATGTTGTCATGAAAAGGGTTAGTGTGGGGCAGTATGAACCGCTTTTCAAAATCGTACATGTAGAGGCAGGCCAAGCTGGGGGCAAAGGTACTCCTGTGCGTACCTGTGTAGTGACTAACTGTGTCACTGAGGCTCTGCTAACCAGAACCTCAGTGCTTATCCTCTCTCTGCCTTTAAAATTGTCACAAAGTGCTAGTGACTATTTTTACCAATTCTAATTGGCACACAGGAACACCCTTATAATTCCCTAGTATATGGTACCTAGGTGCCCAGGGTATTGGGTTCCAGGAGATCCCTATGGGCTGCAGCATTTCTTTTGCCACCCATAGGGAGCTCAGACAAATCTTACACAGGACTGCCACTGCAGCCTGAGTGAAATAACTCACACAATACTTCACAGCCATTTTTCACTGCACTTAAGTAACTTATAAGTCACCTATATGTCTAACCTTCACTTTCTGAAGGTTAGGTGCAAAGTTATTAAGTGTGAGGGCACCCTTGCACTAGCAAAGGTGCCCCCACATAGTTCAGGGCAATTTCCCCAGACTTTGTGATTGCGGGGACACCATTACACATGTGCACTACATATAGGTCAATACCTATATGTAGCTTCACAATGGTAACTCCGAAAATGGCCATATAACATGTCCGAGATCATGGAATTGTCCCCCCATGCCAAATCTGGTATTGGGGTGCCAATTCCATGCATTGTCGGGGCTCCACTATGGACCCAGGGTACTGCCAAACCAGCTTTCCGGGGTTTTCTCTGCAGCTACCGCTGCTGCCACCCCACAGACAGGGTTCTGCCCTCCTGAGATCTGGGCAGCCCAGACCCAGGAAGATAGACAAAGAATTTCCTCTTGAGAGGTGGTGTTACACCCTCTCCCTTTGGAAATAGGTGTTAAGGGCTTGGGAGGAGTAGCCTCCCCGAGCCTCTGGAAATGCTTTGAAGGGCACAGATTGTGCCCTCCTTGCATAAGCCAGTCTACACCGGTTCAGGGAAACCCCAGTCCCTGCTCTGGTGCGAAACTGGACAAAGGAAAGGGGAGTGACCACTCCCCTGTCCATCACCACCCCAGGGGAGGTGCCCAGAGCTCCTCCAGTGTGTCCCAAACCTCTGCCATCTTGGATCTAGAGGTGTGAGGACACTCTGGAGGCCTCTGAGTGGCCAGTGCCATCAGGTGACATCAGAGACCCCTCCTGATGGGTGCTTACCTGACTAGGTGGCCAATCCTCCTCTGAGAGCTATTTAGGGTCTCTCCAGTGGGCTTTCCTCAGATAACAACTTGCAAAAATTCACCAGTGTTCCTCTGCACCTCTCTCTTTGACTTCTGCCAAGGATCGACCGCTGACTGCTTCAGGATGCCTGCAAAACTGCAACAAAGTAGAAGAAGACTACCAGTGACATTGTAGTGCCTAATCCTGCCCGCTTTCTTGACTGTTTCCTGGTGGTGCATGCTTTGGGGGCTGCCTGCCTTCATCCTGCACTGGAAGCCATGAATAAATCTCCCATGGGTTGACGGAATCTTCCCCCTGCTCCAGCAGGCACCAAACTTCAGCGTCACCAGTACTCTGGGACCCCTCTTATCCTGACGAGAGTGGCCCCTGGAACACAGGTGGTGGACCCAAGTGACTCAGACTGTCCAGTGGTCCAACTGCCCAAATTTGAAGGAGGTAAGTCCTTGCCTCCCCTCTCCAGACAGTAATCCTATGCATTGTGTGAACTGCAGTTGTTAGGGCTTCTGTGCACATTTCCAAAGAATCCTTCATGCACAGCTAAGCCCAGGTCCCCAGCACTCCGTCCTGCATTGCTCAACTCCCTGAGTTGACCTCTGGCTTCGTGGGATCCTCTTTTGTAGTGTTGAGATGACTGCTGTGTTCAGTCTTATTGAACCTGTGTTCAAGGACTTCTGCGGGTGCTGCCTTCTTTTGCATGGGCTCTCTACGTTGCTGAGGGCCCCCTCTGTCTCCTCTCCCAAGTGGCAACATCCTGGTCTTTCCTGGGCCCGGGCAGCACCCTTTTTTGTTTACCACAACTCTTGCAGCTAGCAAGGCTTTTTTGTGGTCTTTTGCCAAAGAAACAAATCTGCATCCTCCAGCACTCCTTTGGACATCTTCTACACAAAGGAGAAGTTCCTAGCACCTTTCGTTGTTGCAGAATCTTCAGCTTCTTCCATCCGGAAGCAGCCATTTTGCACCTTCATCCGGGGTTTAGTGGGCTCCTGCCCCCCTGGACACTTTCACGACTCTTGGTCTCCTTCCTTTGCAGGTCCTCATGTCCAGGAATCCGTCTTCAGCGCTTTGCAGTCTGTTGTGGTCTTTGTAAAATCCACTATCACGAGTTTAGTATGTTTCTGGGGAAATAGTAGTACTTTACTCCTACTTTCCAGGGTCTTGGGGTGGGGTATCTTGGACACCCTTAGTGTTTTCTTACACTCCCAGTGACCCTCTACACACTACACTAGCCTGTGGGTCCATTTGTGGTTCGCATTCCACTTTCTTAGTATATGGTCTGTGTTGCCCCTAGGCCTATTGCATCCTATTGTATGCAACAGTGTTGGCACTACTTTCTGACTGTTTTAATTACCTGATTATGGTTGGGCATATATTTTGTGTATTTTACTTACCTCCTAAGGGAGTATATCCACTGAGATATTTTTGGCACATTGTCTCTATGGTGTAACTCTGAGTATTGTCTTTCTCATGATATAGTATCTATTTGATATAAGCGTTATAGTAGGAGATTTGCATGTCTCCTAGTTCAGCCTAAGCTGCTCTGCTATAGCTACCTCTATCAGCCTAAGCTGCTAGAACACTACTAATCTACTAATAAGGGATAACTGGACGTAGCACAAGGTGTAAGTACCATCTGGTACCCGCTATAAACCAGGCCAGTCTCCGACAAGCATATCGTAACAAAAAATGACAACTTGATCGCTGAGTCTACAAATTCAGGAGGCAAATGCATCTCATCGACCAAAGCAGAAGGGGATTTACCAATCCATGTAGTCAGATAAAAAGTAAAAATGGTCTCTATCCGTTAATAAATTTGCATCAAGTAGCTCATATGCAATCAATTTTTCATCCCATTTTGAATGCGGTGTTGAACATCTTCCACCATTCCTGAAACATGGGTGCTATGCAATCTTTCAAAGTTTTAGCTATACAAAATTGAGCAGCTGGGGACATCATGATGTTAGGTGCTACCATTTTAATGGGTAATCTTAAAATGCCTGAAATCTCCATACTAGGTGATATAAATCAAATGATTAAATCCCTTCATTAACAGAAGCAGGAATTTAATATTCAAAGATCTTATTTTTTCAAATATTTATAAATCAGATACATCTTTTAATTCCCCTACTATGTCAACCATGTCCTAAAGCTTTTACTCAGTGTAAAGACACCATCTATTTCCGGCTTTCAGGCAACCAAAGACGCAATACCAGATGGTGCGGTGTCTGAGTAAAAGTAAGAAGTGCCTCTGATTTCAGGTCTTAGAAGTCTGATAAAATCGTCCCATTTTAGAAAATAATTCAGCAAACAATTATTCCTTTCTTTCAATACTTAAGGGTTTTAGTAAGAAGAGAGAATGAATAGTGGTCACAATACAGTAAGTTATGAAATTTAGTTGTGTATCTGCCACTAGTCATAAAACTAAATTGGATCAGTCCAGGAATACTGATGGTGAGGTTTACGTACTTTGATGTCACAGTCTAGCAAGGAAATTTGAAAATAAAATTTGTGCTGTCATACTTAGAAGTGTATAAAGAAAGGGGATTATATTTAACATCCTCCTGCGCAGTAGTGACATGGCCTTCTCAATCTGTTTCAAAAGATTTAAACACATTATTGTCATTCAGGACAAAGATAGTGACTCCTCTTATGCTCACACGCTAAAGAGCTTACAGAATGGTGGATTATGGGAATCACGATTTGCAATTTTTAGCCAGGAAGCCATCTTTTGCTCAGCTTCAGTGCAGTGCATCTCCTGCATGCCTAATGTATATAGGTTTGGAACTCTAAACTTCTGATAAAACTTCCCAACTAAGTATATTAACCATTCCATGAAAATAATGGAATCATAAACTCAAGCATGCCAAGTCAGTGATTTCATTACTCTGTTGCTTTTTACCTCTTGTACTCTCCCCATTCCTTCTTTTTCTACCCACCCTGCCCAAAAGCTACTTCACATGGTTCCTCCATGCTGTTCTCTCACTCCCTCCCTCTTTTACCTTGTCTTTTGAATGCATTAAAGAACATCCCAGAAACACAGAAACATGGGCATGTGATGAAGTTAGCCCCCACTTGACATCCCTCTGCCTGTGGATTAGATTTATTGTACTGATGGGTCTTCTCAAAGTAAAGCATATCCTACCAAAAGTGTTCTTCACAGGTCAGGAATATCTGGGGTTTATAGGGCAATCTTGTTTTGTTAAGACAAGTTTGGTTTACAAGGTTTCCAACAAAATCTAAAATGTGTTTTGCCAATTGATTTTCCACTAAGCCCCAGCTGCCAAAGAAGCATGGATGAAGATGGCCTCGAGCTCAAAGATTAGAGCACTATCTCTCAAAGCCACAAAGCAGTCTCCAAGACTAGGTCTGGAAATAGAAAGTATATCCTTTGTAGGTGGAATTTTAGCTGTATTCTCTAACGATTATAAGGATCTTTTCTTGATGTTCACTTCTTGGAAAAAGATGGTAGTTTATGGCTTGTATCTGTGCCTTTGAGGGCCCAATGGAATTTCATACACTCTGGCTATAGGATGATTCTGGTTTGAGCTATTCACAGGAACTGGATCAGAGGGCTGCATGCCAGTGACTTAATCGTGACTTAATCATCAGTTTTTTTGTTGTTGTTTTGCTGTATTAAGATTATGTCAGATAATTCAAGGCAGTGTATAGCAGGGGCGATATTGTGGTGCTTAGGGAGTGATGCAATGTCTGTCAAAGAGCGAGTCTGCTCAATAAGTTGTTGACAGCCTGTTTAAGTTGCAGTACTTATTCATGTTCCATTGTATTCATGGTAGTAGAACAATGTGCACTGTGACACTGCTATTCAGTGCCACAATATGTGTGTTCTGGGCCAAAAAATGTATTTGTGTTCTTTATGTCCTCTCAAACATATTTAGTATTGTCAGAGATATTAAGAGGTTTATTCTCCTTCCTGCTGAAAATCTGGAATCAGGCACCATTGCTATTAGCTCCTGATTTCAGAATGCTTGAAAGGTGCAAATAGTGATTTTTTGGGGATGAGGTTTAGTTGTATATTGTGGGGTAGTTTATAAACATTAAAATGGTTTTAATGTAGTTCACATTTAATAGATTAGTGTGTGTTTAGTGCTTTAGAACCCAATTTAGAATTGGAGAGGGAACCGGGTGGCTGCTATTTAAAAATGTTTATTATATATTGCTTGTTTATATTTTGTTTATGTGTTTTTTAAAATCTTAAGGTGTTGTAGAACGGATTCATTTCAATAGGATTTTTTTATTTTTTTAAGATTCAATATTTGTAGTTATGTTAATATGTAGAAAACGATATAGAAAGAAATAGTAAATGTTTTATTAATTGTAATGTAGGCAGACAGCCATAGTAATTATAAATTAAAATAAATATATGTTGACATTTTAAAATCTAAAATATATATGTAATATAATACAAAGAACAGTGTATATATAATTTTCATTCACCAGATTAATATTACTGTCAAGCATAATATTCTTTCAACTCATAAATATATATATTTTTTTAATGAAATAAAATGCAATACTATTGTTCAAAAAAATATTTATTTAGGGAAAAATAATTATTTCTAATTTCTAATTTACTGCTTTGACCCTCCTGATCCTCCTGTGTATTTGTGCCAAATTATGTTGACTGTTGAGTATTAATGTCCTCATTATCACTGTCGAATTCCTCATCCAAAAATCATTAAAAAAAAATTCATCATTTCATCTGTATAAATAGATTCATTTATGACAATAAAATATTGTCTTCCAGACTCCAAATGTATGTTCAACTAAACTTTTTGATTGTTGTGTGTTGATCTGTGTTTATTTTCAATCAATTTCTTTGGATTGACCATGCGTCTCATTAATCATGAGCATTGCCTTTATTACCTAAAGACTAACTATAAAGCAATAATTACCTATGTGCATTCCAAAAAAGATGCAAAACCCAAGTAAATATGTTCCTGAATTTAAACGCATTGATAATAATAATGATAATGATAATGTGAAAGATGCCAAGTTAAAAGTATTTGAGACTGAAAATCTTCTTCTCAGTGCAGGCTAGCTTATGCTGCCCACCATGTGCACAGAGGCTACTGGTGGGGTAGAGAACCAATCTACTTCCTGTTAGAATCACATGCAATCAGGAACAAAGGCTATTTAAAAAAAAACGCTATTAGATTTACCTTCATCTATACATAACACAACCGAGACAGAGGTCAGCACCTACATCTATCTTACCTTTTATGTGCAAAGAGCTCTGCTCTGACTGCAGTGATCTTTGCACATGTAATTATACATTTTATTAGAAAATGTGACAGAGACAGGTAGGAGTGGCTGGAAAATGGGTAGTAGGTACTACTAATGGAAGGGGTTAAGGAAGGAGTAAAATGGTGTTTAGGGAGGGACATACACCAACTCACAAGAGAATAAGTCAATTTCTATTCACAAACTGCACTTCTATAGATACTACATTTAAAAATGACCCACAACATCTCAGAGTGGTAGTAAGTACAGCACCACGCATGGCCAACCACTGATAATGCAACCTCCTCCCTTAAATAATATTCGAGGCAGGGACTTAAACTAAAAACCCATATAAACTAATGTTAATTTAAGCTCACTTATTTGAACATTTTAAGAATGTAAACATATTTACTTTAATGTTAAAATAAATATATAAATATAGCATAATTAATTTATTATAAAGTATGTTAATAACATGTTTTAAATGAAACATTTATGTTACGTTAATTTTTTATAAAACAGTTACATTCATTTAAATTAAATTCTCAAACATTAATATTGAATTTCCTTACCATATAGTATAAATAAATATATCTTTTGCACTTTAGATGTTTTTTTTATTTAACTATTGAGAACATATGCTTAGATACATTTAATATATTTAAAATGTCTAAATATTTAAATCAAAATTAAGTTAATAAGACTGAGCCATTGTTTCTTATTTCATTCTACATTTAAAATAAATATGTTAAATGAATTTACATTGTAAGTCATCTGAAAAATACGTTTACGTCTTTAAAAAAATACTAAACTTTCAACTTTGTTCTCTACTTCACTATAGGGAGGTGCAGATCTCTACCTACATGTGAAAAATTACAAGTAGTAGCTTTACACTTGTAAATTAGGCTCCTCTGCCTGAATTCAGGGAGAAGAGCTATGTAAGCCTACATTTCGTAGTATAATTATACTCAGTAATGGTAAAAGCCCAAAGTAGTAAATTTATTACAAAGCCTTAGAGTAAACCTACACATGTAGTTTTATTCATATGTACGTTTACCTTTGTGAATAGTCCCCTAAATGTTTGACATGCCAACTACTAAGAAAACATGTCTAGGCTTAGGTTGCAGAGTACAGTTCACAAGGCATAGAGCTGCCTGTAAAAGGGAACAGGGCAGTTGGTTTGGGCAATTATGATCATGGCAGAAGAGTCACAGACATAGTTAATACAAAGAAAATAAACAGAGTCTCTACCAGAATCTTCACTAATGTCTGTTGATAGTGAACTGCGTGCTAACTTGTGAAATTGAACACAGGAAGAAGTGAACTGAAAGCAGAGTACGAAAAACAAGCAGGACATCTTTTTAGCACACTGGTAGAGGACCATGAGAGCGCGCAAGGGAACAGCAAAGAAAGTATGCGTACAGCAACTATCCCACAATACACAATGTTTCTCATAAAAATGATATAAAATTTTTTTAATTCATCTTGTCATGGAACTGGAAGTTAATTCCTATTGGATGGCTTGGAAGGCATAGACATGCTGTTACTGTACATTTGGCCATGAACACAGAGGAAAGCCATATGCTGATCAGCCAGTTGGAGGCCCCTAGGATCACACCCAAGAGCGTGGTTCAGATATAATCCATCACTTGTGTTGCTGAAGTATTTTTGAATTTGAAATATATATTGGTATGCGCTGCAATATGTTGTTTCTTATGCACTGCTTTCGGGGATTACTTTTGTTTGTGCCATTTTCATTACTGGTTTACACTTCTGCTCATTTGAGCTTTTCTTAGATTTGCAACAGTTTCATGGATATTTTCTTATATCTCAATATTCACAAATTGTTATTAGATAACCACGTTTGCCGATAATCTGTTTTCAGTCTCCTTTGAAGAAAAGCTGAATTATGATGTCACATTCTTCCTATGGCTTTCATAAATCATTATGTCATATTTATTTTTGCCAGTATGTTGATAAAAATGTTTTGTTTGAAGCTAGCATCAAATAAACAGATAATCAAACTTAAGCACTGCAACATGATATCACAAATATTGACCATTAGAGGATCATCATTTTTTACAAATGGACTGCACTTTGTTCAGTGACAATTAAGGCAAGATTTTCTAAGCCCTTGAATTGCCCTTGTGTAAGCAACGCAAGGGGTTAGGTGAGATTTACTAAGCCATGCAAAGCCACATTGCATGGCTTAGTAAGTCTAGAGTAATGCACGGTAGCACAAATCACTACTTTGCGTTACTCTCTACTGAGAAGGCATTCCATGGGTGGAGCATAGGCGTTTCAATGCATCCACCCATGAATGTTGACACAATACCGAGTTTATTAAAGGTAGTAAACCTGGGACTGCGTCAAAATGGTGCACCTGAGAGAGCATAGCATATATAAACTATATTAACATGAAATGTTTATGAATTAATGTGTGATAATGCCGCATAAAAATTGTATTAATACATTTTGCTTAAACGTGCATCCGAAATGTGACCACGGGGAGTGGCCGCCAATGTGTACGTGACTAATAAGAATGACTAACGTTATGAATTAATATAATTGAATACGTTTTATACTAATTATTAATTATTATGTTATTGAAATTGTGCTAAAATCCTTGTAGGCCTTAAGTTAGCATGCCTGGCTCTCATATTAAATGTATTTTTCCTAACTTGCAGTGTGCTGACTCGCAAAAGGACATGACCTCTTGTTTTCTTCAAACTAGAAGCTGAATGTAACCATAGTAGATCCGTTCTCACAAAATTCATATTGCTTGTACAAATGTTTTAACTAAAATGCAACAGTATAATATACAAGGTTGTTTAAACCGGTGAAGACAATAGAGCTAATGACCAAAAGATGTGCAAAGAATTACAGAAGGATGAAATCATACCGGACGTGCTACCTCCGAAGACGTCAATTACATGGACCAATAAAATGTCTGTAAAATAATATGGGGTGAAAGATTGACATAATCTATTTTCTAATAGGGTGAAGATAGTGGGGTATAACTGTAAGCCAATGACATTTTAGGGGAATGTACTATGAAAAAAGGATAAAAACCCATGACACGGGGAGCCATTGAGGTGGGTTAGGGAATGCTATTGATTTTATCCAGAAACTTTGTCACTCTGTTTGGTGACTTTGCTGATTTTACTTAGAACCATCCTCTTCCTTAGATTGCCCATTTACACTTTGCCTCCTTATGAGGGAAGTGCCCCTTTTGCCCCAGAGCTGAGTTTTGACTGATGGCGAATCAACTGATGTCCTGAAGACGAAGACTGAACCTGAGTGCTGACATAAACCTTGGAGGGTAACTATGACAATGCAATTGTGATTTGTCTGTTTGCTTTTTCTTTCTAGGTACCAACTGCTTACTTTTGATAGAGACCATAGCTAGATGTTTTCCAAATTGGTGTTCTAAATTGTTTTGCATGAAGCCCAACATGCCAATGCTAATCGGTGGTTAGGACAGGTGTTCACTAAACTCACGCAAACAGACAAACGACTGAATCTATGCTTTGTTGAACTGACACGTTAATGACACTCTGCTAAAGTTGATCTATGTTCACGCCGTGTTATGTTCTGATGTTTGTGATTCTTGCCTTAATGAAAACTTACCAGAGTTGCCATATTGTGACTATGCTACTGTATTTCTTGGTTTTGAGATTAACACATCTACTTTTAGAATTGTAACTAATAGGGAATAAAACTCATAAAATTCTACTAAACTGGGGTGGTTATTCATGACTACAAGGTCATGGTGGTGCCTTGAATCGATTAATGTCTTTGACTAAAGTGAAATGCATTGTGGTAATAAATATTGATGACATTATTGACGTATTGATTGACATATTGATTAGCTATCTCGTCCTAAGGTGTCTCTCAACTAGGCCAAAAGATTAATTGTCCTAAAACGAGTCCTGATGTATAATAAATTATCATCAAGGGACGCGTTAACAGTTCTGGTAGCAGAGGACGGTTTGGTCCTTTGGGGCCCTAGGACAGAGAATTATTGTTTAGATTGTTTTTCTGAGATAATGCAAATTGGAGATATGATGTGTTTCTAAATTCCCCTTGACTTTCCCGGGATCTCGGAGCCTGCCTAAGTGAGTTGGGAATGTTCTCAGCGTTTTAGCATGTGTGGTGTAGGATTTGCGCTTGCTCAGCTTATGCATTGTGCAGGTGATTTGTGAAGTTTGTGTGTATTTAGGCCAGGTAATGTTGTTTTAGCTGGAGTGGACGTATTCCAAAGTATGAGAGTAAGGAAGTCGGCATACTTCATAAGAGTGTGGCGCTTTGTGCTGGAAAAATTATCCACGTGGTTGGTTGTTAATGTACGGACCCGTCGCGGTCTAAGACTCCGGAGTATATTGACTAGTGTACGAGACACTTGGGTTTACGTTTTAATTTGTGCGGTTTAATTAGGTCAATCGGGCGTGGTTGACAAATCGAGTTTGAGTCAATTGTGTGAGTGAAGCCGTCGATGGAGATTTGGCAAGTTCTAAAGTGCACTAGAACGAACCATTGACAAGTCTAGAGTAGGATTTGCGGGTCAAATTCTGCTTACGGTGCGGGAACTGAGAAGGAGAGAGTAGCGGCTGAGGCTTCAAGTGAAATCTCTGTAAGGTTCTGAAGCAATTGTATACCCTTCCTCTAGTAAACTGGCAAAATGTGGGTTGTTGTTGTTGTTAAAGGTGCTTGCAGTAATTTTGCATTAGTTTGGTATGAATCCAGTATAAGGAGGACAAGCCGCAAGACTTTGTCAGCTGCAGTGTGTGTGAGTGTGACGTCAGTGGTGCCATGCTGGGATAGGTCAGTCGCCGAGAGGGGTCGCTCACGGATTGGCAGCCGTCCGTGAGAGGCAATAGGTTGAGAAAGGTGGGTGAAGAGTGTCCTGGGAATTAAAGTCACTTCCTGATTAAATACAGACAAAAAAAAGACGCAAAGATGAATTTTATCAAAGCTTTTAGGAGCGCTCTGAAAGGAGACTCATACATTATGGCGTGTGAAGGGGAGCCTACACCGCCTGAGGGTACTCCAGCCTATATAGTAATGGAGGAAAAGGGTGTCACGCCTTGCTTATGGATAAAACAATGGCGCAAATTGACAGAGAAGGAGGGATGTTTAGCATTTCCGGGACACGGAACGTTCAATACGAGAATTTTTGAGAATTTGAGGTGGATGTTAAGTGTACAAAAGCCACCTCCGAGGCCAGCCCAGTACGAGGCATTAGCAGTCTGGGATTTAATGGATATTAAACAAAGACAGCAGAAATTCAAGAGGAGAATGAGAAGGGCAGAAAAGACCTTAGTTGAGGCTAGCTGGGACAATGAGAGCAAAATGTGGAGAAGGGGGAGAGTCGACGGACTTAAATTGTTTCCAGCCATAACACAGGGAGACGAAACACAGGGAAAGTAAGCCACTTGTAAGACAGATAAAGACTCTAGTAAACCAAAAGAAACTAAGAGGTCTTGGATAGAGGAAGATGACTCAGATGACAAAGAGTTTCTCAATCAGTTGTTACATGATCGCCCGCCACCTTATGCAGTAGACGACAACGTCCCGAGCACCAGTGCGGGTCCTGGGAACCAGATACAGGAGAAGGGAGTTAAAGATACAGTACAGACTAGTGATGCGGATTTGACACAGAATGGTGTCAGTGTACCCACTGCGCCAGACATGCAGATACAGTTGCAACCTCCACCGCAGATTAAGAGAATCTATCCAGACGTCCCAGTACTAGAGACTACTACGAACCTGCTAGTGCCACCTGATCCGATATATACAAAATCGAGGTTAGTGCAGATTGAGCCAACTCCGCAATTGCTGCCCCAGCCGCAGCAACAGATGGTTCCGAGTTATGACCCAGTAGCAGGATCTTCATTGGTACCTCCACCAGCTACAGTGAGTCAAGCATTGGGAGCTTCTGCTCCGCGGGGTTTGGGACCAGGTCAGACACCAGCTGCCATATCATTACCAATTACTGTCGGTCCAACAGTACCACTGTATGCACAAGACAAGTCTGGCACATGCGATAAGGGAGTGAGGACACCAGAAATGACAAGAGGAGGTTTCACAGGAACCCCCCAGCTCATTCTACCAAGGGAACAAGCAGGAGAAGGACTCAGATCTTTGTTAGACCTCAGCCCGATTGGAGCTCCTCTAGAGGCAATGAGACAAGCAGGGCTAAGTGTGTAAGCCCCACAGACAATGAGTGCAGAGACATCACAGTCACCGCTGATGCAGTCGAGAAACATTTAGTTGCAAGGTTTCTTTGTGCAACAACTGAATGAGTGTTTAGAGAAAACGTATGCTTCACAAAAGACTGCAGTAACTACGGAAAAGCCAGAAACATCAGAAAAAGATGAGTACCTGAACTTTGTGAGACTGGGTGTGGAAGCTGCTGAACTGGTCAAAGGGACAATAGGGGTAAACAGGTTAGAATCATACACAGAAGCAGAATTTAGATACTTGTGCCCCAAAATCACTAAAGAAGTGGGCAAGGTGCATCAGAGGTTGGTGAACCTGGCAGACAAATACAACATTGACATTGAGAATACTAAACATTTGAAAAGGAGCTACAGACTAGAATTTGACTCTAAAGATTTTGACCACATGAGGTCGGCCGGAATAAAAGCGCATCTTAAAGAAATATTGCAGAGTGCGCAGATTTGGGGAGCCTTAGAAAAGTGGGAAGGCAGATGGGCAAAGAAAAGAGACAAGGAGAAAGGTGACAGTCCGGGATCAAGTCCGACTGAAGCCTCACCAGATACCGGGACAGTAAAGATGTTACCAATGAGAGAAACAGCTGGAGGGGTTCTAGTCCATGTACCGTGGACTAGAGGAGACATTCTGTCTTTCACAAATGATTATCCCAGATTGAGGGAGAAACCAATAGAGTGGTATCAGCAGACAGACTTGTTTGTGAAACTTGCAAAGTGTGTCTGGGAGGACTTGAATACCTTATTTGAGATTATTTTTCCACCTGATTTACGGCTTGAGTGCAAGAGAGGGGTGGATTGGCCGACTTAAGCACCGGCAAGGGATAAGGTGACCGGAGCACCATCTGAGGAGGTGATGAAGTATTATCATAAAGTGATTGAATTTTTGAAGCAGAAAGTGTCACCGAAGGGGACTGATTGGCAGAAAATTGACCGGACCTCACAGGAGGTTAAAGAATCGATCCATGCTTACTATGAGAGGTTGTTGAAAGCATTCAAACATTATAGTCGTACTGAAACTATTGAGCCGAAAGACATGAACCATTTTGTGTTCAGATTTGTTGAAGGGCTGAGACCAGAGGTTAGCCAGATGATTAAGAATCATTTGATCTGTTGGCAAGCGAAGCCCATTGATGAGGTATTGCAATATGCGAAATACTGTAGTGATGAGATTGAGCTGAAGCAGAGAAAGCTGAAAGAGAAAGTGATGGTGATGCAAATGAGGGCAGCGCAGGCAGGTATGCAAGGGAATGGAGTCCAACAGATGGTACAGCAACAACCGCAAGGGAATGGCGTGTTTCAAGTGCAACCGAGAGGCCGAGGTCGAGGTTTTGTGAATCGCGGTCCAGACTTGACTACTGTTGTGGTCCAAAATGATGCGCAGGGGATGAAAAAGATGTCACCATGTCACACGTGCGGGGGCGTGGGGCATTGGAAGCGAGAATGTCCGAATGCAGTGCATGATGGTGTCGTTCAACAAAGCACTGATGTAGGTACATTTAAAATGTGAGGGGCCCAAAAATGAGAGGTCAAAATGAAAACTTCCAGAATAACATGGTTCAGATGCAGGGGTTACTGCCCATGCAGCAAATAAAAATGCCGCGAGTTCAACCAGCAGGCATGCAGCAGGTACAACCGCAGGTTCCCATGGTACTTAGACAGCAAATGCAATTACCAATAGCTCCAATGGGACAGCAACAGGTGATGCTTCCTCAGCAGGTCACAGGCCAAATGACGAGCCAAAATAATACAGTATAGCAATTCCCATTGCGTGGTGAAGATGGAATGAATGATGAATGGTCGGATGACAGTTCTGACAGTGAGGAGTGAAGGCTTGCAGCGTCCCTAGAAGTAGATCAGAGGGGACCCTATGTAGAGGGAAAGGTGATGGGTCACAAGGTATAATTTTTGGTTGATACGGGGGCTACACGCTCTACAGTCAGGGCGTACCATAAGAGTGGTAGGAGTAGCAAACCAGTACTTGACAAATCTGATTACTGATCCGGTTCAGGTTGAGATTGGCAACTTTCAGGGACTGCATAAGTTTGTAGTCCAGTATCCCTACTGGGAAGAGAATTACTATGCAAGACGAAATTTTTGATTACCTGTTCTAATGAAGGAATTGAGGTGCAGACAAACAGTGATGATGAGAGGGATGATGGGAAATTAACAGAATCAGAAACAGAGACCGCAAATGAAGACTACCCTTTGATAACGTTGTTCCCGGTGCTTACAGTAACTGACTTGCCAGCTGAATTGCAAGGAACAGTGACAGAGAAAGTGTGGGACCTGACAGGAAAGGAAGTGGGACTGATAAAAGGAGTTGAACCGATTAAAGTACAGGTTAAGCCGAATGCAGTGTTTCCCCAGGTGCCGCAATATCGTATGGCACAAGCTGTCCTTATTCAGGTGTCACAAATAATTGCGGACTTTGTAAAGCAGGGAGTTCTGAAGGAGGTATTGAGCAGCCCATGCAATTCACCAATAATGGGTTTGAAAAAGCCTTGTGGGAAAGTTTGAATTGTCCAGGATTTAATAAAAATAAATGAGATTGTGGTAAAATGTTGCCCCATAGTGCTGAATCCACCAGTGATTATGTTCCAGGTTCCGTGTGATGCAGAGTGGTTCACAGTTGTGGACTTGTCACAAGCATTCTTTTCGGTGCCTCTTCATGAGGACAGCCAATTTTTATTCAGCTTCAAAATCCTGGACAAGGTTTTCCAGTTGGTGCAGAATTCCTCAAGGGTTTTCTGAGTCCCCTTCCATCTTCAATCAGATATTGAAGAAGGACTTAGAGTCCTTAGCTCTGCCTTTCAGTTCGACTCTAGTGCAGTACATTGCTGATTTGCTGATTGCGTCCAGAACAAAAGACGACTGTAGATTTGACACAATTGCTTTACTGAACCATTTGGGAAAGAACGGACATAAAGTGTCCCCAAAGAAGCTGCAGTATTGTCAGAAAGAGGTGAAATACTTAGGGCACTTGATTGAAAAAGGGTCCAGAAGAATATCAAAGGCGAGGGTGACAGCTATACTACAGATGAACCCCCCGACAACAAAGAGAGATGTCAGAATGTTTTTGGGAGTGGTGGGCTACTGTCGCCAGTGGATACCCAACTTTTTGATTATCTCTAAACCATTGATAAAGCAGGCAAGGAAACTAAGCATGAACCGTATACTATAACTCTGTTCAAGGAAGAGCTTGAGTCATTCATGGAATTGAGAGAGTGTATGTGCAGGGCACCAGCTTTCAGAATACCTGATTATACGAAGCCTTTTCTGCTGTTTTGTCTTGAACCTGATGCTTGTTCTTTGTCTGTCTTAACACAGGTCCATGGAGGTGCAAACAGCCCTGTAGCATATTTTTCAGCTACCTTGGACCCAGTCGCAGCAACATTACCAGGTTGTTTGCGTGCAGTTGCAGCAGTTGGTCAGAGCCTCACACAGTGTGAAGGCATAGTGATGGGACATCCCTTAACAGTAATGGTTCCACATTCAGTTGAGATTCTGTTGACTCGAACTAAGACTCAGCACATGACAAATGCCCGACTTACCCGATATGAGGCAATTATTTTGGGGTCGCCTAATGTCTCATTAAAACGATGTACTGTATTGAACCCGGCAACTCTACTTCCTGTTGAAAACACTGAGATTAGTAATTCGGAGGAGGTGGAGCACGATTGTCTTGAGGTAACGGAACTGTGCACCAAACCCAGACCTGACATTAAAGATACACAGTTAAAAGAAAATGACTGCATTATGTTTGTTGATGGATCATGTTTGAGAGACTCAGTCGGAATACTAAGAGCTGGTTATGCTGTGTGTACAATCACCGGTATTATAGCAGCTTCCTGGCTTGCAAGAGTGTATTCCGCACAAATGGCTGAGTTAATTGCCCTTACTAAGGCATGCCACGCAGCTGAAAATCTGAAAGTTACTATCTATACTGACAGCAGATACGGATTTGGCATTTTACATGATTTTGGGCAATTGTGGTCACAGAGGGGTTTCATGACCTCTTCTGGATCTCCAGTGAAAAATGGTGAACAGATTAAGGATTTGTTGCATGCGATTCAGTTACCTCTTGAAATTGCTGTGGTGAAATGCAGTGCTCATGTTAAGTCACAAGACTTTGTGTCGATGGGAAACGGCTATGCAGATCAAGTCGCAAGGTTTTGCGAATTGAACTGTATATTGTTCAAGGAACAGTGGGAATTGTTACCACAGACTGAAAATGAGACATGCCTGAACTTTGCATTAAGAGTTGTTGACACATTAGATGAGCTAAAATCACTGCAGGGACGTGCTAGCAGAGAGGAGAAACGCTCCTGGCAGAGAATTCAATGTGTACAAAGAGCTGATGACTTGTGGGTCTCAGAGGAGGGAAGCTGGTTTTTCCAAACAGCCTTTTATCACAGTTTGCAAGGCTCTATCATGGTCAGGCACACCTTGGGAGAGACGCAATGATCAGATTATTCAAAATTGATTGGTTCAATCCGAAATTCAGACAAGCCGCAGAGGTTACCTGTCACAGGTGCATCATCTGTCAACAGATGAATGCAGGAAAAGGAACTGTGGTCACTTTGAGCCACATAGGGAGAGCTGGAGGTCCATTTAGCAAGATGCAGATGGATTTCCTTGAGATGCCTGCATGTGGATGTTTGAGGTACGTGTTGGTGATTGTTTGTGTTTTCAGCCACTGGATTGAAGCCTATCCTACACGTAGCAATGACAGTCTCACAGTTGCAAAGCTGTTGCTTAGAGAGCTAATACCCAGGTTCGGGTTTCCGGTCTCTTTAGAATCAGACAGGGGCAGACACTTTGACAATGAGGTGATTAAGCTCTTGTGTGCTGCATTAGACATTGAACAGAAGCTGCATTGTAGCTACCGCCCCGAAGCATCAGGACTAGTGGAACAGAAGAATGGTACCTTGAAGTCGAGAATGGCAAAAATGTGTGTAGCTACCAATATGAAATGGCCAGATGCATTGCCTTTAGTGCTAATGTCAATGAGAAACACACCCGATAAGAAGACAGGACTATCACACCATGAAATCTTGATGGGGAGAGCTATGAGGTTGCCTGCAGTACCTGCAAATGCTCTTGTGAATATCACGGATGATATGGTGTTGGACTACTGCAAAGGTTTGGCTGATGTGGTCTGCTCTTTTTCCCACCAGGTGCAGGCCAACACATTGCCACCGATCAGTGATCCAGGTCACAACCTGCAAACCGGTGACTGGGTGGTTGTCAAGAGGCACATAAGGAAGTCGTGTTTGGAGTCGCGCTGGAAGGGGCAATATCAAGTAATACTGACAACAACCACTGCTGTGAAATGTGCAGTTGTTCCAAACTGGATACATGCCCGTCACACAAAGAAGGTGACATGTCCGACTGATGAGGAACTTGAAGTTTCCGACTCAGCAATTCCGGAGAAGGAATTCTCAGGGCCGGAGAACAGTCAAAGGGGAACTGAGACTGCAGGAGAGCCCACTGAGGACGGCCTAGTCCCTCAAGCAGTAAACGAGTTCGAGCGAGGTGACAGTGAGTCTATCTCAGTAGAGGCAGCAGGAGAACTAAGTCAAGGAGAGGTTCTCCCAGAAGTAGATGGATACGGGTTAGAGCTTGAACCCGTTACAGATCCAGAGGAAGAAGTAGAAATAATAGAGGAAAGCCAAAGCACACCAGCATCTCCCGAGCCAGTTGCAGGTCCGTCAAGAGAAAACACCATAGCACAAGAGGAGGGTGCTGTTCAGCGTCTTGAAAGGACGAGCAGGAAGAAGATGCAAAAAGGATGATAATTGGCCAAAGAAACAAGCTGCAAGGGAAAAGATCGCCCCAGGTGAGACAATAGAGGAAGAAATTGATACAACCAGAAAAGAGGATCTAAGTGAAAGAGAGCTGCAGAGTGAACGCAGGTTGAAAAGGAAAAGGGTTGCACATAGAAGGTACACAGGTCCTGAATGGGCATATGCAACAACATCTGAGTGGCAACAAGAATTCTTAGCATTTTGTTTTGATCGAGAAGTACCAGGCCAATACTCGGTACCTGAAAGTAGTCAGAAAAAGAGACTGTGTTAAAATTGAAATTGAAAGCTGAAAGCTGAGAAAAGAAACTTATAAATTACCGGATGTGACACTGATAACCTGAACTGACTCTGAAACCTGATTTGACAAAGGGATCCTGGGGTGAGCGAAACGCTGTAAATACACGCAGAAAAGAAAAGAAGACTTTGCATAAAAAAAAAAAAGAGAGCTTTTAATCGTCCTCAAATTGACTGTTTGTTTGAGTTATTCTGCTATCTGATTCTTTATAGACCATGGCTTCCAATAGAGGTAGTAACAAGAAGGGTAAAATGTGTGGTTGGTTAAGTGTTATATTAGGTATTGTGTGTGCAATAATAATTGTGGGTGTGATTGTGGGAATGCCGTGGTTGGACAAGAAAGCGACTAACAATGCTTCAAAACCTGAAACTGCTACACTCACTCCATGGGAAAAGTTTGAGCAAGATACACAACACTTGCATGAGGGAACTAATTCAAAAGGGGAACTCTCCACAAATGTCTTCTATCGCTTGTTGAATGAGTATGTTGATACTATGGATGCGAGAAACTGTTAAGTGTGCACAAAGATTCCTTCATCAGTACAGGAGGGAGTCACTTATCATAGTTTGCCTCTAACCTACGGGATAAGCTGTAGTCTGCTACTAACAAGATTCTACGACCAGGAACATGTGCAATATTTTTATTCAAATTTAGATGTAGTGTTTTCCTTTGTGTCTGTGATTGAGTTTCTGAACAAGCTAGGTAAGGAGCATAGTATAAAACTAGTTAGAGGTTTCTTTGAGCCAACACTAACATTTTGGACAGCTTATGCACACCGCAGCAATCTGACCTGCTTATTAACACCTACAGAGAAAAGCTTTTTAGATCACACTGATGATAGACGCAAAGCACTGAAAGAAAGATTAGAAAAGGGATTTGAAAAATGCACCTATGCAAATGATTATGCTTACACCGCAATAAAGACGCAAGGCAAATTAGCTATAGATGCACTACACGTAAGTAGACTTTGTATATATAGACCAAAATCTGATCATGACACTTTATTTGTGGGAACGAGTGAATGCAGGCATGTGTTTTTGTTTCAGAGTAAATGGACATTCATGTTAAATGGACAGGATCCAGCGATCCCTGGGATCTATTAAATATGTGGACTTAATGCTTATTACCGTCTCCCTAAGGGATGGTATGGGACATGTTATTTGGGAAAAGTCTTCCCAAAGATTTACCAGATTGATGACTTAAAGCAAATACCTAAAATGTCTGAATTATAACATGTTAGACAAAAACGAGAGACAGCGGCTGCTGTCGTTGGTGACATATTTGGAGCCATAATTTCTTCAGTAGGGGTTATCGTAAACTCCATAAAGATTTGAAAGTTGTCTACTATTGTGGATAACATACTGACAAACTTCACAGGGGCTATATTCCTGATGGATACTGAACTTGCTGCGGAAAGAGCTATGACTCTTCAAAATCGGCTTGCTTTAGACATTCTTTTAGCAAAGAGCAGCGGAGTCTGCAAGATGCTCAACAAGCGTCATTGTTGCTCATTTATACAGGATAATAGTAAAAAGATTAGAGGTCTGCTTACTAACTTAACTAGAGATAGTACAGATTTGAAGGAACTGAAGGAACCTGGAGTTTGGGAGAAAGGAATTGCCAGAGTAGGGAGCTGGTTTAGTAATATTTGGAACAAGGTGCTTGCAAAAATATTAGGGGGTACATTAATTGTTCTGATCTGTTTATTAGGTTTATGGGGAGCATGCAAAATTAATGAAAGAATTAGAAGAAATTGGACAAAAAGAAGCAAGAGGAATGAAGAACATGAAAGGGAGAAAATGTTTAATGAAATTTGGGAAAGTTCACACAAGGGATAAGATGTTGAAATGCGCATTATGCGCAAAGTGAAAAATTAAAAAGTGAAAGGTCAAAAAGGAAAAGGTTTGTGTGATGACGACCATCATCAGAGGATGGACTGAGAGAGCGTAGCATATATAAACTATATTAACATGAAATGTTTATGAATTAATGTTTGACAATGCCGCATAGAAATGGTATTAATACATTTTGCTTAAACGTGCATCCGAAATGTGACCACGGGGAGTGGCCGCCAATGTATACTTGGACTAATAAGAATGACTAATGTTATGAATTATAATTGAATAAGTTTTATACTAATAATTAATGATTACGTTATTGAAATTGTGCTGAAATCCTTGTAGACCTTAAGTTAGCATGAGCCAAAGCTTAGCTGCCTGGCTCTCATATTAAATGTATTTTTCCTAACTTGCAGTGTGCTGACTCGCAAAAGGACATGACCTCTTGTTTTCTTCAAACTAGAAGCTGAATGTAACCATAGTAGATCCATTCTCACGAAATTCATATTGCTTGTAGAAATGTTTTAACTAAAATGCAACAGTATAATATACAAGGTCGTTTAAACAGGTGAAGACAATAGAGCTACTGACCAAAAGATGTGCAAAGAATTCCAGAAGGATGAAATCATACCAGACGTGCTACCTCTGAAGATGTCAATTACATGGACCAATAAAATGTCTGTAAAATAATATGGGGTGAAAGATTAATGACATAAGCTATTTTCTAATAGGGCGAAGATAGTGAGGTATAACTGTAAGCCAATGAAATTTTAGGGGAATGTACTACGAAAAAGGGATAAAAACCCATGACACGGGGAGCCATTGAGGTGGGTTAGGGAATGCCATTGATTTTATCCAGAAACTTTCTCACTCTGTTTGATGACTTTGCTGATTTTACTTAGAACCATCCTCTTCCTTAGATTGCCCATTTACACTTTGCCTCCTTATTAGGGAAGTGCCCCTTTTGCCCAGGAGCTGAGTTTTGACTGATGGCGAATCAACTGATGTCCTGAAGACGAAGGCTGAACCTGAGTGCTGACTTAAACCTTGAAGGGTAACTTTGACAATGGAATTGTGATTTGTCTGTTTGCTTTTCCTTTCTAGGTACCAACTGCTTACTTTTGATAGAGACCATAGCTAGATGTTTTCCAAATTGGTGTTCTAAATTGTTTTGCATGAAGCCCAACATGCCCATGCTAATTGGTGGTTAGGACAGGTGTTCACTAAACTGACACAAATAGACAAACGACTGAATCTATGCTTTGTTGAACTGACGCATTAATGACACTCTGCTAAAATTGATCTATGTTCACGCCGTGTTATGTTCTGATGTTTGTGATTCTTGCCGTAATGAAAACTTACCAGAGTTGCCATGTTGTGACTATGCTACTGTGTTTCTTGGTTTTGAGATTAACACATCTACTTTTAGAATTGTAACTAATAGGGAATAAAACTCATAAAATTCTACTAAACTGGTGTGGTTATTCATGACTGCAAGGTCATGGTGGTGCCTTGAATCGATTAATGTCTTTGACTAAAGTGAAATGCATTATGGTAATAAATATTGATAACATTATTGACGTATGTATTGACATATTGATTAGCTATCTCGTCCTAAGGTGTTTCTCAACTGGGCCAAAAGATTCATTGGCCTAAAACGAGTCCTGATGTATAATAAATTATCATAAAGGGACGCGTTAACACACCTTTCCAACAGAGGCGTAATCTGCAGCACAGATAGAAAAAGAAAAATGCCTCTAAGGATTGTTTTTGTGCAGGAAGGTGTCCCTTGCTGACCAAAAACAGTCCTGCCTCTACTGCAGGCACCCTTGCACCATGGCTAGAGGTTGCTTGCATTGACGCTAGGCAGCACTCACTGCTCCTGTGCAATAAGAGAGTAGGCATTCATCATATCCTTATGGGGTATTCCTGCTTTCTCCCTGTCATGCAGCGCAGCAAGTTGTCCTGCTGCATTGAATGACATTTTGATACATTTGGCCCTCTCTCTTTTGCTAAATTTATCACATTTATTGGAATCTGAAGGAGTTAAAGTTCGCTTGTTTGCGCTTTCCTCTGTGGCAGAACTAGCCATTGATTAAATTATATAAGTAAAGTACTAACTATCCTTTCGGCGGGAATGTACTGTATTTGTTGGAAATTGCTCGCATAAAAAATGCATTGTCATGGTTTAGTAGGTGACACTAGTTGAAATCTCCATTAGATAACAATTGTTAATACTTACGCTATAAATACCTTGAGTAAAACGTCCCACACCAAATTAAACAGTGGTGCTTTCAGTTCTAAAGAAGCCATTAAGGCGACAGTTCGGGCTAAGTGTGAGACATTAGGACGACTGTGATCTCGTGGCAGTCAGAGCATGTGTGAAGGTAAATTCGCTCCCCTTGGAAATTGGGAGAAACGACATCCACGGAAACCATTGGCCTGTTTAACTTGGAGTCAGAGAGGCTGCTATTATCTACTATTTGGAAAAGCTCACCATTTCATCTAGCTGATGAACAATTGGTAAAAAACAAATAAATAATGTAAATACGAAGTTGTTGAAAAGCAACTTTTGAAGTTCTACAACAGATTTTTCAGGGAGGATCATATGCTACTTATCACTTTTGTTTCAAACTACAGGCAGTGTTTGGGTTGATAAATTCCTACACGGACAGTTGTGAACTATGGCAACAATTCAACCTGCTGTTACTATATGTTCAAAAATGATTATTGCAACGACTTTTCCATTAAGGTCCTAATTACACGGTTACATTATGAGGATTAATGACACTGTAATGGTCGCTTAATGAATTTATAATGATTTCCCACTTATCTTAAAACGGAACTAGCAACACCTTCCTGTTGAAGCTGTTCATCAATTATTGCTGCGTGACTCCCATGAAAGTGCTTACAACCACTCTACTTACAGCAGAAAAATGAACAACGAAATTGTCATTAATATCAAAGAGGTTGTAATGGTTAAAAGAGTATATTATGACAGCATCCTTAAAATGTATTACCCTGATGCAGCTAGGTGTTTATTTTTTATGTAAAAAGAAATATACTTAACTCAAATCTATACTTTAAATACTTTCAAATACAGAGCTTTAATTCCTGAAAATTATCCTAGTGGGACTGGCACCCGATCCTGTCAGGAAACATTGAAGCTATGATTTTCTTTCTTGCATCCTTTGTAAATGTTGCAAATTTTTGAAGACATTTTCGCTGAGCAGAAATCTTACTTTTGCAACAAATTATTATGAGAAGGTAAAGTTGCAAAGAAAATTCTGCCTATAACTACCATTGTGTACATAAAGACTGTAAAAAGTGAACATGCTGCAGACGAAAATAAACCATCAACTTAAAAAAAATTCTCTTCACTGATGCAAAAACAATTTTCACACAGCTTTTGAGTCTAGAAGTTTGCAAATAAAAAACAAATAACAATTCAAACTTTTTGAAGTTTATGGTAATACAGGAGAATTAAAAGGTACATGCTCAAAGCGTAAATCAATACCATGAGCAAATGGAGAATGCACTGAATGTATGGACTCATACATTTCAAACACCACATAGCACTAAGGTCTGAGGCCATGTCATGGAGAGTTACAACAGTTCAGAGTTTTTTGTTAGCACAGTGTTTAAACAGCTTAGATGTACCTCAGAATATCCATGAGTTAATGTGTGAACCGCATACAGGATAGCGTGAAACAGAGACAGGGTATCACTTCTCACTGCTTCTGACTTTTTCAGGCCACCTCAAATGTATGTCCGTTTTCTAGCAAATTATTTAGCTTGAAATTAGTTCAATTGCTTGAAGTGGCAAGGACTGTTCCATTTTTCAACAAAGGCCCACATTACAAGTTTATCTGAATAGGGTGGGGTGTTTACCCCCAGTTATAGATACCATCTCCCCAGTGTGAGGTATTTACCTCGGGTGCTAAACACCTCCTATTCTGAGTTTTCAGCTGGAAAACGGGGCATAACACGCTGAATCGGTTATTAATGCAACAAGTTCTGCATGATTTGCCTTTGTTTCAGGGCTTTTTTCCTCCAATAAATTTCAGCAGGTTAGACCTGCTAGAATTTATCAAGAGAAAACTGCAAGGGTGTGGTAGTTATTACACAACTCGTAATTCTGATCCCTGCGCAAACACTTTTTCATAAGGGTCAGAATGTAGCCCTGAACTTGTAACGAAGGATAAAGTTTCTAGGCTTAGTATGTGCTACGTAACCACACTGACTCCCAAAATGACAAAGGTATGTTGTCATTCCAGGCACGATACTACAGATTTGAATTGGAGTGACGAAGGTCCAAGGGTAATTAGAAGTTATTGTACCACAATTGTGCTTTCTAAGCTCTTTTGCTTCTCAGGTCCATTCCCCCCAAACTGCAGACCCTGATGCTGGGGACCAAGTGACCTGTTAGCACTGGACTCTTAAGGTTGCTAGGCAGGACAGTTGGAAGACGCCCTGGGTAGGTGGGATAGAAATTCAGGATTTGGTAATGCAACTAAATGACACTCAATAAGTCAAGTCCAGTCGGTGTTTTTTATTTAAAAAAGGAAAATACCATTATTCATAGACAACTAATTTCTACCCACAAAGTTACAAATATGGCCAAAGTGACAGGGGTAGGAACCAATTGAAACACCACCTAAAGAGACATACAAACTACATGTGGTGCATTCAAAATGAGGGTCTTGGGAGACAGCAAGTGCTCCAAAAGTACACTTGACCTTTTGCTTCCAGAAAAACAGGCCTATTGCTTTCACATGCTTGCGATAACTAACATGCCACAAGAAACATTCAATTGAAGTGACATTGGCTCAGGATACAAAACACAATGGGCCCAACCTCGCTGTGGTCATGTGATACATTGGCTTCATACTTTGTCAAAAAAATGAGTAAAATTAAATGTCATTACCAGTAGTTTTGATTTATCAGCCAACTCTTCCAACCCTTGTCTTGTCTATGTACAACAAAGATCTTTTTTTTAGTTCAGTACGAAAACTGAGCTTCAAACAATAGTTTCTCTTCTAATTCCTGATGATCTCCTAAAGTATCAGTCCTATAAAAATTATGAAAAAACTAGGCAGTATAATTACTGCAGGACTTATCTTTTGTATTCAGTGGAAGGTGCCAGCAATGTGGAAACTGGCAATGGAAAACATCTCTTGAAGAAACCCTATTATTCCTAAGAGGATACTAGAAAATACCTACTGATCTTTCTTTCCATTGTAAGAAAACATACGGAAAAATGTGGATTCCAGCAGCTCCAAACTTTTGTTGAGAACAATAATTTATGATGTACTTTGCAAACTGGATTTAGGCCCAGCCAGATTACTGAACTTGTGGTCACCTCGATCATCAATGACCTATGAATGCTAGCAGACGCATAGGTAGTTTGGAGCACTAATTTTTCTTAAACTGTCCACAGCATTTGACACCATTCGTCTTGATAGGGTACCATCCTTCTTGATAGGGTCAAACTCTTTGGATTTCACAATAACACCATTAAAGGAAGTCCTTTTTGTCTGGTTGTCAACAGACGGTTATCTTTCAGTCTGCCTCACCTGGTACAAATGCAGTTATCTGGGGAGTATCACCGGGCTCTATTATATCTTCTCTGCTTTTTAACTTCTAAATTACCCCTTTGGCCTTTAAGCTACAGGGCATGGGTGCACATTTTCATACATACATTGATGACACTTAAGTGTTATTTAAGCTTCATCACAGTTCCACCCTCAACCATCCCCTCTGACTTTCTTTGTTTTAGCCAGTGTTAGATGGTATCCATCTTCCTAAAGATGAACCCAAAATAGATGTATGTATTGATTATGAAAAATGGTATTAGGATAAATGCGGTTAAAACCTCTTGCCTTTAATTTAGGTGAAAACTTAACACTTCAACTTCAAATAAAAAAGATTTAAAGCTCTTATTTCTCATTCCTTAAAGTATGATGAACCTGCTGCCACTTATTCCTTTTATTCTTCACAAGCAAATTGTCTCTACCACGACCCACTCTAGACTGGACTATACTAATTCTTGCTATCTTACACTGCTGAGGAAACTATCAAATGATCAGTTTATTCACAATGCTGCAGCTCAAATTATTACTAAAAATACCATCAAGGAAAATATTAGCACATCCTGATCTAACTCTACTTGCTCCTGGTAGTACATTGTACTCGGTTTTAAAGTCTAGTATACATACATAACATCATTCACCGTCTCACTCCATCATGTTTGGCTGAATAGTTTACCATCTGTTCTCATACTCTCAACTTATGTTCTACATTCAAGCTCCTGTTAGATGTTCCTAAGGTCCAGGTCCGCCCTGCTTCTTTTGGAGGAAAAGGCATTTTCTTATGTAGCTACCAATGAATTAAATTTAGACTCAGTAGATTTCTTACTGACTCCTTTCTGGCTCTGTTTGAAAAGGCTTTAAAAACCTTTCTCTTCAAAATAGATTTTATTTTGTCATCCTCTCTCTTCTTTCATTGCTGGGTTTAAATAGCACCAAGAACCTTTGGTTTTTGTGCACTTAGAAATATCACAACAGAACATAACACAGCATCACAAATCATAACATAACTTTATGTAATGTAAAATGCTGTGTTGTAACATACAGTGACATTACGTTTTTGCCATGTTTCAATGAAGCATGCTTGGTGCTTGGGGCTGAGATATCGTGTGCTATAAGGATGTGCATTAATGTTAACAAAAAAGATAACCGCAGCCCTGAGCATGATTGTGGGCAGACAATCACTGGAGGTGGATTTGAGGCATGGATGGCTGTGGAGATCGGGCAGGCCATGACAATACCCTCCCCTAAAACAGCCCAGAGGAGGGGTTGGACTGGTCGAGGCTTAGCTGGATAGCGGGCATTAAAGGACTGAAGCAGGGAGGGGCATTGCAGAAATAGGGCAAGGGTTTCGTGGATCTCTCCTCAGGTCCAAACCCCTTCCACTCCACTGAATAGAACAGTTTTCCCTGCGTGCAGCAGTAATTGAGAATTGCTTTTACTTCAAATTCTTCATGACCAACAACCAATACTGGGGTGGGAGGAGCAGATGAGCGTGTACCTGGTCGATAGGGCTGGCGAAGGGAGGTGTGAAAGACAGGGTATATTTTTAGGGTAGGGGGTAACTTCAAATGTATGGCCACTGTATTGATGATATCAGTTATATATGGACCAATGAATCTGGAAATAAACTTTCTAAGGCAAGGTTCCTTGTAGAAAGCCATACCTTGTTGTTCACCTGATAGGCGGGTGCAGGAGCATGGTGCTTGTCAGCTGAATCTTTAAAGGATTATTTAGCTTGGGCCATGGTATAATGGGTTCTGTTCCAACCACTATGGAGGGTTGAATGAAGGTCATATGCTGCAGGCACCATGGAAGCAGATGTACAGTGTTCCCAGGGCTTTGTTATTGAGTGATAACCAGTCACACAGTAAAAGGGGGACATGCTCAGGGATATAGGTTCAGAATTATTATAGGCAAGCGCTGTGGCCCATTACCATTGTGACCAATTAGAGTCATTGTTCATACTTAATAGTACATGACATACTGTATATACTGTCCCAAGTTTTGTTTTGTTTTTCTGCTTTACCATCAGTTTGGGGGTGGTGGCTGTTGGAGAGGCAACCATCCATGTCTAAAGATGTACATAGTGCCCTCCAGAAGTAGGAAACGAGCTGGGTCCCTTGATCTGTGATCAAAACTGATGATAACCCATGTAAACAGACTATGGCTCTCATTATGACCCAGGCTGGCGGTTATTACATTCAGATTACGACCATGGCGGAGATAACTCCCATAGACAGCCAATGTACCACACCAACTGCCAGGGCGTTAACACCACTGACCACGGCGGTAACCAACAACAGCCAGGCGGAAGAGAAAGTACCGCCCACCATATTTTGACCCGGCAATCCGCCAGGATTTCCAGGATGGTACCAACACCATCAAAAGCCTGGCGGAAGCACATTACAGAAGAACAAAGATTCACCATCGGAGACACAGGGAAGAACAATGCGCCATGGAACCGGAACTGAAAGTCTTCCCGATGCTCATCTACGTCATGCTCCACCTGGAACACCAACCCCAACGAAGATGAAAACGGTGAGAATACCCGCCTAGCACACAAGGGAGGAAGGGAGGAAAACGAGAGTGACACACACAACACACACCCGACACACACACACCATACACACAACCAGCTGCAGACGATAAACAATGGCACACGATGCACGGCAGAATAATGCAAGGACAACAAGAATGCAGTAATGAGAATGCATTGATTGTAAACAGCTACCAAAAGAACCAATTGTACAAAAAACAGATATGTAGAAATGTACACAAAGGGCCCACATGGCCACAGGGCACAGTCCAAGGCCCAACTTGAATCCTGACTTCATCCATATAGAACTCTGCAGGGGAATCAGTGTGCAAGTGGGCAGGCACCTCAGGGGGATGTGGTGGGGGGCACCTCAGCCGAATACGGGAACAAGCCCACTGGTTCTGGAGGGGGCTCCATGCCCATTTCCCTCTGCTGGGGAGTACAAGGTCACAGTCTCTGGAGTGGGTGACTTTCCCACTGGTTCTGGAGGGGGCTCCATGCTCATTTCTCTGTGCTGGGGAGTGTAAGACCACAGACTCTCAGGTGGGTTAGTTTCCCACTGCTTCTGGAGGGAGCTCCATGCCCATTTCTCTGTGCTGGGGAGTGTAAGACCACAGTCTCTCAGGTGGGTGACTTTCCCACTGGTTCTGGAGGGGGCTCCATGCCCATTTCTCTCTGCTGGGGAGTGCAAGGCCACAGTCTCTGGAGTGGGTGAATTTCCCACTGGTTCTGGAGGGGGCTCCATGCCCATTTCTCTGTGCTGGGGAGTGCAAGGCCACAGTCTCTCAGGTGGGTGACTTTCCCATTGGTTCTGGAGGGGGCTCCATGCCCATTTCTGTCTGCTGGGGAGTGCAAGGCCACAGTCTCTGGAGTGGGTGAATTTCCCACTGGTTCTGGAGGGAGCTCCTTGGCCATTCTTCTCTGCTGGGGAGTGCAAGGTCACAGTCTCTCAGGTAGGGAACATGCCCACTGCTTCAGTAGGGGGCCCCTTGTACAGCAGTCCCTGGAGGGTGGCCACATGGCTTCCGCTGCTGGTGATGGCTGCACTGTGTCATCTGGAGGTGAGGGCTGCACTGTCTCAGCAGGTGAAGGTGCCTCCTGGGCAGCCTCTGCTGTAGGAATAGGATGTACTTCCTCAGCTGGCAGTTAGGGCCCTGTGACCACTGGTGGTGTCAGTGGGGTGTCACCCTGACAGCCTCTGCTGGAAGTGAGGGCTGCACTGTGTTGGCAGGTGGAGGTGCCTCCTGGGCAGCCTCTGCTGGAGGTGAGGGCTGCACTTCCTCAGCTGGTGGTGAGGGCCCCGTGACCACTGGTAGTGTCACCCTTAGAGCCTCCGCTGGAGACAAAGGCTTCTTCCCCTTCCTGGAAGGAGGCGTTGGATCCTTAGCCTTACTGGCAAGAGTCGAGGGCTTCTTCCCCTTCATGGCAGGAGGTGCGGGCTCCTTCCCCTTCATGGCAGGAGGTGTGGGATCCTTAACCTTTCTGGATGGTGGAGTGGGATCCTTCACTGACTTGCCACCACAACTAGGTGGTGCCACCACTGTCCGCATGGACTGTTTGGCTGAGATGCTGGCCTGGGTCATTGGGCACCTTCTCTTACGGGCAGGACGGGGGAGAAGTGGATGGGAAGAGGTCAAGTTGGCCAAGGAAAAGCTTCTTAGGGACGATGGGCCAGGATGAGGGAGGAAGGATGGGAGTGGAGTTTGAGGGAGTGGTTGTTGGAGGCGTATGTCTGCTAGACTTGGGCGCAGGTGCATGGCCAGTGTGCTGATGTGAGGTGGATGGCTGTTGGGTGAGTGAGTGCTTGCGGTTGGGGTTGAGGAGACTGGGACTGGGAAGTAGTAGCTGGAGGGGAGACGGTAGGAACAGGGACAATGGCTGACATCAGAGAGGAGGCCAGATCCTGAATAGATCTCTGTTGGGCCGCCAATCCACTGTGGAAGCCCTCCAGGAATTCATTGCATTGCTGCATGTGGGGTGCCAGCCCCTGGATGGCATTTACAATGGTTGACTGGCCTACAGAGATGGATCTTGGGAGGTCAATAGCCTCCTCACTCAGGGTGGCAGGGCTCCCTAGGGCAGGACCTGAGGTGCCTGGGGTGAAGGAGATGCCCACCCTCATGGGCAACTTGCTGAGGGGCTACTGGGAGGGTAGTGCTGGTACGTTGGGGTGATGGCTGTACCTGCAGCTGGGGTGGTCACAGAGGTGTCCACCACCACCAGGGAGCTTCCATCAGAAGAGGTATCGGAGTCTGTGTTGTCCCCTCCTGTCTCCGCTGTGTTGCTCCCCTCGCCCCCGTCCCATTGGTTCCCTCGGCATCAGTGGACTCTGCCTCCAGGGTTCTGTGGGATGCAGCTCCCTCTGTCGCCGGTGCCCCTGCTTCTCCATCATATGATGCACACGTGGACAGGATGTCTGAATAAAAAAGGGGGGTAGAGAGACAAAGAAAACACTAGGTCAATTACTGCATCAACTCCAGAGTTGGCAAACACAGCACCGTCACACCCAAGGATCAGGCCTGAGCACTATGCATTACATTGCCAGTAATTTGGCTAGATGCCATGGCAGGATGAGGGCCACACACCGCCAACTGCACGCCTCCTGGGACCCAAAAAGCCCTGACTGACATGGAATGCTAAAAAGCTAGCTTCCCTGCATTTGCCATACACCCATTACCCTTAAGCTGGATCAGGCTGCAATGTCTGTCCTGGCATCGGGGCACCCACTAACTCACATCCACCACCTGGATCCCATGCCACCTACCAATTATTGTAGTAATGCTCACTGTACTCACCCCCTTGTGTCTGCTGTGGTGCCCTCAAGCACCCATCAAGCTCTATGTAGGCCACCAACAGGATGCGGGCCATCAGGGGGGTCAGGTTCCGAGGGGCACCCCTTCTTCGTTGGGACGCCATCCCCAGCTGGGCCTCCGTAGTCTTCTGTGCACAGCATCTCAAGTCCTCCCACCTTTTCCGACAGTTGTTGCTCCGCTTGCCATAGACCCCCAGGGTCCGCACATCCTTGGCGATGGCACGCTAGAATCCCTCCTTTTGATGGGCATTGACCTTCAAAGGTAATACAGACAGGAGGACACCATAACACATACAATCCAGCCTGTCACAGATATGGCCCACTAATCCCGTTTCCGTCACCATCAGCTGGTGCACACCCACCACAAGACATCCATCAATAACACAATGCTTGCACACACATCTCCATGCATCCTTCCCACATGCATCATGCCCAGGGTGTACTCACCTGTTGGTCTGAAGGCCCATACAGCAGTCCATACTGGGGTGGGACCCCATCCACCAAACGCTCCAACTCCTCCGAAGGGAAGGCAGGGGCCCTTTCCCCGGTCACACGGGCCATGGTAGGTTCCAGACCCAGATCACAGCAGCACACGCAGTGTAGGTGTTCTCTTGTTGAAGGTCAGGAAACAAGTGAAAATAAGATAGAAAATGGCAGTCATGTCCACAGGGGTGTACACCGTCACCGCCAGTACTGATCCCATTGGCCACTGTATTCCATAGAGACCCATATTATCCATTGAAGAATTGAATGGCGGTGCAAGACCGCCTTCCGCCACGACCCCCAAACGTCTGTGGAGTTACCTCACTTCCACCAGTCCCTACGTACAGGAAAGGCGGTCGCCATTTCATGGTGGCGGACAATGGTCAAATCAACCTTAACTACGTCACAGCCTAGATTAGCAAATACCTCGCCATTCCCACTGTCCCATCACATAAATGCACTATGTACACTGAGGTTGGGTTTCCATTGTTCAAATTGTGACAGCCTTCACTCTTGTGTCCCTTAGATACCTAGTGGTGCAGAAAAATAGGAAAAGGAGACAAACCGCTATGTACAGACCCCTTGTGGACTTGCCTACACTGGAGGACAGGCACATTATACTCATCTATAGACTGGACAAGGCCACAATCACAGAGCTGTGCGCCCAATTGAAGCCTGACCTGATATCTGCCATCCATCATCCAACTGGGATCCCCCCTGTTGTGCAAGTGCTATCAGTACTCCGTTTCCTGGCAACTGGTTCTTACCAAGTGACAGTGGGCTTGGCAGCAGGAATGTCACAGCCAATGTTCTCAATCGTGCTGGCAAGGGTTTTGTCTGCCCTGGTGAAACAGATGTGCAGCTCCATAGCTTTCCTCAGGAGGAAGATCGGGCCACTGTGAAGGCTGGATTCTATGCAATGGGACATATATCCAACATTGTTGGGGCCATTGATGGTACACATATTGCGTTAGTCCCCCGCCAGAATGAACAGGTGTTCAAGAATCATAAGAGTTTCCACTCACTGAATGTGCAAATGGTGTGCCTGGCGAACCAGTACATTTACCACATCAATGCTAAGTATCCTGGGTCGGTACATGACGCCTTTGTTATGAGGAATAGCAGCATCCCAAATGTGATGGCCCAACTACAGAGGCACAGGGTATGGCTAATGGATGAGACATGGTCCCCAACCACTGTAGGTTAGTGTATGCCTTCAGGTGTCATCCCCATATCATTGTGTGAGGCTAAATGTTGTCCCTCAATACTTGCAGGTGACTCTGGCTACCCAAACCTACTGTGGCTGCTGACCACTGT
This sequence comes from Pleurodeles waltl, assembly GCF_031143425.1. Classification (NCBI taxonomy): domain Eukaryota; kingdom Metazoa; phylum Chordata; class Amphibia; order Caudata; family Salamandridae; genus Pleurodeles; species Pleurodeles waltl. The sequence continues at coordinate 794,324,358 of NC_090437.1, read as the reverse complement.
GAGGAATGACCGGGCAGAGGATGAGGAACGTAATAATGAGGCACATGGGCAATCCAGAAGGATCATCGAGAGGACCTTCGGGCTCCTGAAGGCGAGGTTCAGGTGCCTCCATCTGACAGGTGGATCCCTGTGCTACTCACCCAGGAAGGTGTGCCAGATAGTAGTGGCATGCTGCATGTTGCACAACCTGGCCCTCAGACGGCATGTACCTTTTCTGCAGGAGGAGGAGACTGGAGATGCCCATGTGGCAGCAGTGGACCCTGAGGACAGTGAGGATGAGGATGAGGACAACTGAACATCAGTTATACGTCACAGGTGAGACAGTGCAACTGACCATTCCTCTGACTATTGATGTTTTCTGTGTGGCTGTAGCATGATGGCATTAACTTTAATTGCATCTCAACTTACTGTCACCTATGGCTTGTCATTTTACAGATGTTGTGAGATGACAACTGTGTACTGATGTGATGAGTACAGACAGCTACAGGTCATTACTTCTGTGCTCTCACAGTGTTCAGATCATTTTCACTAGATGTGACTGTTTCCATAAATGCACATTTTCAACACATACAATAGTAGTAGTCAAGTTGTGTTCAAGGGTGTTTATTGTAGTGCTATGAAATTGATGGAAAAGTGTAATAGAATGGGGTGATGATGAAGGAAAGTCCAGGATGTTGTTCCAGTCTGTTTGTAGCACAGGTGCAGTGTCCAAGGGGCCATAGGAAGGGAGCAAAGGCAGTTCAAAGTGGACAAGGTGACAGAGTGGTACTCAAGGGGGACAATCAGGTGAGTCTCCTTTCCTGGTGGTGGCCTTGGCAAGTATCTCTGGCTTCTGTCTGGGTTGCAGGGTGGTTCATCTTCTACAGGGGGAGGGGTGCTAGTGGCCTGTGGGTCCTGTGGCGGGGCCTCCTACCCACTAGCTGTAGCAGAAGGGGAGGGCTGGTCAATGGACTGGCTAGTTGTAGGGGCACGCTGGTGTGTTGTTGCTTCCCTCATGATGTTGGCCATATCTGCCAGCAGCCCTGCTATGGAGATCAAGGTGGTGTTGATGGCCTGCAAGTCCTCCCTGATCCCCTGATACTGTTCCTCCTGCAGCCTCCTGTTCTACTGCACGTTGTCAAAGATCTGGCCCATAGTGACCTGTGAATGTTGGTAGGCTCCCAGAATCGCGTGAGTGCTTCCGGGAGAGTTGTTTCCCTGGGCCTGTCCTCCCCCTGCCACACAGCATTCCTCCCAGTGTCCCTGTTGACCTGTGCCTATGTCCCCTGAACAGTGTGCCCACTGCACTGACCCCAGGTCCCTGATTGTCTTGGGGCTAGGTGTGGCCTGGGGTCCCTGTACAGGTGGGCACACTGCTGATTGACGTGTCCTGAGGACAGAGGTGTGGGCACGCTGGGTGGGTGCTGTGGTGTTGGATACTGATGGGGAGGCTCTGTGGTGGACTATGAGTGGACTTTCCAGTAGCCCCTGATGGGCCAGATCTTGAAGTCCAGAGTTACTGTCATCACTGGGTGCATCTTCTGTTGGGGTACTGGATAGTCGTGGCACATCCTCTCTGCTGGGATTGGCTGTGGCACCTGTGGGGATGTAAGTGAGGTATTATGCTTCATGTATGAGACATATTGTACATCCCTGGCTTCCCCTCTATTGTTGCTGTTGCTCTGCCACCTTTGTTTGTGTATGGTGATGTATTGTGGGATTGTTAGTTTGCCTATGCTGTGCATGCTTTAGTGATTGGTGTCCATGCATGGCTGGGAGGGCTGTCCAAGCATTGGTATGGAATGCCGGATTTGGCATTGAGGTTACTCATATGTGTAGGTGAAGTGTGTGGGATGTAGTGGAGTGATGGGAGTGAAGGTGGGGGGTGTGATGGCATGCAGGTATGGGGGAGGTAAGTAGTAAATGTTGATTCACCAGTGTCCAGTCCTCTGGCTACTCCAGTGAGTCCCTCAGGATGCAGTAATGCCAAGACTTGCTCCTCCCATGCTGTGAGCTGTGGGAGAGGAGGTGGGTGTCCACCGCCAGTCCTCTGTATGGTGAGCTGGTGCCTTGCTGCCATGGAACATACCTTCCCCCATAGGTCGTTCCAACTCTTCCTGATGTCGTCCCTTGTTCTTGGATGTTGTCCCACGGCATTCACCCTGCCCACGATTCTCCACCATAACTCCATCTTCCTGGCAATGGATATTTGCTGTACCTGTGCTCCAAACAGGTGTCGCTCTACCCTGACAATATCATCCACCATGTCCCTTAACTCCTCATCAGTGAAACGGGGGTGCCTTTGTGGGGACATGGGTGTTGTGTGATGTGTGTTGGTGAGAGTGTGTTGAGTAATGTGGTGGGGTGTGTGATGTGGGGTGCATGAGGGATGTGTGGGTGTATATGGTGTGTGTGTCTAGTTGTCTTTGTGCGGTTTGTGTCAATCTCCTGGCAGTAACTGTTGTTTGTAAAGGGTTGTGGGCAATGTGGGTATGTGTTTTATGGTGCTGTGGGTGGGTGGGTGTGGTGTGTGTATAAGTGTCAGGTGTGTGTTTTTAGTATTGGCCAATGTAGTGTTGTTTTGTATGTAGGTGTCCATTCTGAGGGCAGGGGTATGTACCGCCAATGGTTTACCTCCATTAAATGTCCACCGTGGTGATTCGTGGGTCATAATGTGGTGGGCATTGTTCTGTTGACGTAAAAGTATGGGTGTTGGTTCCACCACGTTCGCACTGACCTTTTGGCTGGTGGATTTGTGTATGTTGCTGTATTCTATCGGATTGGTGTGTGTGTGTGGCATAATATGGGGAACGGATATTTACCACTGTGGCGGTATGTTGGCAGTCGTCACGGAGGGGTTAACTGGGATTTACCGCCAACATCATAATGAGGGCCTATGTGTGCCAGAAAGATGGTAGCCAATTCAGTTGCTGTGGGTATATGGGTTAAGGGTATAAATTGGGACATTTTGGAGAAATGATTGACTACTGAAAGAACAGTTGTATGACCAAGGTTTTTTTTGGGTAACTCCACAATCAGATCCATTGACACAGTGTGCCAGGGTGGGTTTGGGTGGTAACGGGATTGGGTGTAATAGGCCACTAGGAGTTGTGTGCTGTGTTTTGCTCTGAGTACAAGTGGCACAGGTAGTGACATACTGATGTGTATCTTTAGACATAGGGGACCATCAAAAGTCATACAGCAGTAGTTCCAGAGTCTTGTGTATGCATGTGTGTTAACCAGCACACTGTCATAATATAACTTTAAAGCTTGCAATTGAAAAGTTTGTGTAGATAAGTACAATTTGTCACATATTTTGAGAAGGCCATCTTGATGTATTGCTTGCCACGTACACAATGTCTTAGACCTAATTTCTCTCCTTAGGTCGTCCAAAAAGTCTGAGGTTACTATAGGCCCTTGAAAACAATGTGGCACTAGGACAGGTATTGGAGTAGCTGCTTTTTCTGGCATCTCTCAATCCCAAAGGTGTGATAAGGCATCTACCTTGGTGTTTTCTTTACCTGAACAATAAGTGATTCTGAAGTTTTCTAATCATCACCGCTTCAGACCCTGACCAAGTGATAAGCCCCTCGCAACTCTAGCATTGTATAGATTACTGCCTTCTTCACTTGATCTTACAAACCCGGTATCAATGGTAGTTGGTATACATTTTTTTACTGTGATGCCATTTAGGGCATGGTAATCTATACAAGATCTAAGCTCCCTACTTTTTGGGAAACAAAGAAGAGTGGTGAGGAAACTGGTGATGTTGAGTGTCTAATAAAACCATTCGAGAGGTTTTCATCAAGGTATCATCCCAAATGCTCCATTTCCTTCTCAGTTAATCCATACACCCTATTACAGGGTAGTTTTGCCCCCAGAACTATATGTATTTTGCAGTCAAAGCTGCGATGTGGGGGAAGGTGTTTGCTTTTGGCTTGCCAAATACTTCGCCAAGTCTATATTTGCTTTGTGGATACCTTTGATCACAGATATACTTTTAGTAATGTGCTGATTGTGGGTTGCAATGAATTGCCATTGACTGCACCCTGATGGGTAACAATGCTTCAGTGTTGTGAATCTAGGGTAACTATTCTGTGTTCCCAGTCAATTTGATGCTTATGTTGTATTAGCCCGGGAAGCACTAAAATGAGGTGGAACTGTGGCACGTCTACAAGATCAAAATATATACATTCTCTATGGGAGGTCTTGCATATCATAGTCAAAGGTTCTGTGGTAAGCTGGATAGGGACTGATTTAACTCCTTTCCTTCCACTGCTGTTACTATTTTGGGTGTTTCCTTTTTTTGTGTCTCAATTCCTAAGGTGGTAAGAAACTGTGTATCAATAAAATTACCGGAAGCTCTGGAATCGATCAGAACCTCTACCTGCCACTTTTTTCCTGTGACCAAACACAAGGTTACAGGGTTAGTGAGATGATGGTGCATTGCACAAGAAGAGTTATTAAAAGCCAGAATAGGAAATACACTTTATGGGTAGACCTCCTGGCCTATCGAGTTGACTCATTTTCTGTCAGTTCGTTGACCATGTCTGGGGCAGTAGTGGACCCACCCTTCAGGTTCTTAGACGTTGTGGGTCAAGAGGGACACTCCTTGATGAAGTGGCCTGTTGTACCACAATATAGGCATTGGTACAATTCCCTCCTCTTCTCCTTTTCTTCCTTCATAAGGGCCTCCCTAATCCCCCCATTTGCATAGGTTCCACCTCATTTTCCAGGACATCATGGTGGTTTGGATTTGGGCTTTTCTCAGAGCACTATGGGCCATATTTATATGGCCCTAGCACCACAGGAGGGTCACTTTTTGTGATGCCCCTGTGGCGCTAAGCACAGCGCTGTATTTACAAGGTGGCATTAAGCCCCTTTTTGTGGCTTAACGCCACCCTGTAAATAAGGCCCCTTCCCATGCAGCACTGTGTGTGGAAGGGGCGTGTAATGGGTGTTGCTGTGGGCGTGCTACAGCAACACCCATTGCATTTTGACGTTGCCTCAGATTTATTAAATCACGTAAACCGGAGGCAGCGGCAAAATATAACACCACCCCCAGGGGTGGCGTTAGCAGGGTGCAACGAGGAGGAATACTTTTATTCCTCCTTGTTTTTTGCTTTTTCTATGTGTGCTGCATTCTGCTGCACGCATAGGAAAAGCTGAATGCCAGAAATGATTGTTTATGTGCGGGAAAATTTGTCCCTTCCTGCACATAAACAATCATATGAAAATTAGTGATTGTTTATTAGCAGGAAGGGACACCTTCCCGCACATAAACAATCACACCCATCAACACAGATATCCTTGCACAATGGTGCAAGGATGCCTCCATTGGTTCTGACAGCTAAATGTATTGCCAGCGCAGGGAGAAATGCAGGGGTGCACCATATTCCCTTAAACACGGCGCATCCCTGCATTTCTAAAGTGACGCAGCTCTGCCAATTTTGGTGCAGCACTGCGCTGCGCCACATTTAGTTACATTTGGCCCTATATACCTATTGTCTGCGGTTCTCCCTTTTTCTGATTGTTACTCCAGAAGCAGGTGATTTAATTGAACTATTAATTCTATGAAGTCTGCTACATCCTCAGGTGGGTCTACAATCTGCGAGTCTTTGAGTTCATTCCAAAGCCCTCTATAGAAGAGCCATATTCTTTTGACTTCTGGACAATTTGTCTCTACAACTAGGTGATTCAAAGTGGCAATATAATGTATTAGCTCTCAGGAACCCTGCTTTCAACTTAACAGCTTGTTCTCGACAGCCTGCACGAATGTGTGCCATGCAAACAATTTACGTATAGCTTCCTTAAGATCCACATAATTGTAAAATAATGGATCATCTTGATCCACTAAGGGGATGGGCCATTGAGATGCATTGCCGCCAAGTATGACAGAATGAAGGCTACTCTAAAAGCATCATCAGGGAAGGATGTTGGGTGAGCCATGATCTGTGAATGGTATTGAATCATAAATATGGCAAAATTAGTGTTGTGACCATAGAAACAAACTGGTGGAGCTAGGATTATCGGCACCTGAACTTGAGTTGTTCCGCCAGAGACAGAGTCAAGGGAAATGGTTGTGTCTGGTGACACATGAGAGGTAGGTGATTTAAGACTTGGTTTCTCCCTGGGTTGGGTTGGAGGTGGTGAAGTCCAAGGATAACCTACTTTAGGCTTGTGCAGTTGAGTTTGCAGAGCAGTTAAATCTTGTGTAAGGCTCAGTTTCCTGCTTGCATGGCAGATATATCCCGTAGTGAAACGTCTTGAGACTCCATAACATCTGGGCAAAGCAAGCACCTTGGGCTTTGCCTTTTGTCAGATCAGAAAGCTAGGCTCTTTCCTGGTAAGCCCCACAATGTGCCTTTGCAGAGATGATAGTGACTTCCCTCCTGCTCTCCAATCGTCCCTACCTGAGCCTTAAATATACTGCAAACAGAGAGATTAAAACGCTGGAAGGAGGCCTGTTCTGGTTGGTGCTCTTCTGTTGACAGCCGTCAACCTTGAAAATAGAGTGGAACTAGAGTTATTTCCAAGATAGTCCTGTATTACCTCCCCACTACCCACTTGCCACCCTGAATTAGTTATTGATTAAATGAACTATTGAGGATCTACCTGTGATGCAGCGGAGAGATGTGTAGGCCTTAAGTGTACTTGTGTGTGAATGTCTCAGATCTTCCGGTGACCAGCGCTGTCAGTCCACCAGTTTCTGCAGTGTAGGTTACCAGGTGTAAGTAGAATACACATGAACAAAGATTAGTGACATTCCTTGTGAACTTAACTTCTAGTAATGCAAAGCATTATCAATGTAGTCACAATTTCTATGATTACTGTTGGACCTGGCCCTTTTTGCAGGGTCATCCCCAAACCTTTTGCCTTCCTCCTACTATTTTTTCTGACCTCTTGTTGTTGGCTCTAGGATCACTGCTGATCACTGCTAAGTACAGGTGCTCTCCCTTCTAAACATTGGTTTGATTGGCTCACATTTATGTGCACATTTAATTTACCTTTTGGGCGGGATATCCCTCCCATTTGGGACTGAGTAATCCCCTTCGCCAAACTCGTAATCAGGCCCTATGTTTGGAGAGAAGGGTAAAAAGAGACTTGAGAACTTGGAGGGGCTCACATAATGATTGATTGCTCAGAGCACAATTGCCCAACAGCAGGCCTAACAGCCTTCTAAGGTATGTGAGCACAGTGGCATAAAATAGTTAGGGAGATTAATAACTCATCAGCCAGCACAATAGCAATGAGTCTAATAACAAAAATATATAAATAGGTTATAGAAAGGGATTAGATTATTTTATTATAACTAGTATGAATGGATATCTTGTGTAAAATGATTTTGGATTGTCTATTGTTCATATTATCATATGTAATAACTTACCACAATAATCACTATTATTCTGTTACATATGTTTTTTGCAAATAATTATTACCTTTTTGTCTAAAATGCCATCGCTGTGCGTCTACACTATTTCCAAGGGCTAGGTAGAGGGTTCATGCATCTTTATATAAACCTTGCAGATGGGATCCCAGTCAGAGCAGGACCACCATAAAGAAACATGTTCAGTGATTTCCTGAAAAGATTTGTGTCTCTGGTAGGCGAGTAGCCGTAGGGACGAGACATTTTAACTTTGGCTGCATCATAACACTAGCCAGAGGTAAACTGGTTGAGAACGAAATTGCTTAATTAAAAGGCAAGTGCAACTAAAATATTGGTGGTGCTGCAGCAGTCAATCACAACTCAGACTGCCAAGGCAGGTCAGACGTTTTTTGAATGCACTAGAAGCTTGCTGACCTGCACCACAAACACTAGGGTTGGGCTGGGAACCCAAGCACCCTGGAACATTTTGTCAGACTAGACCATAGTGAACAAGCCTGACCACTAGAATGGGACTTGGGGGGGTTCTCCCCACCCCGAAGTAAATTTAGGAACAAACGGCAAAAATGCTGCATTCTATAACACATTTTTCATTATATATTTAATTGTATTTGTGAAGACTTCACAGTGCACCAGGATACAGAAATCTTCATTGGGGCTCTTCAATGATTACCTCACAATCACCCTCTAAACAATGCCTCACATCTCTCCATAGTCCCTCTCTATGTGCTATTTTAGAGGAGTCAAAACTGCGACTAGACAAAACTCCATCTCTCTCCAGCAGGCACATCATTCACTGAAATCATCTTAGCACTTGTATTGTTGCCTGAAAATTGTTGGATATACAAGGAACCGCAGTGCTTGTAAAACTGAGGCATTGCCACAAACCCAACCCCCCTAGTAACAAACGCCTCCGGGGAAAATGCCTGATGCAGCCAGTCTGGCCTTGAAAAACACCTCCAAAAATCATTTGTTGCCAAGGCCTCCTTCAGGAAAGGTTCATGCCAGATGAGTAGGAATCATCATCTGTCGTCAGTACTTTGTGAAGGGCCTCACACACAGACTACCTCTCATATATAGAGTCATACAAATGGAGAGTACAATAAAAGTATCAACTGTACAAGGGTTCAAAGGTGAAGTCTAACTCAAGCAGTGAACTTTATAAAAGCAATGTGCCTCTTTCACAAAGAGACCTCTTTTAGATACTGGGTTAAGATTTACAAACATTTTACATCTAGCTTGCATCACTTTTTTGACACAGACCCTATACAAAATCTATTTTGGTACTTACAAAGCAATGCAAATGATATGTGTTGGTTTGTAATAAAAAAAGTAACTCAAGGCAGCACATTGTGCTTGTTGGTGGGTCATTAATTGTGTGGCCTGCACAAGTACTGGGTCTGCACTCGACCACCACTGGGAACCAAACACCCCATTGTAGTGCTTGGCTCTCTTAAGGAAGTGTTGCAGGGGAGTCCAAGGATTACTTAAGGGAGGCAGTGTGGGATAGTAATCCCCATTCATGAGCACACAAGAATAAGACTCAATAAATGATTGTCCAGTCTGTGCTTTTTCTTTTGGTAAAGAAAAAGTACATTTATTACACCCACACTACTCAATACTATGAAACAATTTACAAATATACACAAGTTGATGGAATTACTTTTGGATGACATTGTGTAATCATTCTTGTCTCTCCTGAGGGGAGATAGGAACCAAAACCTACCTGGTAGAACATTCACTTGCAGTCCAATGCAATATTTGACTTTAACTTGGGAGTGAGAGCACCTATTCCTGGCAATAAAGTACATATTTTTTGGTGGCAGTCAGCTCAAATAAGCATGAACAAGAAGCAGGTATAGGCATGTTGGAATAAGTTGTGCTGTTACAACTACTCTCAGGTGACTCTCAATGTGATCAGTCTAACCACACCCCTAAAGGGTTTGGACAAAGGTTAATCTTAATCCACATTGAAGCCTTCAACATAACCATAGGGTACAGTTGACACAGTCCCTAAATGACATCACTTGGTTGTTAAACATTGTGCAGTACCATCTTTCACACCTTAAAGGTGCTTTTTTATATGACCCTTCACAAGTCATACCATTGGCCTCAACACTGTGACCACATGTTTTTAAAAACGCATTTAGCATAACATGCTATCATTAGTACCATAGTACCTAAATGACATCATTACTGTAAAAACACCTGCAATTTTAGCCTTTGACCCCTAGAGGGTGTTTACCATTATAACAATCCTGTTGTTATCACAATTCAGGTCACAGGAACTGTAGCCATGATCTTCACCCCTAGAGGGCGCAGCTCCACCACTGCAGAACAAAAGTTTCAGCTTGAACTTTGTTAAAGACATGTTCGAACCCCAGGGGGAGTTAACATTTTAAAGTCCCAGCCAACATTGGGTGGGGACACAAAACTTTCTGTTGGGGGAGGCTGAGCTGCTCCTGCAGCTCCCCCTGTCCATTGGCTTTCTGTTGGTGGTGATCCCATCTTCCTAGGGCCACCACAAGCTGAGTAAGGGGCCAAAACGTTGTGCTTCACAAGGCATTATGAGGAGCTCCCTCGGCGCGTCCATTTTTAATGAGTGGCTCTCTGTTTGTGTTGGGTAGAACCACTTTACTTTGTTTTTCATTTTCGGCATGCAGCCTTGCGTTGTATTATTCTTTCTCCAGAGGTGTCCAGTCTCAACCGGACACCCCTGTGATGCTGCCTCATTGGAGGGCAGCTCGGGGAGCCACCCCTGGCAGCCCTCATCTTTGGGGTGTCCAGTCCCACCTGGACACCCTCTACATCAGGTAGGTGATGTTGGAGAGTGGCACAGAGAGCCCACCCCCGGCCGCTCCAGCTGGTTCTCCACACGGGCAGCCCCTGGGGGTGCTGCTGTGGGAGCTGGTACTCCTGACCTTGAAGGCCTGCCCGCTTCAGTGGGCAGACTCTGGTGAGGCAGCCAGGGGACAGGCCACTTGGGGGAGGTACGCTGGTACTCCCAGCCTCTCATCTGGTGTCTGTCCGCTCTTGAGGGGTGACGTGATGTTGGCAGCACCTCACCTGGCTGCCTTGGGGGGGTGTAACAGCACTCCCACTCCTGCATCTTCACCGGAAGCGCACAGCGCTCTGGGGCTTGTTCTTCCTTGCAGGGCCCTGGGATGGGGTCCATGGCCCCTTCAGCCATTTTCATGGGGGTGCAATGGTGGCCCTCAGCTTTGCTTCTGCGTGGGTTCCAGGGATGAGGTCTGGGGCCCCTTGACAATTTTCATGGGGAGCGTGATTGCGCTCCAGCTTCTTCTTCCACTGCTGGTCCTGTCCTCAGTGGCAGCCATCTTCGTGGGGTGCAACGGCATCCCCTAGCTTGCCTTCTCTGTGGCGCCCCAGGATGGGTTCAAGGGCCCATTCCAGCACCTTCAAAGGGGAGGTGACGGTGCCCTCAACTTTGCTTGAGGCCTGCGGCCCTGCCCACAAATTGACCAAAAGCACAACAGCACTCCCTGCCATTGCTTCTTTGTGGGGCCCCAGGATAGGGTCTGGGGCCCCTCCTGCCCATCTTCAAGGGAGTGTGAGGGCATTCCCTCACTGGTGCCATTTTCAGCGGGGACGTGTGATGATGCTGCCCAGCTCCTAGTTTCTTTGGGGACAGCCACCAAGCCATGGCCCTCCCCAGGGGCACAGTCTGCAGCAGCGGCGAAGAACCACACGCTTCGCCTCTTGCTCCTGAAAGGTCAAAGATCTTGGACCTTCTCATCTTGATATCTTGGGCCTCATTGGGCTGTTTTTGATGATTTTGGTGTAATTTCACTCCTGGTGGCGAGCCCTTGCCACCAGGAGCACTTTCTTTAGGCATGCCAAGAATTCTCCCCACACAGCCCTCCCAAGGGTGCACACATGTGTGCACACATGAACATGTGTAACCAGCACTGGGCCTCCTACTCTTGCTGCATCACAGCAACCTTTGCATACAAAGGCAGCACCGGCAGTAAACACACACAATGCATTTTAACATAAGATTGCTGTAGGTGAGTCCCAAACTATGAAGCTCCCTCACAGCAAAAGGTCAAAAACCAGGTGATCCAAAAGTGAAAAATCAGGGTGGACCAGTTAGTCAGAACCATCCTCCCACACTGCTGTCTTGCATTACTTTGCATCAGGGAGGTGTTCGATGCATGGTGCATGGGTGTTCCTGTGCAGCTACCCATGGACTTTGATACAGACCTATCTTTACAAAGGGTTGTAGACATGGGTTTGCATCAAAATGGGAGACTGTCTGAGGCTGGCGTAATGAGGAGAAATATCTTTCTCATTCTTCAGTCTTTGCATTTTGCAGCACACATGAAAGAGGAAAAATCCTGAAAGGAAAGTTTCTGTGCAAGAAGGTACCCCGTACTGCACAGAAACAAACTTGTTCATAACGCAGGGACCTTTGCACTGCCATGCACAGTTTTTTCCTCACAAATTTCACTGCAAATGTTACTTTGATATTATCAATGATGCTATCAAATATGTCAGGATATGTTGCAATATGTGGGGTAACTAGTAGTGCATGGCGAGGGTGCGAATTATGGGTACCCTAGGCCATGATTTATTGCTACTTGAAATAACTCTAACTGCTGAATTTCTATGGTTTTGTATGTTTGAAATGTGAGCCTAACTCTGACATCCCTGTAACCTTTGTGATTTTTAAGTGAATTTCTATGTGTGGAAAAACTGGTCGGATTACAGAAGCCCCTTAACTTTTTGCCCCCATTTTTCACTTATGTTGGTATTTTTCTGACTCTAATGGTGTCCTGGGCCCTGCTAAACAGTCCCAGGGCCTGTGCTCTGAATAAAATGATTATGCAAATTAAACTAATTATAATTGACTGTGTCAACCTACCTGTAAGTCCCTAGTACATGGTAGGGCATGTAGGTTTAGCGACCCCAGATTTGGTAGTGCACCAAAATGTGCACTGCTGTGGTGCCCAGGGTAATTTTAAAGGCAGGCCTGCCTTGCTGGCTGCTTTTAAGTTAAAGTTAACCCCAAACTCGATTTTGGAATTAGAAGTACTTCCAAAGTCTTAAACGACCTTATTTTTATATATCAGTCACCCCTAAGGTGTGCCCTAGGTGCCCCCAGGGTTCGCTGCAGTGTAACTATAAGCAGAGACTTCATAAAAGATGTTTTATAAGCCCTAGGGAGGGAACAATAGCAACATTTGTTTCCCCCGTATTGTGGTGAATGGGCTCCAGAGGCCATTAATTAATAAAGTCTCAAAATAAGCTACATATTTCAAGTTTTGTACAAGCGTATTGTTACAATAAGTCCAACAACTTGCCATTGTTGAATTTAATATAAGTAACTCAGGGAGAGAGTTTTAGAACTCTACCTGCAAGTTGCAACTTCAGCCCTGTAGTGCCCTTCTCTGATTGGCCAGCCTCTGTCAGCCTGACCAGGCTGCCTTGATGAGGAGTGAAGTGGCCTTGGCTGAACACAAAGGAAGTACCTGAGGGAGGAGAACTGCCTCAGCAGATGGTGAAACAGGATGGGGGAAAGCTGCCAAACTGTACTTCAAAAAGGACGGAAGGACATTTGGCCAGCAAGTGGACCTCCCCCATTTCCTGCAAAACCAGACAGCCAGGTGCCCTCTGATTACATTAGGAGAGGCATGGAAAGGGGTGTGTTAAGGGATCTTTTCTCACACCAGTGGGTGGGCGCCGCCAGTAATAAACCTATGAGACTGAAATTTTGCCATCTTGGATTTTGGTAGAATGTTGCTCCCTGGGATTAATTTTTGGCACACTTCCCAGGAAGTAGTCGCTCAAGAGGGTGGTGGCCTGCACGTGGTTGGTCAAAAGCCCCCCACCCCTGCTTTCCACCCCAGGAGCAAGGATAACATTGGCAGACCTGTACCCCCACTTCTGATCCCTACAAGGAACAAGACAAAGAGGATGAAGGATTATCCGGCTGGACCCCTGACCTGCACCTGCACACTGCACTCTGAAGGATTGCACCAGTTGCACACTTGGGCTTCGCCACTAAAAGGATTTTGCCTGTCTTCAATTGCTTCAAGAAGGGACTCACTATTTGCTACTGGTTGAAAATAGCTGGCCAGAGTCCCCTGCCTCAAGCAATATGCATAATAGCTCTGATGCTTTCCAATGTTCTTCTCTTTGCTGCATGTAACGGGCAACTCTGATTATAGCATATATGTTCTGAAGTGCCCTTGTAATAAATTTGATATGGGCAGCACTATACATGCAGCAAAGAGAAGAATATTAGAACACAAGAGAGCTATATTACATAATGACAAATCATATCCAGTGGCACAACATTTTAAGGAGCATCATGACCAGAACATCAACAACTTGAAATTTGTAGTTCTACACAGGATTGTCTTGAATGAAAGGAGGGGAATAAAACCCTGGAATGAAGGAAGTTGGAATCTAGACTGATTATTGATTTGTATAACCTGCATTTTATAGGATTGAATAAAGATGAGGAATTAACAATTCATCTATCATAGTAGTGTCTGTCTCTCGGATATAGAAACACGTTCTGTGTTATTGATTTTAATTATGTGTGTGTGTATAATTCACAGATTTTAATATTTTGTAAAGGTGCAGTGCACTAAGATCGGATGGACTTTATGAACGGCTTCTAGCATATGAATGGACAACAGAGATAAAAGTAAAAAAGCAATTGTATCCTTTAGGAAGCCCACTTGGGCAAGAAAATGGAGTAAGATGCACAAATAATGTAAAAAAATTAAATACATAGTATAATATTATGAGGTACAAAGTTGAAATAATGGATGAGTAGGAAAAGGCCAGGCGATGGAACCCACTGGGGTATGATTGTTGTTATGAAACATTAGGGATGTTATTCCTAATAGTACTGATATGTGTATAATTATTGTTATGACATTGAATGTTTGCTGATTACCTACAAAATATGTCTAAAATAGTTTAAAATGGTATGTTAAGAGATAGGATGCCTAATTTAAATGGATAAATTGCAGCAATAGAACCCACTTGTTTGTTTTAAATGTGTTGAGGATTCAACATGTATGATTGTGGTATCGGCCATCTTTAGAGAAATGTGAATTGTCCGTTTTTTGTGCTAAATGTTAAATGGAGATATATCCCACTAATGTTCGATTAACTTCGAAGGATAGGAGTAGACCTGGGAGGATGCTCGATGTAATTGTAAAACACGTTCTAAGATGGCCGACACTTCGGAACAGCGAAGCAACCTTTGAAAGTCCATCATTGATGTTAACTGTTTTGTAGAGAATCACGGTGATGTAATATAAATGGAATTATTGGAATTTGGAGTACCGGTGAACAAGGAAACAGAGTTTCCCGAAATGAGTTGGGTGTGGATGTTGCCATTAGAATAAACATTTCTGGATTCAAGATGATTGTGGCTGCAGCAGTTTTCTTCCTTGAGGATTGGTGATATTGTATGTCCCCGAGTGAGAAATATGTGTATATATATATATATATATATATATATATATATATATATATACATATATATATATATATATGTGTTTATACATATATACACACACACATATATATATATATATATATATATATGTATATATATATATATAAAAACTCCAACAGCTGCCAGACATCCGAGGCTGCTAATATGGTAGCGGTCCGGGCGTGGATCTGGCTATCCACAAAATATTTCACAGTTCTTCTAGTACCGTATAGAAAATTACCCAGACAACAATTGGAAGTCCAAAAATACTTTAATCACCTATGCTTCCTCCCAGTACTGAGAAGTATTTTTGGACTTCCAATTGTTGTCCGGGTAATCTTCTACACAGTACTAGAAGAACTGTGAAATATATATATATATATATTTCCATATTGCAATCCTATAATGTAATACTGGTATATACTGTATTGGCTGCCCAAATAAACTGTGGATTTCTGGATTATAGTCCAAATAGTCAAAACTTCAATATTGTGTCCAAGAAAGCATATTGTTCAAATGACTCTGTTAACATTTTAATGAATCCTCCAACAAATTAATAATGAACATCTCTTACGGATGGGATGAATGTAATTCTGGACAGTAACAGATGTCCCTGCCACAAAACTGTTGAGTTTGCCAAAAACAACATGAGAGAGCACACAAAGGGGTAATAGTAATTTGTCTGATCCAATTTCAAGAAGGACTACAAAAACATAAAACACAGGATTTTCATAAAATCCATACTAATGAAAGATAAACATAGATATTCATAGACTGAAACCCACCCAACCATCCTAATAAACAAGAAAGTCCAATGTGGGCTCTACCCCCTTTGCGCTGAGCTATCTCAAAATGCGATTCTGCTATGCTTCCTGAACAAGGTACCGGGAGGAGATATAAAAAAAAAACACAACAAATTATGATTAAAACTAGACCTCTAAATTGCTATATACAATATAAAAAGAAGAAAGAAAGAAAGGAAGTAATAGAATAAGTTAATGATAATAAATATTAGAGAGACATAGGGAAGAAGCAATGGAGGGGAAAGGGAGGAGGAGAACATCTCTCTAACTAAGCAAACAGCATATACCCATATAACATATCAATTTAAATCTACCGCCAACTCTTCACTTAAGTACAAGCCCTGGGGAATCAAAATATCGAAATCTATTATATATTTAGATTCCAAAATGTGTAATCTCAAATCAAATAAAATCATAAACATTTATAAAGCGCGCTACTCACCCGTGCGGGTCTCAAGGCGCTAGGGGGAAGGGGTTACTGCTGCTCGAAGAGCCAGGTCTTGAGTAGTCTCCGGAAAGCGGAGTGGTCCTGGGTGGTCCTGAGGATGGTGGGGAGGGAGTTCCATGTCGTGGCCGCCAGGTAGGAGAAGGACCTCCCACCCGCCGTGGTGCGGCGGATGCGAGGGACGGCGGCGAGAGCGAGGTTGGCAGAGCGAAGAGGACGGGTGGGTGTGTAGAAACTGAGGCGGCGGTTGAGGTATTCGGGTCCCTTGTTGTGGAGGGCTTTGTGTGCGTGGGTGAGGAGTCGGAAGGTGATCCTTTTGTTGACGGGAAGCTAGTGCAGGTGTCTCAGGTGGGCGGAGATGTGGCTGTTGCAGGGTATGTTGAGGATGAGGCGGGCGGAGGCGTTTTGAATTCGTGGCAGACGTTTCTGGAGTTTAGCGGTGGTTCCTGCGTATAGGGTGTTGCCGTAGTCCAGGCGGCTCGTGACGAGGGTGTGGGTCACGGTCTTTCTGGTGTCGGCGGGGATCCAACGGAAGATCTTTCGGAGCATGTGGAGGGTTAGGAAGCAGGAGGATGATATGGCGTTGACTTGTTTGTTCATGGTGAGAAGTGGGTCCAGGATGAAGCTGAGGTTGCGTGCGTGGTCTGAGGGGGTCGGTGCGGTGCCAAGGGCCGTGGGCCACCAGGAGACGTCCCAGATGGTCAGGGTGTTTCCGAGGATGAGGACTTCCGTTTTGTCTGAGTTCAGTTTCAGACGGCTGAGTTTCATCCAATCTGCGACGTCTTTCATTCCATCTTGCAGGTTGGTCTTGGCGCTGGTGGGGTCCTTGGTGAGGGAAAGTATCAGTTGAGTGTCGTCGGCGTAGGAGGTGATGATGATGCTGTGTTTGTGTATGATGTCGGCAAGGGGGTTCATGTAGACATTGAAGAGAGTCGGGCTGAGCGAGGAGCCTTGTGGGACGCCGCAGATGATCTCGGTGGGGTCTGAGTGGAAAGGTGGGAGGTAGACTCTTTGGGAGCGGTTGGAGAGGAAGGAGGTGATCCAGTCCAGGGCCTGTCCTTGGATCCCGGTGGAGCGGAGGCGGGTTATTAGGGTGCGGTGACAGACGGTGTTGAAGGCAGCCGAGAGGTCGAGGAGGATGAGGGCGACTGTTTCTCCGTTGGCCATCAGGGTTCTGATGTCGTCTGTGACTGAGATGAGGGCGGTTTCTGTACTGTGATTGGCTCGGAATCCGGACTGAGAGGGGTCGAGTAGGCTGTTGTCTTCAAGGAAGTTGGAAAGTTGCTTGTTGACGGTCTTCTCTATGACTTTGGCAGGGAAGGGGAGGAGCGAGATGGGGCGGAAGTTCTTCAGGTCGCTTGGGTCTGCCGTAGGTTTTTTCAGTAGGGCGTTGACTTCAGCGTGTTTCCAGCTCTCTGGGAAGGTAGGAGACGAAAACGAGCTGTTGATGATGGTCTGGAGGTGCGGGGCAATTATGTCGTCGGCTTTGTTGAAGATGAAGTGTGGGCAGGGGTCCGAGGGGGCACCGGAGTGGATGGAGTTCATGGTGGCTTTGGTCTCTTCCGTGTTAATGTGAGTCCAGGCGTTGAGGGAGATGGCTGGGGTTGTAGGTTCTGTGGTGGTTGGCTGGGTCTGGTGTCCGAAGCTGTCATGTAGGTCGGTGATCTAACGATGGAAGAAGGTGGCGAGGGAGTTGCAGAGGTCTTGTGAGGGCGTGATGGCGTTGGCGTTGGCGTTAGGGTTGGAGAGCTCTTTGACGATGTGGAAGAGTTCTCTGCTGTTGTGGCTGTTTTTGTCCAGTCTGAAATTTCTTTTGGCGGCGCGGATCAGTTGGTGGTGTTCGCGGGTAGCGTTCTTGAGGGCAGTCATGTTCTCTGCGGTGTGGTCCTTGCGCCAGGCTTTCTCGAGGGTGCAGCAGGTTTTCTTTGATTCCTTAAGGGTGTCGGTAAAACTGTCGCGGATTTCAGCAAAATGTCTGGCAACCGGATACTGTTTGTTATTGTTTTTAATAGCCCTCATATGCTCCAATACACTCTTCTTGGCTTTATGACTAGTACTGCCTACATATAGTTCATCACATAGGCATATCAGACAGTATATATAATATTCCGTATTGGATATGTATATTTTGTTGATATGGTGGTATTTCTGTCTGGTGGAGTGGTAAGTTCCTCCAACCTGGCGGCAGGCCTCAGCCTCTGCACAACACCAGGCTTTCTGTGGCAGTCACCCCACCACAAAAACCATGACCGTAACGCACCAGGCGATCAGAATCCCCATTCCTGTCACTGGCACACATGCACACATGTCCCTACACCTCCATGCACCCCCTACCCATCCACACACTTACAAATACCCTCCCACCTGTCCACAGACTTACAAACAGACCCAACCGTACATCCATTCAAACACCCCCACCCACTCTCACACAAACCCCCAATTACACATACGCACCCCCTGCAAACATTCACACCTTCCTCCCCTCCCCCAGCACATACATACATTCACTCCCCCTTGCACCCTTACACGCACTCACACCCCCTCCCACCTGCACAGTACATACACACTCACACCTCCTCCCTCTGCAAGCACACACAAACACCCCCACCTCCCCATCCACACTCACTCACCCCCACCCCATCCACAATCACTCACACACGCACCCCATCCACATATAATCATTCACACACATGCACCCACAAACATCCGCCCAATTGTATACATCTATTCACACACCCCCACTCGCACTCATACATACTCATCCCCCTCATCTATACACTTGCACACAGACACCCCGCTATCTCGCTCACAAACATGCCCTTATACACCCCCATTCGCACACATACACACACCCAGACACCCCCATTCGCACACATACACGCACAAACCATACACATGCCACATGCACCCAGCACTCCCCACAACCCCTTTCAGACAATCACCTTACCTTTTACGGCAAACTGGTCATCCGGGATAGGATGGATCCTGGGAGTTTTGCACCGCCAGCACCACTACACCAGCAAGACTCCACCAAGCTGTATTACAGCATGTAATACGGCTAGCAGAGTCTTGCTGGTGTGGGGGTGCTGGTGATGCACCCGTCTCTTCAACTCCTTCTGCCCATAAATGGGCGGATGTCTTAGCATGACTCCAAATATGGCGGTCAGCAGACCGCCAGCACTGGTGGTCTGTTGGCTGCAGAAAGACCACTGAAGTCATAACTAGGGCCTAAGTTACTGCTCACATTATCACTTAATGATTTGCTCTTTTGAAAAATGAACTTGAGGTGTGTTATGCACAAATCTAGCTATGTGATCATCTGTCTTAAGTACACCCCAGTATTTGTTAAATACTTTACGTATCTGGGGGCTGGCAAGAGAAAGTAGTGTAAAATCTGATTGTTTATTTTCAGAGGGCATGGACTGTGGTCAAAGTAAATGTGTTCTTTCCAAAGACTCGACCTGATTAATACCTTGCTGAACTGTTTTTGGGCTATTCCCTCTTTCTTCAAATCTCTCAGACATGATCTGCTTTTCTCGTTTGAAATCAGGCATTATACTGCAAATTCTTCTAGCTCTCAGTAGTTCCCCATAGGGTATGCTAGGAACCAGGCTTTTGGAATGTGTGCTAGTAGCACAAAATAAACTATTACCCGCAGTAGGTTTTCGATGCAATCTAGTATTTATTTTTGCATTCTCTACATAAACCTCCACATCCAAAAATTAAATCCTTAGTCTGTCAATAGTACCTGTGAAATGTAGGTTGAATTGTTTACAGTTCAATTCTCTAACTAAAACATCTGCTGAAGCTTCATCCCCCTTCCAAATGATAAAAGTATCATTCATGAAGTGTGTCCACAGGATTATGTGATCCTCAAATTCCACAATGGCAGTGGACACCCGCTCCTCCCACGAGCCCACGAACAAGTTTGCAGAGCTGGAGGCAAAGCTCATGCCCATCACCATCCTCTACATCTGTCTGTATAGTGTGTTGTCAAACAGAAGAAAATAATGTTAGGGAGAAATAAATAAATCATGTCAATCAGCATTTCAGAGTGTAATAATAGGGAAAGTGATCTGACCCTAAAGAGGTGCCCAGTCACCTTGATGCCTAGTTCATGATGACTACTGGTGTAAACACTAGTTACATCTAATGTCATCATAGGGAAATCACCCTCCCAGAGTATACCATCAATCAATGTGAGGAGATGGGTGGTGTCCTTTAAATAAACTGGTAAAGCAATTTAAACCAGGTCTCAAATAGAAATAAATAAATCCGGAAGTGTTCTCTGCTAAGGAACCTATTGAAGACACTATAGGCCTGCCTGGAGGGTTAATAGGGTATTTGTGGAGCTTAGGTAGCAAATACAGCACTGGTGTTCTAGGATGATCACACCTAAGAAAACAATATTCATCCTGTTCCAAAAAAACCCGATCTCTCCATTTCAAGAGCATCTCTTCATATTGTTTATTAGCCTGCGCAATGTCTGAAAATCTGATAACTCATCAACCATCATTTAACTGTTTAAGACCTTCTGCTATATATTTATTCTTCGACAACACAACTACATTGCCTCCTTTGTCTGACTCTTTAATAACAATACTGGAGTCATTCTTCAGTTTGGCTAGGGCTTCTCTTTGTCCTGGAGTAAGATTGAACCAGTTTATAGAATGTTCTTTACATCTTAATCTTTTCAATTCCCTCAATATACCCTTTTTAAAAACCTCCATGCTTCACAGAGAGCTGTGGTGTGAATATGGATTTAGGTTTGAAATGGCTTTCATGGCTCATTCCAAGATCAATACCACAATCCACTCAGTTTTACATAGTATCTTCCTGACCTTCACAAGAATCATCTAGCATAGTCAAAGTGTGCAATGTTTCAATATCCTTAAGGCATAAATTACTAAGAACAGGTGTCTTTTTAGTTGCTGAGTTAGATTGAACTTGAGTGGAAACCACTTCTTCAATTTCATTTTCTGAATAAACAGAAACAGTTCTATTCTGTGTAAAATTCATGGTTTGCTGGACTTTCATATTTTCTATATAGATAGATAGGTAGATAGCTAGATAGATAGATAGATAGATATATCTATATATATATATATATATATGTATAATATATATATATATATATATATATATATATATCTTGTTAGAAAAAGGGTATCTGGTTAGCAGTCAGTTTGCACTATGTCCAAACAAGGACCCTCAATCTAGTCAGGGCAACGGAGATACACACTTAGATAACACCTGCTCACCCCCCTGGTAGCTTGGCACAAGCAGTCAGGCTTATCTGAAAGGCAATGTGTAAAATATTTGTACCAACGCACACATAAATATAGTGGAAACACTACAAAATGGACACCAAAGCAGTTTAAAAAAATAGACAATATTTATATAAATCAAACAAGACCAGAACGACAAAAATCCAACATACACAAGTCAAGATATGAATTTTCTAAATAATAGAGTCTAACTCTATAGAAAACAATGGACACGTTGTTACCCAAAGTACCTGGTTTGTGTCAAAAATAAAGCCACACGGGCGAGCATACGTCAAAGAAGTCAGCCATGCGTTGATTCCTTACTCACAAGTGAGGCTGTGCATCATTTCCTCTTCAGTCAGGTAGGACATGCGTTGTTTTTTTTTCCTACAAGAGAGCGATGCATTGATTTCCGGACATGGCACCTCGGATCCGCGCAAGTTCACGATGAGTTTGGTGCCCAGCGATATTGCATAAGAAATCCGGCCGCACAGTGATGGAAAACACGCTGCGTGGGGTTTGTGTTGTTTTCAGCAGCCGCAAGAGGGTGTTGCGTCATTTCTCCCAGTCATGATGCTGGTGCTGCCTGTGCATGGATTTCAGTCCTTGTTCTACCAGCTTCACCTTTCAAGCGCACAGAGACTGGATAGGGCACCACTTGGCAGGGCAGGAGTTTCAGCAGAGAGTCCAGGTGATGGCAGAGGAAGTCTTTAATGGCCCTAAGACTTTAAAACAGAAGGCAAGCTCAGTCCAAGTCTGTCACAAGCAGGAATATACCACAAAGTCCAGTCTTTGTCCTCTTTCAGGCAGACGCAACAACTGCATGCCAACCCATCAAAGCACAGTCACAGGCAAAGGGGCAGTATTCCTCCTCCAGCTCCACCCTTCTATCCTTTTCTCCCTTTGTAGTAGGCAAATTTCAAAGGAAAGTTTCTGTTGTTTACAAGATCCTGCCTTGCCCAGGCCTGTCCTCAGACACACACCACGAGGTTGGAGACTGCATTGAGTGAGGGCAGGCACAGCCCAGTCAGGTGTAAGTGAACACTCCTTCCTCCACTCTAGCCGAGGTGGCTCATCAGAATTGATATGCAGGCTACACCTCAGCTCCCTTTGTGTCACTGTCTAGTGGAGATTCACAAACAGCCCAACTGTCAGTCTGACTCAGACAGAGAATACACAAGCAGGCAGAGTCACAGAATGGTTTAAGCAAGAAAATGCCCACTTTCTGAAAGTGACCCCCAAACTCCACATTTCTATCTGCTCTCAAAGGGAAACTGCACTTAAAAGTTATTTAAAGGCAGCCCCCATATTCACTTATGAGAGGGATAGGCCTTGCAACAGTAAAAACCGAATTTGTACAGTACTTCACAGTTAGGACATGTACAACACATTAGTACATGTCCTACCTTTAACATACATTATACCCTGCTCATAGGGCTACCAAGGTCCTACCTTAGGGGTGCCTTACATGTATAAAAAGGGAAGGTTTGGGCCTGGAAAGTGGGTACACTTATCAGGTTGAATTGACACTGCAAGACTGCACACACAGATACTGCAGTGGCAGGTCTGAGACATGCTTACACGGCTACTCATGTGGGTGGCACAATCAGGACTGCGGGCCCACTAGTAGCATTTGATTTACAGGCCCTAGGAAACTCTATTGCACTTTACTAGAGACTTACTAGTAAATCAAATATGCCAATCTGGGATAAACCAATCACCAATACAATTTACACAGAGATCATAAGTACTTTATCACTGGTTAACAAAAACTGGTCAGAAAAAATAGGAGGAAGGAGGCAAAAAGTTTGGGGATGACCCTGGAAAAATGTCCAGTTCCAACACGGGTCACCCGCACTCAGGAGGAATAAGTAGAAGATTTATTATGATGCTCCTAGCCCCTGCAATGTGTTTTGGCCTACGGCCATGATCATGCATTAGCGGGCATGATACAAATGTATAAATACTAGTAACGAAATCCAAATGCGACAGCATCATGATAGAGAACAGTAATAGAAAGCGGACTGGATTTCTATGTCGTTGCAGGTTAACAAAAAATCACATTGAAAAAAATCACTTTGAACAAATCACATTAAAAAACTCATTCACACCCAAGGAGTCGGCCCATGTGGTGGACTAGGTATACCAATATGCTCTCAAATTTAGAGTTGAGTAAAGTACACATATTTAAATTAGCATATGCATGAAATCTTTGCATACAATGAGTGAGACCTGTAAAGAAAATACATCATCATATCACGAAAAATAATTCAAGATTGTTTCCAATTTAATGTACAGAGGTGTACATAAAACTAAAACAGTAAAGCTACAAACGCAATTCCATCTCTTTGTATCAATCACATGGCACGCTTCATGGACCTGTACTATCACGAGACAGAGATTACAGGACTCAAAATACACAATTTCTACTGTACTGTTCGTTCGTACTGTGGGTCAGGTTCATAGAGGACCTGTTCCTCATTTGTCAGGGTAGTGACAATGAGGCAAAGGATTTTGTAGAATGTCTTAATATTAACACTCTGAACCTGGAAGTATTTGGTAACATGAGCAGAGACCACATCATCTTTTTAGATGTAGGGGTGTCAGGGACAGCACAATCACAACTACATTATACTGTAAACCCACAGCAGGGAACAGCCTCCTCCATACACTTTGCAGTCATTCCAGTAAACCCAAGTGGAGCATCCCATATGTTGAGCTAGTGACTGCTAAACATATCTGCAGTGATGAAACCTCTTTTCTCAAGGAATAAAGCACTATGTTATAATGCTTTGCTCAAAGCAACTATCCGAAATGGGTCCTTGACAAGGCTACTCAGAGGGTCTCCTCAAGACGCATGAACGAGATCTTGTTTGGACCTAGTAGCCTGAATAAAAACAAGGATTCTGATGACAGCCCCAACAGACTTAGCAACACCTTTAACAGCGAGTCAGGAACTGTGCGAGGGATCCCAGCAAAAAACTGGGACTTACTCAAATGCGACCCAATCATGGAGGAGTCCCAGGGTAACTCTCCAAGCATCACCTACCACAGGAATAGATCTCTGAGGGACATGCTAGTCAGGACGAACTTGAGCACACACACAGGTGGTCGGTGTTAATGTGGCGGTAGCACTGCCAACAGGTTGGCGGTACATACCGCCACATTATGACATTGGCGGGTTGGAAGAAGCCAACCCGCCAATGTACCATACTGACAGCCATGGCGGTAGCAGCCGCCAGGCTGGAGATAACAATCTTCAACCCGGCGGCCACTACTGTCCCGCCCAGCGGTAGTATGACCCTGCCTACCGCCATGGTTTTCGTGGTGTTCGTAAAGCCAAGAAAACCATGGTGGTAGGCCCTACCAGTGAGAGGGAACTCCTTCCCTGTTACTGGTAGGAGGTCCACCCCCCAACGCTCCCCATACTACCCCCAACCATCCCACCTCCATCCACTCTCCCCCTTCTGTGCCCCCCACAAACGCACCGTCGCAGGCACACACCACGCATTCACACACTCATTCACACAGGTGTACACGCATGCATCCATTCATTTATGCACACATCCACACACACATCCAAACTTACACGCAGACACTCATTCACATTTGCACTCATACACACATTCTCACACATGCACACACACACACAATCAACAATACACACACAAAAACAAAACACCCCCCACCCATCTCCTCTGTGGGAAACCTATCTTACCTAAATCCAGGGGGACTTCCGGCAGGGGACGGGACGGGACGGGACGGGGCGCTGCTACCGCCAGCAGAACACCGCCAGGCCGTATTATTTCTTCTAATACGGCTGGTGGCGGTCTACTGGCATGGCGCTGCTGGTGGTAGCATCGCCACCTTAACACCGTCCGCCAGCATGACCACAGCCGAATTTCCACCCTTCTTGTGGCGCAAATCTGGCTGTGGTCATGTTATGGGGGACGGATGTTAGCCGCGGCGATGGACTTTTGGCGGCCGTCGACACAGCGGTAGGCGGTTTTACTGCCAATGACATAATGAGGGCCACAGTGTCATCCAATTTGATGGGCCAACAACTTAGGGATTCTTCACATTTACTAGGTGTAATGTCATGTCAACACTCTACTAATTGTAGAACATTTTCCATTCCCAGCACTAACAAAGAAAAACACATTATTTAAATAATAACTTGCAGCACTACATTTGTAGTCTAAATCGTCCAATGTCCCTGTCACCAGAGATATGTGGGAAGTATCAGTAATCACAAACAACTATGAAGTTTTGTGGTAGAACATGTCCTCCTTGACCCTTGGAGGGGTGACAGACTTATCGCCCTCAGAACAAGGGAATCCAAATGGATTATAGACCACTAAGACCCCATCTGGATTGAACTCCAATGAGGAGCTGTATATTCATTCTAAATTACACTGTGTATTGTGTGATGCCTCAATTCAGGAAGGACTTCAAAACCTGGCTCTTTGACTGAACTGCACAACCATCCCCCAAGCCCCTTGAGACCCTAACAGGTGATTAGCTATACTCTACAAGAACCATTGATTGATTGATGTTTATGATACAGTGTTCTATTTGTGCTAATATGTGGCTTTTGATGTTTCTAGGTTTTCATTCAACTTAGTGATACTTTTGTTGTATTATTTTATTACAGGGAGGAGAGGAAGGGACTCTCACCTGTTGTGCTAGGTTTGGAGAGAGGCCCGCAGTCTGGCACACTACCTTACTCTTCTAAAACACCGGCACACATGTGGTGTTATGCTCTGTTTTTGCACTTTAATCACCTAATTGTTTTCTGGCTGGTATTTTCTACATAATCTAGTGAGATTGTTCTCCAGGTCACCTTACTGGCAGCCTTTATGTATGTTCTCTCGGTGGGCAGCCTTTTATCTTTCTCCCAAATAAGCTTCCTGCTATTGCCACTTGGGCTGTACTCATACCCACAGGCCATCTTCAGCGTTGAACTTTAATTTACAGGCGATGTCACACACCAGCACTGTCTCACCTAACAAGGGAGGAAATATTTTACCTCATTGTATCCCTTCTTTTGGTTTTATGTAATTTTAATTAGTATATGACTTCCCCCCTGGGACTTTGAGGGCCTAGCTCCTGTCAGGAATTCATTGGTTTCTCTGGCTCCCTCTCTCCAGGTTTTCGGGGTTCTTTGAAGTTGGTGGTACCCACACAATCAACAGATTTCATTATGCGGAGTTTCTTGGAAGCAGAAGGCTCTCAAAATGGCGGCCGCTGAGAGTCAAGGTTGCCGCTCTAGTGTTGCGGCAGGAAGAGCTCTTGTGGACAGCTGAGTGATGTGAAGTGTGTGCACAGCCTCTGAAGTGGCGCACTTCACTGAGGAGATTTTGAGAGAAAGAAGCATTTCTGGAGAAGTCGTACCTTTGTTTGCCTGAATCAATTGTTGCAGTCATGCAAGTATTCTGAGAGAGAGAGAGAGAATGAATTCTTAAGAGTTCCGGTTTCAAACTATAGAAACCTTTACTTACTAGAACATTAGTTTTAGTCATGAGAAAATAGTAAAGAGCAGGAGAACAGTATTTTCAAGAACATTTGTTTTTGGTCCTATTAAAAATAGTGAAGAGCAGTTATTCCAAGAGCATTTGTTTAGTCCAGAGAAAACAGTACAGAGCAGGAAAGACAAGAATCTCAAGAACACTCATTTTCTGTCAGATGCAAAAGGTGAAGAGCAGTACTTCCTGCAACATTAATTTTAGTCATGAGAAAACTGTAAAGAACAGGAATAGTAATTTCAAGAACATTCGTTTTAGTCATGAAAAAACTGTAAAGAACAGGAATAGCAGTATTTTCAATAACATTCGTTTTGGTCATGGGAAAACTGTGAAGAGCAGCAAGAGCAGTTATTACAAGAACATTGTGAAGAGCAGGTTTTCCCCTACAAAACTTGTTTTTTATCAAATCCAGTGTTCTGAAGAAGAGGAATAGAATATGAAAAAAGAAGTTGTATAATCTCACATCAAAAAACTCCACAAGTAAAATTTCATTGGAATTTTTACCAATAATTGTAAACACAGAAGAGAAGCTAATGCCTCTCTAAACTGGGGTAGGTCACACTAAAAGTTACCTTTATAAATAAAATTGAATCCTAGTTAAATGTAAAAGAGAAGGTAGGACTTTGTGAGAGAGAGTATTAATGTTTTGCTTTATCTTACAGCTCGAGTAACATAACCACGGAGTCCTCAAAAACAACAGACGAAGAGATAGACGAGTTCAGAGTAGAGAACGAGGCAGTCTCTTCTTTCATCCCAAACCCCTTTCCCCTCTAAGAGTTTTTTAGTCTCCAGATAAGAATGTAATTGGGGGCTGAGAACTTTAGAGAGGCATTGTGTTAAAGGCGTCATTCTGCTCCTTGGAGGATTTGCAATAGATACCGCTCGTGACAGCTTCTTTACAGGGCCACATTAGGGCCTCATTTACGAGGCCCTAGAGGCACACTGTGCCACCGGAGTTTCATTTTTTTACATTCCAGTGGTGCAATGTGTCAGGCCATATTTACATGGCAATGCAAAGTCACCTTGTGTGGCTTTTCATGGCTATGTAACAATTTACCCCTTTTCCGCATCACACTGATTGAAAGGGGAGTTCCATGTGTGTTGCTTGAGGTGTTCAACACAACACCCATTGAACCTGAAAGACTTTACAAGTCTGGGAATGCATCAGATTCCTAAGTCACCTCAGGGGTGGCATAACAATGAAGCAACAGGGAGAGATATCCTTATTTCTCGTAGTTTTTTTTTCCTTTTTCTATATGTGCTGCATTCTGCAGCACACATAGAAAGAGGAAAACACCTCTTGAGATTATTTTTGTGCAAGAAGGTGTCCCTTCCTGCACAAAAACAATCATCCCCTTAATGCAGTCACCCTTGTACTATTTGCAAGGGTGCCTGCAGTGGCACTAGTCTGCAATTTGTGCACCAGCACATGGGGAGAGGACAGAAATGTACTGTATATGGTACATACAGCACATTTCTGATCTTTCACAGAGGTGCATCACCCTCCTGTGGCAGTACGGAAGCAGCGGACTTCAGCATGTTGGATATATATATTCACTGAACAAAAACAAAGGTTAAAGGGATGTTATAGTTAGGTAACAGAATTAAAACAATATAAAAATACACTTAAAATCTAAGGTTACAGGGACATTATACTTAGGTTCTGAGTTTACTTGCACAAACCATGGTAATTCAGCAGTTATTATTAGAGTTATTTCAAGTACCTATACATCAAGCCCTAAGGTAACTATAACTAGCACCCTTGTCATGCACAGTTTGTCCTTCAATAATTTGACTGCTAATGTTTCATTTATAATTTTAATAATGTTATGGAAGTAGTCATGAGTGCTGCAATATCTGGGGTAATTAGCAGTGCATGACCAGGGCAGGAGTTGTAGTTGCCTGTGGCCAAGCCCCTCTAATCACCCAACCCATGCCGCGCACAGTTAGCTGGGGTTGGCCGCAGAGCCTGGGCTGTGGTCAAGCTCTTATAACCACCCAACCCTGTGCAATGCATGGCCTTTGCCAGTGCACAGTGAGGGTTACACATATCCTTTGGCCATGCAGGGAGACGGTTAGCCACAGGGGCTGCGGACAGTCTCTTCAGCCAACTCCCTATAATCACTTAACTCTGCACCATCGACATGTGAAAGATTGCATGAGTCTCTGTGCGCGTCTATGAGTAAATGCGTTCAGTCAGTGTGAATGTATTATTATTTTCTTTAAATCGCAGATATTCGCAAACTAGTTGCAAACCTTGTACGTCATGTTCTTTCACTTAGTTAACTTGTAAGGGGTTCCTCAAACACCCCTATAGTCCTCCCATGGGGTCAGGACACAGCCTACCTAGCCCCTTACTCTACTTTATGCCATTTTGTTTCACCCCGGGGACTCTACCGATGAGGTAAATGGCAGTAGCAACTTTCAGCTCAGGTTGCGGCCAGCCAATCATGGCATTCATATTGGTGAACACATTTGCAGATTAGCCTCAAGAATTGTGAATTCATCGCAATGGATCTGTGGCCCTAGATATATAAATTTCTTCTTCCTTTAATATCTCAAAAACTACTGAACAAATGTATACCAAATGACAAAAAGCACAATCGGAGGAACAAAATCAAGCTTTCGGTCAAATTTGGTGTAATTCCGTCCAGCAGTTCGAGCTTTAGTCATGTTCAAACCTTCTATGGGAATTAACTTGGGAAACACACTTTTTTTGACTCCCCCTTTTTCTGGGTCACTCCTTGACAGATCACCCCAAAACGTTCCATGTACAACAAGGTATTTTGTGAAGATTTGTCAAACGATCCCAAAGATATTGGCAAGTCAAAAATGCTTTTCCTATGGAACCCTGGTCCTAACTATAAGTACCTACTGGTGACTACCGTGTATGGTATGTGGTTGGGTGGTTTCAGGGGGTTGGAAGCAGGTCTTTCAGCTGTGCATGGCGGTGGTTGGATTAACGTATGATAATTAAAATTTATTTATATTAAAAAAACATAGAAATTTACTGAAACAAAAAACAAAGGTTACAAGGGCATGAAAGTTAGGAAATAGAATTTAAAAACCATATTATTGGTAAGGACAAGTAAGTACCTACCCTTAGTAATAGGCCACAAACCCCCACTAGGTCGAGTCAAAGTCTCAATAAATAAATCCTTGCTCAACCCTTCATAGCTTGGCCACGCGCAGTTAGGCTTAACTTAGGATACAGGTGTGTAAAGCACTTAGGGCCAGATGTAGCAAGATACTGTTTTGCGAATCGGAAATTGCGAGTCGGTGCGACTCGCAATTTCCGATTCGCAAAATCGTATGCAGAAAGGTGTCTCAGACACCTTTTGCGAATCGCAAGGGGGTCACAAAGACCCACCTCATTAATATTAATGAGGTGGGTCGCAATTTGCGACCCCCTTGCGGTTCCCTGCAGTCACAGGGATGGTGGCCTGCTGGAGACAGCAGACCTCCATGTCTATGACTGATTTTTCAATAAAGCAGTTTTTTTTTTTTTTGTAATGCAACCCGTTTTCCTTAAAGGAAAACGAGTTGCATTACAAAAGAAAAAATGAAACCATTTGGTCCACTGCCTGCTCTGAAAAAATAATTTGGGCGACATTCACAAAGGGGAAGGGGTCCCATGGTGACCCCTTCCCTTTTGTGAATGAGTTAGCACCCACTTGACATGGGTGCTGACTGCGAATTGCTTTGCAACCTCGTTCGCGAAGCAATTCTGCATCGCGGTGCGAATCGCAAATAGGAAGGGAACACCCCTTCCTATTTGCGAGTCGCATTCTCATTTTGCAAGTCGGTACCGACCTGGACCTGTACTACAAACAGAATGGAACCATACCCTGGACTTACCTCTACCATCACCCCATTCCATTGCACTTTATCTTCAAATAATTGCACTACAATAAAGACCCTCGAACACAACCTGACTGATTTATGTGATGAAACTGTGCATTTATGGAAACAGTCACATCATGTGCAAATGATCTGAACACTGTGATAGCATACAAGTAATGGCCTGTAGCAGCCTGTAGTCATCACATCAGTACAATGTTTTAATATCACCAATACCTGCAAAATGAGAAACCATAGTGGACAGTAAATTGAGATGCAAAGGAAGTGAATGCCATCCTGCTACAGCCAAACAGATAAACAGATAAAACAATAGTTAGAGGAATGGTCAGTTACACTGTCTCATCTGTGTGTCATTAGAAGTATTGACACATAATTGATGTTCTGTCCATATCCTCATCCTCTGCCTCCCTCATCCTCACTGTCCTCAGGGTCCACTGCTACCACCAGTCTCTTCCTCCTGCAGATAAGGCACATTTCGACTGAAGGCTAGGTTGTGCAACATGTGAAACATGCAGCATCCCACTACTTTCTGGCAGACCTTCTCAGGTGTAATTAGCACATGGATCCACCTGTCAGATGCAGACATCTGAACCTGGCCTTCCGGAGGGCAAAGGTCCTTTTGATAATTCTCCTGGTCCGCCCATGTGCATCATTGAAACAATTCTCAGGCCCTGTCCTGGCAATCCTCACAGGGCTCAGGAGCTGCAATAGGTTTGGGTAGCAAGAGTCACCTGCAAGTATTGAGGGACAAACATTAGCCTTACACAATGGTATGGGGAGAACACCAGAAGGCATACACTGACATACATTAGGTAGGCACTCATGCTCACCTATTAGCCACACTCTGTGCCTCTGTAGTTGTGCCATCACATTTGTGATGCTGCTATTCCTCAGAACAAAAAAAACGTCATGCACCTACCCCGGATACTTGGCAGTGAAGTGGGAGATGTACTGGTCCGCCAGGCACACCATTTGGACATTGAGTGAGTGAAAACTCTTCTGATTCCTGAAAACCTGTTCATTCTGGCTGGGGGGGACAGACGCAATATACGTTCCATCAATCGCCCCAATAATATTGGGAATATGTCCCATTTCATAGAATCCTGCCTTCACATTGGCCAAATTATCCACCTGGGGGAAAGCAATGTAGCTGCACTTGTGTTTTACCAAGGCAGGCAGAACCCTTGCCAGCACGATTGAAAACATTGGATGTGACATCCCTGCTGCCAAGCCCACTTTCACTTGGAAAGAACCAATTGCCAGGAAATGGAGCAATGATAGGGCTTGCACATGAGGGGGGATCCCAGTGGGAGGACAGATAGCTGATATCAGATCAAGTTCCAATTGGGCACACAGCTCTGTGATTGTGGCCCTGTTCAGTCTATAGGTGAGTATTATGCGCCTGTCCTCCAGTGTAGACAAGTCAATAAGGGGTCTGTACACGGGGGCTTGTATCCTATTCATGTACAGTGGTAGGTATCTAAGGGACACAAGAGTGAGTAGGCTGTCACTCTTTGAACAATGACACCGCCACCTCAGTGTACATAGAGCATTAATGTGATGGGACAGTGGGAATGGCAATGTATGTTCCATCATCAGCAATTACGCAGTTCTGGATTATCTGAATCTTGTCCACCACCATTAAATGGTGACCGCCTGTCCTGTATCTATGGACAGGTGGAAGTTAGGTAACTCCGCTGACGTTGGGCGTCGTGAGGGATGGTGGTCTTGCACCACCGTGCAATTCCTCATATGGGGCTCTATGGAGTACAGTGGCCAATGGGGATCAGCGGCGGTGGTGACGATGTACACCGCCGCAGATGTGACCACCATTTTCTATCTAAATCCTCACTTGATTCCTGACTTTCCACAAGACAACACCTACACTGCGTGTGCTGGTGTGACCTGTGTCTGGAACCTACCATGGCCCATGTGACCGGGAAAATGGCCCCTGCCTTCACTTCGAAGGAGTTGGATCATTTGGTGGAAGGGGTCCTTCCCCAGTATGGACTGCTGTATGGACCTCCAGACCAACAGGTGAGTACACCTTGGGCACGATGCATGTAGCAAGGTTGCATGGAGATGTGTGTGCAAGTATCATGTCATTTGGGGGGTGGTATGTCTTTTGGCAGTGTTCATGGTGGGCGCCGGGTGATGTATGTGCCAATGGAGATGGAAATGGGATTTGTGGGCCATATGTGTGACAGGCTGGATTGTATGTATAATAGTGTCCTTCCGTTTGTATTACCTCTGCAGGTCAGCGTCCATCAGAAGAAGGGATTGTGGCATGCCATCAGCAAGGATGTGTGGACCCTGGGGGTCTACAGCAGGCAGAGCACCCACTGTTGGAAAAGGTGGGACGACCTGAGACGCTGGGCACAGAAAACCGCAGAGGCCCAGATGGGGATGGCCTCCCAACAAGGAAGGGGTGCCCATCGGACCCTGACCCCCCTGATGACCTGCATACTGCTCATGGCCTACCCAGAGCTGGATGGGCACTTGAGGGCATCACAGCAGCCACAATGGGGTGAGTACAGAGGGCGTAACTACAATTATTGGTAGGTGGCATGAGATCCTGGTGGTGGTTGCAAGGCAGTGGGTGCACCTTAATGCCAGGTCAGACATTGCAGCGTGACCCAGCTCAAGGGTAATGGGTGTATAGCAAAATCAGGTAACCTGGCTAGGTTGTATTCCATGTAAGACAGGGCTTGCTGGGTCCCAGGAGGGCTGCAGTTGGTGATGTTTGGCCCTCATCTTGCTGTGGTACCTAGCCAATTGATTTGCCAGTGTGGTGCATAGTGCTCAATCCTGAACCCTGTGTGTGATGATAACGTGTATGCCAACCGTGGTGTTGGTGCTGTAATTGACCCAGTGTTCCCTTTCTCTCTGTCCCCTCTTGTTTCTTCTGTCATCCTGTCCATGTGTGCATTAGCATCATCTAGCAGAGGAACAGAGGCACCGGCAACTGAGGGAGTTACATCCCACAGGACCCTGGAGGAAGAGTCCACAGACATTGAGGGAACCAGTAGGATGGAGGGCGAGGGGAGCACCACAGCAAAGACAGGAGTTGACAACACTGACTCTGATTCCTCCTCTGATGTGAGCTCCCTGGTGGTAGTGGACACCTCTGGGACCACCCCAGCTCCAGGTACATTCGCCACCCACCATACCAGCACCGCCCTCCCAGTAGCTCCTCAAAGAGTTGCCCGTGCCCATTCACCCAGGAGGTTGGGCATCTCCTTTGCCCCAGGCACCACAGGCTCTTCCCCAGTGAGCCATGCTGCCCTGAGTGACGATGCTATTGACCTCCTGAGAACCATCCCCGTAGGGCAGTGAACAATAGGGAATGCCATCCAGGGGCTCGCATCCCAGATGCAGAAATGCAATGCATTCCTGGAGGGCATTCACAGTGGATTGGCGTCCCAACAGAGATTGTTCCAGGCTCTAGCCTCCTCTCTCATGGCAGCCATTGTCCCTGTTCCTACCAACCCCCTCCAACTACCACTTCCCAGTCCCAGTCTCCCCAACCCCAACCCATCCCATGCACACATACAGACAAGCATGCACACAAATCATCAGACAAGAGTAGCACAGTCAAACACAGGCCACAAGCACTCACACAAACAACAGATAGTTGCACATACAACAACATCCACTGCCTCCACTGTCTCACCCTCCTCCTCCTCCCTCACTGTCACAGCCGCACTCACACATGCATGCACTGCTTCAACAGCCAGCACCACCATCACCACACTAAGCAGCACACACAACTCACTGTCAGACACCTCCACAACATCCATCCACGCGTCCCATGTGTCATGTGTCCTCTCCCACCCTGTCTGTCCCCCTTCCTAAGGGACACAAACGTATGCACTCAGACACCCAACAGCCATCCACTTCACATCAGCACACTGCCCATGCACCTGCACCCAAATCCAGCAGACGTACTCCTCCAACAGCCACACCTTCAATCTCCACTCCCATCCCTCTTCCCTCATCCCGCACCACTGTCCTTAAAAAGTTTTCCCTTGCCCAACTTGACCTCTTCCCTCCATCCTGCCAGTAAGAGCAGGGTCCCAATGACCCAGCCCAGCATCTCAGCCATCCAGTCCACGGGGACAGTCGAGGCACCTCATAGTCATGAAGGCAAGAAAGTGAAGGAACCCACTCCACCTGCCAGGAAAGGGAAGGATCCCACCCACTCCACCAGCCAGGAAAGGGAAGGATCCCACCCACTCCACCAGCCAGGAAAGGGAAGGATTCTACTCCAACAGCCAGGAACGGAAAGGTTCACACTCAACCACCAATGACAGCAATGGTTCCCACTCAACCATCAATGAAAGGAATGGCTCCCACTCAACCAGCAATGAAAAGAAAGGGGCCCTCACCTCCAGCTGAGACACACCAGCCCTCACCTCCAGCTGATTCACAGCAGCCCTCACCTCCAGCCGATGCTGCCCAGGAGACATCTCCCACAGCAGAGACAATGCAGCCCTCACCTTCAGCAGAGGCTGCCCAGGAAACACCTCCCCAGCAGAGACAGTGCAGCCTTCACCTCCAGCAGAGAGCATGTAGGCCACCCTCCAGGGACTGTTGTACAAGGAGCCCCCTCCAGAAGCAATGGGCAAGTTCCCCATCTCATAGACAGTGACCTTGCACTCCCCATCATTGGGAATGGGCATGGAGTCTGCTCCAGAAGCAGTGGACAAGCTCCCCACTTTAGCTGAGGTGCCCCTATCCCCCTTCCCCCTGAGGTGCCTGCCCACTTCCAACCACTAGTCGCTCCAACTCGGCTGAGGTGAAGGCAGGAGCCCTTTCCCCAGTAACACGAGCCATGGTCGGTTCCAGACACAGGTCACAGCAGCACATGCAGTGTAGGTCCTCTCCTGTTGAAGGTCAGGTAGCAAGTGAGTACACAGATAGAAAATAGCGGTCACATCCACGGTGGTGTGTACCATCACTGCCGGCATACATCACCATTGGCCACTGTACCCCATAGGGCCCAATGTTAACCAATGAGGAGTTGCACAGCGGTTCTCGACCGCCTCTCGCAACGGCGCACAACGTCAGCGGAATTATCTAATTTCTACCTGTCCCTCCATACAGGACCGGCGAACGCCATTTCAGGGGGGTGTGCAGGCCATGGATCTTAACTGCGTCACAATACACAAATGCACTATTTGGACATCTCCAACAAAATAATGTTACAATCACAATATGCATTGAACTGTAGTGGTTGGAATGTAGAGATAATGACCAGCTGCTCACTCTTTTGCCCCATAGATTGCAACCGCTGCAGATGAATAGAAGATGGAAACATCCCCCTGTGTACAGACCCCTGGTGGACTTGGCAACAATGGAGGACAGGCACATTATCCTCACCTATAGACTTGACAGGGCCACAATCACAGAGCTATGTGCCCAATTGGAGCCTGACCTAATATCTGCTATCTGTCACCCCACCGGGATCCCCCCTCTTGTGCAAGTGCTATCATTGCTCCATTTCCTGGCAACTGGATCTTTCCAAGTGACAGTGGGCTTGGAAGCAGGAATGTCACAGCCAATGTTCTCAATAGTGCTGACCAGAGTGGTGTCCGCTCTGATTAAATACATCGTTTTCCCCCAGGTGGAGGATTTGTCCACAGTGAAAGTTGACTTCTATGCAATGGGACATATCCCCAACATTATTGGGGCAATTGATGGAACACATATTGCATTTGTCCCGCCCCCCGGAGAAATGAACAGGTGTTCAGAAATTGAAAGAGCTGTCACTCCATGAATGTGTAGATAGTGTGCCTGGCGGACCAGTACATCTCCCATGGCAATGCAAAGTATCCTGGGTCTGTGCATGATGCCTTTATCCTGAGGAATAGCAGCATCCCAAATGTGATGGCTCAACTCCAGAAGGACCGGGTGTGGCTAATAGGTGAGCCCTGGTTCCCACCCAGTCTATATAGGTGTATGGGTATGTTGTGGGCCCTAAGGATTAGTGTGTGGCTTATCAGTTGTCCCTCAATATTTGCAGGGACTCTGGTTACGCCAACCTCTCATGGCTACTGACCCCAGTGAGGAATACCAGGACAAGGGCAGAGGAACGTTACAATGAGGCACATGGGTGAACAAGAAGAATCATAGAGAGGACATTCGGCCTCCTGAAGGCCATGTTTCGTTGCCTCCATCTAGCAGGTGGATCCCTGTACTACTCACCCAAGAAGGTCTGCCAGATCATCGTGGCATGCTGAATGTTGCACAAACTTGCCTTACATCGCCAGGTGCATTTTCTGCAGGAGGATGATGCTGGAGATGGGCGTGTGGAAGCAGTGGGCCCTGTGAACAGTGAAGATGAGGAGGCAGAGGATGAGAATGAGGACAACAGAAGTGCAATAATATGACAGTACTTCCAATGACAAACAGGTAAGACACTGTAAATTCACTTTGCATTGACAGGTTTGTTTTACATTGTCACTGGCAGGCCACTTACTGTACCCTTTGGCATCTCTATTTGCAGATATTTGTGCCCCACTATTGCTCCTGGTGTGTAGACTGCAGCCAACTACAGGTCATTCATTATATGTACATTACTGTACAGTTGTATTGCAGTGTTTAAAGCTTGTTAAACAAATACATAGTTAAATCATTTGACAGACTCCATACTTGAATTTTTCCAATGTGCGTTTATTTCTATGCTAATAAGTAGAGGGGGATGTACAATGGGCTGGGGTGATGATGGAGGAAAGTCCACGATAGATTCCAGTCCATTTGTATCACAGGTGCAGTGTCCAAGGGGACATAGGAAGGGTAG
This sequence comes from Pleurodeles waltl, assembly GCF_031143425.1. Classification (NCBI taxonomy): domain Eukaryota; kingdom Metazoa; phylum Chordata; class Amphibia; order Caudata; family Salamandridae; genus Pleurodeles; species Pleurodeles waltl. The sequence continues at coordinate 794,286,812 of NC_090437.1, read as the reverse complement.
CAATGACAGTTGAAGGTGGACAGGGTGATTGAGTGGGACACAGGGGACACTATCAGGAGAGTCTTATTTCCTGGCGGGGTCTTGGAAATAGTCTCTGGGTTCTGCCTGGGTTCTGCCTGGATTGCAGGGAAAGTTTGTTGGGTGGATCTCCTTCTGCAGGGGGAGGGGTTCTGGTAGCTTGTTGGTCCTGTGGCGGGCCTCCTGTCCACTAGCGACAGCGGAGGTGGAGGGCTGTTCATCGGTGTGGCTAGTGGTAGGCACCCGCTGTTGTGCCACTGCCTCCCTCATAGTGTTGGCCATGTCTGCCAGCACCCCTGCAATGGTGACCAGGGTGGTGTTTATGTCCTTCAAGTCCTCCCTGATCCCCAGGTACTGTCCCTCCTGCAGCCACTGGTTTGCCAGCATCTTGTCCAGTATCTGGCCCATCGTCTCCTGGGAATGGTGGTATGCTTCCAGGATCTTGGTGAGTGCCTCCTGGAGAGTCGGTTCCCTGGGCCTGTCCTCCCCTGTTGCACAGCAGTCCTTCCAGCTTCCCTGTTGTCCTGTGCCTCTGTCCCCTGAACTGTGTGCCCACTGACCCCAGATCCCTGATCGTCCAGTGTTTGTGGGGTGGCCTGGGGTCCCTGTTGTGGTGGACACACTGCTGATCGTCATGTCCTTGGGACAGAGGTATGGGCACGCCTGATGGGTACTGTGCTGGTGTTTCCTGAGGGGGGAGGATCTGTGGTGGTATGGGACTGTGCCTGGGTTACTGACTGTCTGGAGATCTGTGATTGGCCAGGTTGGTCATCTGGATCCAGGCGAGCAGAGCTGCTGTCATCACTGTGGACCTCTTCTGGGAGGGGACTGGATGGCGGTGACACCTCCTCTCCGGTGACATTTGGTGGGGGACCTGTGGGGATGTAAATGCAGTGTTATTGTTTCTGCGTGTGACATCTTGTGCATGGGTGTGTTGCCCTCTATGGTTGTTATTGCCTTGGCAGCTTTGCCTTGTGTGAGTAGGTATTTGGTGGGCTTGCTGTTTCCCTCTACTGTGCATGCTTTAGTGATAGGTGTCCATGCAGGTCTGTGAGTGGTGTCCATGCATTGATGTTATATGCAGGGCTTGGTATTGGGATGAGTGGGTTGTGATGGTGGGGTGTGTCGCAGGTGGTGGAGTGATGGGACTGAAGGTAAGGGTAGGGGTATGTGATGGCAGGCAGGTAGGGGGTGAAAGTAGTAAAGAGTTGACTTACCATAGTCCAGTCTTCCTCCTACTCCTGCCAGGCCCTCAGGATGCATGATTGCCAAGACTTGCTCCTCCCATGTTGTTAGGGGGAGGGTCCACTGCCAGTCCTCTATACAGCTATTTGGTGTCTTGCTGCTGTGGAACGCACCTTCCCCCGTAGGTCGTTCCACCTCTTCCTGATGTCATCCCTTGTTCTGGGGTGCTGTCCCACGGCGTTGGCCCTGTCCACAATTCTCCACCATAGCTCCATCTTCCGAGCAATAGATGTCTGCTGCACCTGTGATCCGAATAGCTGTGATTCTACCTGGATGATTTCCTCCACCATGACCTTTAGCGCCTCCTCAGAGAATCTGGGGTGTTGTGGTGCCATGGGTGTAGTGTGAGTGGTGTGGGTGAGGGTGTGTGGGGTGATGTGTTGCGGTGTGTGATGTAAGGTGAATGGATAGTGTATAGGTGATGGTGGTGTGTGGCAGTGATCTTGTCTGTGGTCTTGCTATCTCTCTTGAGGCACTTGTTTTTATTTGTAAAGGGTTATGGGTAGTGTGGGTTTTATAGTGGTGTGGGTGTGTGGGTGTGGTGTGGGTGTGGGAGTGGTGTGTGTATGGGTGTCAGGTGTGTGTTATTTGAATTGTACAATGTGATGTAGTTTTGTATGTGTGTGCGTATTTTGCGCGCAGCAGTATGTAGCATCAATGGTTTACCGCCATTGAATGTCTGCCGCAGTGATTGGTGGATCATAATGTTGTGGGCATAGTTCTGTTGGTGTAACGGTGTGGGTTTTGCTACCGGCAGTTTATCACTGACCTTTGGGTTGGTGGACTTGTGCGTGTGGCTGTATAGTGACGGATTGCTATGTGTGTGTCATAATATGGGTAGCGGTAATCCGCTGCGGCAGCAGTATGTTGGCGGCAGTCGGCATGGCGGTAAGCAGTACTTATGAGGGCCTAATTCTTAAAAAATTCATATCTCCGGTTCCCCTTATCAGATTTTATTTGTTTTGGTGTCAAATTAAAGATAACATATTTCCTATTGTTATAAATAGTTTTTTGTATTTTTAAACTGTTTCCTGTGCTTTATTTAATTACTGTTTTGTGATACTTGAATGCTTTACACACTTTGGGCCTCATTACAAGGCTGGCGGTCTTCAGACTGCCAGCCACGCAATGGCAGTCACATCACCGCAGATAGGGTGGTTTGACCACCCCATTATGACCGTAGCGCAGCTGCCATGGTCCAACCACCGACACCACCAGGCTGCAGCCTGCAGCCTGGCGGTTGTTATCCACCAGGGCAGCACTGCAAGCAGCGCTGTCTTGGGGATTACAAGTCCACATCCACCAGCCTTTCCAAGGCGGTAAACACCGGCATGGAAAGGCTGGTGGAATGTGGGTGCAGGGGGCCTCTTGGGCCCCTGCACTGCCCATGCACTTGGCATGGGCAGTGCAGGGGCCCCCATGCACATCCCCATCGCACATTTCACTGCCCGAATTATGGGCAGGGAAATGAGCTACGGGTGCTGTTGCACCCGATGTACCACAACATTGCTGCCAGCTCAATTATGAACCGGCGTCAATGTTGTGGTGTGTGTTCCACTGGGCCAGTGGGCGAAAATGGCCCAGTGGAACACTCCTACTTTGGCGGGCAAAAGACCTCCATTACTGGCGGTCTTTTGCCTGCAGAGGCTTCTGCAGTCCTGTGGAAGGACCCCCAAAGTCATAATGAGGCCCTTTGCCTCCTAAGTTAAGCCTTGTCACTCGTTGCCAAGCTACCAAGGGTTGAGATGGAGTTAATTTATTGAGGCCTAACTGAACATATTGGGGCTGGTGGCCTATTGCTAAGTGTAGGCACTTACCTGCCCTTACCAATAATCCACTTTCCAACATTTTTGATGCGCAGTGGTGGGATCCTGTACCGTATCACACTACATTTTTAAGTAAAGCAAATTACAAATCTTTGACATTGTCCTAGTGCAAATTGTTTTTTTTCAATTTGGATTATTAATTTCAATTATTTAATTTTTGTGATTTTTCTAAATTCTTGTTTCAAATATTTGGAAAAAGATTTTTGTTGACACAAAACTAGGGAACCATGGAGCTTGATCTGGCTAGCCTATCCACAATGACAGTAGTCCAGCTTAGGGGGTGCAAATTCTATCAGTGCTCCATTTCCTGGCAACTGGTTCTTTCCAGGTGACAGTGGGCTTGGCAGCAGGAATGTCACAGCCAATGTTCTCAATAGTGCTGGCAAGAGTCTTGTCCTCCCTGATAAACCACATGTACAGCTACATTGCTTTCTCCAGGTGGAAGATTTGGCCACTTTGAAGGCCAGGTTTTATGCAATGGGACATATCCCCAATATATTTGGGGCAACTGACGATACATATATTGCGTTTGCCCCCCCTCCCAGGCAAAATGAACTAGTCTATAGGAATTGTAAGAGGTTCCACTCCATGAATGTGCAGATGGTTTGCCTGGCTGACCAGTACATCTCCCACGTCAATGCTAAGTATCCTGGGACGGTGCATGATGCCTTTGTCCTGAGGAATAGCAGCATCCCAAATGTGATGGCCCAGCTGCAGAGGCACAGGGTGTGGCTAATAGGTGAGCCTTGGTCCCCACCCAGTGTATGTTGGTGTATGCCTATGCTGTTGCTGTGGCTAAATGTTGTCCCTCAATATTTGCAGGTGACTCTGGTTACTCAAACCTATTGTGGCTGCTGACCCCTGTGAGGAATGCCAGGACAAGGGCTGAAGAACTTTATAATGAGGCACATGGGCGAGCAAGAAGGATAATTGAGAGAACCTTTGGCCTCCTGAAGGCCAGGTTCAGGTGCATCCATCTGACTGGTGGATCCCTGTGATACTCACCCGAGAAGTTCTGCCAGATAGTAGTGGCATGCTGCATGTTGCACAACCTGGCCCTCAGACGCCATGTACCTTTTCTGCAGGAGGAGGAGACTGGAGATGCCCCTGTGGCAGCAGTGGACCCTGAGGACAGTGAGGATGAAGAGGCAGAGGATGAGGATATGGACAACAGAATATTGGTGATCTGTCAGTACTTCCAATGACACACAGGTGAGATAGTGCAACTTTACATGTCTATGACTATTGTTGTATTCTGTGTGGCATTGGTATGCTGGCATTACCCACTTGTTTCCCCTTCTTACTGTTACCTATGGATTGTCATTTTTACAGATGTTGGTGATATGACAACAATGTCCTGATGTGATCACTAAAGCCAGCAACAGGTCATTTATTCTATGCTCTCACTGTGTACAGTTCATTTGGAATGGATGTAGCTGTTTCAATGAATACAAATTTGCAATACATGAAATACTAGTAGTCGAAGTTTGTCCTAGGGTGTTTATAGCAGTACTAAGATATTGAGGGGAAGGTGCAATGGAATGGGGTGATGATGGAGGAAAGTCCAGGGTATTGTTCCAGTCTGTTTGTAGCACAGGTGCAATGTCCAAGGGGGATATAGGAAAGGGAGCATTGACAGTTCAAGGTGGACAAGGTGACAGAGTGGGACACAAGGGGTACAATCAGGAGAGTCTCATTTCTTGGCAGTGGTCTTGTCAATTGTCTCTGGCTTTTGTCTGGGTCGCAGGGAACGTTTGTGGGGTGGTTCACCTTCTGCAGGGGTAGGGATGCTGGTGGCCTGTGGGTCCTGTGGCGGGGCCTCCTGGCCAATAGCAGCAGTGGAAGTGGAGGGCTGGTCGATGGACTGGCTAGTGATAGGGGCCCGCTGGTGTGCTGTTGCCTCCCTCATAATGTTGGCCATATCTGCCAGCACCCCTGCTTTGGAGATCAGGGTGTTGTTAATAGCCTGCAAGTCCTCCCTGATCCCCTGATACTGTCCCTCCTGTAGCCGCCTGTTGACTTGCACGTTGTCCAGGATCTGGCCCATCGTGTCCTGGGAATGTTGGTGCGCTCCCAGAATCTCAGAGAGTGCCTCCTGGAGAGTCGGTTCCCTGGTCCTGTCCTCCACCTGGTGCACAGCAGTCCTCCCAGTGTCCCTGTTGGCCTGTGCCTCTGTCCCCTGAACTGTGTGCCCACTGCCACTGAACCAAGGTCCCTGATTGCATTGGGGGGGGTGAGGTGTGGCCTGGGGTCCCTGTACAGGTGGGCACACTGCTGATTGACGTTTCCTGGGGACAGAGGTGTGGGTACGCTGGGTGGGTGCTGTGATGTTGGTTCCTGATGGGCGAGGCTCTGTGGTGATCTGTGAGTGGGCTTGGGTGATCGACTGTCCAGTGGTCCCTGATGGGCCAGGTAGGACCTCCAGATCCTGAAGTCCAGAGTTACTGTCATTACTGAGGGCCTCTTCTGTTTGGAGACTGGACATTGGCATTGGCTGAGGTACCTGTGGGGATGTAAATTATGTATTATGCTTCAAGTGTATGACATTTTTACTTCTGTAGTTTCCCTATGCTGTGCATGCTTTAGTGATGGGTGCCCATGCAGGGCTGGTAAGGGTGTCCATGCATTGGTGTGGCTTGGCATTGGGAATGATGAGTTGTGTGGGTGCAGTGTGAGGGATGGTGTGGAGTGATGGGAGTAAGGCTGTGGGTGTGAGATGGCATGCAGGTATTGGGGGTGATAAGTAGTAAATGTTGACTTACCAGTGTCCAGTCCTCTGCTAACTCCAGCGAGTCCCTCAGGATGCAGTATTGCCAGTACCTGATCCTCCCAGGCTGTAGGCTGTGAGCTGTGGGGGAGGAGGCGGGGGTCCACTGCCAGTCCTTTGCATGGTGAGCTGGTGTCTTGCTGCTATGGAATGTACCTTCCCCCGTAGGTTGTTCCACCTCCTCCTGATGTTGTCCCTTGTTCTTGGGTGCTGTCCCACGGCATTGACCCTGTCCCCGATTCTACGCCATAGCTCCATCTTCCTTGCAATGGAAATCTGCTGTACCTGTGCTCCAAAGAGCTGTGGCTCTACCCTGACAATTTCCTCCACCATGACCCTTAACTCCTCCTCAGTGAAACAGGGGTGCTTTTGTGGTGTCATGGGTGTTGTGTGATGTGTGTTGGCAAGGGTGTGTTGGGTAATGTGGTGGGGTGTGTGATGTGGAGTGCGTCAGCGGTGTATTGGTGTAAGTGGTGTGTGTGCCTAATTGTCTCTGTGCTCTTCTTTTCAGTCTCCTGGTGGAAATTGTTGTTTGTAAGGGGTTGTGGGTAATATGGTTGTGTGTTTTATAGTGGGGTGGGTGTGTTGTGTGTATGTGTGTCAGGTGTGTATCTTTAGTATTGGCCAATGTGGTGTTGTTTTGTATGTGGGTGTCCATTGTGAGTGCAGTAGTATGTACCGCCAATGGTTTACCACCGTTGAATGTCCGCCAAGATGATTCGTGGGTCATAATGCATTGGGCGTAGTTTTATTGACGTAACGGTATGGGTTTTGGGACCGCCAGTTTATCATTGACCTTTGGGCTGGCGGATTTGTGTATGTGGCTGTATTCTGTTGGATTGGTGTGTGTGTGTCATAATATGGTGAACGGATATCCTCCACCTCAGCTGTAAGTTGGCGACCATCATCGTGGCGGTAAACAGGATTTACCGCCAATGTCATGATGAGGGCCTAATTCTTTAAAAACTCATATCTCCGGTTTCCCTTATCCTATTTTATTCATTTTGGTATCAAATTAAAGATGAAAATATTCCCTATTTTTATAAATTGTTTTTGGATTTTAAACTCTTTCCTGTGTTTTATTTAATTACTGTTTTGTGATACTTGAATGCTTTACACACTTTGTCTCGCTTGTTGCCAAGTTACCAAGGGTTGAACTGGGGTTAATTTATTGAGACCTAACTGAACCTAGTGGGGGTTAGTTACCTATTGTTAAGTATTACTTACCTGCCCTTACCAATAATCCACTTTCCAACATGCTCCCACCAGATATTTTCTTTGTTTCAGCCCATGCCACTTCACAACATCAAGGCAGCCTGGCTCAGGCTGCCAGAGTCTGATCAATCAGAGAAGGCACTACACGGTTGAAGTTGGTAACTTTTAGCAAGCGTTCTAAAACTCTTTCCCTGTCCCAGGTGATTAAGTTCAACAGTGGAAAATTAATGGATTTATTATAATTTTAATTTGATACCAAACTTGTGCTATTTAGCTCCTTCCTATGGAAATAAGTCTTTATTATTTTAAAATAAAGTTTCTCCATGTTAGCCTCTCGAGCCCATTCAGTACAATGGGGGGAAATGAATTTGGTTCTTTTTCCCTCACCTGGGCTTATAAAACATACTTTAGAAAGTCCCTGCTTATAGTTACACTGCACCCAACCCTGGGGGCACTTAGGGCATACCTTAGTGACTTATATGTAAAAATAAGGTTAGCTTAGGACTTTGGAAGTAGTTTAAATTCCAAAGTCAAATTTGGGTTAACTTTAAAGCAGCTAGCAAGGCAGGCCTGCCTTTAAAATTACATTGGGCACTACATCAGTGCACCTATGGGTGTGTTATCTATACTGGGGCCCCTAACCCTACAATCCATACCATATACTAGGGACTTACAGGTAGGTTCGTACAGCCAATTATAGTTAGCCTAATTTGCATATGCCATTTTAATCAGAGCACGGTGCCCAGGGCACCATCAGAGTCAGGAAAACACCAGTATGCGTGAAAATTGGGGGCAAAAAGTGAGGAGGCTTCTGTAATGAGCCCAGTTTTACCATCTAAATATATATATATATATATATATATTTATATATATTACCTAGTGGCGGTCGCCACTTGGTAGTTATAGTTAGGACCTTGTTCCCATAGAATAGACGTTGTTTGACTTGCACCGTTTGACGATTCTTCCCAAAATTTTCCCCAAAAAAGTGCCTTGGTAATTCCTGTTGTACATGGAAAGATTTGGAGTGATCCGGCAAGTGGGGGCTGAGAAATAGACAAGGGTTAACAAAGTTGTGTTTCCCATATTAATTCCCATAGGACCTTTAGTCACCACTACAGCCCGAACCACTGGACAGAATTACACCTAGTTTGGCAGAATGCTATGTTTCGGTTCGTAGATTGTGCTTCTGCTTGTTTGGTGTAAACCTTTTCAGTAGTTTTTGAGAAATAAAAGGGCAAATACATTTTGATATCTCTGGCCATGGCGCCTTCACGATTTTCATGAATAGTTTGCAAAAATTTGTGAATTTTCAGAAATGCGCATGACAAAAGAAGTGCTGTAATCGGCTGACTGCAACCAGACTAGAAAGTTGAAGCAGCCATTTTACTTCATGGACACGGTTCCCAGGGGTGAAAATCCTAATTGAAATTTGCATAAGGGGTAAGGGTGAAGGTACCTTGACTCGAGGGGTGTGATATAGCTGTGTTTTATGTGTTTAAAATAATTTTGCATCACCATGCGCTATCTCTGCAAAAATTTGCTCATTTTTACGAATTTTCACAATTTTTTCACAAAATATTTGAAAGAAAAACTTCACATTCATACACTAATTCATTCACTCAAACATGCATGCATGCACTCAGAGACTTGTGTGTCAACTCAAACACCCACTCAGACACTCATGCATCCACTCAGACCCACTCATAGACTCACACACCCACCACCCACTTTCAGACCCACTCAGATACTCACTCACCGACTGAGAGAGACAGGCCCTGTGGGCAACTTGCGCTGCGCACAGCCACAGGCCGTGGGTGGCGCTGGGTTGGGTGGTTATAACGGCTTGGGTGCAAGGCCTGACTGCAGCCAGGCCTTGTGACCAACCCCCGCCGCACACAGATGAGGGCTGTGCGTGGCAGGGGTTGGAATAATGTATAGTAATTCAAAGTACTTTACGTTAAAAAAGCATAGAAATTCACTGAAAAAAAACCAAAGTTGACAAGGAACTATAACTCGCACCCTTGCCGTGCACAGTTTTCCTATCAATGATTTGATTGCAAATGTTGCAGTGATAATACGAAAGATGCCATACAAGATCTCATTAATGAAATAATATGTGGAGTAATTAGCTGTGCATGGTGAAATAGATATAGGCCCTCATTACAACATTGGCGGTAAATGCCGCTTACCGCCGTGCAGAAGACTGCTAACACACTGCCGCAGCAGCGGGATACAGCCACAGCTATTACGACCCACAGCTCGGAATCCACCAAAATCCAGACACCCACACAAGTCCGCCACACTAAAGGTCAGTGATAAACTAGCGATAACAAAACCGACACCGTCACGCCAACAGGAATACACCCACACTATCATGACCCACGAATCCACGCGGCGGTCTTTCAACCGCGGTATTCCATTGGCGGTACACACAGCCGCGCTCAAAATACACACACACTAACAAAACACTACCACATTGGACAAATCGAAATACACACACCTGATACACATACACACACCACTCCCACACACCCAATACAATATAAAACACACACCCACATCACCCACAACCCCCTACGACCACAATTGCGACAGAAGGCCAGAGAGAGACACCACCATCAACAAACTAGCATATACAGGCACTCAACACCATCACTCACACAACATCCACCCACCTCACACAACACACACAAACACATTCCCTCACACAACACAACACACACCACCTCACACATCACCCACACCACCCCATGGCACCCCAAAGATACCCCAGGTTATCAGAGGAGGAGCTCAGGGTCATGGTGGAGAAAATCATCCGGCTAGAGCCACAGCTATTTGGAACACAGGTGCAGCACACCACCATAGCTAGGAAGATGGAGCTATGCCGCAGAATCGTTTACAGGGTCTACGCAGTGGGACAGCACCCAAGAACATGGGATGACATCAGGAAGAGGTGGAACGACCTACGGGGGAAGGTACGTTCTGTGGTATCAAAACACCACATCGCGGTGCAGAGGACTGGCGGCGGACCCCCACCTTCTCCCCCACAACTAACAACATGGGAGGAGCAGGCCTTGGCTATACTGCATCCTGAGGGCCTCGCAGGAGTACCAGGAGGAATGGACTCTGGTACAGCAAATATTTCACTACTTCATACCCCACCCTACCTGCATGCTACCACATACCCCCCCTCGCCCTTACCCCCATCACTCCAACTCCTCACATATGTCCCACTATCACAACCCACCCATCCCAACACCAAGCCCTGCATGCAACAACAAAGCATGGACACCCATCACCAATGCATGGCCACTACACATACCCACACAGACCCCAAACCAATTATCACACATGGTCCTACACAAGAATGCAAGCACTGGGGTACAGGGTCACCCACCCATTGCACACCATGGCACACACAGAATAATTATGCCTTTACTCCTCCTTGCAGGACCCCTACCCAATCACTGGACAGGAGGTACCAGACATGTCCACTCCCCCCACAGAAGAGGCCCACAGTGATGACAGCAGCTCTGTCCAACTGGATCTAGATGACCAGCCCGACCCATCTGGGACCTCGGGACAGTCGGTTCCCCTCACACTGGCACAAGCCAAAACAGAGCCTCCCCCCTCTGGAAACATCAGCACAGCACCCACCCAGTGGGCCCATACCTCTGCCCCCAGGGCACGTCAAGCAGCAGTGTGTCCACCACTACAGGGAACCCAGGCTCAACAACAAGGACCTGGGGCAGTGGCAGTGGGCACACGGTTCAGGGGACAGAGGCCCAGGAACACAGGGGAACTAGGAGGGCTGCTGTGCGACAGGGGGAGGACAGGCCCAGGGAACCCACTCTCCACAAGACCCTCTCCAACATCATGGAAGCCCACCACCATACCCAGGAGACAATGGCAACGGTACTGGCCAAGTTTCAGGAGACCCAGCGGCTGCAGGAGGAACAGTATTTGGGGTTCAGGGAGGAACTCAAAGCCATCAATTCCACCCTGGGCACCATTGTAGGGGTGCTGAAGAAACTTTTCAATACCAGAAGGGACACTGTGACACAAGAAGGGGCCCCTAACACTAGCCTGGACTATGAACTGACCACCACCTCCGCCGGCGCTAGTGGACAGGAGGCACCACCACAGGACCACGACACCAGCAGCCCACCCCCTGCAGATGGAGAACCACCCCGCAAGCGGTCCCTGAGATCCAGGACAAAGACAGAGAACAATGCCAAGACCCCCACCAAGAAATGAGACCACCCTGGTTGTCATCCTTTTGTCCCACTTTTCACCCTGTCCATCCATCAACTGCCCCAGCTCCACTTCCTATGCCCCTTTGGACAATGCACCTGTGAGTCTAATAGACTGGACTCTGCCATGGACATTCCTCCACCATCACCCCTGACCATTTTACAACCCCCTTCACTATTTAGCACTTAAATAAACACCCTTAAATCACCAAAGTATCTGGAGTCAGTCTGTGCTTTCGAAAATATGTATTTGTAATAACTGAGGAAAAATGCAATATCCATTGTATTGTCAACATACCTATGTCACACAGCTCTAGTCCATGAGGAAACAAAGCAGATGTCACACAGTGGGACCCACATCTGTGAAATCGAAAGGGAAAGTGACAACTCAGGGTTCATACACTGGGTGAAAGTGACAGACAGATGAGACATAGAACAAGTGTATCAGATGTAGCAGGCAGTGATGTCTTCTTACCTGTGTCTCACTGGAAGTATTGATGAATCACTGTGTTTCTGTTGTTGATGTCCTCTTCTTCTGCTTCCTCGTCTTCACTGTCCACAGGCCTCACAGCTGCCAAAATACCTCCATCTGGACCATCCTCCTGCAGAAAAGGCACCTGCCGTCGCAAAGCCAAGTTGTGAAGCATACAGCAGGCCACAATGATCTGGCACACCTTCTATGTGAGTAGAATAGGGAACCACCTGAACCTGGTCTTCAGGAGGCCGAAGGTCCTCTCTATAACCCTCCTAGTTCGCCTGTGGGCCTCATTGTAGCGTTCCTCTGCCCTTGTCCTGGGATTCCTCACTGGGGTCAATAGCCATGACAGGTTGGGGTAGCCAGAGTCACCTGCAAATGTTTAGGGACAACTGTTAGACACACATTAACCCTTAGGGACAACCCAAGACCCAGACAACTATTCACACTGTAAAGGGTCCATGTCCTCACCTAATAGCAACACACGGTGCCTCTGGGGTTGCCCCATCACATAAGGGATGCTGCTATTCCTCAGAATGTAAGCATCATGCACTGAGCCAGGAAACTTGGCGTTTACATGGGAGATGTACTGGTCGGCCAAACACACCATCTTTACATTCATTGAATGGTAACTCTTCTGGTTTCTGTACACCTGTTCACTCCTGCGGGGGGGACCAAGGCCACATGTATACCATCAATGGCACCTATGATGTTGAGGACATGTCCCAGGGCATAGAAGTCACTTTTCAATGAAGGCAAATCCTCCACCTGAGGAAACACGATGTAGCTGCTCATGTGTTTCAGCAGGGCAGACAACACTCTGGACAACACGTTGGAGAACATAGGCTGGGACATCTCTGATGCAATGGCCACTGTTGTTTGAAAATACCCACTTGCCAGGAAATGGAGTACTGACAGCACCTGCACTAGAGGGGGAATTCCTGTGGGATGGCGGATAGCTGACATCAGGTCCGGATCCAACTGGGCACACAGTTCCAGGATTGTGGCACGGTCCAGTCTGTAGGTGACAATTACATGTCGCTCTTTCATTGTCGACAGGTCCACCAGCGGTCTGTACACCAGAGGATGCCGCAATCTCCTCACCTGCCCCAGCGGACGTGCCCTATGGACGAGAACAGCGAGCAGAGGGTCAGCCAACACTGAGGTACGAAAACACAACTTTATTGCACACATTTTTCAATCCGCTATGTCCCTGTCGTAATGTGTATGCAAGGCCTAGATATGTGTGATAAAAAATTAATGCCATGTGGCCCCCTGAAATGTTGACCTGTAATGTGGGACAAGGGGATATGAGGTAACTGCGCTGGCATTGTAAACTGTCGCGGTAGGCGGTCGAAGACCGCAGAATAATCTTGCATTGGTTAACATTGGACCCTATGGGTCCCAGGAGCCAATGACGATGTACGCCGGCGGTGACGGTACGCACCGCCGCGGATGTGACCGCCATTTTCGGTCTGTTCACTCACTTGATACCTGATCTTCGACATGAGAGGACCTACACTGCAAGTGCTGCTGTGACCTCAGTCTGGAAGAGACAATGGCTCATGTGTCTGGGGAAAGGGCACCTGCCTTCACCACAGAGGAGTTGGAGAAACTAGTGGATGGGGTCCTCCCCAAGTACGCGCTACTCTACGGTCCTCCAGACAAACAGGTAAGTGCACTGTGAGCATGCTGTATGGGCAATGCCTGTGTGTAGTGGTGTGGGTGGAAGATAGGGGGGAAGAATGAGGCGTTCATGAAATGACGGTGAGTGCATGTGCGTCAGGGCAAGGGTGGGAATGTGGCCAATGACTGTGACGGTCCGGACGGTTATATCTTCTCCTTTTCCCCTGTACCATTCCTGTAGGTCAGCGCCCACCAGAAGAAGGATATTTGGCGTGCCATGGCCAAGGAAGTGTGGGCCCTGGGGGTCCACCACAGAGAGAGCACCCTCTGCCATAAAAGATGGGAGGACATTCGTCGCTGGAGCAAGAAGACAGCGGAGGCCCAGCTGGGGCTGGCCTCCAATCGTAGGAGGGGTGCCCATCGCACCATGACCCCACTGATGTTACGGATCCTGGCAGTGGCGTATCCGGAGTTGGATGGGTGCTTGAGATCATCACAGCAGCCACAAGGGGGTGAGTACAATCTCATTCAGCTGAATCTGCGCGCATTACGAGGTGTCTGGGTGGGGGAGGTGGGCTGTGGGTTCCCCTAGGCCAGGGCGAGTTTAGTAGGCAAGGTCCCTTCATAAGGCAGGCCATGTGGCACCCCACCCCACCAGTGTTCAGAGGCAACTACACCTAGTGAGGCTCGTGTGACATCCATGTGTGCATCAATCGGGCAAAGGCCTTGTACCCCATGTCCCTGTGAATAATTAGGGAACTCTAAGTGCACGGCATAGTGCAGAGGTCTTCTGTGTCCGCCAACGGTAGCGGTATTGCATGCACTCAACGTGTCTTTCTTCTGCCTTCCCCCCCCCCTTTTTTTGGTCTCCCTGTTCTTGTGTGCAATAGCATCGTCAGGCGGAGGAGCAGTGGCACCGGAGCAGGAGGGAGCTGCATCCCACATGGCCCTGGAGGGCGAGATAACAAAGTCTGAAGCCACGAGTGGGACGGAGGGCGAGGGGAGCTCTACGGTGAGGACAGGAGCTGAGACCAGCGACACGTACTCCTCCTCTGATGTGAGCTCCCTTGCGGTGGCTGGCCCCTCTGTGCCCCCCGCATCTACAGGTACAGCTGCCACCCCCCCTCCCAGCACCGCCCTCCCAGCAGCCCCTCAGCGTGTGCCCCAGGGCCGCTCACACAGGAGGGTGGGCATCTCCTTCGCCCCAGGCACCTCAGCCACCTGCCCCTGTCAGCCCTGCTGCCCTCAGTGAGGAGGCCATTGACCGCCTCAGATCCCTCACTGTTGGGCAGTCTACCATTCTGAATGCCATCCAGGGTGTAGAGAGGCAGTTGCAACAGACCAATGCATACCTGGAGGGCATTCATTCTGGTCAGGCAGCCCAACAGCGAGCTTTTCAGACTCTGGCCTCAGCACTGATGGCAGCCATTGTCCCTGTGTCCAGCCTCCCCCCTCCAACTTCCTCCACCCAGACTCAAACCCCCGTACCTCAGCCTATCCCAAGCACACCATCAGACCAGCATGAACACACCTCAACACACAAGGGAAGCTCTGGCAAACATAAGCACCACACATCCCACAGGCACTCACACAAGCACCATACCCATGCAGACATTCCAACAGCCACTGCCTCCACTGTGTCCCCCTCCGCCACGTCCTCCTCCTCTATCCCTGTCTCGTCTCCACTCACACCTGCATGCACTAAATCCTCAGACACTGCCTCCATCACCCGCACGCCCATCACCACACCCCACTCACATGCACTCACCACCCCCACTACCATTCACATATCGCCTGTGTCCTCTCCCAGTGTGTCTGTGAGCCCATCTCCCAAGATACACAGACGCAGCCACACACCCACCCAACAGCCATCCACCTCACGACAGCCTCTAGCCCATGCACCTTCACCCAAAGTCAGCAAACGTACACCTCCTACAACCACTAACTTTTACTGCACTCCCATACCCCCTCCATCTACCCGTCCCAGTGTGTCTAAAAAACTTTTCCTGTCCAACCTTGACCTCTTCCCCTCACCTCCCCCCCCCCTTCAGTCCCCTGGGCACGTCTTTCCAGGTCCCAACCCAGCACCTCAGCCACCACATCAGCGGGAACAGTGGTGCCAGCAGTAACCGGCTTCTGGATTGTGCCAAGCAGCAGGGCAGCCAGTGTGCCAAGGAGCCAGACCACGGACAGTCCCCCACCTCAAAAGCATAAGAAGTTGACCACTGCCCAGAGGGGAAAGGGTAAAACACCTGCCACCAAGGGCCCTCCCAGGACTACAGTTGGGAGTGGGAAGAAAGCTGCGCCACCATCCAAGGTGGGAAAGGGGCACAAAAAGAGACGGAAGTCGCCGCCATCCTGCACGGCGGACAAGACCACTACCAGCACCGCTGCCCAGGACACTGCCGCCACCAGCACCGCTGCCAAGGACACCGCCGCCACCAGCACCGCTGCCAAGGACACGGCCATCACCAGCACCGCCTCCCAGGACACCGCCGCCACCAGCACCGCTGCCAAGGACACCGCCGCCACCAACACCGCTGCCCAGGACACCGCCGCCAGCAGCACCGCTGCCAAGGACACGGCCATCACCAGCACCGCCGCCCAGGACACCGCCGCCAGCAGCACCGCTGCCAAGGACACCGCCGCCACCAACACCGCTGCCCAGGACACCGCCGCCACCAGCACCGCTGCCAAGGACACGGCCATCACCAGCACCGCCGCCCAGGACACCGCCGCCACCAGCACCGCTGCCAAGGACACCGCCGCCACCAACACCGCTGCCCAGGACACCGCCGCCAGCAGCACCGCTGCCCAGGACATCCCCGCCACCAGCACTGCTGCCAAGGACACCGCCACCACCAGCACGGCTGCCAAGCACACCGCCACCACCAGCACCGCTGCCCAGGACACCGCCGCCACCAGCACCGCTGCCCAGGACACCGCCGCCACCAGCACTGCTGCCAAGAACACCGCCGCCAGCAGCATACTCACTGAGCCACCCACCAGCACGCAGGCCCATGAGTGCCACAAACACCGCCGCTACTGAGGCCGCCACGAGCAGGATGAAGCACTCTGGGTACAAAGCCCCCTCCGGAACCAGTGGAGATTCACATCCACTACCTCTGTCCTTGGCAGGATGAAGCACTCTGGGCACATAGCCCCCTCCAGAACCAGTGGAGAAAGGCATCCACTACCTCAGTCCTTGGCAGGATGAAGCACTCTGGGCACAAAGCCCCCTCCACAAACAGTGGATACTGTTATCCACTTGAGAGACTGTGGCTTTGAACTTCTCAGGATAAAGCAGTGGGCAACCCACCCACTGGAAAGACTTGAGAGACTGTGGCTTTGCACTCCCCAGGATAAAGCAGTGGGCAAACCACACACTGGAAAGACTTGAGAGACTGTGGCTTTGCACTCCCCAGGATAAAGCAGTGGGCAACCCACCCACTGGAAAGACTTGAGAGACTGTGGCTTTGCACTCCCCGGGATAAAGCAGTGGGCAAGCCACCCACTAGAAAGACTTGAGAGACTGTGGCTTTGCACTCCCCGGGATAAAGCAGTGGGCAACCCACCCACTGGAAATACTTGAGAGACTGTGGCTTTGCACTCCACAGGATACAGCAGTGGGCATGGAGCTCCCTCGTGCATCTGGTGTTCAGCCCTCATCCGGCTGAGGTGCCCCCCTTCCCTTCCCCCTGAGGTGCCTGTTGTATTTCTATCTGATGCCCCTGCAGTGTTCTCTCTGTTTTGATCGGGTATTGAGTGTGGGCCTCACCCATGCATTTTGGGCCCAGTGGTCCATGGACTTAAATGGTGCAATACTTGGACTTTTATTCTTGGTGTATATATTTGTTTATAGTGTATATATATTTTTGAGCAATGGATTTTAATAGATTACAATGGTTACAATCATTTCCTTTTGTATTTGCATTCTTCCGGGGGGGTTGGGAGGTGTAACTGTAATGTATCAACATGTATTAGTGTGTGTGTTGTGGTGGGTGAGGGTGTTGAGTGTGTGTGTCACTCTTTTTTCCCTCCCCCCTCCCCTGTGTTGTAGGTGCAGTACTCACTGTGGTCTTCGCCGCCGGCGTTCGTGCTCCTGGTAGAGGAGCAGGAAGACAAAGGCAGGGAGAATATGGAGTTCCGGCTCCATGGCGTCCTGGTTCCTTGTGGGGTGTATAGAGGTGAGCGTTTTCCCTTCCAAGTCCTGTTTCCGCCGTGTTTTTGTTTGTGGTGAATCCGCCCCGGAAAAGGTGGCGGATTGGCCTGTTGTAACACTGTGGGCGGTACATTGTCTTCCGCCTGTCTTTTGGCGGTTACCGCTGCGGTGTTTGTTTCTACCGCCGTGGCGGTCGGAGTGTTAAAGTGGCTGTCTTTGTTGGCGCTTTCCGCCATGGTCGTGATTACATTTTTTTGCCGCCGGCCTGTTGGCGGTTTTACCGCCGCTTTAACACCGACCCCCAGGGTTGTAATGACCACCATAGTTATCTTAGGACGCAAGTTATAGAACTCTAACCATGACTGCTGAATTTCTATAGTTTTGTAGGAGTAAGTTCAGAACTTAACTATAACGTCCCTGTAACCTTTCATTTTTTTCAGTGTGGATATCTATCTATCTATCTATCTATCTATCTATCTATCTATCTATCTATCTATCTATCTATCTATCTATCTATCTATCTGTCTATCTCTATATATATAAGTTATAGTTATGACCTAGCTTCTACAGAAAACCTTTTGGCTTCTTTGGTGTCGCTTGATGAATCTTCAAGATATTTTCTTTAAAAATTCGACATTTGTGGGAAAGTACCCTCTTTTTGGCTGATGTCAGTGTGTTTCAGTGTGTTACTGGCATCCTGCTAACCAGGACCCCAGTGCTTATGCTCTCTCTCCTCTAAATGTTGTCACTGCATACTGGTAACCCAGTATTTCACCCACAATTGGTATACTGGTCACCCCTTTCAGGTCTCTAGTACATGGTACTTAGGTACCCAGGGCATTGGGGTTCCAGGGGATCCCTATGAGCTGCAGCATTTCTTTTGCGACCTCTAAGGAGCCCATGCAAAGGCTTCTACAGGACTGCCATTGCAGCCTGTGTGAAATGGTGCATGCACCCTTTCACTGCCCTTTACACTGCACCAGGTCACTTATAAGTCACCCATATGTCAGGCCTTCAACCCTGAAGGCTGGGTGCAGAGTACCTGTGTGTGGGGGCACCCCTGCACTAGCAGCGGTGCCCCCACATCATCCAGGACCCTTTTCTCCAGACTATCCGAGTGTGGGGACGCCATTTTACACATGCACTGGACATAGGTCACTACCTATGTACAGCTTCTCAATGATAACTCAGAATATGGCCATGTTTGGTATCAAACATGTTGGAATCATACTCTAAGGTTTTTGAAACCATTGGTTGTATGAGTCCATGCACACTGGGGGCACCTTAGAGGACCTCCAGTACTACCATTACAGCCTTCTGAGGTTTTCCAGGCAGACCCAGCTGCTGCCACATCTCAGATAGTTTTCTGCCCTCCTGTTGTTTGAGCAGCTCAAGCCCAGGAAGGCAGAACAACAGATTTCCTTTGGGAGAGGGATGTTACACCCTCTCCCCTTGAAAATAGGTGTTACAGGGATGGGAGGGATAGCCTCCCAGAGCCTCTGGAAATGCTTTGAAGGGCACAGATGGTGCCCTCCTTGCATAATCCAGTCTACACTAGTTCAGGGATCCCCAGTCCCAGCTCTGGCAGGAAAGGGAAATGACCACTCCCCTGTCCATCACCACTCCAGGGGTGGTGCTCAGAGCTCCTCCAGATTGTCTCTGGGTTTTGCCATCTTGGATTCCATGTTGGCAGGGCACTCTGGGAGCATCTGAGTGGCCAGTGCAGGGCTATTTAGGGTCTCTCCTCTGGGTGTTTCCTCAGATTCAGATTGCAAGACTCCAGCAGGAATTCTCTGCGTCCTTTACTTCACCTTCTTACTAATGAAACTGCATCTGGACCCTCCAGGAACTCTAGAAACTGCAACAAAGAAGCAAAGACGACATCTGCATCATTGTATCTTCAGCTCCTGCCAGCAACTTCAACTGTTTCCAGGTTGTACATCCTCAGAGGACTGCCTGTCTTCAGCCTACACCAGAGGAACGAAGGAACCTCGCTTGAAGTGAAGGAGTCACTTCCCTGATTCAACAGGGACCTCTCTGCAGTGACGACTGGTGGCTTGGGTCCCCTCTTCTGAAGAAGTTCATGGATTTAGCAACACGGGTGGTAGACTGAAGTGGTCCTGATGGTCCTGACGTCCAGCTGTCCAACTTTGGTGGAGGTAGGAGCTTGCCTCCACACGCAAGACAGTAACCCTTGCACCGTGTGTTTTGCAGTTGCCAAGGCTTGTTGGCATCCTTCCACAAAGTTCTTCATGCACCGTGCAGCTCCAGCCCCCAACACTCCTTACTGCTATGCACATCCTCCTGCGTGATTCTCCGGCGGCATGAGATCCCTTTGTGTAGTGCTGCTTGGGCCTTCTATTGCACCTTATTTGTCTCCATGCTGTGGTACTCCTGTGCATGCTGCCTGGTCATCTGAGGGCTTTCTTAGTTGCTGAGAGCCCCCTCTACCTCTCCCTCCTGGGTAGAGGCCACCAGGTCCCTCCTGGTCCCGGGCAGCGCCATTTTATGCTAACCGCAAGCTTTGCATGTGCCAAGGCTTCTTGGCGGAATCCAGCAACACAAACCAGATTGCAATCATCCATTCAGCGTGGGACATCATCTGCACCAACCAGGTACCCACATCCGTCTTCTTGGGTGCAGTACCGACTGTTCTTCTTCACCAGTGGTTCTTCTTTTGCACCTTCATCCGGGTTAGCAGGGGCTCCCGTTCTCCCTGGATACTTCAGTGCTTTTTGGACTTAGTCCCCTTCTTCCACAGGCCATCAGGTCTAGGAATCCATTGTTAGTGTCTTGTAGTCACTTCTGGTTCTTGCATAATTTTCTTTTACGTGTTCTTGTGTGTTCTAGGAAAGTTGCTGTGATTTACTCCTGCTTTTCTGGGCTCTGGGATGGGTTCTATTACTTACCTTTGGTGTTTTCTAACACTCCCAGTGCCCCTCTACATACTACACTTTCCTTGGTGGGAAACCAACTTTCGCATTCCACTTTCTTAGTATATGGTTTGTGTTCCCCCTAGACCCATTTTATTCTAGTGTATATATTGTGTATATTATTTACCTCCAAAGGGAGTATAGTCTCTTAGGTATTTTTGGCACTTGTATCACCAAAATAATGTACCTTTATTTTTGTAACACTGAGTATTTTCTTTCATGTGTGTGAGTACTGTATGACCACAGTGGTTTTGCATGAGCTTTACATGTCTCCTAGTTAGGCCTTGGCTGTCATCCACACTCCCCCTAGAGAGCCTGGCTTCTAGACACTGACTACATTTCACTAATAAGGGATAACTGGACCTGGTATAAGATGTAAGTACCTTTGGTACCCACTACAAACCAGGCCAGCATCCTATAACATGAGCTGCTGTCTGTAAAATTGCAAGGTGATCCGCAAAGCGGGGGCCGAGATACAGGGGGTGGGTGACAGTTAGAGCTTTTCCAATGTTAATTTCCATAGAAATAATTTAACAGCGATAGCGCAAAAACCACTGCAAGGAATTATACCACATTTGGCAGAAAGCTAGCTCTTGTTCCAGAAAGAGCCCTTTTTGTTATTTGGTATACATTTGTTCAGTAGTTTTTGAGAAATGGAAGACAATTCTAATTTGTATATATAGGGGCGTAAAGGATTTGTGACCCCTAACGATCTTGTGCAGAGTACTGATTGGCTGATAACACTTCAACAATAGAAGTGTTTTCAGCCATATTGGGACAGGGCTGAAGCCAAGTCCCAGAAAAAAAATGTTAAAAAATACAAAAAGGGCCAGGGTACAAACACCCTGACCCCTTAGAACTGGTAGTGGGGTCCCAAAGGGACCACCCCAGGACTGAAAAAGTAAAAAGTTTTTTATTTTACTGGCGGATCCACAGATCCGCCGTAAAATAAAAAAAAACACAAAGCGCGGTCTCCTGCACTTCCTTCTTATAAAGCCCCCCAGGTGGACAAAGTCCCAGGGGCATTTTCTTTTCAGAAATTAGGGGGTCTTCCTGGTGGGCCAAGTCCTCGGGGCTTATATTGTTTATGGAGAGGGGTTGCGTACCCCCCCTGCTGCCCTGGGGACTGCCACCTCCCCAGTGCTGTTATGATATGTGGGGGGCTCCCGCTGCCCCGGGGCCCACCACCTCCGTGGGACAAATATTAAAAAAAGTAAAAGGTGTCCCATTAGCCCCAGGGACCACCAACCCTCGAGGCTACACTGAATTTTGAGTGGAGGGCACATGGCCCCTGCACCCTAGTGACCACCCCTGGGGCTAATCTTTTCTTTTTAAAAATGGGGTCCCCATGGGACCCAAGCCCCGGGGGCCACTACCCCTAGGGCTTCTATACAGGTATGTGCGGGGGGCCTGTGGCCCCACCCTTCCCTGGGGACCACCACCCCCTGGGTCAAACAGAAAACAATTGCAATGGGGGGCCATTTCAGACACCCAGGCCCTTGGCACCCCGCCCCCGGGCTATCTTCACATTGGAGTGGGGCCTCTGATGGCCCCAGGACTGCCACCCCCTAGGGCCGGCTCCTGTTTTGTGCCAGAGGTCTCCCTAGCGGTCCCAGAAAGCCCATACAGGGCTAAAAAATATATCATTAAAAAAAAAAAAACATTGTAGCTCAGTGTAAAGGTCACTAAACCTTCTCATTGAGCTGTGGGCTTTCCAGTCCAGCTGGACTCATTAGCATTTTTTTTAAATACATTTTCTTTTAATTTACAATAATAAATACATGTTTTTATTTTAAATCAAACACAAATATCTAATTCCAACTATATGAGATACTAAAGCTGAATAAACTCAATCTCTTTCCCTCACTTTCTTTCTCTCTTTCTCTCCTTCAATCAATTTCTCCAACTCAGACACTTACACACACACTCAAACACACTCAGACACTCACGCACCTACTCAAAGACCAACTCACACCCTCATGCCCCCACTCACAGATCTGCACACATGCTGATGCACCCACAAAAACACTGATGTACGCACTTTCACACCCAGACAGGCAATCTGACAGCCACTCTCACCCTAGATACACCATATCACATCTATTTTCACACCTAGAGAGGCTGCGGCCAAAGACTTGTTTCAGCATGGGGCTGAGTGGTTAGGGGGAGTTGGCTGCAGGCCAGGTCTTGCGGGCATCCTCCCCTGTGCATGGGTGAAGGCCGTGCACAATGCAAGTTTGGGTGCTTATAGGGAGTAGGCCCTGTGGCCAATCACCGCTGAGCACGGCTGAAGGACTTGCGTGGCGGGGGTTGGTTTACCGTGTAGTAATAACAATGTTGAAAAACCATAGAAATTCACTGAAAAAACAAAGGTTAGAGGGATGTTATAGTTAGGCTCACATTGTATTTAGGCTCACATTTCAAGCATATACAAACATAGAAATTCAGCTTTTATAGTTAAAGTTACCTCAAGTAACTATAGCTTGTCCCCTAAGGTAACTATAACTTGTGCCCTCGCCATGCACTGCTAATTACCCCACAAATGACAGCACCCATAACATCATTGATAACATGCATGATAATATCAATGTAATATTTGCAGTAAAAGTTTTTGGGTAAAAACTGTACATGGCGGGGGTGTGATTTATAGTTACCTTAGGGCACGAGTTATAGTTACTTAAGGTTTCTATGGTTTTATACGCTTGAAATGTGAGCTTAACTATAACATCCCTCTAACCTTTGGTTTCTTCATTGAATATATATATATACATATATGTGTGTGTGTGTGAGTGTGTGGGGGGTGAGATTTTATACATATATTTGTATGTGTGTCTCTTCCACAGTTACATAATATTACAAACATATATGTCATCATTTGTTAAATGACAGTCGATGAGTCACACTTATGGTTTTATTTATAAATGGTCATATCAAATTTAAAACACTTCATCAATACCTGTGTAAAACCCTTTTAGATTCAGGATGTGGGGTTTTAAGATTGTGAGAAGTTTGGGTGTTGGTTGATTTGGGTGTGAGCCCAGGTCAAACGGAAACCACAATTCTTTTTAGGGCAAGGCACGAGCAAACCCCAATTTATCCTGTGAGCCCCCTCTGGTAGCAGTCAGGCTTGATTTGAAGGCAATGTGTTAAGTATTAAAATTGTAAAACTGTGCAAATATCACACAAAATGGATCACACACCTAGTGAGAAAAGTTCATTTAATACACAACAAGACCAAAATGACAAAATCCAATAAGTAGAACTTGAGTTAGTACTTAGCAGCAAGAGGCGCCAACTGGGGATATCTGGTCACACACAAATAGAACAATGTGAAAAGTTCAGGCCGACTGCGAGGGAGTGGGGGCTGGCTACAGGGACCCAGTTAGGCCTGCTGAACAAAAGTACGTTGAATCCTGACTGTATTGTTTGGTGGATCTGAGGTAAAGATGTGACATGCAGCTAATGCAATGTGTTTGTTCTGATATGTGGTGAGACTGCAGTGCGAGTTTCTGATTCATTGACGTTGAGGATCCTGATGACGGTGCTGGTGTCTAGGGTGCTTGGTACAGTCTAGGTGATGAGTTGTTCCCAATGAGAGGTGAAGCAATGTGGAGGTTGGGAGTTGTCATTGAGGCTGCTGTTGACAGATGTGAGGAGCTTGCATCTGGGGAAAGCATGCAGCGGTGCATCGGTCCCAAGATTTGGGGTGCAGGGTTGATACACATCTGTTGCATTGGTTCTGAACCAACAGTAGTGGTGATGCTTTGGTTCTGTTCCATACAGCAGCAGCAATGCATTGGTTCTGCTCTCACTGTAGCAAATACCTGAGGCCCAAAACCAAGGGTCCTAAATTGGGGTGGCACCACTTGGCAGGGCAGACTCTCAGATGATAAAGTCCAGGTGCAGAAGCAGGGTGATTTGAAGTCTTTTATGTCTCTGAGACTTCAGATCAGGAGGCCAGCCGACTAGCCCTTGGAGTCCCTCGGTGTTCTGGTTTAGAGAGAGGCAGGTCCAGCCCTTCTCGCTCTAATACAAGATGGCAGCAAATTAGTAAAGCAACTCAGATGTCCAGTAAAACAGCAGCACGGTAGAGTGCCTGTCCTTCAGCCACACAATAGTTCTTCTTCCTGGAAGAGTATTGACAGGTCCAGAAGTGTGCTGAAGTGGTGATGTCTGAGGTCCATTTCTGTTACCCACTGGTGATTTTGATGTGAGGGAGACTTCAAAAGACCTGCCTTTGAAATGCACAGATGTCCTGCCCTTCTTGCCCTGGCTCCAGACTACATGTGGGTATGCAGCACTTTGTGTGTGGACAGGACATAGCCTATTGAGGTGTACATGTACTTGTGTCCAGCTCCTCCCTCCCATCCTTCCTAGGATGGTCCATGGAGGCCCATCATGTCATATCTAAGCTTTTATTGTATGTGGCTGCTAGGGGAAATACAGCTGTCACCCACTCCAGACAACTGATCAGAAACAAGCTGCAGGTACCAAAAGGCTAAGGCAAGAAAATGCCAACTTTCTAAAAGTAGTGTTTTCAGAATTGGAATTTGAAATCTGACTTCACCATAAGTTAGGGTTTTATATAATGATTCCACAGACACTAAACTTGAGTTGGGGGGTGTCTCTCTTCACATTTGGATATTACAGTTATAAAATGTAATAAGAAAACTTCAATATTAACCAATGGGAGAGATAGGCCTTGCAGTGGTGAAAAACAAATGTGAGAGTTTTTCAACACCAGGACATGTAATATTAAAAGGTGCATGCTGGCCTGTCCGGGATTTACCCTAGGGGTGACTTATATGTATTAAAAATAAAGGTTTGGGCCTGGTCAAAGATTTGTTTGGCCAAAGGGACCTGACAGTTTCAAACTGCACAGAAAGGCTCTGCAATGGCAGGTCTGTGACATGTTTATAAGGCTACTTAAGTGGGTGGCACAATCAGTGCAGGCCCACTAGTTGCATTTAGTTTACAGGCCTAGGGTACATGTAGTGCACTTTCCTAGGGACTTATAAGTATATTAAATCAGAGAATTCGGGACATGCCAATGTTACCATGTTTTAGGGAAAGAGCACAAGCACTTTA
This sequence comes from Pleurodeles waltl, assembly GCF_031143425.1. Lineage (NCBI taxonomy): Eukaryota > Metazoa > Chordata > Amphibia > Caudata > Salamandridae > Pleurodeles > Pleurodeles waltl. Next base: position 794,261,204 of record NC_090437.1, on the reverse strand, counting down.
GCTCTAGTTAACAGTGGTAAAGTCTGCAGAATCCTAAGGCCAGCAAAAATGTCAACAAAAACAGGAGGTCTGAAGGCAAAAAGTTAGAGAAAACCATGCCAGGGATAACAGGTCTAACAGACATTATCCTTAAAATTACTTTTAAAAAGTTCTTAATCTCTTATAAATATATGTGTACCATCATCTGCCTATTTTGTATTGATTATTATATTTTTATAAACATTTTAGGCACATGTTTTAAATTTTCAGACATTGTATATTAGGGTAAGGTTAATACTCATTAACACATGCTAAATCTTAAATGTAATTTGACACATCTCACCTTATAAATGTTTTGAGAGTATCATGTGTTACATTTTTGTAGACCTGTTTACTTCTCTTTGGAACAACTTAGTTACAGGTTACTCTGTATATAATTATTCACATCTTTGATCCATTCTGTGTTTTATTTGGTGAGGCATATGGGCTTCAGCGTTGGAAAATAACGTTAGGCCTCATTTAGAGTTTGGCGGATGAGGTTACTCCATCAGAAATGTGATGTTTATCCCATCCTCTGTTTTACAATCCCATTATGTCCTATGGGATTTGTAATACTGCGGACGGGATATCTGTCACGTTTGTGATGGAGTAACCCATCTGCCAACTCTAAAACAGGACCTTTGTTTTGCAACCCACAGACTAATGGCCCAAAGAATAATGTAATCATACATTGAAGCAAACAAGAAATGTAGTGGGGAGGGCATTCAGAATGCAAAAATATTGTTTTAGATGCCTGGATCAGTCTGGCGCTAGATGCCTGTGTGCAAAATAACTGTAGTTTGTGCTACTTTTTGTAAAATAGTGATGCAAGATCATGAAGAATAAATTGAGAAATATGAAAGTGATGTAATGTTGATACAGATAAAGTGATGGTTTCCAACAAAGGATATATTAGAAGAAATCTTTTGGTATATATTTGCTTACGAATCAGTGATATATCATCTGCTTCTATACTGACCTTGGCAATTTTCTATTTCTAAGCTGTTAGTGTCACTCTGTTCTATTCACCCTTGTTAAACTACATTAAAGTCCCTGTGTTTCCCCTTTGTCTGTGACTCAGCTGTTGTTTGAATGCCACTTTCAAATATGATTAGCTATATTTTAAGGCATACGTTAAATTATTTGCATAGTCCATGTCCTTTTATTGTCATTATTGTTAGGTCGTACCTAGTTTGTTTTCTAGGACAGCACAATATGATGACATGTCAATCTGCACACTATTATAACATTTGTGATGTTACTATAGCTTGTACTTTAGTCACACACACAAAAATACACTTTGTTAATACAATTGAATGCTGAAAGCAGCCCTGTGTAGCACTTCTAAAATAGAATGCTATTAGGCTTGTTCTGCTCAGTCTGACAGAGATAATATTTGAGATAATATTTGCATGAAACATCCTTACCTTGATGATATTACCATGTGAAGTTTGTGTTTTTATATGATTGTCTTTATAGAAATTTCATGACTGCGGTGAGAACCCTAGTTAGCAGTCTAAGCACATGCAATTTCTATTTTGATCACATATCTGGACACAAACATAATGCCGTCACAAATGTGTATCACCCATTTAAAATGTTTTTTTCACTTTTTAACTTGAAGTTTCAATTTCTATTACAGATTACCAAATAATTCAATGTATATTTCTTAAAAATAAACATATTCATTCACATACCAAAACACAAAGTAACTACAGTTACCTATAAACTACTCTAAAATATCTAAAATGGTAAAATAGAAAAATCTTGAATTCCCCATACTGTTTCCTAAAATTGCTAAAACACACTAAAAGCTAAACACATATAAATGTATTCTACTCATATACTAAAACATATGTTAACATACACACATTAAAACGTAATCCCCTTCCCTTTAATGCCATTCACCAATCTTTCTCATATGAAACTATCTTACGTTTCTACATAATAACAAATATTAAAAATCACAACATTTTTAAAATGTGAAACCACACAAAAATTATTACCTCACCCCATACAAAAAAAACTAAAATACACCTAAAGATAAACAATGTTGAGTACAATAACACATTCAGATGTGTTGGGCTATGATATAGAGAGCCTCCTGGCACCCACACTGAACTATTGTTAACTGGCACAATTGTTTGTTCATGTCATGGTTTTAGTGTTCATCTGCGTTAGTCTTTAGTCATATTCCTGTGATATCTTGTAAATCTTCTGTTGAAATAAGGTATTTTTTTGGTGTAGTCTTTGACATAACGCTGGTGCAGATATTGCAGGTACTGCTGATGGTACTGTTGTTAAAGAAATTATGGTAGTAGTAGCAGAACATCTTACAATTGGCTTTCCTACATATTTTACCATTTTTAGAAGCCATGAAGCATGGCTTCTTGTTTTGCAGACATGGCTTTCATTATTTCTTTGTTTGTTGATCATCCACATTGCCAGAAAATAATAAGAATTTTCAATTAGTAATCTCAATTGTAGAGTTAAAAACGCATAATTATCTTGTCATAAGTTGCAATAGACTTCAACATCAATACACTCAATCAAGTTTCATTATAAATATGAGATAATACAGTCCCTGCTTCTCTCCCGGCAACAGTTCATGGAGAAGATGTTACACAAATGGCTACCCATCCACCTCACCAACAATCAAACCGTTGACAATTTTCAATCTTGTCTAAGAGCCAATCAATCATTGTACACAGAAAACCCTCATCACCACTACAGTGGACATCAGGATGTTCATGGATAGAGGTAATACTGTGTGCTAAATCTTAATGGTACCCTACCCAGGTTTAGACACTATGGCCCTCTTTACGACCCTGGCGGTCAGTGATAAAGTGGTGGTGATACCGCCAACAGGCTGGTGGTAACTACTGCCAAATTATGACCATGGCGGAAATATCTCAGAAAAACAGCCAGTGTACCACACCGACTGCCAGGGCAGAAACAACAGCCACCACGGCGGTATCTGCCTACAGCCAGGTGGAAGTCAATTTTCCAACCACCATAGTATGACCTTGCAAAGTTGCCACCTTTTCCGGGGTGGTACCAAGGACATCAAAAGCCTGGCAGAAACACTGCACAGAAGTGAAAGGACCGGCCCTCGCACACACGTGTGGAAAGAGTAATAAGGAATACTCCTCCATTAGACAGGCTGTTTGTCACTATACTTTAAGATAATCGGTAGCGGTCTCTATGCCGTTTTGGATTTAAGGTTTCTTAATATATTTGAAGCATTAGATTTTGGAACTTGCTGTTAAAGCCCTGATCAAGTCATTTGCGATAATTTTCGCACGACGAAACACGTGTTGGCTGTTGATTCTTGGATATTCTTGTGTTCCTCACCTTTAAATAAACAACAACAAGATTCTAAAGGCTGTTGATTCTTGGATATTCTTGTGTGCCTCACCTTTAAATAAACAACAAGAAGATTCTACTCAAGCTGTTGGCTGTGGACTTTTTGTGCATTCGGAAGTTCTTATGATAAGAAGACGACTGGATCTACTATTATTGAACACTTACATACTGATTTGCATGAGTGCCTCAGATACTTTGAACTTGGCTATTTCTCTTTTCTAGAGAAGTGTGGAGAGATTGGGATAATCCTTCTTCCGAGAGCACCGTGCCATTGGAACTTTATGTTCAGTTCAGGTTGTTTTATGGACATTTTGTGAGCGCCAGCCCTATATAATTAATTCTCCCTATACTAAGTAATTCACAGACGTGAAAGGACTTAACATTGAAGACACAGGGAAGAAGCTTGTCACCATGGAACCAGAACTGCATGTTTTTCCGATGATATTCTACATTCTGTTCCACCACAAACATCAATGCCGGTGAAGATGACGACGGTGAGTACAGCCGCCTAGCACACAAGGGGGGGGGGGGGAACGAGAGTGACACACATACATGTACAACACACACCATCCTCACACACACCATACACACAACCAGCTGCCCAACCAAACAAGTTACCCCCCTAAATCGGCTGAAAAATGCAAGGACAAAATGATTTTGCCAAAGTGTTTGTTGTAAGATCAACACAGTAGAAATAATAAGTTAAGCAATAAAACAGATATAGACAAATTTACAGAACAAGGGACACAGTCCAGTCCTCAATGTGTGTGGGCCACATGGCCACAGGCCAAAGTCCAAGGCCCCACTTGTCACCTGCTTCAACATGTAGAGAATACTGCAGGGGCATCAGTTGGTAAATAGGCAGGCATCTCAGGGGGACGGGGGCACCTCAGCTGGGAGATGAAAAAAGACCACTGGTTTTGGAGGGGGCAACCTGCCATGTGCTTGATCCTGGAGAGTGATGGGTTACAGTCTATCGAGTTGGTGTCTTGCCCACTGGATCTGGAGGGGGTAACCTGCCCTGTGCTTCATCCTGGGGAGTGATGGGCCACAGTCTGTCGAGTGGGTGTCTTGCCCACTGGTTCTGGAGGGGGCAACCTGCCCTGTGCCTGATCCTGGGGAGTGATGGGCCACAGTCTGTTGAGTGGGTGACTTGCCCACTGGTTCTGGAGGTGGCAACCAGCCCTGTGCTTGATCCTGGGGAATGATGGGCCACCGTCTGTGGAGTGGGTGTCATGCCCACTGGTTCTGGAGGGGGTAACCTGCCCTGTGCTTAGTCATGGGGAGTGATAGGCCACAGTCTCTCGAGTGGGTGTCTTGCCCACTGGTTCTGGAGGGGGCAGCCTGCACAGCAGCCCATGGAGGCTGGATTATATTGCATCCGCCAGGGGTGATGGCTGCACAGTGGTGGTGCTGCTGGTGGGGGGATGATCCTGCACATCCCCTGTACCCTCGGACGGATGCACAGTGGTTGGGCTGCTGGTGGGGGGAGGCACCTGCACATCCCTTGCACCATCGGATGGATGCACAACCATGGTTGTTGGTGAGGGCTCCATCACAGCTGTTGGTCCAGGCTCCTTGCCCTTCTTGCCTGCTGGTGCAGGCTCCTTGGCCTTTCGGGTGGCAGGTGCAGGCTCCTTGCCCTTCTTGACTGCTGGGGCAGTCTCCTTCCCCTTTAGGCTGATTTTTGCAGGCTCCTTCCCCTTCAGTACATGTGGCCTTGATCCCTTTCCACCACGAGTGGGTGTGGTTCGGACTGGGCCTGTGGACTGTGTGGCTGAGGTGCTTGGCTGGGTTCATGATTCCCTGGCCATACATGCAGGATGGGGGGGAGGGGTAGGGAAGAGGTCAAATTGGATAGGAACAGTTGTTTAGGGACATTTGGGTGGGAAGAGGGAGAAGGAATGGGAGTGGAGGATGAGGGAGTGGTTGTTGGAGATGTCTGTCTTCTGGATTTGGGTGTATTTGTATGGGCTGTATGCTGTTGTGAGGTGGATGGCTTTTGGGTGTCTGGGTGCTTGCGTTTGTGTACTTTAGGAGGCGGACAGACACAGTGGGAGAGGACATAGAGGACGTGTGCATGGATGCTGTAGAGGTGTCTGCCTATGAAGTGTGTGTCGTGCTTGGTGTGGTGATGATGCTGATAGTGGATGATGATGTAGTGCATGCAGGTGTGAGTGTGGATGTAACTAGGTGGGAGGAAAAGGAGGAGGAAGAGGGGGAGAGAGTGGAAATAGTAGATGTTGTTGTGTCTGCAACTGGATGGTGTTTGTGTGATTGCCTAAGGGAAGAAGTGTGGTGCTTGTGTTTGCCTGTGACACTCTTGGGTGTTGTCTTGTGTGCATTATCATCTGTATGTGTGCCTGGGATAGGTTGGGGTTGAGGAAAATGGGCAGTGGAAGTTGGAGGGGGACGGTAGAAACAGGGACAATAGCTGCCATCGGAGAGGAGTCCAGAGCCTGAATCCATCTCTGGTGTGCCTCCAATCCAGTGTGAATGCCCTCCAGGAATGCTTTAGATGTTGCATCTGGGCTGCCAGCCCCTGGATGGCATTCACAATGGTTGACTACCCTACAGAGATGAATCTCAGGAGGTCAATAGCCTCCATACTCAGGGCAGCAGGGTTAACTGGGGCAGGGCCTGAGGTACCTGGGGAGAAGGAGATCCCACCCTCCTGGGTGAGTGGGCACAGGCAACTCGATGAGGGGCTGCTGGGAGGGTGGTGCTGGTACGGGGACAGGAGCTGTACCGGTAGCTGGGGTGGTCACAGAACTGTCTGCCACCACCAGGGAGTTTCCATCGGAGGAGGTATATGTGTCTGAAGTGTGCCCTCCATGGTGCTCCTCTCACCCTCCGACCCTCTGGTGCCCTCAGTGTCGGTGGAGTCTGCCTCATGGGTCCGGTGAGATGCAGCTTCCTCCGTCACCGCTGTCTCTGCTTTTCTGCCAGGTGATGGTAATGCACATAAGGACAGGGTGACAAAGCAACAAAAGGGGGAGAAGAGACAACGGATACACTGGGTCAATGGCTGAACCAATACCACCGTTGGCGTACACAGCACACTCACACACAGGGAACCGCCCTATGCTCTATGCATTGCACTACCAGAGAAACAGCTTACCACCAAGGCATGGGGAGGGGCACACACCGCCAAATGCAGCACACCTGGGACCCACAGAGCCCTGATCAGTAGTGGATGCCTACTAGCTAGGTAGCAGGACTATCCCTTCAGAACCCTAGCCACCAGTGGACCTATGCTGCAGTGTCAGGCCTGGTCTATGGGCACCCACTGACACACATCCACCACCCGGATACCACCCTACTATGCATAAGTTGTAATGATGGACACTGTACTCACCCCCTTGTAGCTGCTGTGATGCCCTCAAGCACCCACCCAGCTCTGGGTAGGCCACCTCCATTATGCGGGCCATCAGGGGGATCAGGGTTTGACGGGTTCCCCTTCCTCATTGGGAGCCCATCCCCATCTGGGCCTCCACTGTCTTCCGTGCCCAGCCTCTCAGGACCTCCAACTGTTTGCGACAGTGGGTGCTCTGCCTGCCATAGACCCTCAGGGTCCGCAAGCCTTGGCGATGGCATGCAATATACCCTTCTTTTGATCGGCGCTGACCTGCAGTGGCAATACACAGAGGAAAATACCATTAGACAAACAGTCCTGCCTGTTACACATTTTGCCCACCATACCCGTTCCCATCACCATTGCCACACAAATGGCCCAGCAGACAACCTGTACACTGCCAAGAGGACATCCACCCACCCCTCTTACATGAGCCCTCCACACACACCTCCATGCATTCATGCCACATGCATCGTGTCCACAGGGTACTCACCTGTGGGTCTGGAGGACCATACAGCAGTCCGTACTGGGGTAGGACCCCATGAACCAGTCTCTCCAACTCCTCTGGCGTGAAGGCTGGGGCCCTTTCCCCGGTCACACGGGCCATGGTACGTTCCAGACACATGTGACAGCAGCCCATGCAGTGTAGGTCCTCTCCTATGTAAGGTCCAGTAGCAAGTGAGAAATCAGATAGAAAATGGTGGCCATGTCCACAGTGGTGCATACCATTACTGCCAGCGTAGATCACCATTGACACTGTACCCCATAGGGTCCAATGTTAACCAATGAGGAGTTGCGCGGTGGTTCCCGACCGCTTACCACAACGGCACACAACGTCAGCAGAATTACCTCACTTCCACCTGTCCCGCCACACGGGACAAGCGGACGCCATTTCAGGTGGGGGGGCAGGCCATGAAATAATGCTGCGTCACAAGAGATATCAGCACATACTGGACAAATCAAAATGTAGCTCCATTGTTCAGTTTGTGACCGGCTCTTCACTCTTTTATCCCTTAGATTCCTACCGCTGAGGATGAATAGGAGATGGAGACATACCCCCGTGTACAGACCCCTGGTGGACTTGGCAACACTGGAGGACAGGCATATTATCCTCACCTATAGGCTTGACAGGGCCACAATCACAGGGCTGTGTGCCCAATTGGAGCCTCATCTGATATCTGCTATCCGTCACCCCACTGGGATCCCCCTCTTGTGCAAGTGCTATCTGTACTCCAGTTCCTGGCAGCTGATTCTTTCCAAGTGACAGTGGGCTTGGCAGCAGGAAAGTCACAGCCAATGTTCTCAGTAGTGCTGACAAGAGTGTTGTCTGCCCTGATAAAACACATGTGCAGCTACATCGTTTTCCCCCACGTTGAGGATTTGGCCACAGTGAAGGCTGAGTTTTATGCAATGGGACATATCCCCAACATAATTGGGGCGATTGATGGAACACATATTGCATTTGTCCCCCCCCCGGCAGAATGAAGCGGTGTTCAGGAATTGTAAGAGTTTCCACTCCATGAATGTTCAGATGGTGCACTTGGCGGACAAGTACATCTCCCACATCAATGCTAAGTATCCTCGGTCGGTGCATGATACCTTTGTCCTGTCGAATAGCAGCATCCAAAATGTGATGGGCCAACAACAGAGGCGCAGGGTGTGGCTAATAGTTGAGCCCTGGTTCCCACCCAGTAGATGTTGGTGTATGGGTATGGTGTGGGCCATTTAGGATAGTGTGTGGCTAAATGTTGTCCGTCAAAATTTGCAGGTGACGCCGGTTACCCAAACCTTTCATGGCTGCTGACCCCTGTGAGGAATACAAGGGCAGAGGAACGTTATAATGAGGCACATGCTCAAACCAGAAGGACCATAGTAAGGACCTTTGGCTTCCTGAAGGCCAGGTTCCTGTGCCTCTATCTAACAGGGGGTTCCCTGTGCTACTCACCGAAGAAGGTCTGCCAGATAGTGGTGGCATGCTGCATGTTGCAAAACCTGGCCCTCAGACGCCATGCCCCATTCCTGCAAAAGGAGGAGATGCCTGTGTGCCACCAGTAGACCCTGTGACAGTGAGGATGAGGAGGCAGAGGATGAGGACAACAGAACATCTGTTGTCCGGCAATACTTCCAATGACACACAGGTAGGACAGTCCAACTTCACATTTCAATGACTTTGGTTGTAATTTGTGTGGCAATGGCATGCTGATATTTTCCACATCTATGCACACTTACTGTTCCCTCTGACAATTCATTTTGCAAATGTTGGTGACCTGACATACACTCCTGGTCTGATCACTACAGCCAGCTACAGGTCATTAATATATGCTCATTCTCTGTACAGTTGATTTGTAATGTTTGCACCTGTTTCAATGAATACATATTTGACATAGATGACTTACAGATCCGATGTCTGCCCGCTGGTGTGAGACTGCCTTCCTCATAATGTTGACCATGTCTGCCAGCACCCCCGCTATGGAGATCAGGGTGTTGTTGATGGCCTGCAAGTCCTCCCTGATCCCCTGGGACTATCCCTCCTGCAACCGCCTGTTCTCCTGCACATTGTCCAGGACCTGGCCCATTGTGTCCTGGGAATGTTGGTAGGCTGCCAGGATCTCGGAGAGTGACTCCTGGAGAGTTGGTTCCCTGGGCCTGTCCTCCCCCTGGCACACAGCAGTCCTCCCAGTGTCCCTGTTGGCATGTGCCTCTGTCCCGTGTGCCCACTGCTACTAACCCCTGGTCCCTGATTGTCTTGGGGGCGAGGTGTGGCCTGGGGTCCCTGTAAAGGTGGACACACTGCTGATTGACGTGTCCTGGGGACAGAGGTATGGGTACAATAGTTGGGTGCTGTGGTGGTCTTTCCTGATGGGGGAGGCTCTGTGGTGGTGTGTGACAGGGCTTGAGGAACTGGCTGTCCAGTGGTCCCTGATAGGCCAAGTAGGTCATCCAGATCCCGAAGACCAGAGTTGCTGTTATCACTGTGGGACTCTTCAGTTGGGGGACTGGATAGTGCTGGCACCACCTCTCTGCTGACATTGGCTGGGGTACCTGTGGGGATGTAAGGTTTCTGTGTGGGACATATTGTACATCTGTGGCTTCCCCTCCATGGTTGGATTTGCCCTGCCAGCTTTCACTTGTGTATGTTAGTGTATGGTGGGATAGTTAGTTCTCTATGGTGTACATGCTTTAGTGATGATTGTCCATGCATTGGTACAGCATGCAGGGCCTGGCACTGGGATGAGTGGGTTGTGATGGTGGGGTATGTGGGATGTAGTGGAGTGATGGGGTGATGGTGAGGGTGAGGGTATGTGATGGCATGCAGGTATGGGGGTTATAATAGTAGAGAGTTGTCTTACCAGAGTCCAGTCCTCCTCTGACTCCGGCCAGGCCCTCAGGATGCAGGATTACCAAAACTTAATCCTCCAATGCTCTGAGTTGTAGGGGAGGAGGTGGGGGTCCACTGCCAGTCCTCTGGATAGTGAGTTGGTGTCTTGCTACAATGGAACATACCTTCCCCCGTAGGTCATTTAACCTCTTCCTGATTTCATCCCTAGTTCTTGGGTGCTGTCCCACGGTGTTGACCCTGTCCACGATTCTCCACCATAGCTCCATCTTCCTGGCTGTGATATTTTCTGCACCTTTGCTCCAAATAGCTGTGGCTCTGCCCTGACTATTGCCTCCACCGTGACCCTTAGCTCCTCCTCTGTGAAACATGGGTGTCTTTGTGTAATAAAGAGTAATGGCACACATGCGATAACACAACTCTAAGTAGATAAAAAAAAACACTAACATCAGTCAGAGTATTATGCACACTACATCTATCTGAAAAGGCACCAAAAGTTTATCATTATATAAATTTATTACTCTCATATAAGATTCTGAATTGCCCTCCAGTGTTCCGAAATTCTCGTCTTAAGTGGGCGTATCGTGCTACCCACATATATCTTCTCACATTTGCAAACAAGCATATAAACTACGAATTTTGTGTTGCAATCTATATGTGATTTTATATATATTTTACTTCCTCTTCTATCAAGAAACTCCTTCTTAGAATGCCATGCCCATTTACACATTGCACATGAACCGCATTTAAAAAAACCACGATTATGTGCACTAAGCCAATTTGCCTTAGTTTCCTCTGGTATGTAACTTGGACTTAAAATACTGTGGAGGGTGTTTCCCCTTCTAAACGACACCTCTGGTCTCATACCTATATATTTCTTGAGCACCTCATCTTGAGTCAGTATTGGCCAATGTTTTTTCATTATTTTCAAAAGTTTCTGAGAAACTTCCGTGTAATCTAAAACAATCCTCAATCTCCGAGCACTATTCCTCTTGACCTCCTCATTCTTTTGAGTTGTTAGTGACAGTGTCTGTGAACGGGAGGTTTTAAGACATTTATGGAATGATGTGTTCACTTTAGATAGAAATTGAAACATCACCTATTTTTTGGTGGAGATTTGCATGGTTCTCACCAACTCACATGATTGTTTTAATAAAAAAATTTGTTAATTTTTTAATTTTTCAAATTTTTTTTGAAGTTCATAATTAGGGTATGCATGAATAGGAGAATTAGTAATTGATTTGTGTGGTATGGTAATATTGTTTTAGGAAACATTGGATGGATCTGTATCTCACAAGGAAGTCCTGAGGAAATCCTAGGGGTACTCCCCCGGATGAAACACGTGTTGACGACGGACCAACAAATAGGGAGCTTTCTTTGGTTTAGGCAGTTATGTTAATTAGATTAATTATGTGATTGTGAATATAAACAATGAAGTTGACATTGAAATGCATATATAGATTTCTTTTTTTCTTGTATCAATTTGTGTACTAATGACTACATATAGGCTTTGTAATTGATTGCCATTCATGGCTGTATACAGTGTATATGATTTTGGGTATTTCAGAATCTTATATGAGAGTAATAAATTTATATAATGATAAACTTTTGGTGCCTTTTCAGATAGATGTAGTGTGCATAATACTCTGACTGATGTTAGTGTTTTTTTTGATCTACTTAGAGTTGTGTTATCGCATGTGTGCCATTACTCTTTATTACATTGTTAAGATATCCCTTCGGGATATCGTGAAGGTAACATTTGGAGGGTGGTTACCTGAGTCTCTGTGCACCGTGTCAATTGAGTTATGTTAAGTTATAATTGTTAGAAGTAGGAGCGCCAATCACTCACCACTTCACCCTCTTCTTTGGATTATATGGGTGTCTTTGTGGTGCCATGGTTGTTGTGTGATGTGTGTCGTGAGGGTGTGTTGGGTAATGTGTTGGGGTGAGTGATGTGGAGTGCGTGAGTGGTGTATAGGTGTGAATAGTGTGTGGCTCTAGTTGTGTCAGTGGTCTTGGTGTCTCTCTGGTGGCAATGCTTTGTAGTCGTAAAGAGTTGTGGGTAATGTGTGTGTGTGTTTTATAGTGGTGTGGGTGTAGTGTGTGTATGGGTGTCAGGTGTGTGTTGTTTGAATTGTCGAATGTGGTGTTGTTTTGTATGTGGGTGTCCATTGTGAGCATGGCGGTATGTACCGCCGAGGGTTTACTGCCATTGAATGTCCGCCGTGGGAATTCGTGGGTGATAATGTGGTGGGCGTTGTTCTGTTGGCATAACATTATGGGTTTTTATACCATCAGTTTATCACTGACCTTTGGTCTGGCGGATTTGTGCATGTGGCTGAATACTGATGGATTGGTGTGTGTGTGTGTCATGATATGGTGAACGGATATCTGCCGTGGCGTGGTAAGTTGCCGGCCGTCGGCGTGGCGGTAAGTGGGATTTACTGTCAGTGTCATAATGAGGGTCTATGTCCCATATCATCCCTATTCCTCAAATGCAAAAAGGCCGCATCCAAAGAGATGCGCATTGCAGGATTTGCTCCTTACTGACAGGCCCCATCAAGTCAGTCAGCCTATCTTCTTTTAGCATTGTCGATATCAAGCTCATTTGTGGAGTACTACAAGAATCCTCAATTATCTACCCTATGGTTAATAGTTATCTGACCCCATTGAACTTCATCATTTGATTCAAAATAATCCACATCATTTCCCACTATGACCACACCAAGCACACACTCTCCCTCCCCCAGGATGCACAGAAAGTCCAGATAAATTTGACAGCATGCATGACTGAAATGACTAGATGATGCAATTAAAAATATTAAAACTCAAATAACATAAGATCGATGTAAGACTTGTATGCTAACACATGATGATCATTAACTCTACCTGATGAACTTACAAACTCTGATACATACCCCTCACGGAAACCCATGCTATCAACCTTGAAATAGTAATAAATTCCAAATCACCATGACAGGTCAAGTAAATGAAGTGTCACTTTCTTGATTCCACACACTCAAAAAACTCAATAACTTTAAATAATTGACAGCAACACTAACACATTAAACATTGAAGGCAACTACACCAGCAAGCTGTAGGACAAAAAAAATCTGTATGCTGGATTCAAGACTCAACTAACCAGGACACTCCATTCCATACAAAACTCCACAGCCTGCCCCAGCATCAGATTCACACAACGCAATGACATTACCCAGTACCTATAAAGGCTACACTGGATCACAATCCAACAATTTCCTGTTGGCAAAAAATACATGCACACATAACAAAACTCACATAACATAATACACACATACAAAATCAATAGCATATACTTATAGTAACCTACTAGACTCCCCTGCTAAGCTTGACTCCGACTTGCGCACACCCTACACCAGAGATCTTCAAAGTTTTTTGCTCTGAGCACCCTTAAGCAAAATATTTGGAAGTTGGGCCCCACCTCCAAAAGGAAAAAACTTAGGGGAGACAAAGGGGCAGGGCTGCTTGCAGGAGTGGGACACAAGAGGTCATTTCAAGGGTATATTTTCTTTGGCACATGATCCACACTAAGGCCCTCATTACGAGTTTGGTGGTTTTCGGCTAAGACCGCAATGCAAAATCCCACCACCATCCTGCCAGTGTTGGCGGTACGGTGTCCGCCGTATTAAGAGTCACAAACACCAAACTGACGAAACACAGCCAGAAATCCAACACCGCCACAGTTGTCGAAAGAGCGACTGTCCATCCGCTGGGCCTGCCACGCTGACACCATTCCAGCTGCCATATTATGAGTTACAATTCAGCACAGCGGAACATGCACAGTGGGAAACCATTGGCGGTGCGCACCACGGTGGGCTAGAAAAATCACCGCCAATAAAAGGCAACACCAGATTGGACAGCTCGAATACCCCACACCTGAAACAGATACACACACCATACACACCTGTTCACCACACTATAATACACACCCCCTCACAACCCACAATCCCTTGCAAATATCACCATGAGCCAGAGATGTACGACCACAAACCACTACACATTGAGCAATAATTCACATGTTGCACGCACCCTCACAACAATCAGCCTCCCGCACTGCACCTCAAATGCATTGTACGCACCCCCATAACATGTCACGCCACAAGCACCAATGCTTCACCGACAATGAGTTGCGGGTCACGGTAGACAAGATCATCAGAGTGGAGCCACAACTGATGTCCAGCAAACATCAATGTCCAGGAAAACCGAGCTATAACAAAGGATCATCGACAGGGTGAAGGCAGTCGCCAGCTACCCACGCACAAGGGAGGACATCAGGAAGGTTATCCCAAACCACAAGAATGCACCCCCCACTATCAATGCCAATTACAGCAATGTCAAACAGCAAACCCACAACTACAATTGAAATGACAAGCATGGCCTAAAGGCCATTCACCATGCAGTGACAACATTGCTGCAAATGTCATTGCTATCCCTGGGTAATGATTCCACCCACTGCAAGTGGCACACCATGACACTACAATGACATTTTCATGTAATAACTCTCACCCTTTCCATCCACAGCTAGCCCTGCTACTGCCATCCAGCAGAGGATACCAGGTTCAGTCAGCCCTCCCCAGGATAAAGGGCCCAGTGGATGTCTGGAGGATGGCAAATTGCCTTGGCCATCTGGGACGACTGACCAGTCTACCTCCAGCAGCCCCAACCTAGACACCCTGGACTCACCCTCCTGTTTGGCTATAACACCACAGCTAGGCCCTCTTCCCCAAACCTGTGCCTCAGGGACCACTCAATTAGAGGAGTGCCCCACAGTACAGTGGCCTGAGTCAAGGGCACCCACCCCAGACAATGAAGGCCTTGATGCAGGGACACAGGCACAGGGAGCTAGGGCTAATGGGAGGGGATCTGTGGTCCAAGGGAGAGAGCAGCAACAACATCAGACTGACCAGGAGGCCCTCAACCAAGTCCTGGGTGCATACCACCAAACACAGGACACCATGGCCCAGATCCCCACTACCCTGCAGGAGACCCAGAGGCTACAGAGGGAGAACCATCAGGAGGCCATGCAGCAGTGGCAGACCCACAATGCCACTATAGCCTCCATGCTGATGGAACTTACCACCATCCAGCGTCAGTCCACCTCCCACCAGCAGGCCCCTACCATTAGCCACATCACATCTGAGCCCTCCACGTCAGCTGCAACCAGTGGAATGGAGGCCCTGCCACAGGACACGCAGGACACCAGCACCTCTTCCCCTATAGCTGAGAAGCCCCCACGCAAGCGAGGACCTCCAACCAGACATCCAGCCTCCACTGATGCCAAGACCAAGGCCACCGCCAGGAAGTGAGCCACTTCAGAACATACCCCCTTGTTTGTCACAGCGACACCCTGTTGACTGTCCATTGTCATAACACCTTTTTCACATGGCCATCATGCTGGACAATGACTCCCCATAGGTAGGCTAAGTACTCTGATGATCCCACTTGCCATGACCCCACTCATCAGTCTTTGCACTTGAATTATAAAAATCAACACGTTTGAGCACAGTTTCTGTCTATATCTTTATCTACCATGAGTACAAAATATACAGCCATCACATATATAACAGGAAGACCATTGACCTAACAATTTATGTGACAGTGCCAGAAGGGGGAGCAATCATTTACAAGTTATTTACAAGCACCACTAAAGTAATGGGTTAACCCTATACCCACATTGAACACACAGCCCTGGTAGCAGCCCTTCACACGGCAGACATTGCTACTGGTTACATAGCATGGCTCTGACACATACCTGTATGTCAGTGGAAGCATTGTTTTATCAGCTCTGCTCTGGAATCAGCTGCTTCATCGTCATCATCCTCCTCATCACTCCACATATTCCCTTCATCAGCCACTGGCACAGCTGCACCCTCCTCTGCATCCAGTAATGGGATGTGACGACTGAGAGCCAAATTGTGTAACATGCAGCATGCTACAATGATCTGGCACACTTTTATTGGTCTACAAAGTAGGGCCCCTACAGTAAGGTGCAGGCACCTGAATCTGGCTTTCAGCACTCCAAAGGCGCGTTCGATTACCCGTCGGGTCTTACAATGGGCCTCATGAAATGGTTTTCTTCTGCTGTAGTCGGATGCCTGAGAGGTGTCAGTAGCCATGGCAGGTTGGGACAATCAGAGTCACCTGTGTGCACAGAGTTAATAGGCATATTGAAGACTGTAGGTAAATCTGGAAAGTGGTGTAGACTGTGCAGAATACAGAGGTATACATATAACATAATACAAACCGATGAGCCAGGCATGATCCCTTTGCAGTGGTGCCATCAGGTGTAGGATACTGCTGTTCTGCAGTATGTAGGCATCATGCACTGAGCATGGGAACCAGGCAGTCACTTTAGTGATGTAGAGGTCTGCGAGACATACCACATGAACATTGGTTGAGTAGAAGTTTTGATGGTTCCTAAACACCTGTTCACTCTTCCTTGGTGGCACCAGGGCAAAGTGGGTCCCATCAATAGCCCCGATCACATGTGGCACATGTGCTACAGCATAGAAGGCTGCTTCCACAGTGGGCAGATCATCATGTTGTGGGAACCTGATATAGCTGCCAATATGTTTCAGTAGAGCACATAGGACGTTCTTAAAGATGTTACTGAACATGGGCTGGGACATTCCGGCAGCCCAGCCTACTGTTATTTGGAAGGACCCTGAGGCAAGGAAGTGGAGGACTGCCAACACCTGTACTGTGGGTGTGATGGTATTGGGATTACGAATACCAGTCTGCAGATCTGTCTCCAACAGCCTCACAAGATCCATGATGGTCTGACAGTTGAACCGACTGGATGACGTGTCTCTCTTCAAGGGTGGCAAGATTGACCAGGGGCCTGTAGACATGAGCATTCTTCACCATCATTCTTCCACTGTACCTGGGAATAGGAGGGACAGGCAATCATTATGTGCAAAAAGGACTGTGTCGACGCAGTCTGGCTCTGCATACGTCACTTTTAAGCATCCATGACGCACCTCATAAAGCCCCTCTCTACACATTGTTTAAGTAAAATGGCAGTGGCCTGTCCTGAATGCCCAGGACAGATGGAAGTGAACAAATTCCGTCGGAGTAAGACGTCATGGCAGTAGGCGGTCGCAACCGTCGTGCAACTCCTCTTTGGTTAACATGGTTACCTATGGGAGACATGAGCTAATGGCGATTATTGCTGGTGGTAACGGTGATGTCCGCGTCAGCCATGACTGCCATTTTACGTGCTCATGTTTACTTGACTCCAGGCACTCATGCTGAGAATACCTCCACTGCGTGTGCTGCTGTGTTCTGCCACTGGTAGGCAAGATGCCACATGCTGCGGGGGGAAGGCCCCCCTGCCTTCTCACAGGAAGAACTTGTGAAGCTTGTGGAGGGTGTCCTACCCCTGTATGCCCAGTTGTATGGGGCACCAGGGCAGCAGGTGAGTGCACTATGATTGTACTGTCTGTGAGTTGTACGAATGTGGATGGGGGCTTTGGGACAAGGATGAGTGACCTTTGGAATGACCTGGCTGAGGACTGTGAGGACAACTGGAAGGTTGAAATGTGCGTATATATTCAGGGGATGTGTTGTGTCCAATGCAGTCCATAAGATGCCACGCTACATGAATGTCTCCTTTTCTCCGTGTTATCCATGCAGGTGAGCGCCCATCAGAAGAAGAAGATTTGGCGTGTCATCGCCAAGCGTGTGTAGATCCTGGAGGTCCATGCCCGGCGGAGCATCCACTGCAGGAAGCGGTGGACCTGAGATGCTGGTTGAGGAAGACCGGTGAGGCCCTGCTGCGGACATCCTCCCAACAGGGGAGGGGTTCCCATCGGACCCTGACCCCCCTTATGTCCTGTATTTTGGAAGTGGCGTACCCTGAGGTGGATGGGCGCTTAAAGGCGGCACAGCAGCCACAAGGGGGTGAGTTCACATTTGTACTTAGGTTATGTGGTGAGTGATAGGTGCAGCCTGTGCAGTGTGTGAAGGCTGTGAGATGTGTGCTAGGTAGCTACTGTATGACTAGGCTTGGGACACATAGAGGCCGGATGTGCTACATACATGTGTTCTTATGTCATGCAGGATGTGAGTTGGGGTAGACTTTACTGCTAAGTGGCATCAATGACAGGGCAACTGTGTAGTATATGAGCAGGGTCTTAGATGCGGACAGGGTTCCTGCTTCTGGAGTTCACACAGATTGTACTCCCAACTATCCAATCAGTGTTGCTGGGGCCATATCCCTATTTGCTGGCATGTGGTGTAGGTATAGTCTGTGAAGTCTGACGTTTCACATCATACACCTATATGTGCTTGGGTTATGTGGCTATGCAAGTATGCCTCTAAACAGCTGTAGAGTATTAAGTTTGGGTCTAGTGATCGTATTGAGCCATCAGCCAATGGGGTGGGTCAGGCATGTGTTGAGGGTATGGCTTTCATCCTGTACAGGATACATTGTGTGTCAGTGTGAGTGAAACTCAGGTGCATAATTGAGGTGGCACACATAGGCTGTCATTGCAGTGGCATGTGTGTGTGAAGGAATGGCATGTAATGACATGGCACTAGAGTATGTTGTAGTGACTTGTGTGTGGCTGTTGTGCTGGCACTGACCACTTGTTTTTCTTTTCTACCCTGGCTCTTATTGTCCTACCCTTCCTTTGCTCCTCTGTCTTTGTGTGCAACAGCATTATCTGGCAAAGGAGAATGAGCACCGGCGAGTGGGGAAGCTGCAACCAGCGGAGCCGAGGGGACCAGTGGGACAGAGTGCGAGTGGAGCATTGGAAATACCTGCAATTTGTATGCCATGGCGCCTACAGACGTGCCTGTGTTCCAGAAGGTGGGCGCTTCCTTTTTTGTTGTCGTTTCTGCCATGGTTTTCGCGGGGGTTAGACCACCCCGGAAGTCCTGGCGGTCTGCAAACTCATGGTAAGGTGGGTGGAAACTGTCTGACCACCGGGCTGAAGAGGCCTTCCGCCGGCAACAGCGGTCCATCCACATTCGCGGTTCAGACAGAAACTTGACTGTGTTCTGCAGGTGCCTTCCCAGTATTCGTAATATGGAGGTCTATATCGCCAGTCCCACGGTGGTGCAACCACCATCTCCACCGCAGCGTTCCACTGACTGCCAAACTCGTAATTAGGGCCTAAATGTGAGACTTTGAAAAAGTACAACTCCATCCAGCAAAAAATAAAATTGACCAAAAACACTATTCCTCATAATTGGGGCATTGTGAGTCCCTCACACTCCTGGGCCTCAATGCAACTGCACCTTGCTCCACTAATAATAGGTGCGCCCTGAGTAACAAGCTGTCTCCTGTGCTTCTTTCAGCCCTTCACAACCATGCTTGATCATCACTCAAATATTGAAACTCTCTGTCTCTTCAAATAAAAAGAAGATCCCACATGCTGCCAATCTCTTTGCAGCAAGGTTGTCCTCAGCCCTAATGCTAGAAAGGAAAATAAGCTACCATGACTCTTTTGGAAAGTAAGACAGACGTAATTGTGAGGAAGTAGGCATGTCTCACGTCTAGGCCCACGTGCTATGCATCTGGTTCATTAATGAGAATGCATATTTTTAATGGATTTATACAGATGTTTGCATTAGATACAACCTCATTACCTGTTCCTAAAATGTAGTCTTCAAAAACAATTGTTTTATCTTAAACACTATGGGCCTGATTTAGATTTCAGCAGAAGGGTTACTCTGTCACAACTATGACAGATATCCTGTCTGCCGGAATATAAATCCTATTATTTCCTATGGGCTTTTGGCAGCAGGGATATCCATCACCATTCTGACAGAGTAACCTGTCCGCTGAAGTCTAAATCAGGCCCTAAATCATTTTGTGCCAGTCTACATTATACCTAGGGCCACTCGAAATATGCAATTCTGTGACTGTAGTATTTTCTGCATAATTATGAATTTTCCACATGAGGCCCTCATTATAACATTGGCGGAAAATCCCACTTACTGCTACGCTGACTGCCGCCAACTTGCCGCAGCGGCGGCGGATATCCGTTCACCATATTATGACAGACACACACATCAATATGTCATTATTCAGCCACATACACAAATCCGCCAGAACAAAGGTCAGTAATAAACTGGCAGTATCAAAACCCACACCGTTACGCCAATAGAACAACGTCCACCACATTATGACCCTTGAATCACCATGGCGGACATTCAACGGCAGTAAACCATTGGCGGTACATACCACCACGCTCACAATGGACACCCACATACACAACAATACCACATTGGACAATTCAAACACACACACCTGACACCTATACACACACCACACTCACACACCCACACCACTATAAAACACACACCCACATTACCCACAACCCTTTACGGCTACAAAGAATTTCCAACAGAGAGACACCAAGACCACTGACACAACTAGAGCCACACATCATTCACAACTATATACCACTCATGCACTCCACATCACACACCCCAATACATAACCCAACACACCAACACACATCACACAACAACCATGGCACAAAGACACCCCCGTTTCACAGAGGAGGAGCTAAGGGTCATGGTGGAGGAAATTGTCAGGGTAGAGCGACAGCTATTTGGAGCACAGGTGCACCAGATATCAATAGCCAGGAAGATGGAGCTATAGCGGAGAATCGTGGACAGGGTCAACGCCGTGGGACAGCACCCAAGAATTAGGGATGACATCAGGAAGAGGTGGAACGACCTACGGGGGAAGGTACGTTCCATTGCAGCAAGACACCAGCTCGCTATTCAGAGGACTGGTGATGGACCCCAACCTCCTCCCCCACAACTCACAGCATGGGAGGAGCAAGTCTCGCAAATCATGCATCCTGAGGGCCTGGCCGGAGTCGGAGGAGGACTGGACTCTGATAAGTCAACTATCTACTATGATCACCCCCCTACCTGCATGTCATCACATACCCTCACCCTCATCCATTACTCCACTACATCCCACACTCCCCACCATCACAACCCACTCATCCCAATGCCAAGCCCTGCATGCTGTACCAATGCATGGACACCCCTAACAGCACTGCATGGGCACTCATCACTAAAGCATGCACACCATAGAGAATTAACTATCCCACCATACACTAACATGCACAAGTGAAAGCTGGCAGGGGAAATCCAACCATAAAGGAGAATACACAGATGTATAATATGTCAGACACAGACACAACAACACATCGTTTACATCCCCACGGGTACCCCAGCCAATGTCAGTGGAGAGGAGGTGCCAGCACTATCCAGTCCCCCAACTGAAGAGGCCCACAGTGATGACAGAAACTCTGGTCTTCGGGATCTGGATGACCTACCTGGCCCATCAGGGACCACTGGACAGCCAGTTCCTCAAGCCCAGTCACACACCACCACAGAGCCTCCCCCATCAGGAAACACCACCACAGCACCCACCCAGCGTACCCATACCTCTGCCCCCAGGACACCTCAATCAGCAGTGTGTCCACTTCTACAGGGACCCCAGGCCACACCTCGCCCCCAAGACAATCAGTGACCTGGGGTCAGTGGCAGTGGGCACACGGTTTAGGGGACAGAGGCACATGCCACCAGGGACACTGGGATGACTGCTGTGCACCAGGGGGAGGACAGGCCCAGGGAACTAACTCTCCGAGATCCTGGGAGCCTACCAACATTCCCAGGACACAATGGGCCAGATCTTGGACAATGTGCAGGAGAACAGGCGGCTACAGGAGGGACAGTACTAGGGGATCAGGGAGGACTTGTAGGCCATCAACAACACCCTGATCTCCATAGCAGGGGTGCTGGTAGACATGGCCAACGTTATGAGGGAGGCAGTCTTAAGCCAGCGACCCCTGTCACTAGCCAGATAACTGAACAGCCTTCCACTTCCGCTGCTGCTTGTGGCCAGGAGGCCCGGCCACAGGTCTCACAGGCCACCAGCACCCCTCCCCCTGCAGAAGGTGAACCACCCCAAAAATGTTCCATGTGATCCAGATAGAAGCCAGAGACACTTGCCAAGATCCCCGCCAGGAAATGAAACTCTCCTGATTGTAACCCTTGTGTCCCACTTAATCACTCAATCACCCTGTCCACCTTGAACTGTCATTTCTCCCCTTCCTATGTCCTCTTGAACAATGCACCTGGGCCAATACCCTGGGCTTTCCTCCATCAACACCCCATCCCATTGCACTTGCCCCTCTATATGTTGGCACTCCAATAAACACCCTTTGAAAAAAACAATTTGGAGTATGTCATGTATATAAAATATGTATTAATTGAAATAGGTACAAACATAGCAAATCAGCTGCACAGAGAAGGAACATAGATTAATGACCTGTAGCTGGCTGTAGTGATCACACCAGGAGTATATGTCAGGTCACCAACATCTGCAAAATGAATTGCCAGAGGGAACAGTAGGTGTGCATAGAAGTGCAAAATATCAGCATGCCATAGCCACACAAACTACAACCAATGTTATTGAAATGTGAAGTTGGACTGTCCTACCTGGGTGTTATTGGAAGTATTGCTGGATCACAAATGTTCTGTTGTCCTCTTCCTCATCCTCTGCCTCCTCATCCTCACTGTCCAGAGGGTCTACTGCTGGGAAATGGGCATCTCCATCCCCCTCCTTTTTCAGGAATGGGACATGGCATCTGAAGGCCAGGCTATGCAACATGCAGCATGCCACCACTATCTGGCGGACCTTCTTGGGTGAGTAGCACAGGGAACAACCTGTTAGATGGATGCACTGGAACCTGGCCTTCAGGAAGCCACAGGTCCTTTCAATGATCCTTCTAGTTTGACCATGTGCCTCATTATAACGTTCCTCTGCCCTTGTCCTGGCATTCCTCACAGAGGTCAGCAGCCATGAAAAGTTTGGGTAACCAGAGTCAACTGCAAATTTTGAGGGACAACATTTAGCCACACACTATTCTAAATGACCCACACCATACTCATACACCAACATCAACCAGGGCTCACTTATTAGCCACACCCTGTGCCTCTGTAGTTGACCATCACATTTGGGATGCTGCTATTCCTCAGGACAAAGGCATCATGCACCGACCCAGGATACTTAGCATTGACGTAAGAGATGTACTTGTCCACTATGCACACCATCTGAACATTCATGGAGTGAAAACTCTCATGATTCCTGAACACCTGTTCATTCTGCCTGGGGGGATGACAAATGGAATATGAGTTCAATCAATCGCTCAAATTATGTTGGGGATAAGTCCCATTACATAAAACCCAGCCTTCACTGTGGCCAAATCCTCAACCTGGGGGAAAACAACGTAGCTGCACATGTGTTATCAGGGCAGACAACACGCTTGTCAGCACTGTTGAGAACATTGGCTGTGACATTCCTGCTGCCAATCCCACTGTCACTTTGAAAGGACCAGTTGCCAGGAAATGGAATACAGATAGCACTTGCACAAGAGAGGGGATCCCAGTGGGGTGACGGATGGAAGATATCAGGTCAGGCTCCAATTGGGCACCCAGCTCTGTGATTGTGGCCCTGTCAAGTCTATAGGTGAGGATAATGTGCCTGTCCTCCAATATTGCCAAGTCCACCAGGGGTCGGTACACGGGTGTATGTATCCATCTCCAATTCATCTGCGGCGGTAGGAATCTAAGGGACAAAAGAGTGAGGAGCCGGTCATAAACTGAACAATGGAGCTACAACAGTAGTTGCATCCTGTAAACATGTAATGGGTCAGTGTGATTTGTCCAGTATGTGCTGATTTCTCTTGTGATGCAGCATTATTCCAGGACCTGCCCCTCCCCTGAAATGGCATCCGCCTGTCCCGTGTGGAGGGACAGGTGGAAGTGAGGTAATTCCGCTGACTTTGTGCTCCTTTGCGGTAGGCAGTTGGGAACCGCTGTGCAACTCCTCATTGGTTAACATTGGGCCCTATGGGGTACAGTGGCCAATGGTGATCTACGCTGGCGGTGACGGTATGCACCGCCGCGGATGTGTCCACCATTTTCTATCTGATTCCTCACTTGCTACCTGACCTTCCATAGGAGAGGACCTACACTGCATGTGCTGCTGTGACCTGTGTCTGGAACCTAACATGGCCCGTGTGACCGGGGAAAGGGCCCCAGCCTTCACGTCGGAGGAGCTGGAGAGGCTGGTGGATGGGGTCCTACACCAGTATGGACTACTGTATGGGCCTCCAGACCAACAGGTTAGTACACTGTTAGCACGATGCATGTGGCATGAAAGCATGGAGGTGTGTGTGAAGGGCTCGTGTAAGGGTGGGTGGGTGTATTTCCTCTTGTATATGTTGTGAGCTGGTTTATGTGTTTTTACAATGTTGATGGAATGACCTGTTAGTGGCGTACAGGTTGTGTGCTGGGCCATGAGTGTGGCAATGGTGATGGGAACGGGTATGGTGGGCCAAATGTGTAACAGGTAGGAATGTTTGTCTAAGGGTATTTTCCTGTGTGTATTGCTTCTGCAGGTCAGCACCAATCAAAATAAGGGTATATGGAGTGCCATCGCCAAGGACGTGCGGACCCTGGAGGTCTATGGCAGGCGGAGGACCTGAGACGCTGGGCATGGAAGACGGCAGAGGCCCAGCTGGAGATGGCCTGCCAACGAGGAAGGGGTGCCCGTCAAACCCTGACCCCCCCGACGGCCTGCATGCTGGCGGTGGCCTATCCAGAGCTGGATGGGCACTGAGGGCATCACAGTAGCCACAAGGGGGTGAGTATAATGTCCATCATTACAACTTATACATGGTAACGTGGTATCTGGGTGGTGGATGTGTGTCAATGGATGTCCCTAGGCCAGGCCTGACATTGAGGTGTAGGTCCCCTGGTGGTTAGGGTTCTGATGGGATAATTCTGCTACCTAGCTTGTAGGCATCTCTACTGGTCAGAGTTCCGTGGTTCCCAGGTGTGCTGCATATGGCGTGTGTGCCCCTCCCCATGCCCTGGTGATAAGCTATTTCTCTGGTAGTGCAGTGCGTAGGGATGTTCCCTGTGTGTGAGTATGCTGTGTACGCCAGGTGGTGTTGGTTCAGCCATTGACCCAGTGTATCCTTTGTCTCTTCCCCCTTTCTTGTTTTGTAATCCTGTCCTATGTGCATATGCATCATCTGGCGGAGGAGCAGAGGCACCGGCGATGGAGGGAGCTGCATCCCACAGGACACAGGAGACAGAGTCCACAGGCACTGAGGGCACCAGTGGGACGGAGGGCGAGGGAAGCACACTGGTGGAGACTGGAGGGGCCACTTCAGACACAGATACCCCCTCTGATGGAAGCTCCCTGGAGGTGGCGGACATTTCTGTGACCACCCCAGCTACAGGTGCAGCCGCTACCCCCGTACCAGCTCTGCCCTCCCAGCAGCCCCTCATCGAATTGCCCATGCCCGCTCACCCAGGACGGTGGACATCTCCTTCACCCCAGGCACCTCAGGCCCTGCCCCAGTTAGCCCTGCTGCCTTGGGTGAGGAGGCTATTGACCTCCTGAGATCTATGTCTGTAGGGTAGTCAACCATTGTGAATGCCATCCAGGGGCTGGCAGCCCAGATGCAACAATCTAATGAATTCCTGGAGGGCATTCACACTGGATTGAAGGCCCAACAGAGATCGATTCAGGCTCTGACCTCATCTGTGATGGCAGCCATTGTCCCTGTTTCTACCGTCCCCCCTCCAACTTCCACTGCCCAGTCCCATTCTCCTCAACCCAAACCTATCCCAATCCCAAGCACACATACAGATGAGCATGCACACAAGACAACACCCAAGAGTGTCACAGGCAAACACAAGCACCACACGTCTTTCCACAGGCACTCACACAAACACCATCCAGTTGCAGACACAACAAAGTCCACTATTTCCACTGTCTCCCCTGCTTCCTCCTTCTCCCACCTAGTGGCGTTCACACTCACACCTGCACGCACTACATCATCATCACACCCAGCAGGACACACATCTCACAGGCAGACACCTCCACAACATCCATGCACATGTCCCCTGTGTCCTCTCCCACTGTGTCTGTCCCCCTCCTAAAGTGCACAAACGCAAGCACTCAGACACCAAACCACCTCACAACAGCATACAGCCCATGCACCTGCACTCAAATCCAGCAGACAGACACCTCCAACAACCACTCCCTCATATTCCACTCACATTCCTTCTCCCTCTTCCCACCCAAATGTCCCTAAAAAACTGTTCCTATCCACCACTGACCTCTTCCCTCCCCCTCCACCATGTACTGCACGTTTCACAAACCCAACCAAGCACCTCAGCCACAAAGTACACGGGCTCAGTCGAAACCGCACCCACTCGTGGTAGAAAGGGATCCAGGCCACATGTACTGAAGGGGAAGGAGCCTGCACCAGCCAGCCTAAAGGGAAAGGAGTCTGCCCCAGCAGTCAAGAAGGGCAAAGCGCCTGCACCTGCCACCCAAAAGGCCAAGGAGCCTGCACCTGCTACCCAAAAGGCCAAGGACCCTGCACCAGCAGGCAGGAAGGCCATGGAGCCTGCACCAGCAGGCAGAAAGGGCAAGGAGCCTGTACCAGCAGCTGTGACAGAGCCCCCACCACCAACCATGGTTGTGCATCCGTCCGAGGGTGCAGGTGATGTGCAGGATCCTCCCCTCACCAGCAGCCCCACCACTGTGCATCCGTCCGAGGGTGCAGGGGATGTGCAGGAGCCTCTCCCCACCAGCAGCACCACCACTGTGCGTCCGTCCGAGGGTGCAGGGGATGTGCAGGAGCCTCACCCCACCAGCAGCACCACCACTGCGCAGCCATGACTGCCGGCGAACGTAATGTAATCCTGCCTCCATGAGGTGCTGTGTGGGTTGCCCTCTCCAGAACCAAGACACCCACTCGAGAGACTGTGGCCTATCACTCCCCAGGACCAAGCACAGGGCAGGTTGCCCCCTCCAGAACCAGTGGGCAAGACACCCACTCGACAGACGGTGGCCTATCACTCCCCAGGATCAAGCACAGGGCAGGTTGTCCCGTCTAGAACCAGTGGGCAAAACACCCACTCGACAGACTGTGGCCCATCACTCCCCAGGATCAAGCACAGGGCAGGTTGCCTCCTCCAGAACCAGTGGGCAAGACATCCACTCGGGAGACTGTGGCCCATCACTCCCCAGGATCAAGCACAGGGCAGGTTGCCCCCTCCAGAACCAGTGGTCTTGTTTCATCTCCTGGCTGAGATGCCCCCGTGCCCCTCAGTTGTCTGCTTATTTACCAACTGATGCACCTGCAGTGTTCTCTCCATGTTGAAGCAGGTGACAAGTGGGGCCTTGGACTTTGGCCTGTGGCCATGTGGCCCACGCAAATTGAGGACTGGGCTGTGTCCCTTTTTCTGTAAATTTGTATATAAATGTTATATTGACTAACTTATTATTTCTACTGTGTTGATCGTATTAGAAACACTTTTGCGAAATTGTTTTGTCCTTGCATTTTTCAGCCGATTTAGAGGGGTAACTTGTTTTCTTGGGCAGCTGGTTGTGTGTATGGTGTGTGTGAGGATGGTGTGTGTTGTGCGTGTGTGTGAGTCACTGTTGTTTTCCTCCCTCCCTTCCTTGTGTGCTAGGCAGCTGTATTCACTGTCCTCGTATTCCTTGGTGTTAGTGGTGAAGCAGACCGTAGAATATCATCGGAAAAACATGCAGTTCTGGTTCCATGGCAGCGTGCTTCTTCCCTGTGTCTCCAATGGTGAGTCCTTTCACTTCTGTGCAGTGTTTCCACCAGGCTTTTGATGTTGTTGGTACCGCCCCGGAAAAGGTGGCGGTTTGCAGGGTCATAATATGGTTGGCGGAACATTCACTTCGGCCTGGCTGTAGGCAGATACTGCCATGGTGGATGTTGTTTCCGCCCTGTTGGTTGGTGTGGCACATTGGCTGTCTTTCGTAGATCTTTCCGCCATGGTCATAATTTGGTGGTAGTTACCGCCAGCCTGTTGGCAATATTACCACCACTTTATCACCGACCACCAGGGTCGCAATGAGGTCCATAATCTGTTATCTGCAGCATAAACAGATGTTTAACAAAAACAATTGTTTCTAGCTCAAGCTGGTCACAAGTTACCAAAAACATGGTGACTTGGGTCTCTGTGCATTGGTAAGCCCTTCACATAGGTTTACTGGCAATCGGTTACTTGCTTGTTGCTGTGTTTGGGTGTTTTATCTGGTACACATAAGGTGAAATCCTTGCCCAGACAGTGTTACAATGTGTATAAATAAGACAATATGAAGTGATAGTATCACCAAAAGTGCCACATTATAACATATAATTTGCCTTTTCTTCTATTTTAGTCAACCCTGCTGCATAATTTTGGTATTCCACTGTCACACAATTCCCGTGACCTTGCGTACACTGTGTGCAGTACAATTCTAAAATACTGATATATATTTTCAGTTCTTTCTGTTACAGACGTGAACCTCATGGCAGTAAAAGTACCCACGTCACCATTCCGAACCATGATTCAATTTCGTGACTCTCTGATCTCCCAAACAGGCATTGGGAGTGATCACATTAAAAAAATGAGATTTTATAACATAGAATAGTGCATGTTCGACCAAACTGCATGATTCGAATTTGTTTCTTTCAACAATTGTGCATTATTTATATGCAGATGTCTAAAGGTGAGAGAATAACAAAATACTTGTAGTTATTTTATCCACCAATCTGACGCCGCCACCATAGTGCTCAGGATCACAGTTGCCATACCTTTTTATTCACTTCCAATGCTGCACGTAAGTGAAGAAAGCCTGTAAATGTGAGAAATAAAAAAAATCATCCTTCAAGGCCATCTTTATTTACCAATACCTCCAGAGGCATTTGTGCCCTCCCGGGAACACAGTCGCAAATCCCTAGTGGGGGCGCCTCACAATTTAAAGAACTCTGCCACACACAGACCCAAATCCAGTACTAGTGGTTGGGCACTATCCTACCTTGCTTGTAAACCATGGAACACCCTGCCCCACCATATTAGAATCATCTAGTAATTTATTGTACAGTATTCACCAACAATAAAGATCTGCCTCTTCATTTAGTCACAGCTGTACCTTCGGCAATGCAGCTCCTACTTTCTGCCCAAGGATACCCTGCTTTTTTAATTGTCTGCTAAATGACTACACGTAACATAGAACAACATAATGAATGTCTTGGGTAACAGTGAATGAGCAAGGAAATATTATTCGTGTTTAAACATATATCGTGTCCAGGACAATACCTATGCTCATTTATGTTTAGGCTTACAGATAATTTCAATTTATACAGTACATGCGTCACAATTTATAAAGATCTTTAGGACAATTAAGCCTTTAAATATATTAATTTACTCATCATCAACATGATCCTTTAACTTGAACAAAAATTAATTTATGAATATGCATGGGATAAATCATTGACCTTTACTATCATATGTTGTAAATCAGTAATACTTGAAACTGCAAACAAGGTAGGATTAACTACAATGAATTAAAACGCATGTACAGATTGTTTTCTCCTTTCCATCGAATGCATGAGATATCCAAAACAAATAATAAAATAATTGATAACAACGAGTGGTCACACTTGTTGAAACCATCATAAACAATAATGTTAAAAGTGAAGGTCTGGCGTATCATCATTGGCACACATACTTCGAACTTCATTGAACATCTTCCATATGTATTGCAAATGTTGTAAAGAAGGTTCTAATTGTGACAGACATTTTTAAATAATGCGTATTGCCTTTGTGATACTGTTTCAACACAGACCCAATACAAGCTCATCTGGTAAAACAATAAATTAATGTTGCCTACTAACCCAAAGGACCACAACATATTGTAATGCACTGATGTGTGGTATTTTGTGTAAAGAGGCTAATCCATGGGTGGTGCTTGTATGAGAACACACAAACAACCAATGATATAGACAAACATCTTTAAAATGACTACTTTTCATAATTAATTTTTTGCTAATACCATAAACATAATTGTGGCTGGCATAACAATATTTATCTTTCATGTGCCATTTCAGCATGTGTGTAGCACTCAACAGTGCACATACATAGATCACATACATAGATCACACTGTATTAATAGATACCTAAAGTACAGTTAGATTAAATATTCTGCACAAATAATGTCAGGAGCACAAAAAAAAACATATTACAATATGTGCAAAGGGACTCTGAGTGCATGAATGCCTTCCCAAATTTTGCTAACGTATTAAGAGAGCCATACTGACTCACATTTTGAAACATATAGCGCTATTCATTGCCTGTAACTTACACTAGGCAGCACATCAAATTGTCTTGCTAAGCTGCATTACATCATCTTGAGCTAGAAGGACTGTACCCTATCTTCAAAAAAATGATTCAGTTCTGCTGTCTACATGCGCTGGTGTACTTTGTACTAGCTAGCGCCAAAGTATGCACACTTAGTGCAAGTGTTATGGACATCAGTGATGTCATTTGAGATGTCAACAGTGATGTCATCAGTAATGTCACTGACCATGTCATGAGTGATTTAATATGCGAGGTCATAAGCAGTGTATTGTGGGGGTGTAAGGTATATTTAGGTCAGATAACTATCACTGGTTGTATTTCTATGGCTTTGTGTGTGTAACCTCAGAGCCTAACCATAAGTTCCCTCTAACATTTGGTTTTTTTCAGTGGATTTCTAAGGTTTTTTACTATTTCCTAAATGTAATGTCCCTGCAATCTTTCTTTTTTTTCAATGAATCACTACCGTTGCTAATGCTGTTCCCTAACTATAAAGACTATGTAAGTTTTCATTTTTTTAGTGAAAATATATATTTATATACACACACCCCTGCCATGTGCAGTTTTCTCATCAGTAATGTAACAGCCAAGGTTGCAGAGAAATTATCAATGATGTCATAGAAGATGTTATGAGTGGAGTAATATGTGGGGCAATTAGCAGAGCATGGCGATGGCACGGGTAATAGTTACCTAAGGGCACGAGTTATAGTTACATGAGATAACCATAAATATAACTGCTGGATGTTATATTGAATGTGAACATTGAGTTAACACTGGCGGCAATAACATAAACACAATTGCAGCCACATGTGTTGATGTGATATTCCGTTCTTCTATCATTGGCATGTTACTTTTGTGTAATTTAATTCTGATGCATATGTATGTTTATGATAAGTGCCGTTAATGTTTAGTTTATACTGGATTTATTGAGCAAAAGGGGCATATACAAATTGCGCACTTTACATTCTCGATTCTTAGACTCTTTTCAATATTCCTTTGACCTTACGGATCGCACTTTGCACATAGCTGATAGTCTGTTGTTTATATTCACTTTCTACTCATATCGACGTTCGGGTCACATGATATACAAAGCTTCTGCATTCTCTGTTATGTTTTGAGAGCATGTTAATGGTGACACCTTCATGAGTGGATAGCGTCAAACTAAGCAAGGTAAACTCCTATTTGTCATTTTGTGTTTCACTGATCTGCCCGTGTGGGCCCCTAAGCATTACTTTCTTTGTTCCCCTTAGATTTAACTTAAATTGTCAAACTTTAAGCACTTGGGATATACGGGCTGCAAAGCGTTTCACCATACAGGGTGCACATCTGGATTCAACTGGGATTACATGCAAGCCTTTGAACTATACATTTCATGGCTTTTCCCAGTGTTTGTGCTGGAATTACACTAACCTTCTGACTTATTGTCTTTAGTGGTCGAAAGGCATTTCCAGTAAAATTTCTCTACCACAAAGGGACCGACTGGCAGTTGTTCTGGTAGACTACGCACACTGCATGTTCATCAAGCAACTCTTTTTGTTGAGATGTAACCTCGTCGTGTTTGTGATAACGATAGCACCTAGGGGTAGCCATTTATTTTGCGGTAATTTGTAATGCATGTTGCATTGCTAACGCGTCCCTTTATGACTAATTTATACACATTGGGACTCGTTTTAGGCCAATTAATCTTTTGACCCTGGTTGAAGACACCTTAGTACGAGATAGCTAATCAACATGTCAATCAATATGTCAATAATGTCATCAAAATTTATTACAACAATGCATTTCACCTTAGTCAATTACATTAGTAAAACTCAGAAACCACCATGACCTTTCAGTCATGAATAACCACACCAGTTTAGTAAGATTTAGTGATATTTATTCCCTATTGATTACAATTCTAATAGCAGGTGTATTAATCTCAATAGCAAAAGGCTCATCAACATTGTCATAATTTGGCAACTCGAATAAGACTTCATCAAAGCAAGAATCACAATTATTAGAACATAACACGGCATCAACATAGATTATCCTTAGCAGAGTATCATTAACACGTCAGTTCAACAAAGCATAGACTCATTCACTTGTCTATTTGCGTCAGTTTAGTGAACCCCTTAACTAACCTCAAATTAGCATTGGCATGTTGGGCTTCATGCAAAACAATTTAGTAACACCAATTTGGAAAACATCTAGCTATGGTCTCTGTCAAAAGAAGCAGTTGATACCTAGAACGGAAAATCAAACAGACAATCACAATTTCATTGTCATAGTTACCCTCCACTTGGGTCAGCACACAGGTTCGATCTTCGTCCTCAGGACATCAGTCGGTTCGCCATCAGTCAGGAACTCAGCTCAGGCATGAAGGTAAAGGATACTTCCCTCATAAGGAGGTAAAGTATAAATGGGCAGTCTAAGGGCAAGTATGGTTCTAAGTAAAATTAGCAAGTCACCAAACAGAGTGACAAAGTTTCTGGATCATATCAATAGCATTTCCCTAACCAATCTGAGTAACTCCCTGTGTCATAGGTTTTTTATCCCTTTTTCGTTGTACATTCCCCTAAAATTTGATTGGACAAGGGGTTGCACCCCACTATCTTTAACCAATTAGCTTTACAGTAAGTCATCAAATTTGTCACCCCATAACAGTTCTCAGGCATTTTATTGGTCCTTTTGATTGATGTCTTTAGAGGTAGAACGTCCGGTATGATTTCATCCTCTTGTAATTCTTTGCGCATCTTCGGTCAGTGGCTCCATTGTCTGTACCGGTTTAGGCGACCTTGTACTTAACGTTAATCTACACTGTTGCATTCAGCTAAAATGTTTCTACAAGCACAATGAATTTCATGAGAATGGATCTACTACAGTTACATTCAGCTTCTAGTTTGAAGAAAACAAGAGTTCATGTCCTTTAGCAAGTCAGCACACCGCACGTTTAGAAAAATACTTTTAATATGAGAGTCAGGCAGCTAGGCCTCGACTCATGCTAACTAAAAGGCCTAAAAGATTTATTAGCAAAACTTTAATACCATAATCATTAATAATCAGTGTAAAACCATATTTTATTAATATATTTCATCATCATTAGTCAATTTCATTAGTCCCCGTATACATTGGTGGCCACTCCCCGTGGGCACATTTCAAGCGCACGTTTTAGCAAAACATATTAATACAGTTTCTATGCTGCATTATTGTACATTAGTTCATAAACTTTTCATGTTAATATTGATTATATAAGCTACGCTCTCTCAGCATCATGTTTGTCACTTCAGTCCGCGTGGATTCTATTTCACAATTACATTACTGGTATGTAACAAGCACTTGGTAGATCGACAAGTATTCGAGGTTTCATTGGCTGTTTGTTTTTTTACATCTTTCTGATAAATGATTTGCAGCATGGGTTAGGGGTATTTGTCGCATGGAAGTTTATCTCCAACACTTTCGACATAGAAGCCTTTTATGAGTAATTATTTAAAGAATGTAGCAACATTAACTACGCCTTCATCTTGCATGCAATACGGTGTTGCAATCATACAATTTTTAATTTTCATATGAACTGTCTTAATTAGATCTCTATGGGGGTCATTCTGATCGGGAGCACCGCCAACAGGCTGGCGGTGCTCCCATGGGCATTCTGACCGTGGCGGTACAGCCGCGGTCAGAAACGGGAAACCGGCGGTGTCCCGCCGGTTTCCCGCTGCCCAGGGGAATCCTCCATGGCGGTGCTGCAAGCAGCGCCGCCATGGGGATTCCGACCCCCTTACCGCCAGCCTGGTTCTGGCGGTTTTGACCGCCAGAACCTGGCTGGCAGTAACGGGTGTCGTGGGGCCCCTGGGGGCCCCTGCAATGCCCATGCCAATTCGGAGCTGGCATCCTCATGGAAGGGGGTTTCCCGCTGGGCTGGCGGGCGGCCTTCTGGCAGTCGCCCACCAGCCCAGCGGGAAACTCAGAATTACCGCGGCGGTCTTTTGACCGCGCAGCGGTATTCTGCCGGCGGGACTTTGGCGGGCGGCCTCCGCCACCCGTCAAAGTCAGAATGACCCCCTATGTCACTTATTTATTGTATAGGTACCGCTGGTGAAGGGTTTTCCTGAAATGCATTGGGTTTTGGACATGACTGCTTAAATAAGAGGATTGTCGTATTGTCAGATTCTGATTTCACAAGTATGGAGCAACATTTGGTTTGAATCATGGACATTCATATCATCTTTCCTCAATAAAGTAATTGGAGGACTGAAGAGCATCAATTTCGATTTTTAATGAATTGTGAAATTACTGTTGAGGGCCATAAAGATGTGTACTTTAGGTCTGGTTCACCACTGCTAGCCAGCAATTTGCCAATATATGCAAGCATTAGGCAGAGCTTGCACCATTGTTGCACACAAAAATGTTGTTTACGTTATAGTGTTTGTTGACTGTATGATTATTTTATGTGTATACTTTGAGTGCATGCTAAAACATTTAATTAGAAAATAAATCTTTTGATGAGGCCCAAACCTTCCTTTTTAACACATATAAGTCACCCCTAGGGTAGGCCCTGGACAACCCAGAGGGCAGGGTGCTATACATATAACAATTAGGACATGTACTTTTCAGTTTTACATGTGGTGGTGAAAAACTCTAATGTTTGATTTCTCAATTGCAAAGCCTATCTCTCCTGTAGGAAAGCTGAGTATTATTGCCTGATGTCCTCTTGTCTGTGAGTGAGAAGGACTAGACCTGCATCTCTTCAACCCAGAGTGACTCAAAAGCCTAGTTGGCTGGCCACCTGATCCAAGGTTTCAGGGACGTAAAAGACTTCCAGCCACAGTTCTTCACCTGAACTGATGCATCTCCTGGGCTGAGTGGCATATCCTCAAGCACAACCAATGCATTGCCGCTTTTGAGTGGACTGGATCCAGCGCAGAAGCCTTGCATTACCATTGCATCCCCCATATTGGGTTTGGTCTATCGCCTTCCGAACCACCTTTCCACATTGCTTCCCTGTAGCAGGTCCTCACATACCTTATTAATGACAGCGTCAATGACGATGCCAAAGCTTCGCATCGATGATGCAACAGGACCTCACACTGCCGCCTCACCACATCTCAAAACCAATGCATTGCATCAGCTGCGAGAGGCATCTTCAACTTGTAGCCATGCAACACACTGCAATCAACATTAAGGTACTTTGTTCAGCGGGCCTATCTGGGTCCCTGCGGCCGGCCTGCGCTTCATCGTGGTTGGCTTGGACTTTCACTTTTGTCCTTGTCCAGTGCAACCAGATATTCCCGGTTAGCGCTTTTTGCTGCAAGCGCTGTAGTAGGGTTTATTCTTTATAAATTCATAACTCCAGTTCTACCAATTGAATTTCTGTCATTTTGGTTTGGTTTTATTTATTAAACTAAGTTTTGGTGTTGATCTTGTTTTATTTATTAAATTAAGTTTTATTTTTCTAAACTGATGTGGAACCCTTTTTGAGTGCTGTTTTCACTGGTTTACTGTTTAAAGTGTGGCACAAATACTTCACACATTTCCTTCAAATTGAGGCTGACTGCTGTGTGCCAAGCCACAAGAGTGAGAACAGGTTAATTTTGGGTTTGCTTGTGCCTTTCTTTAAAAGAATTGTGTTTGCTCCTTTATCAGGGCTCACATCTCAGTAAACTAACACCACAGCTTCTCACAAATGTAATGCTAAAAAAACTTTTACTCTAGATGACATCATATCAAAAATAATTCTCAATATTAAAACTGCTGTGGGTTAGCAGAACAATTACTATGCTGATTCCAAGCATATGTTCACAGGAAAGCATTATAAGAAGTGATTGAACTTTGCCTCATAATATACAGCCAACTGCATTTAGTATATCCTAGGCGTCTCATTGGTATGTTTTGAGATATGTGAAAGGCACGTAATATATTAGAGTGATGTGAGATAATAACAATCTTTATTTGCTCCAGGGACTTCTGAATACATATTGGTAGTATCAAACAATGTTTTATTTGAATACCTAACACAGAACACCTAGATGAAACATAAGTGTGTAAACAGTCTACAAGATCCAAGCAAGCATACTTTAAAGACTGATTTGCATGCTCAGGGCTCCAGTCTGCAGTTTCCTTCCTAAACTACAAAAAGTCTCCTTCTAAAAAATACAAAAAATACTTTGCATAAGCAAAATACTATGCTTATGAGACCTTTCCCATTTTGAGATGTGCTCATTGTTCCACTAAGAGCAGGTCTAGTGATGAGGTATGTGAGAGATATATGATATTTTGGAGTGAGAGTGATGAGATAATTTCAATATGTATTACTTCCAGCGAACTATGCATGCATATTAATAGTTGCAGACATACGTAACATGATGTTTTATTTGAATACCTAACACAGAAAACATATGTTAAAATAAAGTGTGTAATCAGTCTACAAGATCTGAGGAAGCTTACTCTAAAGACTGATTTGCATTCTCAGGGCTTCAGTCTCCAGATGCCAAAATAAATACTATGCATATGCAAAGTACTATGCATTTGGGACTTTGTATATTTTGAGGTATGCTCATTTTCTTACTAAGAGTAGGTCTTGTGGTGAGAAAGACATTATAAACAACTATTTAAAAGACACCAACATAGGAAATGGTACATGCCACTGAAATACATCTAAACCTGTTAAACGTTACATCTTACATTGCTAAGGAATTTTCATTAATTTAATTATGGATTACTTTGTGATTAAGCAAACAAATCTTAGTAGTCATCAACAAATCTTTATAACATATCATTTAAATATTATGAGCATCACAGCAATCATTGCATTGTTGTTTGGAAGGACAACAAAGTGCAGTGAACTAACTCATGCCAAACATAGCACAAAGTAAAAATCTTTCAAAAGTCCTTTGGAAAGTGTGAATTAAAACATTCTACATTATGGTGAAGCCAAACCGCCCATTTACCTGTATGTAGGAAATTCAGATTTAAAAAGTAAAAATATTTTTACACGTGCCCTGAATTGTTGGTAACATCTTACAATCAGCAGTAAATGTGCCCTCAACTCTTGCAATCAATTCTTGTTAAATACGTGCTGCCACCTGCTACTCCATTGTTGTAAAGTCCTTATGGATTTCTGATCCTCTTCCAGCGCTCATTGCAGCCTTTGGATTCCTGTCCAGTTTCTCCTTAGCCCTGCACTTATAATCATATCACATTTTCTTGTAGTCCACTGCAGTCCTTTGAGTTGGTGCTACAGCATTAAGCTTGGACATGATTGCTTTTCCATAAAGCATCCTTCTTACATAAGATTTAACTTGGAGCTGACAAAGTGTTACTTCGCTTGCTTTATCACCTCAGAAATTAAAATGTTGTTTTCCTCTTCTGTAAAGTTAACCTTTCTCTTCCTGCTACCCTCCAGGGCACAACCTCCATCAGAGGCAAGGTCCTCCTTTGCCATGAACAATCAGCATGAGAATACATTAAAAAAAAAAAAGTAATGCAAATGTATCTTGTGTGATGTTAATCCGCCTTGCGGCATGCATCTGTGATTTGCTTCATGCAGGAAGGAGTTGTATTATAGAGTGTTGCACAACAACAATGTGTCATTGTTGAGTTGTGGTTGCATCATATTGGATTGTGTATGAGGATTTTATTTTATAACATAGTAGGTGCATCCATGAGGCAAAAACCTGTGTCATGCAACACAACTTTTTCTGATGCAACACAGCATTGTGTCAGTATTTTTAAATCTGGCTCACAAAGTCTAGCACTGGCAGAGACTTACATGTGCAGTCTCACACATACAATGAATATTACAGAAGCAGAGAGTATGACAAAGAGAGAGAGTTTCAAAAAGGTGGAATCTCATTCATAACGTTTCACATTCAAAATTCTCAAACATGCAGCAAGTCTTACACAGAACATAGGATCTCATTTATGAGACTCTAGTGGCACACTGCACCACTGGAGTGTCATTTTGGTCCAGTGGTAGAGTGTGCCAGCCCATATTTAAAAGGCCTCACAAAGTCACCTTGCATGGCTTTTTATGGCCTTGTAAATATGGATCTCTTTCACGCTTAACTGTGCATGAAAGGAGGGTTACATGGGTGTTGCTTGGGGTGTTCCCATGCAACACCCATGGAACCTGAAGGATTCTGATGCATTCCCAGATTTACAGGTCTCAGAATGCATCAGATTCTTATGCCACCTCAAAGTTGGCATAAGATTGATGCAACAGGGAGAAATATCTTTATTTCTCCCCAGTTTTGCCTCTATGTGTACTGCATTCTGCACAAAAACAATCATTCCTGCAATGCAGGCACCCTTGCACCATCGTGCAAGAGTGCCTGCATTGGCCCTACGCAGCAATTTGTGCACCAGCACAGGGCAAGAGGACAGAAATGCGCTGTATCTTGTACATATGGTGCATTTCTGCCCTTTCCTGGTGGCGCAGTGTTTTGCTTTCATTAATGATCGAGCTGACAAAAATCTCTGGAATGCACTTCTCAGTTCACCACGAGGTTCTTAAAAGGAGATCAGCATGTTGAAAGCACACGTTTATAAATATATTCACAGCAATGAAAGGAGAATATACCAAAATGATTCTCCACTGTAATATACATAGCCAATATATGTATTTATATTATAATGCAAAGCAAATAGTGAAGTAAAAATGCATCACCGTAGGGCGTGCCAAGTTCTTCATCTTTCTCATGCCAGCAAGAC
This sequence comes from Pleurodeles waltl, assembly GCF_031143425.1. NCBI lineage: Eukaryota > Metazoa > Chordata > Amphibia > Caudata > Salamandridae > Pleurodeles > Pleurodeles waltl. The sequence goes on along the minus strand of NC_090437.1, from coordinate 794,222,187 downwards.
AATGAGCCCGTTCGACTGCGAAAGAGATCTCCACCGTCATGGGAAGGATCAGGCATCCGACGTCTAGGATCCTGATTAAGGCCACTGACTCACTCACTGTCACACTGGGTCTTTTTATATCTTAAAAACCCAAAAGGAGCTTTCTGGTAAAACCCCCTCATTTCGCAATTCCAACATGCTGGCTAGTTTAGGTCAGGGTTGAAAGAAACAGGTTGGAACTGGCCAGTTTCCCAAGGTGTCTCTCCCAAGCCTAAGCCATTCCCTGCTGTACCATAACCATCAGTCTAGTACATCCTTATCATGCTGACTGACTAACTCCTCCATATTATGTACTAGCTCTTTGGTGATAATATGTCCTAGCTCTTCGGTGAGAAAGAGCACGAAAATAAGACAGAATGCACAGTTTACAATGTGGAAAAGTATGGGCAGCCTTTAACATGGCAGTGTCTAATGCTGCGATAAAGTCAATAGGCAGCTAAACTGAATACAAAATGTAGTCTGCAACTGGTGAACACTGGACAGCTAATCCAGGTGCAAAGTGGTGCAACCCAAAGTCAGTGGTCAAAACACATATTTCACTACACGCAGCATGGCACTTGCTGCACTGCCCTGTGCCACGGGCCTTGTAAAGTTACAACTGTGCTGAGAGCTATGACCTGAGGTTACACACGTTCAAAAGAAGATGGACTGCACCTTGCATTGTCAGGCATCAGGTTGCTGGATGCTGTATTCTGCATGTCTTAAGCATTCTTATCAACAAAACCACACAGACATTTTTCTTCTTGCGGTCACCTGGAAATCTGTTCCACGAGTTGTGTCAAGCATCATGCACGAAGGGCAGCATTGAGACTATGACTATGCTCGTCTGATTTTTTCCGTCACTTCACTTGAACTCGCTGGATAACTGAATCAGAGGTGCATTATTTGAGTATAACTAAAAAAAAGTGTGGGGTTACCAATGGATGCTCTTGTCTTTAAGTCACCCATAATATGAACAGGTTATTGCGAATAAAGTTTTTAAGCATGACGCACCTGCTGCAGCCCACTGATTAAGCAGGGAGTGACCGAAATGTAACCCTATACCCCCAGCCTTGCACAGTCATCGAGCCTTGTTTGTGGGTGCAATCTAGGGAGTTTGCATTCCTGCCAGTTTAAACTAAGGCAGTCTGCTACAGCTCTAGAGATCTTATATCGAGTTCTCTTTATTAATCTAGGGATCACTAAAAAGGCAGCGGGATCTATTTCTGCGATTTTTAACATATTGTTATCTGCACTAATAGGTCGCGTGGAGGTGAACGTCAGCCAGTTCAAAAGAGTGAATTGATAATATATTTTAAAACATGGGAGTTTCATACCGCCTTCCTCCTGTGTTAACTGGAGAGTTGTTAACTTTACTTGTGGTTTGTTCCTTTGCCAAATAATGGTACGTATTTCTGCGTCAATGGCATCAAAAAAGGATTTGGGTAGTTTAATGATTAAGTTAGGAAATGAAAAAAAAAACAATGGGAGCAAGTTAATTTCAATGATAGAAAACCATCATATATTCGTTGAGGGAATCCGCCCCTCATTGCTTAAGTAGTGTGTGAGCCTTAGTTAATAATGGTGTGTAGTTAAGAGCGAATAAATCGTTAACTTTTTTGGTGACCTTATTATCCAAATATAAAATGGAGCACCCAGTCTGACAGGTCGCACACATAGCTGAATGAAAAACATCTGGGGAACAATTAAACATAAGGGCCTCCGATTTTGCCTGAATCATTGTATAGCCACCAATAGCTGTAAACTCAGCGATTATGTCAAAAGTGCGTTGAATATTTCTGTCGTCGTCAGCTAAGTATTGCACCATATAGTCCGCATGCAATTTTGACTTTGGCCTCCCTGAATGGGTTGCCTTATGTTAAGATCTTGATGAATCGCGCAAGCTAGTGGCTCTATAAAAATGGCGAACAGAATAGGAGACATTGGACATCCTTGACAGGTGCCTCTTTAATGATTATCTCCCCCCCTTCATATTTTTTCTGATACTAGATTTAGGCTCGGAGTATAATGCTATCAGCAAACTCGTGAAACCAGCTTCTGAAGGATTGCATACAGCATGTCCCATTCTACTAAATCAAAAGCTTTATCCGCATCGAGCATTATAACAACGTCCTCTGGTCCCTGATTGGGGTAAAAATCGATCGCTTGTATTATGAAGCTTGTATTAGTGAAAGTGTACCGCTTGGTAAGAAATCTATTCTGGTCTAAATGGATAAGTGACTGAGTCGCAGCTGGTAGCCTATTTTCGTCTATTTTAGTAAACAGTTTATAATCGCTATTAAGAAGATTTATGAAGCGATATGCATTGGGATCCGTCTTTGACTTATCTATTTTAAGGAAACTGATCACAACCGATTCTATAAAGGAACTAGGTACATGTCACCTGTGTAATATCTGGTTGAAGATGCGCATGAGAAATGGGGCTAATTGCAAAGAGAAGGTTTTTTATACCTCCGCTGGTATCCCATCGTGACCAGTAGCTTTAGCGTTAGGTAACAACTTTATCCCCTGTTGTACTTCGGTCAAGGTTATTGGTGTGGTTAAGGACTCAGTTTGTGATGCGGTCAAAGTTAGAATACTTATCCCTTCTTATCAGTCTGCTTTTACCTCCGAAGAGCTGTCCTGCGCTTTGGAATATATCCTGGTGTAATGATTAGGAAATATTTGTGCCATTTCTGAAGTTGCTGTGTGTTAGTCAAAGGGTCGCGTATCATTTCAATGCTGTTCGCATTGGCTCACTGTTTGACTGACCAAGCTTTATACTTGCCAATAAATTCACTTTCCTCATATCTTTCTAAAGATATGACGTATGATTTACTATTTCTTTGGCTGTAAAGAATGTTTGCCAGTTTAATTTAGCATGGTCTAAGGCTGTCTGTGTGGTCAGGGGACTGCGCATGTGCTTTCAAAGCTTCCTCTAGTCAAGCTTGGAGATTAGCATGCTAAATCTTATCCACCTTCCTGCAAGCCGCCAGATAAGAGATAATATGACCTCTAAAATGTGCTTTTAAGGTTCCCATATGTTAAAATCAGAGGTGGTACATGAGTTAAGGTTCAAGAATTCTGCTAAACTGCGTCTCATCTCTTTAACTCGGAGATATTCCATTAGCAGTGTTAAATTAAACCTCTAACTTGGTTTTTGTGACTACTCCTTCTAATCCAATGTCTATGGAAGTTAGTGAATGGTAAGAAAAGGCGTGTGCTAAAATAGCGGCGTCTGCCCAGGGGACAGTGTGTGAAACAAAGAAAAAATCTATCCGTGAGACTGTACTGTAATGTTTAGAATAACACGTATACTGATGAATCGCATAATATTTAGCCCACCAGGGATCAATTAGGGTAAGGTCCTAAATTAAAGCCTGAAGGGCCCTGATGGGTGTGAGTTTATTTTGAGTTTTGTTCATACGAAATATATCGAGGGCCATGCCTTGAATTAGATTGTAATCCCTCCCTAATATCATGAGCTCATTAGCCTTATAGCAGTAAAGATATTGGAGGGCCACAGGTATGTCCTCGATAGGTTCATAATAACTCACAAAGTTATAAACTTGATTATTAGTTCTAGCTTGCACCCAAATCCATCTGGCCCCCGGGTCGCGAACTACTCCCAAAATTTCAAACTGAGCTACACATGTAAATAGAACTGCTAACCTGCGGTGTGAGGCTTAGGGTGATGCAAAATACGAATAATGAATATAAGCCGGCATATGAGGCTGGCGACCTTCATCCTTCAAGTGTGTCTCTTGTAAAAAATATCACGCCCGCATCTAGGGAGCTAAGCCAAGATAAAATACCCTGACACGTTATTCTATTATCAAAGCCATTCACATTGCAAGATACAATTTTTCAGTATATAATTAGGCAACATTTCTGTAATAATGTATTTCAAGTTGCCTGCTGCATTTTCTTTTCTTTCTTTCTCCACCCTTGCCTACCGACCAATCCAGTCACATGCTTCCTTACCCCCATCCCTGACCCCCACACACCCAGCCCTACATTCATGATCCCTTTCCCTCCCCGCCTCCACTCCCACCCCCTCTCTTCCTGAGTTTGCCAACTCTGGAGTCCACCCTGTCATAGACCCCCTCACTGGCAGAAACCACCTCTTCCTATGTGCCTTTCTTCCACCTGAACCCCCCTATTAGACCTAATCCCCCTGCCCTTAAAGCAGTGCCTTGACATGGCACTGATAAACTGCCTGAGGTGATTGAGGGTATGTTTGTTTACACCTGTATTCTAATCTATGCATTGATCAAGCTATGACAAGCTGTGGTTACTGCCTGTCCCCATTGCTCTTCCTGTTGCCCCCAACATCAGACTACTGAATAGAATGTAAAACGTCTCTTGCTTGTTCCACATCGTGGAAAATATGCAACAGTCGTTTAAAAAGTACTTTTAGCCTTGATTGCTGCACAATACCAGCTGGGACACCAGCATTTTGGAAATCATTAATCAGTCCCCTGAGTTCCACCGTTGTTCAGCTGACATGGAAGGCATTTCTGAAAATATTTTGAAAGTAAATTCTGGTAGAGTTTAGCTTGAATGGCCTTGAAGAGAATATGGTCTTTGACCCGATAGTCTCCAAAATTGACCAATATCGTCCTTGAATACTTAGCGCTAGATGACTGGACTGTGGGACTCTGTGAGCCCGCATGGTGGTAAAATCCCGTTTTTGAGCTGCTGCTTCCAGATACACATATTTATGTATAAGATCAGTGATTAACTTGGCAATGGCCTGCCAATGCTCACAATCCTTAGGAATACCCGTAAACCATAAATTTGAGTGCTGGGATCTGTTCTCTGCATTGTCAATTCTGATCTGCAGGTCAGCAAGCCCTGCTTGAAGCTTAAGCCCTGCTTGAAGCTTACCAACTGAAGTGCCCAGCTGGATACCCTCATCTTCCAGATCCGGTGATGTGCATGTTGAGCTGCTGTAAATTACAGTTAATAAGGCTTAGCTATGTTTCTGTTCTCTGATTTGCTTCATCCTGTGGGATTTTCATCATTTTGATCTCACCTATGATCTGGTGAAGAAGAGTTCTGATTGTTGGGGCACATCTTTCCTCTGCCACCATTCTTTCATTTGTATGTGCAAAACCAAGGAATGTCCGGATTAGGCTTGTGAAGAGTTAGCTGCGTTTAGACTGCTATGCGGAGCCTCCTCTGGACCTAATGGCAGTGCAGTTGATGCTACATTGGAAACATTTGGACTAACTGATCCGCCTTGTGCATCATTCAGGCCTTTTTTGAATGGTAAGCACTGAGATATACCTGGTTATATTCTTCTTTCTTTGGATGAGATCCATCACCTTTGAGAGATCCTTGGAGCCGGCCAGCGAAAACAGCATGTATGTTTGATGTTGTGCTGCCTCTGAGGAATTATCAACAAGGGTTTTCCCTCTGACACCTTCTATTCCACCACCGGTGCCAGAAGCAGAGACTATATTTTCTTGCTGTGTACCATCGGCAGGAGGAGGAGGATCTTCTCTTTCCTCCATGGAATTTGTCAGTGCTGCCGTTCCAGCGTTGTTGCCAATATTCTTGCCAGTGTTCTTGTTCCTGCCAATAGCTGGTCCCCACTCCTTCTCTGTCTTGTCGCTAGAAGGACATATACAGCTTGCAGCAGAGATTTCCACTATTTCAGTCATTGTCTACATAGAATCCGCTTGCATTGCAGGTCCCACTGAGCTCAGCGCCAGTTCCTTGCCCAGTGAGTTGCGATGGCGTTGTTTCAGACTGTGGGCGTGCTTAACCAGAGGGCGCACTTTAAACTGAGAGTTGCACATAATCCGCTTCATCACACTACTGGCTGTGCCAAGTGCTTTGGGGGTATTACCTGGGGGTCACAAACCACACCTGTGACTCCACAGGCCACTTCTGTGGCAGCCCCAGGTGTAAGCCCTCCTTTGTGAGAAGCTTACTGCCTCTCGCTAGGGTGCTAATGGGGACATCCAGGGATTCCAGTCAGAAGTACTTGTTCCTCTTGCTCTTCTGCCAGATGTAAGGCTTCACCTGCTTTCTCCCTCATTCACCCCCTCTACTTTTCCACTCCCTTATGTGAGCCTCAAAACAATCCTAAGGCAACCTGTGCGCCTTATTTCCAGCCGCTGTTCATCAATTGTCTCTCATGTAATTTGGCATAGAGGGCCTCAATAATTTTATGCATTATAGGCATGCAGAAAAAGATGGAAGCCTCACTCACCGCAATGATCAGTAGCGCACAATACCTTATTCAGCCCCAATTGTTGCATCAGCTCTGCCTAAATTTGGATCCCATTGCTTCACCTGCAGTCTGCTTATTCCATCTCCGTCTGGATCCTCCTTAGTAGCAGCAGTTCTAAGACGTCTGAACAAACAGACCAGTGCTATGGGGCCAAGGGAGGGGGGATAGTCGTATGCCAAAGACCATCCGGGCACTGGCAAGTACCGGATACCGTGTTCTGCCTTGTTGCGGCAACCAGCTCCAAACTTCAACCTGTCGCCATCCTAATCACTCCTTAACCTGAGCAGGCAGCGTCTCCATCGCACTTTACCCCAAGCACGTGCTGTTTGCAATACGCCCGGGATGCCATCAGCGATTCTCACCGTGGAGCAGATTGGGAGTTCCCTACACAGCGTCAATTCTTAATATTACTTTTTGGTAATGAGAATACATTAAAATATCTTTCACATGAGTTGCAAATGTCTTGTTGGTGAAGAGTTGCACTCATAGAGCACATTAGACAAACAGGCAGCTATTTTCATACAACGAATCACGCCCTGGCTTGCACAGTCATGAAACATGGGCAGCCATTTGCCATTCTTTTTGGCCTGCCTAATAATTAAATAATGACGAAGAGGATTTTGCTTTGTGTCTTTCTGCTTATAGCTGTCTAAGCAGATGCAAATACCTGCAGGAGACAGCCGAACTGTAAAGGTCCTAGTCAAAGTATGTATTGTGCATTGAATGGCCAACAAAATCACCAGAATCATCCAGTCATTTATTTTTGCGGTGTTAGCTTTCAGCTGTTAAAGTAGGAAAAAGTATCACTTGGCAGCCACCATCTTTCACTCTTCTTGCAATTCTCGGTCATAATCCAAGTGGGAAAGTGACTGGGAGTGCATTGGCAACAGGTTGTGCCCTAAAAGTGAAAGTGCTTTTTCAGTGATTGTTTTCATGTGTGGTTAAGTGAGGGGATGAAGAATTATTCAATGAATACATTGAAGTGTCATTACGTGGATAAATTAATGTTTGAATGTCTGTATACATGGATGTATGAGTACACCGATGAATACGTGAATAGATAGATGGATGAAATGGCAAGGAAGTGAGGTAGTACAAGAGTAGGTTGGTGAGGCAGAAGCATTGCTATAAAGAGGAGATATGGAGTAGAGATGAGTAGAGAAAGTGAATGGACGAGTGATTGAGTGCATCAAACAATCAATCAAATAATTTCTTAAGCACACTACTCACCCGGTAGGGTCTCAAGGCGCTGGGAGGGGGGGCGGCGGTTACTGCTCGAAAAGCCATATTTTTAGGTGCTTTCTGAAGGTTAGGAGGTCCTGGGTCTTGAGTAGGTTGGTGGGGAGGGAGTTCCAGGTTTTAGCGGCGAGGTGGGAGAAGGATCTGCTGCCGTTGGTGGTGCATTGGAAGCAGGGGACTGTAGCGAGGGCGAGGTTGGCGGAGCGGAGCTGCCGAGTTGGTATGTGGAAGTTGACTCGTTCATTGAGGTAGGCCGGTCCAGTGTCGTGGAGGGCTTTGTGAGCGTGGACAAGGATTTTGAAAATTATTCTTTTGTTGATGGGTAGCCAGTGTAGGGATCTGAGGTGGGTGGATATGTGTTCATGGCGAGGGAGGTTGAGGATGAGACGTGCGGCTGCGTTCTGGATTTGCTGGAGTTTTCTTTGAAGCTTGGCTGTGGTCCCTACGTAAAGGGCGTTACCATAGTCCAGTCTGCTGCTGACGAGGGCATGGTTGACTGTTTTTCTTGTTTATAAAGGGATCCATTTGAAAGTCTTGCATAGCATGCAAAGGGTGTTGAAGCAGGAGGATGATATGGTGTTGATTTGCTGGGTCATGGAGAGAGACGAGTCCAGTATGATGCCAAGGTTGCATGCGTGGGTGGTGGGTGTTGGGGGTGGTGGGCCACCAGGAGTTGTCCCATGCTGTCTTGTTGGGGCCGAAGATGATGATCTCTGTTTTGTCTGAGTTCCATTCGAGGTGGCCTGCTGTCATCCATTTGGCAATGTCAAGGAGTCCGGTGTGCAGGTTATTCTTGGCGGTGGCTGGGTTCTTAGTGAGGGAAATGATGAGCTGGGTGTCGTCAGCGTATGAAATGATGGTGATGCCGTAGGGGCAGAGGATGTTGGCGAGAGGAGCCATGTAGATGTTGAAGAGGGTGGGGCTGAGGGAGGATCTTTGGGGGACCCCACAGATGATCTTGGTGGCTGTAGACTGGAAAGGAGGGAGGCAAACTCTTTGGGTTCTTTCGGAGAGGAAGGAGGTGAGCCAGTCCAGGGCTTTGTGGTGAATTCAGGCATCGAAAAGGCGTGCGCGGAGGGTTTGGTGGCATACAGTGTCAAAAGCTGCAGAGAGGTCTAGGAGGATGAGGGCGACGGCCTCGCCCTTGTCCACTCTGGTCCTGATGTCGTCTGTGCAGGTGATGAAGGGGGTCTCAGTGCTGTGGTTGTTGCAGAATCCAGACTGGGAGACGTCAAGTATGTTGTTCTCTTCCAGGAAGCGAAACAGCTGTACGTTTACTATCTTCTCAACGACTTTGCGGGGAAGGGGAGAAGAGAAATGGGTCGGTAGTTTGTGAGGTATTCAGAGTCTGCTTTGGGTTTTTTGAGAAGAGCGTTGACTTCGGCGTGCTTCCAAATATCTGGGAAGGTTGCGGTGTCGAAGGAACTGTTGATGACGGCCCAGAGCTTGGGAGCGATGATTTGGCTGGCCTTGTTGAAAATGTGGTGGGGGCAAGGGTCCGTTGTGGAGCCTGAGTAGATGGAGTTCATGGTTTTGCCGATTTCTTCATCGTTGGTGGGGGTCCAGGTGTTCAGTAGGTTGGTGCTGCAGGGTCTTGTGGTGTTGGTTGTATCGGTGGTGGTGATGGTGGGTGCTGATGATGTGAAGCTGTCGTGTATGTCTGCGATTTTGCGGTGGAAGTAGTTGGAGAGGGAGTTGCAGAGGTCTTGGGAGTGTGGAGGGTCAATGGTGCAGGATTTGGGTTTGGTCAGTTATTTGATGATGGCAAAGAGTTCCTTGCTGTTGTGTGTGTTGTTGTCTATGCGTTCTTTGTAGAAGGACCGTTTGGTGGTCCGGATGAGTTGGTGTTTTTTGCGCATGGCTGTTTTGAGGGCGGAGAAGTTGCTCATTAAGGGTTCTTGGCATCAGGCTTTCTCGTTTGGAAGACTGAAGTTCTGTGGTGAGCCAGGGGGCGGCCTTGATGGTGCGGGTGTTGTTGTTTGTTTTCAAAGGGGCGAGGGAGTCTGCGCAAGTTTCTGGCCATCGTGTGAGGTTGAGGGCGGAGGTGATGGGGTCGTTGGTGAAAGGAGGTGGAGCTTGTGTGAGGTTGGAGATCAGGTGTTCTTTGGAGATCTTGCTCCACTTGCGGTAGGGTGTAGTGTGTTGTTGGTGGTGGGTTTCATGAAGGAGAAGTGGAGGACGCAGTGGTGGTCAGTCCAGTGGAGTTCAGTGGTCTGAGTGAAGGTGATGTGGCTGCTGGAGGTGAAGATGGCATCTAGCGTGTGCCCCGTTGAGTCGGTGGGTGAGGTGACCAGTTTCTTGAGGCCCAGGTTCATGAGGTTGTCCAGCAGGGCCGTGGAGTTTCCAGGTGAAAGTTGAGGTCACCAAGGAATATGTAGTCGGTGGAGGTGAGGGCGTTGGAGCTGATGGTATCGGCGATGGTGTCACAGAATGGGGGCGAGGAACTGGTGGTCTTTAGATGAGGGTTCCTCTAAGAGTGGTGTTGGCGTTGATGTGTACTTGAAAGTGTAGGTGTTCTGCATTGTCGAAGGTGTCGTTGGTGGAAATTTTGATGACGTTTTTGTGTGTTATGGCGATACCTCCTCCTGGTTTGTTGGTGCGGTCTCTACGGGTGATTTTGTAACCTTCTGGGATAGCTATGGCGATGTCGGGTTCTGATGAGGAGTTCATCCATATTTCAGTGAGGAAGGTGATGTCAAGAGAGTTTGTGGTGAGCAGGTCCCAAAGCTCGATGGCGTGCTTGTGGACAGAGAGGGTGTTAAGGAGCATACAGTTGAGGTGATTGCGGGGTTTGGTGTTGTTGCAGTGCTTGTTCGTGTTGCTGGTGTTGGTGTAAGTGCAGGAGAAATGGCATGAGTGGCATGTGAAAGGTCTGTGTGTGTGTTTGGGGTTGGCCTGGGAGCAGGCGGGGTGCTGGCCTGGGTTGAGAGCAATGAGTTCTGTGGAGGAGTAGTGGCGCTTGGGGGGGTTGGAGAAGCGTGGACCAGGGGGTCGGGCGCTGGGTGTGGTCCAGGCATGGATGGACGCAGACGGGCTTGCCTCTGGCCTGCCCGCTGAGCGCGGCTAAAATTAAGAAGGGGAGGTGGGCAGGAGGAGCAGCTGGGAGGAGGCAGGCTGGAGGGAGTGTCCAATGGGGGCAAAAGGGGGGCAGGGCCGCAGGTGACGCAGCAGCTGGGTTTAGAGGAACCGGCGAGAGCCGGAAAAGAAAAAGGGCACAATTAAAGCGCAAATACAATGCGGAGCACAAAATGGGCACAGTCTAGGGTAAAAACAGTATGAAAAATGAAAAACCAAATACATGAAACGAAATACAAGCTATGGAACGAAATACACAGTATACTAGATATACCTACCACTAGCCCTCAGGGATGGGGCGCATGCAGGTGCCCGCGGGTGGTGGAGGGCCTTGAACTTCTTATGCACCAAAAACGGTGGGGTCAGGGGCACGGAGGCAGGCTGGTGGAGCCGATGTGTACTCCTGGCCCAAAGCAGGTCAGGGGGTCACACTAGGCGCCGCGCAACAGCTGCCATTAAGAAGGGGAGGTGGGAGGGAGGAGCAGCTGGGAAGCGGGAGGCAGGAGGGAGTGTCCAATGGGGGCGCGAGGGGAGCGGGGCTGCAGGGGACGCAGTGGCTGGGTTTAGAGGAACCGGCGAGAGCTGGAAAAGACAACGGGCACAATTAAAGAGCCATTACAAAGTGGAGCACAAAATGGGAACAGTTTAGGGTAAAAACAGTATGAAAAACTAAAAACCAAATACAAGAAATGAAATACGAGCTATGGAACGAAATACACAGTATACTAGACACGCCTACCACTAGGCACCAGGGATGAGGCACAGGCGAGTGCCTGCGGGTGGTGGAGGGCCGTGAACATCTTAAGCAGCAAAAACGGCGGGGTCAGGGGCACGGAGGCAGGCTGGTGGAGCCAAATTGTAATCCTGGCCCAAAACAGGTCAGGGGGTCACATTGCTGGATGGATAGGCTAATGTGTGGGGCAAGGGCAGTATGGCAGCAGTATGATAGAAGGGGACATTACATCATGCAGGGACTGCCAATGTCAGGGTGATAGAGTGCATGGATGGTTAAATGGAGGTGTAAGTGCAAGGGTATGAGACTAGATCAATGGATGCATATATGAATGGATGAATGAGCAAGGTCAAGTGTGTGAACAAAGGATCATGGGTGAGTGAACTAAATCCTCTGTGTTGAATTGAGGGGCTAACCGATGATAATTGTGAGCATTGTCTTTCTATATTTGCTTTTTCTGAGTTATATTGTCTCAGTCTTTGATGAATCTGTGTAAGATAATCAAAGTCTTGCACTGCTCGTACAACTTGTGGTGGGTCGACGTCAATACTAACCATACAGATGGTGCACTAATGCACAGCTAAATGAGGAAAAACCTTAAAGAGGTATGGGGAGCATTGTTGTAAGCAAACCTGCTTTCCAAAATTATGAGACCCAATCCTCTTTTTTTTAAATTAATTTTAAAACCATTATTCCAAGAAATAAAAATGGCTGATAATAAAACACCGGACACACGAATGCAGGACAAATACGCCGTCCCAAGCTAATAGGGGTCAAGATAAGACATTTTTCCCTTCCAACATACTCCCCTAAATAGATGAGAACCCAACAAAATCACCGATTGTCCCCGATTATTGCACATTGTAAAATGCTACACGTCATAAAGTGCCTCTGCTGACCTTTTAGTGCAATGATTCCAGGGAACGTAAATTCCTTCTAAAATACATCAAACATGGTAACTGTACTTCAGTTCAGTCCCCTATTATTACAAATCCTAAAGCGTTACACGTCAGAAAGTGCCAGTTCTCCCTTAAAATGCCAATGCTACAAAGTGAAAAAAGATTTTAACCCTAAAAACTGACAGAGCGCTGTCATCTCTAAGGTGCATTGGCTTCTGTGGATACCACTGACAACTGTACCAGAGACTGGCCCCTACTTCATCCAGGCCTATTCCTCCATTTTCTATAATATTGTGAAGAGCAAATACATTTAGTATGATACCAGTCATCCCTGCATGCTAACATTCAGCATTTTGTCCTCCCATTCTGCTAACCTGGGAGAGGTGGGGGATTTCCAATTAGTGGTAATCAGGGAGTGGGCCTCCAGCATTGCAATAAATGTAAAATGCTCTGTACCACTTTCCTCTATCATCTCTCCATTCCAAACACCCAGGAGTACCATTCTCGGGGAAGGATGGATATCCCATTCAGTTATTCTACCTACTACCTGGAACACACCCGTACAAAATGTCTCAAATCTTCTCAGGTCCCAAAAATATGCAACCAATCCCAAAACTGTTCACATTTCGGGCATTTCTTGAGGTGCTGGGGAACACTGTATTCACCAACTGCAGAGTAAGCAACAATAGCCACCCATTAAGGAAAGCAACTTAACTGAAATTGGCCATTCTAAGAGCCAAGTAACCAAGATTGAAATATATTTCCTAATGTATTTCATGTAGTTTTATCCTTGTATGGTTTTCCCATTTTGATATTATCTTCTGAACCATGTTATCCGGTCACAGATACCATTCCTTTTACCAGTAACTCAAAGTAACATTAACTTTATCCTCCTGGAGAGGCAATCTAACCCTATTTTTTTAAGAATCAATATCGTCTCCTGATAAATTGCTGAAAATGACCCTTATTTGGGTATACATAAAAATTATAATGCATATTTCCCAAAAAATGGTCTTGTTAAGTGTGCTAACAAATCTTTAGCATAGAGTTTACCCATTATGTCTAGGTCAGAAACTTGATGGATTGTTCAGCAAATCTGATACCTTTTCAACTGTGTAGAATCTGGCCCTTTATAATGCATATCTCAAAGAACTTTGTAAAAGTATAGCCTATTGTCTAAGTTCCAATTTTAATATAACAATTTGGATACCATCTGATCACCGGGTGCTGGTTTCCTTGCTGTTATGAATTTACCTTTCTGATTGACAGAGGAATGCAGACCCACTTTGGGATGACTGCCTAAAATTGATTGAACTTCCACCTGGGCTTTCTTTGACAGAGCCACCACAAGTAAACTGTAAAGATACAAAACATGCAACTCATTTACCTGGGCTTATTCTTGGGGTAGTTGGTGGGAGCTCTTTGTTACTTGATTTGCCTACTAATTGTCAAAATGTGTGATGATCATTCTTTTTTAGAGCCCAGTTAATTTTTGAAAATGTTTGTTATTTTCAGAATCTGCTGGTTGAATACTGATATATTTTCTTGATCTCACCCCTTTTTTTCTTTGAAAGACAGAGCCTTCTTCTGTCTTTTCAAATGAATAAGGTGATTCCAACAGCTACTTTTAGGACTCGTGCCATTTTGGTTACCCTGGACTAGCACAGACACAATCTTCTTCACTTTCAACATCAGGGAAGCAACTCACTCTATTGACCGACTGATAGGATTTCTGAACATGGATTCCAAAGTCCTGGTAGACTTATCTTATTCTTCTTCATTCATTTCAGTGTCAGTTTCCTTCAAACCATAAAAAAAACCTCCAAAAGGCAGCACGCTAAATAGTTCCTTATGGCATGAATCAATATTTATCAACAGTAGAACATGATCACTTTCCCTGTCTGCACGTGTGTTTCCACAATCAGTGACTAACAAAACTATAGTTGAAAGAGGGTGCCACTGACCGTGACCTTGACGTCTTGTGGGCTTTGCAAGAAAATATCTATCTAACCTGCCATTTATAATGGTTAGGTTCATCTGTTTTATCTATTGTAGTAGCCGCAACCCCTTTCAATCTAAGGTTCTATTTCACAACTGAGTAGATCCAACATCCCAGATCTCACCTTCGGTCCACCCTCAGACTTACAATAAATGTACATGGTAACATGGGCAATAAAATGCCCCACCGACATAAATCAATCCTCAGGAAATGCAACCTATTTCTTCCATAGACATTTAAGCCTCTCTAAATTGAGACCTGTTGCCAGTAAAAAGGGTGATTACTAGGCTAATTAAGAACCTCTCAATAGAATTCAACTTTCAGCAGGAAGGATATATCTTGTTTAGCTCTCCACTTGCCTGAATCCACTCCAGGGTTAAATATAATGGTATATTTAGGGGAGCTAAACTGCCCTCTGAGTCAAGTTTCCAGTATTATGGCTATTTAGCGGTTTGAAGATAGTCCTAAAAAAGGGTTTGTAAAGCACAGTGTGCTGAATAGCTACAGATAGCTTTAGCAGTCCAAACTGCAGAGTATATCTGCCATTCAATTCCAATAATTTTGCTCTTGATGAATAATCTAAAGATTTGGCCTAGACATTGACTCAGTCACTAACTATCTATTAGAGGATGTATTCACACTTTTGGCAATATTAACCTTTTAGTGGTAGTCCAAATACAACTATTGGGAGAATATCCTGATCTCGCCTCGATGTCGTTTGCATAGGGCTCTGTGCTCGCTCATTTAATTTGAATTGAGATTTCTCATCTTTCTCTGTTATTCTATTGAAAGGGTTAAACATCTTAGTTTGAAACTGATCCGCATGTCCTTCCACCAGTACATGAGGAAAAACATTCTGGGGTCATTCCAACCTTGGCGGTCGGTGTTAAAGCGGCGGCTAAACCGCCAACAGTCTGGCGGTAAAAAAAATGGAATTCCGACCCTGGCGAAAACCGCCAACAGAGACCGCCACTTCAACACACCGCCCGCCACGGCGGGACAAACAAACAGCGCGGCGGTCACCGCCAACAGACAGGCGAGAGTCAATGTGCCGCCCACCCCATCACAACCTACCAATCCGCCACCTTTTCCGGGGCGGTAGCCCCGCCGCTAAAAACACGGCGGAAACAGCCATTTCAAACGGAAAACGCTCACCTCCATACACCCCACGAGGAATCTGGACAGCATGGAACCCGAACTCCACATCCTCCCAGCGATTGTCTACCTGCTCCTCTACCAGGAGCACGAACGCCGGCGCAGAAGACAACGGTGAGTACTGCACCTACGACACAGGGGAGGGGGGAGGGAAAAAATTACGGGGACACACATACGCGACACACCCACCCCCACCCTCACCCACTACAACACACACATCAATGCATAGCAACAACTCAGAGTTACACCCCCCAAACCCCCCCGAAAAATGCAAAGACAAAAGGAAATGATTCTAAACATTGGAATATATTATATCACTGGCTTAAAAATATATCACACATCTAAAACCTTTATATACATAAATTTTAAAGTCCGATCATTGTAGCAGGCATTGTCCGTGGACCACTGGGCCCAAATCACATGGGCAAAGCCCACACAGGATACCTGACTCCAACGGAGAGAACACTGCAGGGGCATCAGATAGCAAAACTACAGGCACCTCAGGGGGAAGGGAAGGGGGGGCACCTCAGCCAGATGAGTCCACAACGCCAGATCCACGAGGGGCCTCCATGGCCACTGTTCCATCCTGGGGAGTGCAAAGCCACAGTCTCTCAAGTCTCTACATTGGGTGGTATGCCCACTGTTACATCCTGGGGAGTGCAAAGCCACAGTCTCTCAAGTCTCTACAGTGGGTGGGTTGCCCACTGGTACATCCTGGGGAGTGCAAACCAACAGTCTCACAAGTGGATAACAGTCTCCACTGGTTCTGGAGGGGGACTGGTGCCCAGAGTGCTTCGTACAACCCTGCCCGACACAGAGGCGGGCATGCCCCTTCCGCCAATGGGCCAGCGGTGCTTGAGACGGCGGTGCCCTGTTCAGCGGTGCTTGAGACGGAAGTGCCCTGTTCAGCGGTGCTTGAGATGAAGGGCCCAGTTCAGCGGTGCTTGTGATGGCGGTGCCCTGTTCAGCGGTGCTTGAGATGGCGGTGCCCTGTTCAGCGGTGCTTGAGATGAAGGGCCCAGTTCAGCGGTGCTTGAGACGGCGGTGCCCTGTTCAGCGGTGCTTGAGATGAAGGGCCCAGTTCAGCGGTCCTTGAGACGGCGGTGCCCTGTTCAGCGGTGCTTGAGACGGCGGTGCCCTGTTCAGCGGTGCTTGAGACGGCAGTGCCCAGTTCAGCAGTGCTTGAGATGAAGGGCCCTGTTCAGCGGTGCTTGAGACGGCGGTGCCCTGTTCAGCGGTGCTTGAGATGAAGGGCCCTGTTCAGCGGTGCTTGAGATGAAGGGCCCAGTTCAGCGGTGCTTGAGACGGCGGTGCCCTGTTCAGCGGTGCTTGAGACAGCGGTGCCCAGTTAAGCGGTGCTTGAGACAGCGGTGCCCAGTTCAGCGGTGCTTGAGACGGCGGTGCCCTGTTCAGCGGTGCTTGAGATGAAGGGCCCAGTTCAGCGGTGCTTGAGATGAAGGGCCCTGTTCAGCGGTGCTTGAGACGGCGGTGCCCAGTTCAGCGGTGCTTGAGACAGCGGTGCCCTGTTCAGCGGTGCTTGAGATGAAGGGCCCAGTTCAGCGGTGCTTGAGACGGCGGTGCCCTGTTTAGCGGTGCTTGAGATGAAGGGCCCAGTTCAGCGGTGCTTGAGACGGCGGTGCCCAGTTCAGCGGTGCTTGAGATGAAGGGCCCAGTTCAGCGGTGCTTGAGACGGCGGTGCCCTGTTCAGCAGTGCTTGAGAAGAAGGGCTCAGTTCAGCGGTGCTTGAGATGAAGGGCCCAGTTCAGCGGTGCTTGAGACGGCGGTGCCCTGTTCAGCGGTGCTTGAGATGAAGGGCCCAGTTCAGCGGTGCTTGAGACGGCGGTGCCCAGTGCAGCGGTGCATCGGATGAGTGTCCAGCTCAGCGGATCCGGCCATGGCATGGAGGTCATTCGCCACCTGACCTGTGGCTGGCGGTGCCTTCCTGCCCATCTGTCGTGTGGCTGGCGGGGCCCTCCTGGGCTACAGTACCGGGCCTGTGGGTGTCCTCCTGCCCACCTGGCATGGGGCAGGCGGGGCCCTCCTGGCCAGCTGGGCTGCTGGCGGACTTGTCGGGCGTGCTGCCCTTCCCAGCCTTCCCTGTTCACCTGTGGCCCTTCCCCACCTTTGGCGGTGTGCCAGATGGCACCACACTTCCAGCCGGAGCCATGGTAGGGATTTTGGTCCCTGGTGTCTTCGGCCTCTCGCGCCGGCCACTGACAATCTTGAGATGTTTTACCGGGGGTGGGCTGGCCGTGCCTTGGCTCCTTACTGAACTGGCTGCCCTTGAGGGTGGGGGACTCCACAGTCCATGGCACACTGTCATTACAGGTCCGGCTTTTGTGGTGGCTGAGGTGCTGACTGGATTCCTATGAGATGGACGGGGTGGGGGAGTTGTTGAAAAGAGGTCAAGTTTGGAAAGGAAAACCAATTTGGGAACAGAGGGACGGGTAGGTGTAGTGGGTATGGGAGTGGAGGAAGAGGTTGTGGTTGTAGGAGTCTTCAGTCTGGTGTCTTTGGGTGCAGGTGCTTGGGCTGGATGCTGTCATGAGGTGGATGGCTATTGGGTGGGTGGCTGCCTGCGTTTGTGTAGCTTGGAAGAGGGGGTCACAGACACAGTGGGAGAGGACACAGGGGACGTGTAAATGGTAGTGGGGTAGTGGGGGTGGTGACTGCACGTGTGCAGGGGGTTCTGGTGGGTGTGCTGGTGATGGACGTAGTGGCTGAAGATGTTGTGCATGCAGGTGTGAGTGGAGACGTGACAGGGAGGGAGGAGGGAGACGAGGAGGAGGGGGACACAGTGGAGGCGGTGGGTGTTGGTATGTCTGTATGTGGATGTTGCTTGTGTGATGTGTGGTGCTTATGTCTGGATGAGCTTCCCTTGGGTGTTGAGGTGTGTGCAGGCTGGTCTGATGGTGTGTCTGGGATAGGCAGAGGTACAGGTGATAGGGTATGGGTGGAGGAAGTTGGAGGGGGGAGGCTAGAGACAGGGACAATTGCTGCCATCAGCGCTGAGGCCAGAGTGTTGAACGATCGCTGATGGGCAGCCTGACCAGAATGAATTCCCTCCAGGTATGCATTACTCTGGTGCACCTCCCTTTCTACACCCTGGATGGCATTCAAAAGGGTAGACTGCCCAACAATGAGCGTCCTCAGGAGGTCAATGACCTCCTCACTGAGGGCAGCAGGGGTGACAGGGGCAGGGACTGAGGTGCCTGGGGCAAAGGAGATGCCCACCTTCCTGGGTGAGCGGGCACGGGCCAAACGCTGAGGGGCTGCTGGGAGGGCGGTGCTGGTGCGCTGGGTGGCGGCTGTACCTGTTGGTGTGGGGGGCACGGATGTTGCCGCCACCACAAGGGAGCTCCCTTCAGAGGACGAGTCCGTGTCACTAATGTCTGCACGAGTCCCCGCTGTGGAGCTCCCCTCGCCCTCCGTCCCATGAGGATCGGATTTTGTAAGTCTAGACTCTGAACTCTTTTCTTTCTGTCTCTGATTCCGTCAAAGAAGATGGGTAGAATCATTTTGAGACTCCAAATCTATTTGCTCTATGGTAGTGGATTGACTAGCAGCCAAACAGTGCTCATTCACCCTAGAGGACACTGTCAAATTGTGTAAAATGATGGTTTGATTTGCGAGACAATGACTCCACGTAATATATTCTGTTAGTAAGTGGACACAATTAACAAAGCAATGTATGATATCTTTAGCAGGTTACCAGTGGAAGGCAAGCATTCGGCTCTAAAGAAAGAAATAATTGCCCTAACAACAACACTTTCTCAACAGTGTGTAGAGTCAACAAGGCTTCTAATTCAGTCTCAAAATAGCCCAAAAGTGAAATCCTTCTCACAATACTACTAAGTTACTACCTCTTTCGCTATTATTTATATCCTCACTGTTCCTTGCACTTACACTTCAAAACAGACCACTGGAATCAACAGGTAACTAGTTTCTTGAAATGCTTTAGAGCTAACAGGCTTCTCCGACAGAATCATATTATTGCGTGGCAAAGCCCTTATTCTCTCAATTGCCTCTTCAGTAGATTTCAGTCTTCAATGCAAGAAGTCTTGAATGATCGACTGCTTTTTACAGTTTTGGCAGGTTTCTCACTAGCATCTATCCGGGTTTTGTCCTAACCCGATAAAGACCTGAAGGAGTACAACACAATCCGTGATTCCCTATGTTTTCTTAGAAGTAGGGAGGAGCTGCTAACATGTGTATGCTTATTGAAAATCATGTGAGAAGTGTGCGAGGCTCGCTGCTCCTTTGGCCAATCAACAACACAGTCTTACTTGAATCCAGAATGACCCCCTTAACTCTTTTTACGAAATAGCCTCTTGATATTTAACTGAAGACAGCATGGGTTTAAGGGAGAATTAAAGTGGGTAATGCATTGTTACTGATGTGCAAAGTAGTAGTGGGCCAGAAGTAATTGTCAAACTGGTCAATGACTAGGCCATTTGGGAGTGCAGGATGACTGGAGGGAGTTAGAGCAGTGTGTAAGTGACAAGGGCAGTTTGGGAGGCAAGGCTAGGACAGTAGAGATGATGCATTGGGCAGCAATGCGTTAGAGAATGGCCATTGTCTGTTGTTAGGTTAGTGTGGGGTGTGCTAGGTAGTTCAAATATGATGCTCTAGCATGTTCCTCTACTGACATCAAAAACTTTAGCTATCCCAGTTTCAGGGCACTCAATTCTGGGAACATAAGTATCCAACTTTCTTAATGCAGACACAAGATTTCAGGGTGCTCTCTGCAGTAATGTGCTGCTTTTTGATAAAAGATTCTCCTCTCCTACTTGAGCATGATAGGGTTCCAAACAGGTTGCTGTCCAGGCTGTTCAATGCCAGGTGTATGCCACAGCTCTGCTTTCTGACTGTAAAAACCTAAGAAAGAGTGATCTACTGCTACTATCCTCTTTGCAGTGGGTCACGCTTTTATAGGTATTTCCTGCAGGGCAGCTTTAAATTTAGCAAATTCCTGTTTTTTAGAGGGTAGATTAGTTATTCAGGAGTATAGCTTGTGGGTCACTGAAATGAAGGTATTATCCCTTTCACCTATAAAATGTAGAGAACATTTTAATCAAAGTGACAATGCTTCATGATATTTCAGATAACGATGTGGTAACATCCTACTAGTTATGGGGGATTGCCATTATATTGGCAGTGGCAAATGCTTACTTATTAAGGCAATAGTGGACTACTGCTGATCCTGAAAGCAGTGAATTTGTCCTAAGTAACTCTATATGAGAGATTAATTCCCAAGAAGCAAGATTAACTGCCATTTAAAAAATAACTGCTATTGACTCTTTGTGCCTAGGGGCAGATATTTTTTATAAGTTGTTTTTATTAGATGTTTCATCAAACAACAACATGCTCGACATGAAGGCATTACATGGTAATGTTTAGTAGGGTTATCACTATGATTATTGTTGGAAAGTGAATTATTGGTAAGGGAGGGTAAGTACCCTCCCTTGTGGGCACTATGCCACTAATCCCCACTTAGGTCCATTTAGGCCTCAATAAATTAAACCCAGCTCAACCCTTGGTAGCTTGGCAACGAGCGACAAGGCTTGACTTAGGAGACAAGTGTGCAAAACATTTAAAAATCACAAAACAGTAAATAAGTAACACACAAAACCCAATGAAAATCCAACAAAAATTCATTAAAATAGAGTATATTTTTATCTTTAAAATTACACCAAAATGATTAAAATCAGATAATGGGAACAGGAGATATGAATTTTTAAAGAATTAGGCCCTCATTACAACCCTGGCGGTAGGTGATAAAGCAGCGGTAAAAAATGGAAATCACAGCCTCTTTAACACTCCGACCGCCATGGCGGTTGCAACAAACACCGTGGCGGACACCGCCAACAGACAGGCGGAAAACAATGTACCGCCCACACTATTACAAGGCACCAATCCACCAGCTTTTCCTTGGTGTTCCAACACCATCAAAAGCACAGCGGAAACAGTCTTTGGAAGGGAAACCACTCACCTCGCGACTCTCAAGGAAGAACCAGGACGCCATGGAGCCCGAACTACAGGTCCTGCCAATGTTGCTGTATCTCTTAATACACCACGAAGTGGAAAGAAGGCGGCAGCGGCGACAACCATGGTGAGTACTGCACCTAGCACACATGGGAGGGGAAGAGGGAAAAGAGAGTGAAACACACATGCAAAACGCAACACCCCCACCCCACACCCCAACAACACACACACACACACATATCCAATAACATCACAGATACACCCCATCACCCCCAGGAAGAACGCAAGGACCTAATGAAATGAGCTTAACTAGTGTAATATTCGAACAATCAGATAGCCCAATAGAACAGCAAATAAACAGTATACACAAATATTTACAGCAAGTACACAGGTCCGTACACTGTCCCATCAAATGTCCATGGACCAGTGGTCCCAAAATGCATGGGTGAAGCCCACACATGGCACCTGCCTCAAAACGGAGAGAACACTGCAGGGGCATCAGGTCGATAGAAAAACAGGCACCTCATGGGGAAGGGGAGGGGGAGGCACCTCAGCTGGATAATGGCACGACGCCACTGCTCCTCGAGGGGGCGCAATGCCCACTGCTTGCTCCTGGGGAGTGCAAACCCACAGTCTCACAAGACTCTCAAGTGGGTGGTTTGCCCACTACTTGGTCCTGGGGAGTGCAAAGCCACAGTCTCCCAAGTGTGTACACTGCCTACTGCTTGGTCCTGGGGAGTGCAAAGCCACAGTCTCTCAAGGGGTGGTTTGCCCACTGCTTGCTCCTGGGGAGTGCAAAGCCACAGTCTCTCAAGTCTCTCAAGTGGGTGGGTTGCCCACTGCTTGGTCCTGGGGAGTGTAAAGCCACAGTCTCTCAAATCTCTCAAGTGTGTGCACGGCCCACTGCTTGTTCCTGGGGAGTGCAAAGCCACAGTCTCTCAAGTCGGTGACATGTTCCACTGGTTCTGGAGGGGGCTTAGTGCCCAGAGTGCTTCATCCTGCCAAGGGCTGTGTTAGTGGGTGTTTTTTACCACTGATTCTGGAGGGGGCTTTGTGCCCAGAGTGCTTCATCCTGCCAAGAACTGTGTTAGTGGATGTTTTTCTCCACTGGTTCTGGAGGGGGCTTTGTGCCCAGAGTGCTTCATCCTGCCAAGGACTGTGTTAGTGGATGCTTTTCTCCACTGGTTCTGGAGGGGGCTTTGTGCCCAGTGATGCTGCACCTGGGGTGTGGCATGTTGACTTCGTCTCACCTGGGTGTCACAGCCATGCGATGTACCCGGAACAGGTAGCGAGATACTCCATGGAGGCAGACCCACACTCCATCCTGCAGCGACTTAGGCTGCCAGTTGCTGGTTCGTGCTGGAGGTGGTGTCTCATGTGGTGTGTCCAGGGTCCAGGACGTCACCTGCAGACTCTGATGGCTGCACACTGGGGATGGGGCTGACGTCCAACAGATTGGCATCGGCTGTGCACAATGCAGTGCTGATTGTGGTGCAGGCGGCGGTGGCTGCGGCAGAGATGCTGCCAGTGCTGGCCCTGGTGCAAGTGACTGTTGGGGTGGATGAAGACACCATACCATCTCCAGCACCCTCAGATGGCTGATCCTTGGGGAGGATGTTGCAGACTGAGGTTGTGGCAGCGGCGGTGCAGGTGGCGGTCAGAGCGGCGGTGGTGACTGGGGTGCATGTGGCTACCATCCCTGATGATTTGGTGGTCACCAGCCCCTCCCCAGGTGAAATTGTGCCTGAGGTGATGTGCACTTTGACTTGTGGCCCTCCCTCATCTTGACAGCCGCTGCAGGGACCTTGGCACTGTCCACTTTTGAGCTTTGCAGGTGGTGGAATAGGGTGGTCCTTCTTTTCTGTCGGTGGCACACAGCTAGGAGACGGATGGGGGGGAGGTGTAGGGAAGAGCTCAAGGTTAGCTAGGTAAATTTTTTTGGACACACTGAGACAGGAAGATGGAGGGGGTTTGGGAGTGGAGGAAGAGGTAGTGGTTGTAGGAGGTGTAAGTCTGCTGAGTTTGGGTGAAGGTTCATAGGTTGTGAGGTGGATGGGTGCTAAGTGGGTGTGTGCCTGCGTTTGTGTACTTTGGGAGAAGGGCTCACAGGCACACTGGGAGAGGACACAGGGGACGTGTGAAAGTGGGGGTGGTGATTGCACGTGAGCGGTGTGTAGTGATGGGCGTGCTGGTGATGGAGGTAGTGGCTGAGGATGTAGTGCATGCAGGTGTGAGTGGAGACAAGACTGGGAGGGAGGTGGAGGATGTGGAGGAGGGGGACACAGTGGAGGCAGTGGATGTTGCTGTGTCTGCATGGGTATGGTGCTTGTGTGAGTGCCTGTGGGATGTGTGGTGCTTATGTTTTCCTGAGCCACTTTTGTGTGTTGATGTGTGTGCATGCTGGTCTGATGGTGTGCTTGGAATAGGCTGAGTTAGAGGGGATTGGGTCTGGGTAGTGGAAGTTGGAGGAGGAGGCAGGGCACAGGGGCAATGGCTGCCATCAGTGCAGATGCCAGAATGAATGCCCTCCAGGTATGCATTTGTTTACTGCAAATGCCTCTTGACACCCTGGATGGCATTCAGAATGGTTGACTTCCCAACAGTGAGGGATCTCAGGAGGTCAATAGTCTCCTCACTGAGGGCAGCAGGGCTGACTGGGGCAGGGCCTGAGGAGCCTGGGACGAAGGAGATGCCAACACTCCTGGGTGAGCGGGCACGGGAAACACGCTGAGGGCTGCTGGGAGGGCGGTGCTGGTAGCGGGGGTGGCGGCTGTACCTGTTGTTGCGGTGGGCACAGAGGTGCCTGCTGACGCAAGGGAGATCCCATCAGAGGAGGAGTTGCTGTAGCTGGTATCCCCTCCTGTCCCCGTCGTGGAGCTCCCCTCGCCCTCCATCCCATTGGTGCCTTCACCCTCCGTGGATTCACCCTCCTGGGCCATGTGGGATGCAGCTTCCTCCGTCTCCGGTGCCTCTGCTCCTCTGCCAGATGATGCTAATGAACACAAGGACAGGGTGACAAAAGAAGAAGGGGGGGAAAGACAGAGGAGACACATGGTCAATGCCAGTAACACCACTACCGTTGGCAGACACAACACACAGGGAGCAGCCCCATGCACTAGGCCATGCAGTAGCAGTTAGTAGGAAAATCACCTGCCCATGGGGGACTATGCCTAACACCATTTGCTGGACACCTGGAACCCACAGGAGCCTGACTAGTTGTAGATGCCCACTACCACTATTGGGGTTGGAGTGCCTCAAAGCCTGCCTAACAAGGGACCTACCCTACCAAGTTCGCCCTAGGGGAACCCATAGCCCACATCCCCCACACTCCCCCACCCAGACACCTTGTAAAGCGCGCAGAGTCTGCTGAATGAGACTGTACTCACCCTCTTGTGGCTGCTGTGAAGCCCTCAGGTGCCCATCCAACTCCGGATATGCCACCGCCAGGTTCCAGAACTTCGGGGGGTCATGGTGCGATGGGAGGCACATGGGGAGGCAATCCCCAGCTGGGCATTCGCAGTCTTCTTGCTCCAGCGGCGGAGGTCCTCTTATCTCTTGCGGCAGTGGGTGCTCCGTCTATGATAGACCCCCAGGGTCTGCACTTCCTTGTCGATGGCACGCCAAATATCCTTCTTCTGGTGGGCGCTGACCTAGAGGAAAGGTACAGGATGAAAAGAAATTACTCTCCCATCCGGACCATCATACTTCCCACCCATGCCCTGACGCACATACACTCACCATCCTCACATGCAGGCCTCAGACCCCCCCGCATGTATCTTCCATCCACACCACTCCATACATTCATGGCCCACGAATCATGCTCAAAGTGTACTCACCTGTTTGTCTGGAGGACCATAGAGTAGCGTGTACTGGGGAAGGACCCCATCCACCAGCTTGTCCAACTCCTCCACGGTGAAGGCAGGGGCACTTTCCCCAGACACATGAGCCATCGTCACTTCCAGACTGAGGTCACAGCAGCACTTGCAGTGTAGGTCCTTACCTGTCGAAGGTCAGGTATCAAGTGAGTGAACAGATGGAAAATGGCGCTCACGTCCACGGCGGTGCGTACCGTCACTGCCGCCGTACATCGTCATTGGCTCCTGGAACCCATAGGGCCCAATGATAACCAATGCTAAATTGCGCGGTGGTCTTCGACCGCCTTCCGCAACACTGCACAGCACCAGCGCAGTTACCTCATTTCCCCTTGTCCCTCCTTACTGGTCAGGTAGCCGCCATTTCAGGGTGGCACATGGCATGGCACCTAACTGTGTCACAGCACATTTTGGCAGAAACACGGACAAAGCACGCCACACACGGATTTACTCACATTACAGCAAAAACACTTGTGCAACCTATGTGGTACATGACCCCCTGCTCACCATTCTCCTCCAAAGGGCACATCCGCTGGGGCAGATGATGAGATGGCGTCATCCTCCGGTGTACAGACCCCTGGTGGATCTGTCGACAATGGAAGATAGACACATCATTATCACATACAGACTTGATTGTGCAAGAATCCAAGACCTGCGTGCCCAATTGGAGCCGGACCTGATGTCAGCTATCCGCCATCCCACAGGAATATCCCCTCTAGTGTAGGTCCTGTCAGTGTTCTATTTCCTGACAAGTGGCTCCTTTCAAACTGCAGTGGCCATGGCATCAGGGATGTTTCAGCCAATGTTTTCTAACGTGTTGACCAGAGTGTTGTCAGCCCTGCTGAAACACATGCACAGCTACATCGTATTCCCCCAGGTGGAGGATTTACCCACAGTGAAAGCTGACTTCTATGCCCTGGGACATATCCCGAACAAAATTGGTGCCATTGATGGTACACATGTGGCATTTGTTCCCCCCGCAGAAACAAACAGGTGTAAAGAAAAAGAAAAATCGACCATTCTATAAATGTCCAGATGGTGTGTTTGGCAGACCAGTACATCTCTCATGTAAATGCCAAGTATCCTGGCTCTGTGCATGACACTTACATTTTGAGGAATAGCAGCATCCCTTATGTGATGGGCCAACTCCAGAGGCACCGGGTGTGGCTAATAGGTGAGCCCAAGGTCCCCACACAGTATGAATAGGTGTCTGGGTATGGGTAGTCTAACAGTGTGTGTCTAACAGATTTCCCTCGACATTTGCAGGTGACTCTGGTTATCCCAGCCTCTCATGACTACTGACCCCAGTGAGGAATGCCAGAACAAGGACAGAGGAACACTACAATGAGGCACATGGGTGAACTAGGCATATTATTGAGTGGACTTTCGGCCTCCTGAAGGCCAGATTCCGGTGCCTCCATCTAACAGGTGGCTCCCTATACTACTCACCGAAGAAGGTGTGCCAGATAATCGTGGCATGCTGCATGTTGCACAACCTGGCTTTGCGACGCTGAGTGCCTTTTCTGCAGTAAGATGGGCCTGATGATGGTAGTGTGGCAGCTGTGGAGCCTGTGGACAGTGAGGAAGAGGAGGCAGAAGAAGAAACAACGTCATCATGCAGTACTTCCAGTGAGACACAGGTAAGAGACAGGCACTGCTCATCTCATATCTGACTACTGTAGGACATTGCATAAGTCAGCCTCTTAACCTCTGTGTATGGACACTGACAGTTCACTTTGGCTTTCCATTTCACAGATCTGGGTACCTCATTCTGCTTTCTGCTATATTTACTGCTGCCCAACAACTGTCATACATTGGTATGTGCAAATTAACATTTACTTTGATATTTGTGGAAGACTAACTCCAGATTGGTTTGTGATTCAAGGGTGTTTATTTATGGGCTAATGTGTATATGGGTATGTGGAAGGGGCTGGGTTGATGGTGGAGGAAGGTCCACAGTAGAGTCCAGTCTCTCGGTATTACAGGTGCATTGTCCAATGGAGCATAGGAAGTGGAGCACTGTCAGTTAAAGGTGGACAGGGCGACAGTGTGGGACACAAGGGTGACAATCAGGAGAGTCTTATTTCCTAGCGAGGATCTTGGCAATGTTCTCTGTCTTCAGCCTGGATCGCAGGGACCGTTTGCAGGGTAGTTCTCCTTCTGCAGGGGGTCGGGTGCTGGTGACCTGTTGGTCCTGTGGCGGGACCTCCTGCCCACTAGCGCCGGCGGACGTGGAAGGCTGTTCATCATTCGGGCTGGTATCAGGGACCCGGTGGTATGCCACTGTCTCCCTCATGGTGTTGGCCATGTCTGCCAGCACCCCTGCAATGGTGACTAGGGTGGTGTTAATGGACTTCAAGTCCTCCCTGACCCCAGGTACTGTCCATCCTGCAGCCGCTGGGTCTCCTGACAATTTACGAGTACCGTGCCCATGGTCTCTTGGGAATGGTGGTATGCTCCCATGATGTTTGAGAGTGCCTCGTGGAGGGTCAGTTCCCTGGGCCTGTCCTCCCCCTGTCGCACAGCAGCCCTCCCAGCTTCCCTGTTATCCTGTGCCTCTGTCCCCTGAACCGTGTGCCCACTGCCACTGACCCCAGGTCCCTGATTGTCTTGGGTTAGTGGATTTGCCTGGGGTCCCTGTAGTGGTAGACAGACTGCTGGTTGACGTGTCCTGGGGACAGTGGCATGGGTCCGCTGGGTGGATGCTGTGGTGGTGTTTCCTGAGGGGGGAGGTTCTGTGGTGGGTTAGGACTGTGCCAGAGGAACCGACTGTCCAGAGGTCCCTGATGGGCCGGGCTGGTCATTTTGATCCAGGCCTGCAGAGCTGCTGTGGGCCTTTTCTGTGGGGGGACTGGATATGGCTGGCACCTCCTGTCCGGTGACGTTGTATAGGGGTCCTGTTGGCGTGTAAATGCATTGTTATTGTATCTGTGTGTGCCATCTTGTGCAGGGTGTGAGTTTCCCTCTATTACTGTGCTTGCAATATCGCCTTGGCCCTTGTGTGAGTGGTGATTGTGTGCCCTGAGGGAGTCTCTCCCTTGGACATTCTTTGGTGATGGGTGACTTGCAGGTCTGTGATGGGTGTCCATGCATTGGTGTAACATGCAGGGATTGGTATTGGGATGGGTGGGTTGTGATAGTGGGGTATATGTGAGGTGGTGGAGTGATGGGTATGAGGGTAGGTGTAGGTGTTTGTGGTGGCATGCAGGTAGGTTGGGGTATATAGTACTGTAGTAAAGATTTGCCTTACCAGAGTCCAGTCCTCCTGCTACTCCTGTGAGGCCCTCAGGATGCATTATTGCCAAGACGTGCTCCTCCCATGTTGTTAGTTGTGGGGGAGGAGGTGGGGGTCGACCACCAGTCCTCTGTACGGCTACCTGGTGTCTTGATACCACGGAAGGTACCTTCCCCCGTAGGTCGTTCCACCTCTTCCTGATGTCATCCCATGTTCTTGGATGCTGTCCCACTGCATTGACCCTGTCGACAATCCTCCGCCATAGCTCCATCTTTCTAGCAATGGATGTCTGCTGTACCTGTGATCCGAATAGCTGGGGCTCTACCCGGATGATTTCCTCCACCGTGACCCTAAGCTCCTCCTCAGAAAACCTGGGGTGTCTTTGAGGTGCCATGATGGGGTGTGAGTGATGTGTGGGGTGATGTTTTGGGGTGTGTTGTGTTTTGTGCGCGGATGGTGTATGAGTGATGGTGTTGTGTGCCTCTGGATGCTGGTGTGGTCTTTGCTTTTCTGTTTCTCTGGTTCTTCAAATATTTTCATTGTAAGGGGTTGTGGGTAATGTGGGTGTGTGCTTTGTATTGGATTGGGTGTGTGGGTGTGGTGTGTGTATGTATATCAGGTGTGTGTATTTTGAATTGTCCAATGTGGTTGTGTTTTGTAAGTGTGTGTGTATTTTGAGCGCAGTGATGTGTATTGCCAATGGTTTACCGTGGTTGAATGACCGCTGCGTTGATTCGTGGGTCGTGATAGTGTGGGCGTATTCCTGATGGCGTAATGGTGAGGATTTTGGTACCACCAATTAATCACTGACCTTTGGTGTGGCAGACTTTTGTGGGTGTCTGTATTGTGGAGGATTTCTAAGTGTGGGTCATAATACCTGTAGCGGATTTCTGCCGTGGACACAGTATGTTGGTGGCCATCGGCATGGCGGTCAGCAGACTTTACTCCCAGGGTTGCAATGAGGGCCTTAATATTTTCTAGCGCACAGAAACTAAAAGCGCTAATCTGGTCATCTGGTTGCATTAGACAGGGACAAAATCAAAGTTTGAGGCCAACCACGATGGAGCCCTGCACGGCTACAGCAAGAGGGAAGCCTCGGTCAAAAGATTGACTTCGGCCCTCATTACGAGTTTGGCACGCTGACCGCTAGTGCAGCCAGAACACTGCCGGCCCTATTACAAGTTTCCTGCTGGGCCGGCCGGCAGAATCAGTGTTTCTGCCCACTGGCCCAGCTGGAAACATTGGTGGTCATTACAACCCTGGCGGACAGTGTTAAAGCTGCGGAAATTCCGCAAACAGGCCGGCGGACAAAAAAAGGGAATTATGACCCTGGCGGTAACCGCCAACAAAGACAGCCACTTTAACACTTCGGCCGCCACGGCGGTACAGACAAACAGCGTGGCGGTCACCGCCAACAGACAGGCGGAAGACAATGTACCGCCCACACTATTACAACAGGCCAATCCGCCACCTTTTCCGGGGTGGATTCTCCGTGGATAAAAACACGGCGGAAACAGCTTTTGCTATGGGAAAACACTCACCTGAACACACTCCATGAGGAACGACGACTCCATGGAGCCAGAACTCCAAATCTTACCTGCCCTTGTCTTTCTGCTCCTCTACGACCAACAGCGACGTAGGCGCAGAACATACCGGTGAGTACTGCATTTACGACACGGGGGAGGCAAAAGTTAGGGGGACACCCACTAAAGACCCCCACCCCCACCCTCGCATATCACAACATACACACCAATGCAGTCAAAAATATCACATTAACAACCCACAATTCCCCCGGAAGAATGCAAAGACAAAGCGAATTGCGGTCAAACATTGTAATGTGCCAATATACATGTCATACAAAAATATACTGATATATATCTCGAAATCTGTCATAATTATATATACAATACAAGAAGTAGTGCAGATATGTACACAACAATTTCCGTGCACCAACAGTCCAAAAATGCATGGGCGAGGCTCACAATAGATACGTGACCAAAATCCGAGAGAACACTGCCGGGGCATCAGATAGAAATACTACAGGCACCTCAGGGGGAAGGGAAGGGGGGGCACCTCAGCCAGATGACTGCAAAGCCAGATCCACGACGGGGCTCCATGCCCATTGATGTATCCTGGGGAGTGCAAAGCCACAGTCTCTCAAGTCCATACTTTGGGTGGTTTGCCCACTGTACCATCCTGGGGAGTGCAAAGCCACAGTCTCTCAAGTCCATACAGTGGGTGGTTTGCCCACTGTACCATCATGGGGAGTGCAAAGCCACAGTCTCTCAAGTCTTTACAGTGGGTGGTTTGCCCACTGTACCATCCTGGGGAGTGCGTGGTTTGCCCACTGTACCATCCTGGGGAGTGCAAAGCCACAGTCTCTCAAGTCTCTACAGTGGGTGGGTTGCCCACTGTACCATCCTGGGGAGTGCAGAGCCACAGTCTCTCAAGTCTCTACAGTGGGTAGGTTGCCCACTGTACCATCCTGGGGAGTGCAAAGCCACAGTTTCTCAAGTCTCTACAGTGGGTGGTTTGCCCACTGTACCATCCTGGGGAGTGCAAAGCCACATTATCGCAAGTAGATGCAGTTCTCAACTGGTACTGGGTGGGACTGGTGCCCTGACTGGATGAGTCTCCCCGTGAAAGTTCCTGTCCTGTCACTGTCCTAGCTGCACATGGGATAGGGATGCCTGATGTGGCGGCCTATTCATACCCACGCGGTCTTTGCCCTGTTCAGCGGTCTTCACCATGGCGGTCTTTGCCCTGTTCAGCGGTCTTCACCATGGCAGTCTTGGCCTTGTTCAGCAGTGCTTTGCCATGGCGGTCTATGGACTGTTCAGCGGTGCTCTGACATGGCGGTCTTTGCCCTGTTCAGCGGTCTTCACCATGGCCGTCTTTGCCCTGTTCAGCGGTCTTCACCATGCCAGTCTTGGCCTTGTTCAGCGGTGCTTTGCCATGGCGGTCTATGGACTGTTCAGCGGTGCTCTGACATGGCGGTCTTTGCCCTGTTCAGCGGTCTTCACCATGGCGGTCTTTGCCCTGTTCAGCGGTCTTCACCATGGCAGTCTTGGCCTTGTTCAGCGGTGCTTTGCCATGGCGGTCTATGGACTGTTCAGCGGTGCTCTGACATGACGAACTCCACACTGGACATTGGTGTGTGGCATGACGAACTCCACACTGGACATTGGTGTGTGGCATGACGAACTCCACACTGGACATTGGTGTGTGGCATGACGAACTCCACACTGGACATTGGTGTGTGGCATGACGAACTCCAATCTGGACATTGGTGTGTGGCTTGACGTTCCATCATCGCCCAGCGGGGCTGTGGGATCCTGGTCCCTCCTGGGCACTGACTCCGGCAGTGGTCTCCTGACCAGTAACGAGACTTGGGCCCTCCTGGGCACTGACTCCGGCGGTGGTCTCCTGACCAGTAACAAGACTTGGGCCCTCCTGGGCACTGACTCTGGCGGTGGTCTCCTGAACAGTAGCGAGACTTGGGCCCTCCTGGGCACTGACTCCGGCGGTGGTCTTCTGACCAGTAGCGAGACTTGGGCCCTCCTGGGCACTGACTCCGGCGGTGGTCTCCTGACCAGTAGCGAGACTTGGGCCCTCCTGGGCACTGACTCCGGCGGTGGTCTCCTGACCAGTAACGAGACTTGGGCCCTCCTGGGCACTGACTCCGGCGGTGGTCTCCTAACCAGTAACGAGACTTGGGCCCTCCTGGGCTGTGACTCTGGTGGTGGTTTCCTGACCAGTAACGACGGTGCTGGCGGTTGTGTCTGGACCGCCGGAAATGATGGCGCACTTCTCCGCCGTGACACTCACAACAGGCTGGGCAGACTTCCTCGGGACCTTCCCCACCTTCTTTGGAGTTACAGCTGACTCACCAATCGCCTTCGATCCCATTTCAGTTGTTGTCCCACCAGGAGTCTTGACATGGTCCCGTCGTCCCCTCTCCAATTTCGGAGCCTTTACAGGGGGTGGGCTACCAGTGCCTTGGCTCCGGGTCCTACTGCCTGCCCTGGTGGACGGTGCACTCCAAAAACCTGGAACACGCACCACTGGCACTGGAGTCTGTTTGGCTGAGGCTCTACGACGGGAATGATGAACTGGAGGGGGGGTGGGGGCAAACAGGTCAATTTGACAGAGGGACAGTTTCTGACAGACACTGGGATGGGTAGCTGGAGAGGGTCTGGGAGTGGAGGTAGAGGAGGTGGTTGTAGGAGGTGTCACTTTAGGTGTTTTGGGTGCAGGTGCAGGTACTGGAGGCTGTCGTGAGGTGGATGGATGTTGGGTGAGTGATTGCCGGCGTTTGGGTACTTTGGGAGCGGGCGTCACAGACACACTGGGAGAGGACACAGGGGACGTGTAAATGGCAGTGGACGTGGTGAGTGTAGGTGAGCGGCTTGTTGTGCTGGGTGTCCAGGTGCGAGTCCTAGTGCCTGTAGATGTGGTGCATGCAGGTGTGTGTGTAGACGACACTGGGAGGGAGGAGGGAGAAGAGGAGGAGGGGGACACAGTGGAGACAGTGGATGTTGCTGTGTCTGTATGGGTGTGATGCTTGTGTGAGTGCCTGTAGTGTGTGTGGTGCCTATGTTTGCTTGAGCTACTTTTGGGTGTTGACTTGTGTGTTCATGCTGGTCTGTAGGTGTGCTTGGGATGGGCTGGGGTACAGGGGATTGGGTCTGGGTGGAGGAAGTTGGAGGGGGGAGGCTGGACACAGGGACAATGGCTGCCATCAGTGCTGAGGCCAGAGATTGCAGGGTTCGCTGAAGGACAGCCTGACCAGAATGAATGCCTTCCAGGAATGCATTACCGTGTTGCAACTCTCGTTCTACACCCTGGATGGCATTCACAATGGTAGACTGCCCAACAGTGAGTGACCTGAGGAGGTCAATGGCCTCCTCACTGAGGGCAGCAGGGGTGACTGGGGCAGGGCCTGAGGTGCCTGGGGCGAAGGTGATGCCCACCCTCCTGGGTGAGCGGGCACGGGGCTAACGCTGAGGGGCTGCTGGGAGGGCGGTGCTGGTAGGGGAGGTGGCGGCTGTACCTGTAGAAGTGGGGTGCACAAATGGTGCCACTACCGCAGGGGAGCTCACATCGGCAGACAAGTCCGTGTCGCTGGTTGGTGATCCTGTGGCCGACGTGAAGCTCCCCTCGCCCTCCGTCCCACTGGTGCATTCAGAGTCTGTGGTGTGGCCCTCCATGGCCATGTGGGATGCAGCTCCCTCGTGCTCCGGTGCCACTGTACCTCCGCCTGATGATGCTGATGTACAAAAGGACAGGGAGAGCAGGACAAGTTGGGGAGACAGAAGAAAGAGAGTTTTAGTTCATGGCATACCGCTACCGTTGGCGGACAAGACAGACGCAGCAGCCCCATGCATTACGCCGTGCTCCTGCCCTCTGCACATGCAATTTCTGGGATATGGCCTACATGGCAATGGTGGAAATCTGCGCACATGGATGGCAAAGCGGCAACTATACATCAACTTGCCTCTGTTCTGAGCTGGGGTTGAGTGCCACGTGGCCTACATTACGGAGGGGCCTTGCCTACCTAACTCGCCCTGCCTAGGGACACCCACAGCCCACCTCCCCCACCCACACACCTCCAATGCACGCCAAGTCCACAGAATGAGGTTGTACTCACCCCCTTGAGTCTGCTGTGATGTCCTTAAGCACCCATCCAACTCCGGGTAGGCCACCGCCAGGATCCGGAACATCAGGGGGGTCATGGTGCGACGGGCACCCCTCCCACGTTGGGAGGCCATCCCCAGCTGAGCCTCCGTCGACTTCTTGCTGCAGCGGCGAATGTCCTCCCATCTCTTATGGCAGTGGGTGCCCCGTCTCTGGTGGGCCCCCAGGGTCTGGACCTCCTTGGCGATGGCTCGCCAAATGTCCCTCTTCTGGTGGGCGCTGACCTACATGACATGCACAAGGAAAGAGGAACAGTCATTACCTACTGCACCGTCAATGTGAGTGGTCCCCTCCCAACTCTGTCCATGTGGCCCATTCATCCCCATGCATTTCTGTTGTAAGAACTCTGCCCCCTTCCCTCTCCCACTCAGCCCTGTCCACCCAGGCCTAGCCCATCCAACGTGCTCCCTGTGTACTAACCTGTTGGTCTGGAGGACCGTAGAGTAGCATGTACTGGGGGATGACCCCATCCACAAGTTTCTCCAACTCCTGTGCAGTGAAGGCAGGGGCCCTTTCCCCAGACGCAGCAGCTATCGTCGCTTCCAGACCGAGGTCACAGCAGCACTAGCAGTGTAGGTCCTCTCCTGTCGAAGGTCAGTTATCTAGTGATTCAACAGATAGAAAATGGTGGTGACGTCCGCAGCGGTGACGTCCGCGGCGGGGCGCATCATCACCGCCAGCGCACTTGTTCATTGGCTCCTGGGACCCATAGGGTCCAATGTTAACCAATGCAGCATTGCGCCGCGCTCTACGACCACCTACCGCGACGGTGTGCAACACCAGCGCAGTTACCCCACTATTCCATTGTCCCAGTTTAGAGGTCAGGCAACCGCCATTTCAGGGGCCCACATGGCTTCATTTATTACTGCGTCACACATACCGAGGCCTACACTCAAAACATTTCCCGGATGGGTTAATTGTCTGTTGTAGTCTTGTGTGTGACTGTGGGTATATACCTGGAGGAATGCTGACAGTTTCTTTGCTGTTGTCCTTCTTAGGCACCGTCAGTTGGGACATATTGGACGATGGCGGAATCTGCCGGTGTACCGACCGCTGGTGGACCTGTTGACAATGGAAGAAAGACATTTGATCGTGACCTACCGGTTCGACCGTGCCACAATCCAGGAAATGTACCCAGTTGGAGCCAGACCTGATGTCCCCAATCCGCCATCCAACTGGAATCCCCCCTGACGTTCAGGTGCTGTCAGTGCTCCATTTCCTTGCAAGTGGGTCATTTCAGACTACTGTGGCCATGGCATCAGGGATTTCCCAGCCTATGTTTACCACCGTGTTGTCCAGAGTGTTGTCTGCCCTGCTGAAACACGTAAGGAGATACATCATTTTCCCTGAGGTGGAGGATTTGCCTACAGTGAAAGGTGACTTGTATGCCCTTGGACATATCCCGAACGTCATAGGTGCCATAGATGGGACCTATGTAGCTCTGGTCCCCCCCGCAGGAGTGAACAGGTGTACAGGAACAGGAAGAGTTATCATTCGATGAATGTCCAGATGGTCTGTTTGGCAGACCAGTACATCTTGCAGGTAAATGCTATGCTCCCTGGCTCAGTGCATGACGCCTACATCCTGCGGAATAGCAGCATCCCTGATATGATGGGTCAACTCCAGAGGCACCGTGTATGGCTATTGGGGGACTCTGGTTACCCCAACCTGTCCTGGCTATTGACCCCAGTGAGGAATCCCAGGACCAGGGCAGAGGAACGCTACAATGAGGCCCATGGGCGGACTAGGAGGGTGATCGAACGCACCTTCGGCCTCCTGAAGGCCAGGTTCAGGTGCCTCCATATGACAGGTGGGTCCCTATTCTACTCACCGAAGAAGGTGTGCGACATCATCATCGCCTGCTCCATGCTCCATAATTTGGCATTGCGACGCCAGGTGCCTTTTCTGCAGGAGGATGATCCAGTTGACAGTGTTGTAGCAGTGGTGGAGCCTGTGGAGCCTGTGGACAGTGATGAGGATGAAGCTGATGAAGAAGAAAACGACAACAGGGAGTCAGTCATACAGCAATATTTCCACTGAGACACAGGTGAGTACATTTTCAGGTTTAACATAACATTAGCTTTCACACGTCTACCTCTATCCTGTACCTACCTTTCACTCACTATTTGTTAACTGAGTTGTCCCCTTCCATTTCAGTTACACTAATGTGGTAACCTACGTGTCAACAGCTTGCACGCTTGAAAGGCTTGTGATGTGTGACATTGGTATGTTGGCCTTCCAATGGGTAACCATTTTTGACACTGTAATTGACAATACAAAGTTCAAAATCATTGACTGACTCAAGTTTTATTGGTGTTTCAAGGGTGTTTATTTAAGTGCATAACAATGAAGGGGGGTTGTGAAATGGGGATGGGCTATGGTGGAAGAATGTCCATGGCAGAGTCCAGTCTATTAGTCTCACAGGTCCATTGCACATCTGGCCATTGGAAATGGAGCTGGGGCAGTTCCGATTTGGACAGGGTAACAAAGTGGTACAGTGGGGGGACAATCAGAGTGGTCGTATTTCCTGGCGGGGGTCTTGCCATCTTGCTCTGTCCTGTTCCTGGATCTCAGGGACCGCTTTCGTGGTGGTTGGCCGTCTGCAGGGGGTGGGGTGCTGGTGTGTTGGTCCTGTGGCGGGGCGTCCTGTCCACTAGCGCCGGCGGAGGTGGTGGGCATTTCATCGTCGTGGCTAGCGTCAGGGGCCCCTTGAAGTGCCACGGTGTCCCTCAAGGTCTTTTGAATGTCCGTCAGCACCCCTACAATGGTGCCCAGGTTGGAGCCTATGGTCCTGAGCTCCTCCCTGAACCCCAAATACTGCTCCTCCTGCAGACGCAGGGTCTCCTGCAACTTGCCCAGTACCCTTGCCATTGTCTCCTGGGAGTGGTGGTATTCTCCCATGATGGAGGAGAGGGCCTCGTTGAGAGTAGGTTCCCTTGGCCTGTCCTCCCTCTGTCGCACAGCAGCCCTCCCAGTTCCCCTGTGTTCCTGTGCCTCCGTCCCCTGGACCGTGTGCCCACTACCACTGCCCCCAGGTCCCTGTTGTTGTTGGGGTGGTGGGTTAGCCTGGGTGCCCTGTAGTGGTGGACACACTGCTGATTGACCTGTCCTGGGTAGGGAGGTATGGGCCCGCTGGGTGGGTGCTGTGCTGGTGTTACCAGAGGGTGTAAGCTCGGTGTTGGGCTGTGGCTGGGCAAGGGGAACCGACTGTCCTGAGGCCCACGATGGTCCGGGCTGGTCATCAAGATCCAGTAGGGCAGGGCTGCTGTCGTCACTGTCGGCCTCTTCTGGGGGTGGAGTGGTGTTGTCTGGACCCTCTGGTGTGGTGACGTTCCTTCGGGTTCCTGCGGGGGTATGAGTACATGATTATTGCATGTGTGTGTTTCATGGTGTGCAATGGTTGGGTGTGCGTGTACACCAGTGCAGGCATTCCTGTGTGGGGGCTTGTGTGCTGATGGTTGGGGGGTGTTGTGGGTCTGTGCAGTGGGCATGCTTTAGTGATGGGTATCCATGCTTAGTTATGTCATGCAGGTCTTGGTGTTGGGATTGGTGGTTGGTGTCATGGGTAGATTAGAGAGGATTTGGGGTGATAGGGGAGGGTGTGAGGGTGTGGGTGTGTGATAGCATGCAGGTAAGGTGGGGGATATGATAGTTAAGATTTGACTTACCAGTGTCCTCCAATGACTCCTGCGAGGCCCTCAGGATGCAAGATGGACAAGACTTGCTCCTCCCATGTTGTTAGTTGTGGGGGAGAAGGTGGTGGTCCGCCGCCAGTCCGCTGTACCGCGATGTGGTGCCTGGATACTGTGGAACGCACCTTCCCCCTTAGGTCGTTCCACCTCTTCCTGATGTCCTCCCTATTTCTTGGGTGCTGTCCCACAGCGTTGACCCTGTCCACTATTCTTTGCCATAGCTCCATCTTCCTGGCTATTCATGTGTGCTGTACCTGTGAGCCAAATAGCTGTGGCTCTACCCGGATGATTTCCTCCACCATGACCCTGAGCTCCTCCTCGGAGAAGCGGGGGTGTCTTTGGCGTGACATGGGGTGGTGTGTGTGAGGTGTTGGGTGGTGTATGTGTTGATGAGTGTGGTGAGTGTAGTGGTATGTGGTGTTTTGTGCGTGGGTGTTGTGTGGGTGATGGTGTAGTGTGCCTCTGTGTGATGGGGTTCTCTATTCTGTGCTGTCTCTCTCTGGCCTTCTCTCAGAAATTCTGGTTGTAGGGGTTTGTGTGTGATGTGGGTGTGTGTTTTATATTGCGTTGGGTGTGTGGGAGTGGTGTTTGTATGTGTATCAGATGTGTGTATTTGTAATTGTCCAATGTGGCGGTGTTTTGTATATGTGTGTGTATTTTGAGCGCGGCGGTGTGTACCGCCAATGGAATACCGCGGTTGAAAGACCGCTGCGTGGATTCGTGGGTCGTAATAGCATGGGTGGGTTTCTGTTGGCGTGGAGGTGGAGGATTTGTTTCCGCATGTTTATCGCTGACCTTTGGTGTGGCGGTATTGTGTGGGTGTCTGAATTTCGGCGGATTCCGTGATGTGTCTCATAATAGCTGTGGCGGAATTCCGCGGCCGCGGTGGTGTGTTGGCGGTCTTCTGCACGGCGGTAAGCGCCTTATACCGCCAATGTTGTAATGACCCCCATTGTCTTAACATCGCCGCCAGCCCGTAATCGAGCAGGCGGCAATGTGGCGATGTGACAGATGCTGCAGTGTTCAGGTGCAGGTCAGGGATCCAGCAGGGCAGTCCTTCTTCTTCTGTTGTACCTTGTAGGGATCTGAGGTATGGGCGCAGCTCTGCCAAGTGTATCCTTGATCCTGGAGTAAAAGAAGGGGGGGGCAACTGTCCAATTATTGGCAGGCCACTACACTCTTGGATCACCACTTCCTGGGAAGTGTGGGAAAAATCAATCCCAGGGAGCAACATTCCTTAGAAGTTCAAAATGCAGAAACTGAGTTTTGGAGGTTAGGTCTGGCTGAGTTGGCTAAAAATCCTTTGCACGCCCTTCTCCTTCCCTCTCCTAATCTAATCAAGAGGGCACCTGGTTGTCTGGGTTTGCAGGAGTTTGGGGAGGTCCGGAGCTGCTCCAAATGTCCTTCCCTGCTTTGAAGACCAGTTTGGATGCTCTCCCCCATTCCTGTTTCACAATCTGCTGAGGCAGATTTCCTCCCCCAGGCACTTCCTT
Organism: Pleurodeles waltl; assembly: GCF_031143425.1. Lineage (NCBI taxonomy): Eukaryota > Metazoa > Chordata > Amphibia > Caudata > Salamandridae > Pleurodeles > Pleurodeles waltl. The sequence goes on along the minus strand of NC_090437.1, from coordinate 794,182,851 downwards.
TGTGTTCAGCCCAGGTCACTGCACACCTCATCAAGGCAGTGTGACCAGGCTGCAAGAGGTTGGCCAATCAGAGAAGGGCACCACAGAGCTTTAACTGGTAGCTTTTAGGAAGGGTTCTAAAATTATTTACCTGAACTACTTATATTAAATCCAACAATGGCATTTTGATGCATTTATTATAACAATCAGTTTGAGGCCATATCCAGCTCCTTTGGAGACTTTATTAATTAAAATACAGTCTCCCCATTTAGCCTATGGATCCTATTTACTACAATGAGGGAAACATGAATTTGGTTATTTTTCCTCACCAGAGTTTATAAAACATAATTTGTAAAGTCCCTGCTTGTAGCTACACTGCGCCCAACCCTGGAAACACCTAAAGCACACCTTAGGGGTGACTTATATGTAAAGATAAGGCAGTCTGAGACTTTGGAAGTACTTTTAATTCCAAAGTTGAATTTGCATGTAACTTTACTTTAGAAGCAGCCAGCAAGGCAGGCCTGCCTCTAAAATGACCCTGGGCACCTGAGCTGTGCACCTATGGGTTCGCCACCTATAATGAGGTCCCTAGACGTGCATGCCCTATTGTAGGCTACAGACCTATAGTTAGGTTGACATGGCCACAGGCCCTGGGACTGGTTAGCAGTACCCAGGGCACCATCAGAGTCGGGAAAACAACAGCAAAAAGTGAAAAATGGGGGCAAAATTTAGGGGGATTCTGCAATCAGCCCAGTTTTCTCACAATTATTATGCAAAGTAATCATCCAGCACACCCGCACACACTCAGCTCACGTTCTGCTTGCAGTATACCAATTTTCACTATTCCACAGGTAACTATTGTGATTGTGAAGATTGGAAGTCAAGGCAGGAGGAATTTTCAGTAACCCATAGGTAAGTACAAAATGGGACCCAAATGTCCAGGGGTTGAGTTGATGGGTGGATAGTTTAAATATATTTTTTTGTCATGTCCGGGCAGGACACTGTAACTTGAGGCCACTATTTTGTTGATGGCACTCGCTGTTGCATCCAGAAAAGGGCCACACATCTCTTAGCCAAAACAAAATAGTATCAAGCTGCCGACAGGAATGCCATGAGGTGTCCCCTAAAAAAAACACCTGGGGCACAGGCTCGATAGAAACATCCAGTATAGATTGCACACTATTTCTTAGCAATCCAATGTGAGCGTTAGACATGCCCAATCCATATGGAAAAAACTAGTCAACAAGAAGCCACATCTCAAACATGAAACATCCCACGTCCCTTCCACTGCACTTGGATATAAGCTGCAGAGTATCAAATCAAATCATTAACATTTATAAAGCGCGCTACTCACCCATGCGGGTCTCAAGGCGCTAGGGGGAGGGGTTACTGCTGCTCGAAGAGCCAGGTCTTGAGGAGTCTCTGGAATATGGAGTGGTCCTGAGTGGTCCTGAGGATGGTGGGGAGGGTGTTCCAAGTCTTGGCCGCCAGGTAGGAGAAGGACCTCCCACCCGCTGTGGAGCGGCGGATGCGGGTTACGGCGGCGAGAGCGAGGCTGGTGGAGCGGAGAAGACGGGTGGGGGCGTAGAAGCTGAGGCGGTGGTTGAGGTATTCTGGTCCCTTGTTGTGGAGGGCTTTGTGTGCGTGGGTGAGAAGTCGGAAGGTGATCCTTTTGCTGACGGGAAGCCAATGCAGGTGTCTCAGGTGGACGGAGATGTGGCTGTTGCGGGGTATGTCGAGGATGAGGCGGGCGGAGGCGTTTTGAATTCGTTGCAGACGTTTCTGGAGTTTTGTGGTGGTCCCAGCATAAAGGGTGTTGCCGTAGTCCAGGCGGCTCGTGACGAGGGCGTGGGTCACGGTGTTTCTGGTGTCGGCGGGAATCCAGCGGAAGATCTTACGGAGCATGCGGAGGGTGAGGAAGCAGGAGGAGGACTCGGCATTGACTTGTTTGGTCATGGTGAGGAGAGGGTCCAAGATGAAGCCGAGGTTGCAAGCGTGGTCTGAGGGGGTCGGTGCGGTGCCAAGGGCCGTGGGCCACCAGGAGTCATCCCAGGCGGTCGGGGTGTTGCTGAGGATGAGTACTTCCGTTTTGTCTGAGTTCAGTTTCAGACGGCTGAGTCTCATCCAATCTGCAACGTCCTTCATACCATCTTGCAGGTTGGTCTTTGCGCTGGTGGGGTCCTTGGTGAGGGAGAGTATAAGTTGAGTGTCGTCGGCGTAAGAGGTGATGATGATGCTGTGCTTGCGTACGATGTCGGCGAGGGGGCTCATGTAGACATTGAAGAGTGTCGGGCTGAGCGAGGAGCCTTGAGGGACGCCGCAGATGATCTCGGTGGGGTCTGAGCAAAAAGGTGGGAGGTAGACTCTTTGAGAGCGGTTGGAGAGAAAGGAGGCGATCCAGTCCAGGGCCTGGCCTTGGATCCCAGTGGAGCGGAGGCGGGTTATTAGGGTGCGGTGACAGACGGTGTCGAAGGCAGCCGAGAGGTCGAGGAGGATGAGGGCGACTGTTTCACCGTTGTCCATCAGGGGTCTGATGTCGTCTGTGACTGAGATGAGGGCGGTTTCAGTGCTGTGGTTGGCTCGGAATCCGGATTGTGAGGGGTCGAGAAGGTTGTTGTCTTCAAGGAAGTTGGTAAGCTGCTTGTTGACGGTCTTCTCTATGACTTTGGCAGGGAAGGGGAGGAGCGAGATGGGGCGGAAGTTCTTCAGGTCGCTTGGGTCAGCCGTAGGTTTCTTCAGTAGGGCGTTGACTTCAGCGTGTTTCCAGCTTTCGGGGAAGGTAGTAGACGAAAACGAGGAGTTGATGATGGTCTGGAGGTGCAGGGCGATGATGTTGTCGGCTTTATTGAAGATAATGTGTGGGCAGGGGTCCGAGGGGGCACCGGAGTGGATTGAGTTCATGGTGGTTTTGGTTTCCTCTGTGTTGATGTGGGTCCAGGCGTTGAGGGTGATGGCTGGGGGTGTGGGTTCAGTGTTGGTCGGCTGGGTCTGGTGTCCGAAGCTGTCGTGTAGGTCGGTAATCTTACGATGGAAGAAGGTGGCGAGGGAGTTGCACAGGTCTTGTGAGGGCGTGATGGCGTTGGCGTTGGGGTTGGAGAACTCTTTTACGATGCTGAAGAGTTCTCTGCTGTTGTGGCTGTTTTTGTCCAGTCTGTCTGTGAAGAAATTTCTTTTGGCTGCTCGGATCAGGTGGTGGTGTTCGCGGGTAGCGTTCTTGAGGGCGGTCATGTTGTCAGCGGTGTGGTCCTTACGCCAGGCTTTCTCGAGGGCGCGACAGGTTTTCTTTGATTCCTTAAGGGTGTCAGAGAACCAGAGAGGTTTTTTGGTGTTGGCCTGTCTTGGAAGGCGTCTGAGGGGAGCAAGGTTGTCTGCGCAGTTGGTGATCCAGTTCGTGAGGCTGAGGGCTGCGTCGTTGGGGTCGGCGGTGAAGGTAGGTTGCTTGTCGATGAGCGTGGAGAAAAGCTGTTCTTCAGGGATTTTGTTCCACTGTCGACGAGGGATGGGTTGAGTGCGGAGGTGGCGGGTCTCGCGTCGGAAGGTGAAGTGGACACAACTGTGGTCGGTCCAGTGTAGAGCGGAGGCGTGGCTGAAGGAGACGTGTTTGCTGGCAGAGAAGATGGGGTCAAGCGTGTGTCCGGCGATGTGGGTGGGGGTGTTCACCAGTTGCTTGAGGCCGAGGTTGCCGAGGTTGTCGAGCAGGGCGGTGGTGTTGGGGTCGTTGTTCTGTTCTAGATGGAAGTTGAGGTCGCCGAGGAGGATGTAGTCTGGCAAGGCGAGGGCGTGCGGGGAGATGAAGTCGGTGATGGAGTCGCTGAAGAGGGCGCGCGGTCCGGGGGGGTGGTAGATGAGGGATCCTCTAGTGGTGGTCCTGGGGTCAGTGCGGATCTGGAAGTGCAGGTGCTCGGCGGCGAGGGGGGTGTCTTCGGTGGAGGTGGTGACGCTGATGGAGTCTTTGAAGACGATGGCGATTCCTCCTCCTACTTGGTTGGTGCGGTCTTTCCTGGAAATCTTGTAGCCTTCGGGGATGGCTATGGCGATGTCAGGGGCCGAAGAGGCGTTCATCCAGGTCTCCGTGATGAAGGCGACGTCTGGTGCTGTGGAGTCCAGGAGGTCCCAGAGTTCAACGGCGTGCTTGTGGACGGATCGAGCGTTGACCAGGATGCATTTGAGGTGGTTGATGGTGCGTGGGCTGGTGGTCGTGGTGGAAGGTAAGTTTGCAGGTGTGACTTGCGAAAGGTCCATGGGTACGTTTAATAATATTGCTGCAAGTACTTATATTGTATCAGCTTATGCTCAAAATGGAGTGGTATGCTTCTTACCCAACAGTATGCCCAAGTTTTATCTGGCAGTGCATATCCCAGAGAATCTTCTAATTTTCGCCTAGCCTCAGAAAGTGTGCCCACCTTGTCAGTCATATAAGTCATATAAGTCATATATAGCAAGCTGAAAGAGCGTTCCGTATTAGTGTGACTTATGTAGGACATACGGAGTGGGATCTTGGGTAGCTCCGCAGGGAACCCATCTATCCCTGCACATGCCGGTGATCGCAGACAGAGATAACAAAAGGGTGTCTATAGTATAGCACAAGATGAGGGCACCATTCTCAAAGAGCTCTCCCAGTGTCATCAATTCCATAAATCTCAGTAGGGCTTAACCAGTCTTTTTCCAAGTTGGTGGGAACAACGGGTTATCCGCTAGAGACAATACTGGCAAGTATGGCATTTCAAGTCACAGCCCCCCAGCCAATTCCCACCACATGAGGCATGTGGCCGCCAGCCGCGGCTCGCGCTAGTTAGAAGGGGCTGCTCGGGGGAAGAATTAAATTAAATAATAAAAAAACACATACCTCCACTCCCACGCAGCTTCTCTGCTTCCTCTCGTCTTGATGCAGGCAGGCACAGGCTCCCAGCCTGCCCTGCACCAATCCTGATGCTGCTTAGAGCAGGCTCTCTCCAGCCCAGCAACTGTGTTGCTGGGCTGGAGCGAGCCCTGTGCGCATATGTGTTTGGCCGGCCAAACACATGCGTTCTGAGGGGGAGTGCTGTCACCCTCGTGGCCCAGCCCCTTTTCCCCAAAAACTATCATAAACAAAGTTTATGATCATTTTTGGGGAAAAGGTTTGCAGCTGCAACTGCTGGCGGGGGGGGCCTTATGGTGGAGTCACCCCTGATAGCTGCGAAGACAGCCACATCTCGAAGAGCCATGAGCAACAGGACAGTAAACCACCCTAGAAGGGACTGCATCATGGCAACAGCTCGCACCACACAGACGTGCATCGGCACCACCATGTGCATAGACAAATAGTTTATGTAGTGTGCCTGCATGACCATTTAGTACATAACAAAAATCAGGCAGTGCAAGGCTACCAGATTATAGTAGTCTGGTTAATACATCCTAGAGTTCTCTGAGCTGTCTTCCACACCAGCTCAGATGCTGAAGATCTTACCCGAGTTGTTGAAAGAGGTGCAAAAATCTTAATAAGATTTTATTTTTAATCATGGAAATTCACCCCATCAGATAAGGTGGGAGTCAGGTTCAACATTCCATGCATGCTTCATCTTTTCAAGCGTTGCCCCAAAGTTGCTTCTTATACAATCATCACAATCATAGAATAATTACTCTTCCAATCTCAAGCACCCCAACTCCACTGCAGGGGATAATATATAGCCGGGGTGGCACTAAACTCAGTGAGCAGGAAATTTCAGATTTGGTTCACTTAATCTGAAGCCCAGAATATCCCCCAAACTGTATTATATCTTGACTAATAGGAGAAGGACTATTGTATGGGCATTGGACATAAGGGAATCCTTCATTTGGTAAGAATGATATTATCAACAAACTACTTCCAAGGCACAGTCCTCAGTATGAGTGTAGCTCCCTCAAACAGCAGGCTAGGGACTCAATGGCAATGCTTGCCTCTACCAATGTTAAATAACTAGGAGTGAGATCTATTTGCGTAGACTTTAGTTGTTAGAGGTAAATATCAATTTAATTAATGACAGAAAATATTTCCCCAGTCCAAGTCTATAAAGCTTTTCCTCCATGAATGTCCACTCCTGCGAGTGAAACACTTTTTCTCCATCAAGGAGTACTGCAACCAACGGGAGCCATGGGTCCACCCTGTGGAGAACAGCAATCAATATCCTTAGACTGAATGTAGGTGAGCACTGTGGAATGAAGTCGGACTGGTCCAGCAAGACTAAGGCACAGATTTAAGAGGGCCTAGCGCCTCCTTGTACCAAATTATTGTCATTGTTTATGCTAATGTGGCCAAACGAGGCCAAAATCACCACACCAGATTTACAAAGTGGGGCAATGCATGCATTGCACCACTTTTTAACCCCTTGCACCACATTATCCCTGTGCCAGGCATAATGTGTGCAAGGGGGTTGTTTCCCTGTAAGGTGGCTGAAAAAATGGGACAAAGAAATCTAAAAGATTTCTGTGCACCGTTTTTTGGCATTTTTAATGCCTGCTCAGTGCAGGTGTTAAAAGGGGGCACACCATCATTTATAATTGTCCCTGATGTACTGTTGAGGGTTAGCTGGTGCTAACTCTCAACAATACATCAATAGCATCAAAAATGTTGACGCTATTGCCCCCTACCCTGCGTCATGGTGTGCCGTATTTTAAACTCGGCACACACATGGTGGTGGTAGGGGGCACTTAGAGCCACAAGAAATCTGCCCCTAAATATTGCACCAAAGGCTGCAGACCCTGTGCCAGAATGTTGGCAAATATTTTGTTATCAGTATTAAGTGAGGACAGGGGCCTCTTTGAGGAGCATTCAGCAGGGTCCTTCTGAGGTTTTAGTATTAGCGTAATGACTACCTCCGTAGTGGTGGGTGAGAGCCGTTCATTCATAATCAAGTCATTATAAATATCCAGGAGTCTCAGAACAAGTATATCTATGTGTTTTATAAAATTGAGCTGGTGGCCCATCTCCCTGGAGCCTTACTGATGAAGGCTAATGGCAGTCTACCTTCCGTCCTCCAGTGTTATAGGGGAGTTCAGTAAATCACATGCCTCATCATCAAGGTGTGCCAGGGCAACTTGATCCAGATATTCCAACAGCGCCAGGCTAGATCTATGAACTTTAGGGATATACAGGTGCTCATAATATTTTCAGAATTTGGAAAGGATAGAGAGTGGTTCAGGTGTAACACCCACATCACCACAATTGAGATGAGTGACTTGACAGGGTGCATTTTCACTTCTAGCAATCCATGCAAGCATTTTGCCAGGCCTCTCTCCCTCCCCAGTTGTTTCACTCATGTTCTGCATCTTCAGTACAGGACCTCCCGCTCTGCCTCTTCTCTGTATTCTAACCGTAATTCTTGGAGATGAGCCACAAGTGTCACATTTGTGGTGACTGTGTAGCTCGTTTCGAATTCCTGAAGCTCCCTTTCCAGAGGATTAACGATGATTGTAAATCAATTTAAGTATTCCAGAGCTTTTTACCAGACAGATGCCTTGAATATATGCGTTGAAGTCCTCTCATAACGTTGAAACAGCATCCACAGTGTGTTCATTCAAGCGGTAATAGTCTAGTAAGGCCTCCCTACCGTTCCCATGGAAAACTGCGTCATGCAAATTGGTACCCTGCATCCACCAGTAGAGAAGCGGCGGTGGGGAGAATAAGAATATACAATGTCATCCATTCAGGGGAATGGTCCGATAGGTAGTATTTCCACCATCAACACCAGCTGCCTGAGTATGCTTCAGACCATCCACATCTCAAAACGAGAGGACATGTCATGCACTGAGGAATAGAGAAAATGGTCAGCCATTGAGCATTCCTCAAATAAAAGAGCTGTATTAAGTGTAACAGCACTGAGGTTGTTTTCAAGGTTGGCTGCTCCGATTTTGATAGTGGGAAGGGAATGTAAGATTAAAATCACCTCCCCAAAGCACCTACCAATCCCTATATTTAAACCACTTCTGCAGGGTGTCATCAAAAAAGGTTGGGTCACCCACATTTAGCCTGTAGGCATTTAGCAGGAAAACACATACTCTCTTTATTATACCCACTGTAGCCAGCACCCTCTCAGCTGCATATGCAATGTTTTCTACAGCCGAAGGTTTATTGTTTTTCTAATCAGTGTAACCACTACAAGAGAGTAGGTCGAATAAGAGGAAAATTAACTATGTGTGCACCAGGATGAGGATGCCGCAAATGTGGGGCAACTATTTGGGGAGCAGTGAGTTTCCTGAACCATGGCTACATCAATTTGATGCTGGTCTAAATATGCTAGTACCTGGAGGGGTTTGCGTAAAATAATTTAATCCCCAAATATTTCATGTCAACAAGATAACCATGCGGAAATGTGTAAAGTTTTCCAGATGCTACTTAGTGCTCCCTGCTCAACTATCACAAGCGTACCCCGCTCAACTATCACAAGCAGACCAGTACAGAGGTGCATGCCTTGAAAATCAAGGTTCCTGGGCCTCCTCCTCACCAACAGTCAGTCTGGGGATCCGGCGTCTTCGGCTGCCCAGCCCTAATCCAGCAGCTCCTCACAGCCTCCAGTGCCCTCATTCACAGAATCCCCTTGTGTTTTCTCAGCAGCGGGAGGGCCACAGGCTGTCAAAAGGCTCCCAGGGGAGGAGGGCTACCCCAGGTTGATAATCCACCTGCAGTACAGACAGACAGAAGTGGGGGCCATCCCTATCTCTCAAGTAGTATTGGATTCTGTACAAGATGACCAGGCAGTCAGCTGCCGCTCATCCTAGTCACTCCACGTCTTCCCTGCAGACTCTGCTCAATCTTCGGGTCCAGCAGCAAAAACTGAGTCCAGGGCACCCTCAATCCTCAGTGCAGATGCCAGAGTGAAGGGATTGGGCTACTAAAGATTTGGTGTAGGTACTGCTGTTTTATCTTCATGGCTGTCGAAGCTCACCGTCTTTGTAGCTGGCTCTGTGGCACCCCCAGAGGCAAATATTTGATAATAGTAATTTACTTTTCACTTTATTACGTTATCAGAACATGTATTATTCCTGTGTCTGGAATTTGAGGATTATTGGAGAATGTGGTGCTCTGTGCTTTCCCAACTATGCTTCTAATAACTATTAGGTGTTCAATTGTGCCTTAAGGCTACTCACTGGTGATCTCCACCTTGCCACTGAGAATTTGAAGTTGGGCTGGGTAATACTTTACGTTTTGGGTGATTTACAGAAAAACATTCACTGCAAGGAGAAAGCTGGAGTGGTGCCCCAAGAATAGATCCCATTGTTCACTGAGGCAGAATTTTACTGCTGCAGAATTTGACTATGTTTAAAGAGATTGTCAGATCCTTGTTTTCATAGGTTTAGTTTACTCTTCCCCTTCCTTTCTTTAATCACTGCCTCATCTTTCTATGCTCAAGGTAATAGAGCAGTGACTTAGATGCAAGTTTATTTATGTTGCCTCTAGGACTATATTTTATCTGATGATTACTCTGGAAGATTTCTGACTTATTTGCTAAAATACCAGTAAAGAACTGTCAAAATGAGAAGTTATTAACCTCATCATATACCTATTGAAGAGGAGACTTTTATATATCTTCTTTGTTTTAACAAAGTCTTGGCAGAGCATAGTTTTCAGCTCCAGGATCCCAGCATATACAGAGAGTAGAGCAAGGAGAGGATACTGCCTCTTCAACGTTGATAAAAAATTGCTTAATTTGCTAATCCTCTTTGCAAAAGGAAACATCTGAAAAATGTCTTGGGCTGGTCCCAAATGTAAAATGTTGTTTAAAAAAAATGGTTTAATGGGGCTGCTCCAATTCCAACTCTGTGTGTCCATTGTATTATATTGATTAAATGAGCTTATCACACAGCAATACCTGTCTAATCCAGCCTTAAACATCAAATGAGCAGATGATTATGGAATTTGTTTTATGGTACATTCAATGCCAAAATGTGTGTTGGGCGGAAAATCTAATTGTTTTTCTGTTACTCCCATCCATACATAAACAATATCCACAATGTCATAATGAATGGTACATTTGAAAACAGCCATGTGGCCAACAGACACCAGTCCTAGGTGACCTCTTTTGTAGACAAATAGCCACTACCTGGTGTAGGAAGTCAGTAATATTCAATATTTGATAGATTAATATACTGATACCTATTGTGTATTCAATTGACTCAGTGATTGAGTTGTTTTGCAGCACTGTGTTACCAAACTGTACTCCTGGTGCTAGAAGATCCAAACAGAACTTAGCAAGAAGGTTTCCCGCAGTTGATCTGAGAGAAAATGCAGGCGAACATTTCTGTAAGACATCCTGCAAGTACACAACACCACAGGAGAAATAGACTCTGTGACAAAGATGATAAGTTTTAAATTGGTTTAAAATCGGTCCCTTTTTTAAAGCAATGGCATTGCATGCTGCTGCATTTTGGATCGGATGGATACAATGAATACATTGTTTGGGGGGCCAAATTTGAGCGTATTGCAACAATCAAGTCTGGCCAAAATCATTACTTGGCTTGCCAGGCAAGTTCTGAAGACCGGCAGTTAGAGTTAGATCAACATATTTCCAAAGACCAAGATCTGTGTTTTGGAGGTGTTGAGTTTTATTTAATGAGGTGCTAGTTATCCAAAAGGCAATGGAAATCATGCAGTGTTTGAAGTGAGACTGTATAGAAGAAATATCTCCTTCTGATTTAAGGGTCACCTGAGAATCATCAGCCTATGCTTCATGTATTAAGGTAAGAGAGCGGACGAATGCTGTTTAAGTGGTGACAAATACATTAAACAGTGCAGGGCTTAGTGCCAATCCTTGGGGAATGTCAAGCCTTGAATTCAGTAAAATAGTGTAGAAATTGTGCTTGAAAGCAGTCAGTCAGGAAAGATGTGAACCAGTCGGGGGCATAGTCTCTTTCACCAGCTGCTCTGAGGTGTGTTATAAGAATGGGGTGAGAGAGAGTCTCGAAGGCTGCAGATAAGTCAAGTAGGATAAGTATAGCCAAATGTCCGGCGTCAAGGTAGATGCAACTTTCATTGAGAACAGGGACAAGCACTGATTGTGAACTAATAGTAGGAGGGAAGCCAGACTGGTGAATGTGAAAACAGTTACTGGCTTCCAGAAAGAAAGACAGTTTGATAATTATGTGGGATTCAAGTATTTTGGAAACAGCAGGAAGATGCAAGACAGCTCTTACGTTACAGTAAATGATGGGGTCTGCTGTGAATTGTTCAGGAAATGGACAATAATGTTTTATTTCATTGCAGATTGACTGAACATATGTGAAAGGATTGATTAGAAGTTAGATAGGAAGTAGTGGTGCAGGTACGCTCCTTCATACCCTGTGGGGGTGCCCAAGGAGTACGTGCTTTTGGCAGAGGATTTTTTTTGCTTTTGAGATTTATGGGAAGTATAACAGGTGAGAAGTTTGAGATGTGCCCTCACTTGACGCCATTGGGCATATTGCAGAATCTGACCCTCCCAAAATACACTCATATATTCTAGAATCCAGCAATGATGGTGGCTACACGAGATTCAGTAAGACTCTGGGGATTAGATCTGGAACCACACCATACCTAGTGCAGTGCTATAAAAGCATAGACTTGTGTGGGTACTTGGCAGAAATGGTGTATAAGGCGAGGCGATGTGCACAGAAATTTGTGAGTGTGTGGGGTCCCTGGAGGTAGTTCCGCATTCACGACAAAGAGGGTTAATATGAACACATCACCCAATAAATAGTTTGCTCCAATAAGACTGAAGAGAGGAGGGGCTTGGGGGTGAGTGAATAGAGGCGGACAATGTGGGTGGAAGATGAGCAGGCTGGGAGAATGAGTAAGAATTCATGTTGATACGGCCTGACATTGGAATGTTTTCTTCTGCATATGGTGTCTGCTCTCAATATTTGAAATGGCTGTCTTTTTATCTTTGCATCTAATAAAAAGGATTAATTTAAAATAAGAAGGAATTAGTTAAGTTGCAATCAAGGGGCCTAGGGTTTACCGTACTATGATACGACACTTGTCAAGAGGATGTAAGAGATTTTGGATTTGACCCAAAATTCAACAACGCGTATGAAGTAAAATAATGTTGGTCAAGGAGATGGCCTCTCTATTTTAGGAATGCTCATGGATATCAGCACACAGAGGAGGAGAATGTGGATGAGGAGGTGCAGAGCATACATGATGTTGTGTTGAGTAACCCTGACTTGCCTGAGGAGAGGGACTCCAGGGCAGGCAGTAGTGTTTCTTCTAACGGTCTGACCCTAGAGGAGCTGCAGGACAGACAAGCAGAGAGAGTGCACCAATTTGAGTTAGAGAAGCTTAATATGGAAATGGAAGATAAAAGATTAGCCACAGAATAGAAAAATGTGCTTTTGGCTCATGAGTTAAGTTTGAGAGAGCTGGAACAAAGGAGCCAGTCCAGCAGAGATATTGCCAGCAATACCACAGTGCAGCCTGAAAGTAGGGTACACATCCCTAAGGATTTAGTGAAGGATTACAAAGTGGAGGATGACATATACCTGTGGTTTAAGGGGTACGAGTCAGCTCTCTTTACATGGACATGGTCCATAAGGTAGTGTGGCAGGCAGGTCTGTGAAAGCACTTTGAGGTAGAGAAGAGGGGGACCCTGAAATCCTTAGAGGATCCTCAGGGACGTACCTATTCTATCATGAAAGATGCCCTACTCACTAGGTATAGTCTCTCCCCTGAGCAGTATAAAGAAAATTTCAGATCCCATAAGAAAAAGGAATCCTAAACTTGGTTGGAATGTGAAGGTTCTTTCTGCAGGTCACTGGATGGTTAGGTGAAGGCAGTAAGGTAACAACCTATGAGGGGCTGTACAATTTGACTGTGTGGGAGCACTTGTATAGTCTTTGTTTTCCAAAGCTTCACCAGCACCTAATTGACTGCAAGCTGACTGACCTCAGGAAGCTTGCCCAGGAAACAGACTAGAGGGAGAGCACCAGGATTCAAAAGAGGTATGGGGAAACTCCACCAGGGGTGGGCAGGGTCCCCATCAGAAGTGGGGTGGTAACAGTAAACAGGGGGAGTTCTCTAAAAGGCCCCAACCTGGTTCACAGGGTAAGGATTCCCAGCTCCCAGGTGAGAAGAAACCATGGGTCTCTACAGGAACACCTTCAGAGAAGGGTCCCCACAAGAGTTTTGCATGTGATCAGGTGGGTCATATGAAGGGGGACCCCAAATGTGCCAAGGGGACACTGGCACACACTGGTTCTCAGTCACCGGGTTTGGACATTGTGGCACTTGGGAAAGAGTTGGTTCCAGGAGAAGAGTGGTAACCAGCTGAGATGACCCTTGTCTCACTAGGGGACAGTGAGATGCTCCAGAGGACTCTCGTTCATGAGAACACTAACAAGTTCAAGCAGTGGGTGACCATCAATGGACAGAGGGAGGAGGCTCTGAGGGATACAGGAGCTATATGGAGGTGTCACCTGGTGTCTGAAGAGCAAGTAGTTCCCCATTTACATCACCAAGTACCTGCAGTAGACAACTCAGAGCGCCTGTGTAAGGTGGCACAGGTTCCCTTTGAGTGGGGGGGGTCTCAGGTTCCTTGAGGGAACCATGCCTGTTGATTGTCTGCTAGGCTATGACCTGAGGAGTCCGCTTGGAGTGAGGTGGAACACTGTTCACACTTGGAGATGCTGTATCCGCCTGGCACAGAAGTCATGCCCTACTCTAGAGGGTCTGTAGTGGCGGGCTGCAGACCAGGCATTTGGCAAGGGGTCTGGATCACACTTGGTCTATTGGGAGGATGCCCTCCTATATAGTGAGCCTAAAGTTGCTGAGCCTGGGGCAGCACGTGTGTTGGTGGTACCCCAGCACTTCAGAGCCTTCCTTCTGGGTCTGTCTCATGATGTGCCTTTAGCAGGACATTTCGGGCAGGACAAGACCTTTGAGAGGTTTGTCACCCACTTTTACTGGCCAGAAATGCACAGACACCCCGACACACATTGCAGATCTTGCCAAACTTGTCATGCAAGTGGCAAGAGTGGGGGGAAGGACAAGACCCCCCTCCAACCTTTTCCTGTCCTGAGCACCCATTTCAAGCGGGTGGGCATTTACTTTGTGGGGCTTCTAGATCTAAGACAGCCATGGGCAACATGTTTATCCTGGTCTTGGTGGACCGTGCCACCCAGTACCCAGAAGCCATCCCTCTGAGGTCAATGACAGCCCCTGGGATGTGCCGGGCAATGATGGGGATTTTTACCCGGGTGGGGTTCCCCAAGGAGGTAGAATGTGACAGGGATACCAACTTCATATCTACCTATATGAAGTCTCTGTGGCAGGAGTGTGGGGTAACCTACAAGTTCACCATTCCTTACCACCCCTGGGGAAATGGGTTGGTTGAAAAATTCAACCACACCATGAAGAGCATGATTATTTTGGCCCCTTTGAGCTGATGTATGGCCACCCTGTGAGGTGACCTCTGAGTCTGATAAAGAAGGGCTTGGAGAAAACCTCCAGTAAGCCCCCCAGGACATGTTTAGCCAAATACTAGCCTTTAGAAGCCAGACTGCACACTTTAGAAACCTCACTCAGGTGAACCATGAAGCCATTCAGAAGGACATGAAACTGTGGTAAGACCAGAATGCCACTATGGTTGAGTTTCAGCCAGGCCAGAAAGAGAAAGTCATGGCCCCAGTGAAGCTGCATGCTTTCCAGGACAAGTGGACTGGGCCTTTTGAGGCAGTGGAGCGCAAGAGTGATATCAGTCATCTGGTGAACTTGCAGACTCTGAGGAACACCTTTGAGGGTCCCACACGTGAGCCATCTCAAACCTCACTATAAGAGGTGTGAATTAACAATGCTCTTGGCAACAGATGATAGGGTGGAGGAGGCGAGTGAGCCTCTTCCTGATCTCCTGTCTGCCCAGGATAAAGATAGGTATGTGGAGGGCGTGACCCTCTCCCCAACACTGACCCCAGAGCAACAGAGGGACCATCACTAGTAGCTGGAACAGTTTGCCTCTTTGTTTTCCTTGATCCCAGGGGTCACTCACCTGTGTACCCATGATATGGACACTGGGGACAGTGTACCTGTGAAACACAAGATTTACAGGGTGACTGTCAAGGTCAGAGCCAGCATCAATGATGAGGTTTCCAAGATGCTAGGGTTAGGGGTAATTGAGTTTTCCATGAGTTCTGGGGCCAGCCCTGTGGTCTTGGTCCCAAAGGCTACTATCTCCAGTGCTGCCTCAGAAATGAGGTTCTGTGTGGACTACCGTGGACTCTACACCGTCACTAAGACTGACACACCCCCCATCCCCAGTGCTGATGAGCTCATAGATCAGCTAGGAGCTGCCAAGTTCCTCAGCACGTTTGTCTTAACATCTGGCTACTGTCAGATTGCCTTAACTGATGGGGCAAAGGAAAGAGCAGCATTTTCCACCCCAGAGGGGCACTACCAGTTCAGGGTTATGCCCTTTGGGTTTAAAATGCCCCTGTCACCTTTCAGAGTTTAGTCAATCAGGTGTTGGCTGAGCTGGAGGATTTCAATCAAGCCTACCTGGATGACATCACAGTGTTCAGCTCCACTTGGGAGGAACCTCTGTGAAGTGTTGATGGTCCTGCAGAAGGCATGCCTCACTATTGAGGCCAGTAACTGCCAAATAGAGGAAGGATCTGTGGTTTACCTGGGACACCAGGTGGGCAATGGCCTGGTAGCACCCCTGCAACCAAAAATTGACACTATTCTGGCTTGGGAGCCTCCCCAAGACTCATACAGAGAGCCTTTCTAGGTCTCACTAGTTACTACAGGAGGTTTGTTGCCCCCTTGACAGAGCTGACCTCCAAAAAGCAGCCCAAGAAAGTGTTGTGGACTGAGGCTTGCCAGGCCACTTTTGATGCCCTGAAGTCAGCCATGAGCATGGCACCCATGCAGAAGGCACCCAACTTCTCCAAGGGATTAGTTGTGCAGACTGATGTTTCAAAGCATGGAGTTTTAGCACACCTAAACAAAGAGGGCCTAGACCATCTTGTAGCCTTCATCAGTGAGATGTTACATCCCTGGGAACGGAGGTGGAGTGTATTTGGGCGAGAAGCTTTTGCTGTGGTCTGGGCACTGAAGAAGCTGAGGCCCTACTGGTTTGGGAATCCCTTCCGGGTTCAGGCAGATCACAGGTCCCTCAGATGGTTAATGCAGATGAGGGGTGACAACCCAAAACTGTTGAGGTGGTCCATTGCCCTACAGGGAGACTTTACACCCTGTTACACAACACACCAGTACTGATGGTCTGTCCAGATTCTTCCACCTGTGAAGAGAACTTCCATGAGGTTGGGTAGTTCCCCCCAATTTCAGCTGGGGGGACACGTGTTAGAACTGGCATCCTTGGGGCGGCTTCCCTTGTGTTTTTGCCTCTGCTTCCTGTGTGTTTGACTGTGTGCAGGACTTTGTTTTTGCTGGTTTTGGCATTCAGGGCACCTTACCACTGCTGACCAGTGCTAAAGTGCAAGTGCTTGCTGTGTAGACTGTATATGTTACTGGCTTTTCCATGCCTGGCATATTTGATTTATTTACTAGTAAGCCCCTAGTAAAGTGTTCTATAGGTGCCCAGCGACTGCAAATAAAATGCTACTAGTCGGCCTGCAGAACTGATTGTGCCACTCACATGAGTAGCCCTGTAAACATTGCCAGGCCCAAACCTTCCCTTTTTGAACACGTAAGATACCCCTAAGGTAGGCCATAGGTAGCCCTATGGGCAGGGTACAGTGTACATAGGTAGGACATGTAGTGATGCGTTTTACGTGTCTTGATAGTGAATAAGTCATTTTTTACTATTGCAAGGTCTATGTCTCTCATAGGTTTACATGGGTACTGCCTTTAAATATCTTTTTAAGTGCAGTTTTTCATTGGGAGCAGATAGAGAGATAGAGTTTGAACTATCTATCTCTATCCTTTGAACTCACAATTTATAAACACATCTTTTGGTAAAGTTTTTATTTAGATTGTCAGTTTGAAAATGCCAGTTTTAGAAAGTAGGCATTTCTTTGCTTAACCATTCTGTGCCTCTGCCTGCCTATGGAATCCACGTCTGAGGCAGACTTACAGTTGGGCTGTTTGTGAATTCCCTCTAGACAGTGACACAAAGGGAGCTGAGGAATGTCCTGCATATCCTGATGAGTCTCCTGGGCTACAGTGGGGAGGGAGGAGCTGACACTTACACCTGAAGGGGCTGTGCCTGTTCTCACACAATGCAGTCTCCAACCTCCTGGTGTGTGTCTGGGGCCAGGTCTGGGCAAGTCAGGATCTTGTGAATAACAGAGACTTTCCTTTGAAATATGCTACTTCAAAGGCAGAAATGGGTATAAGTGGTGGACCCAAAACAGCAGACAGAGGAGTACTGTCCCTTTGCCTGTGAGTGTGCTTTGCTCGGATGACCTACAGTTGCGGCTTCTACCTGAGAGAGGACAAAGACTTGACTTTGCTGTGTTTTCCTGCTTGTGAAGTATCTCCAAGGGCTTGAACTGAGCATCCCTCATGTTCTGAAGTCTTAGGGCCATCAAAGACTTCCTCTGCCAGCACCTGGACTCTCTTGCTGGGACTCCTACCCTGCCAAGTGGTGCGATATCCAGTCACTGTGCTCTTGAAACGAGAAACTGGTGGAACCAAGGCTGAAACCCACGCACACACACAGCTGAAAAAACGATGCACCACCTGCCTCGCGGCTGGAAAATCAACACAACACCTGCTTGCGGCTGCCAAAATCGATGCATCACTCATGCAGTGTGGCTCTTTACCACTGTGCGTTAGGATTTTGCACACATTGTAGCTGGGTGTCAAAACCATGGTGAACGTGCATGAACACGAGGCTGTTCATCCAGAAATCGAAGCATCGCTCTTCTGTCAGAGAGAAACACAACACATCGCCTACCTGACCGGAGAAGAATCGAAGCGTCGCTTACTTTTCCGACGCACACTCACCCATGCGACTTTCCGTTTTGATGCATACAAAGTACTGTATGTAAAAGCAAAACATACATTGTTTTCTATGGATTAAGACTCTTTTTTTAATTTAAAAATTCATAACTTTATTTGGGTATGTTGGATTTTTGTCGTTTTGGTCTGGATTTAATCAGATAAATATTGGCTATTTTTCTAAACTGGTATTGAGTCCTTTTGTGGTGTTTGCACTGTGTTACTGTGTGTGATTGTACAAATACTTTACACATTGCTGAAGATAAGCCTGACTGCTTGTGCCAAGCTACCAAGGGGGTGAGCAGGGATTATCCTGGATGTGTATCTCCATTACCCGACTAGAGTGAGGGTCCCTGCTTGGATAGAGTACAAACTGACTGCCAACCAGAGACCCCATTTCTAACATCAGTATTTTTGGAAAAGTTATTACCCAGAGCTTGCAATGGTGATCAGTGGGAAGACCTGCAGCCCTTGGTGTTGAAAGTGTTGAAAATGCTGAGGATCTTTTTTTCTTCTTAGGGGCAGTAAATTCTCATTACCATAAAAGTCAATTCTATTGATGGAGAGGAGCTTCTTATATTGCAGATAAATTATTTTGCGGTTAAGTAAGCGTATTGTTTCCTTTTTAGGCATTTGCAATGTTTTTTTTTAGATCTTTTAGAACAAAGAAGTACCAAGGCGCAAATGGTCAAGAGCTTCAATGGATTTGACAGTTTGTTCTAAGGTCTATTAACCAGAGGTGGATGGAGTTAATAGTGTGAGGCCTAAGAGTTGAATGATCCCAAAGATCAAAGAAAATTGAGAAATGATCAGTCCATGGTTGAGGAGAGCAGAAAACCAAAAACACCAAATTAGGATTGGAAGGAATTAAATTTAAGTGCTTGAGGGTTGGAGCTTGTACATCTTTCAATCAAGAAGTATGGATGTTTAAGTCATCGAGAACAAGCAGGCTGTTAGAGATGGCTGATAGAGAAACAATTACATCCATAAAGGACCACATGAAATTGGAACTCAGGGGGGTCTGGCACTAGACCATGAGACAATCAAGTCTTGTAATATGTAAAGAGCCAAGGGAAGTACAACAGATGTGCCCATTTTCTGCACCCCTTCGGCATTTTGGTATTACATAAGAGGCCACAGATTCTTGTTTGGCCCCTTCTGTAATACAGATAGCATTGGCGCACATGTAGTGCCTGCGCTATCCTAAAAGGGCATTCCCTCATTTGTATAGGAGCTTTGTCTTATGCAAATGAGAGAAACACTTTGGCCCTCATTACAACCCTGGCGGTAAATCCCGCTTTCCACCGTGAAGAAGACCGCCAACATACTGCTGCGGCTGCGTAATTCCGCTACAGGTATTACGACCCACAGCTCGGAATCCGCCACAATACAGACACCCACACAAGTCTGCCACACCAAAGGTCAGTGATAAACTGGCGATACCACGCCAGCAGGAATACACCCACACTATCACGACCCATGAATCAACGCAGCGGTCTTTCAACCGTGGTAATCCATTGGCGGTACACACCGCTGCGCTCAAAATACACACACAATTACAAAACACAACCACATTGGACAATTCGAAATACACACACCTGATACACATACACACACCACACCCACACACTCACAACACTATAAAACACACACCCACATTACCCACAAACCCTTACAACCAAAAATGTTAAAGAAGGCCAGAGAGAGAGACTACCTAAAACAACACCAGCATCCACAGACACACAACACCATCACTTACACAACATCCATGCACCTCAAACAACACACACCAACACATGCCCTCACACATCACAACAGACACCACCTCACACCTCACCCACACCACATCATGGCACCTCAAAGACACCCCAGGTTCTGTGAGGAGGAGCTCAGGGTCATGGTGGAGGAAATCGTCTGGGTAGAGCCAAAGCTATTCGGATCACAGGTGCAGCACATCTCCTTTACAAGGAAGATGGAGCTATGGCGCAGAATTGTCAACAGGGTTAATGCAGTGGGACAGCATCCAAGAACACGGGATGACATCAGGAAAAAGGTGGAACGACCTGCGGGGGAAGGTGCGTTCCGTGGTTTCAAGACACCAGATTGCTGTATAGAGGATTGGCGGTGGACCCCCAACTCCTTCCCCACAACTAACAACATGGGAGGAGCAAGTCTTGGCAATACTGCATCCTGAGGGCCTTGCAGGAGTAGCAGGAGGACTGGACTCTGGTAAGTCAAATCTTAACTACCATATCCCCCCACCCCACCTGCATGCCATCACATACTCCCACCCTCACCCTCACACCCATCACCCCAACACCCCACAGATACCCCACTACCACAACCCACACATTCCAAAATCAAGCCCTGCATGTAACACCAATGCATGCACACCCATCACCAAAGCATCTCCAGTACAGAGACTCACTCATGCCCCAAAATCACCAATCACACAAGGGCCACGGCAATAATGCAAGCACTGGAGTAGAGGTTAACTCACCCATCGCATGAGATGGCACACACAGATATTAAGATTATGCATTCACACCCCAACAGGACCCCTACTCAATGTCAGCGGACAGGAGGTGCCAGACATATCCAGTCCCCCCACAGAAGAGTCCCACAGTGACGACAGCAGCTCTGCACGCCTGGATCAAGATGACCAGCCCTGCCCATCAGGGACCTTGGGACAGTCGGTTCCCCTGACACAGTCACAAACCACCACTGAACCTCCCTCCTCAGGAAACACCGCCATAGCACCCACCCAGCGGGCCCATCCCTCTGTCCCCAAGACACGTCAATCAGCAGTGTGTCCACCACTACAGGGAACCCAGGCAAACCCACTAACACATGACAATCAGGGACCTGGGGTCAGTGGCAGTGGGCACATGGTTCAGGGGACAGAGACACAGGATAACAGGGAAGCTGGGAGGACTGCTGTGCGACAGGGGGAGGACAGGCCCAGGGAACCCACTCTCCACAAGGCACTCTCCAACATCATGGGAGTTTACCACCATTCCCAGGAGACCATTGGCACTGTACTGCCCAAGTTTCAGGAGACCCAGCGGCTGCAGGAGGAACACTACCTGGGGATCAGGGAGGACTTGAAGTCCATCAACACCACCCTGGTCACCATTGCAGGGGTGCTGGCAGACCTTGTCAACACCATGAGGGACACAGTGGCACACCAACAGGCCCCTGACACTAGCCTGGACGATGAACAGCCCTCCACCTCCGCCGGCGCTAGTGGACAGGAGGCACCACCACAGGCCACAAGCACCCCACCCCCTGCAGATGGAGAACCACCCCACAAATGGTCCCTGAGATCCAGGAACAAGACAGAGAACATTGCCAAGACCCCCACCAGGAAATAAGACTCCCCTGAATGTCACCCTTCTGTCCCACTATGTCACCCTGTCCATCCTTAAACTGCCATTGCTCCACTTCCCATGCCCCTTTGGACCATGCACCTGTGAAACAAATAGACTGGACTCTGCCGTGGCCATACCTCCACCATCGCCCCAGCCCATTCTACAACCCCCTCCACTTAGTTGCACAGGAATAAACACACTTCAATCACAAAACAATCTGGAGTCAATCTGTGCTTTCACAAATGTGTTATTGCAATATCTATGGAATATAGCAATGTCAATGTACTTGTTCACATACCAATGAAACACAGCTGTAGGCCAGGAGTAAACATAGCAGAGGGCACAAAGTGGGACCCAGATCTGTGAAATGGAAAGTCAAAGTGACAAGTCAGTGTCCATACACTGAGTGAAAATGACAGACTTATGCTATCTCCAACAATAGTATGAGATGTGGGATGCAGTGACATCTTCTTACCTGAGTCTCACTGGAAGTACTGCAAGATGATGTTGTTTCGGTTGTCGATATCCTCTTCTTCTGCCTCCTCTTCTTCACTGTCCACAGGCTACACAGCTGCCACAAGACCACCATCTAGCCCATCCTCCTGCAGAAAAGGCACCTGGCGTCACAAAGCCAGGTAGTGCAGCATACAGCAGGCCACGATTATCTGGCACACCTTCTTCGGTGAGTAGTATAGGGGACCACCTGTCAGATGGAGGCACCAGAATCTGGCCTTCAGGAGGCCGAAGGTGCATTCTATTATCCTCCTTGTTCGCCCATGTGCCTCATTGTAACATTCCTCTGCCCTTGTCCTGGCATTCCTCACTGGGGTCAGTAGCCATGAGAAGTTGGGGTGACCAGAGTCACCTGCAAATGTCGAGGGACAACTGTTAGACACACACTAACCCTTAGGGACAACCCCATACCTAGACACCTATGTCAACTGTATTGGGACCTTGGCCTCAGCTATTAGCCACACACGGTGCCTCTGGAGTTGCCCCATCACATAAGGGATGCTGCTATTCCTCAAAATGTAAGCGTCATGCACAGAGCCAGGATACTTGGCATTCAAATCAAATCAAATCAAATCATTAACATTTATAAAGCTTGCTACTCACCCGTGCGGGTCTCAAGGCGCTAGGGGAAAGAGGGGGTTACTGCTGCTCGAAAAGCCAGGTCTTTAGGAGTCTCCGGAAAGCGGAGTGGTCCTGGGTGTTCCTGAGGCAGGTGGGGAGAGAGTTCCAGGTCCTGGCCGCCAGGAAGGAGAAAGATCTCCCACCTGCCGTGGAGCGGCGGATGCGAGGGACGGAAGCGAGTGCGAGGCCAGAGGAATGGAGGAGGCGGGTGGGGACGTAGAAGCTGAGGCGTCGGTTGAGGTATTCCGGTCCCTTGTCGTGGAGGGCTTTGTGTGCGTGGTGAGAAGTCGAAAGGTGATCCTTTTGCTGACTGGGAGCCAATGCAGGTGTCTCAGGTGTGCGGAGATGTGGCTGTTGCGGGGTACGTCGAGGATGAGGCGGGCCGAGGCGTTTTGAATGCGTTGCAGGTGATTTTGGAGTTTGGCTGTGGTCCCAGCGTAGAGGGTGTTGCCGTAGTCCAGGCGGCTCGTGACGAGGGCGTGGGTCACGGTTTTTCTAGTGTCGGCGGGGATCCAGCGGAAGATCTTGCGGAGCATGCGGAGGGTGAGGAAGCAGGCGGAGGACACAGCGTTGACTTGCTTGGTCATGGTGAGAAGAGGGTCCAAGATGAAGCCGAGGTTGCGGGCGTGGTCTGCGGGGGCCAGTGCGGTGCCGAGGGCCGTGGGCCACCAGGAGTCGTCCCAGGCGGACGGGGTGTTGCAGAGGATGAGGACTTCCGTTTTTTCAGAGTTCAGCTTTAGGCGGCTGAGCCTCATCCAATCTGCGACGTCCTTCATACCCTCTTGTAGGTTGGTCTTGGCGCTGGCGTGGTCCTTAGTGAGGGAGAGTATAAGTTGGGTGTCGTCGGCGTAGGAGGTGATGATGATGTCGTGCTTGCGTACGATGTTGGCGAGGGGGCTCATGTAGACATTGAAGAGTGTCGGGCTGAGTGATGAGCCTTGGGGTACACCGCATATGATCTCGGTGGGTACTGAGCGAAACGGAGGGAGGTAAACTCTTTGGGAACGGTTTGAGAGGAAGGAGGCGATCCAGTCCAGGGCCTGGCATCCAGGTGGAGCGGAGGCGGGTGATTAGGGTGCGGTGACAGACGGTGTTGAAGGCAGCCGAAAGGTCGAGGAGAATGAGGGCGACTGTTTCACCGTTGTCCATCAGGGTTCTGATGTCGTCTGTGACTGAGATGAGGGCGATTTCCGTGCTGTGGTTGGTTCGGAATCCGGTTTGTGAAGGGTCGAGCAGGTTGTTGTTTTCCAGGAAGGTGGTCAGTTGTTTGTTGACGGTCTTCTCTATTACCTTGGCTGGGAAAGGCAGAAGAGAGATGGGGCGGAAGTTTTTCAGGTCGCTCGGGTCAGCCGTAGGTTTCTTTAGTAGGGCGTTGACTTCGGCGTGTTTCCAGCATTCGGGGAAGGTAGCAGAAGAAAAAAAGAGTTGATGACGGCCTGGAGGTGCGGGGCGATGATGTTGTCGGCTTTGTTAAAGATGAAGTGAGGGCAGGGGTCCGAAGGGGCGCCGGAGTGGATAGAGTTCATGGTGGATTTGGTTTCTTCAGTGTTGATGTGGGTCCAGTTGTTGAGGGTGATGGTCGGGGGTGCGGGTTCGGTGGTGTTTGGTTGGGTCTGGTGTCCGAAGCTGTCGTGGAGGTCGCTGATCTTGCGGTGGAAGAAGGTGGCGAGGGATTCGCACAAATCCTGTGAGGGCGTGACGGCGTTGGCGTTGGAGTTGGAGAACTCCTTGACGATGCTGAAGAGTTCTCTGCTGTTGTGGCTGTTTTTGTCCAGTCTGTCGGTGAAAAAGTTCCTTTTAGCAGCGCGGATCAGGTGGTGGTGTTCGCGGGTAGCGTTCTTGAGGGCGGTCGTGTTGTCAGCGGTGTGGTCCTTGCGCCAGGCCTTCTCGAGAGCGCGTCAAGTTTTCTTTGATTCTTTGAGGGTGTCAGAGAACCAGAGAGGTTTTTTGGTGTTGGTCTGTCGATGCGTGCGTTTGAGGGGAGCAAGGTTGTCTGCGCAGTTGGAGATCCAGTTTGTGAGGCTGAGGGCTGCGTCGTTGGGGTCGGTGGTGAGGGTGGGTTGGGTGGCGGCGAGTGCGGAGAAGAGTTGCTCTTCGGGGATCTTGTTCCACTGTCGACGAGGGATGGGTTGAGTGCGGAGGTGGCGGGTCTCGCGTCGGAATGTGAAGTGGACACAGCTGTGGTCGGTCCAGTGTAGAGGGGAGGTGTGGCTGAAGAAGATGTGTTTGCTGGCGGAGAAGATAGGGTCGAGCGTGTGTCCGGCGATGTGGGTGGCGGTGTTCACCAGTTGTTTGAGGCCGAGGTTGGCGAAGTTGTCGAGCAGGGTGGCGGTGTTGGGGTCGTTGTTTTGTTCCAGATGAAAGTTGAGGTCGCCTAGGAGGATGTAGTCCGGTGAGGCGAGGGCGTGCGGGGAGATGAAGTCGGCGATGGCGTCGCTGAATGGGGCGCGCGGTCCGGGAGGACGGTAGACGAGGGATCCTCTGAGGGTGGTCCTCGGGTCGGTGCGAATCTGAAAATGCAGGTGTTCAGCGGCGAGAGGGGTGTCTTCGGTGGAGGTGGTGACGCTGATGGAGTCTTTGAAGACGATGGCGATACCTCCTCCTACTTGGTTGGTGCGGTCTTTTCTGGAGATCTTGTAGCCTTCGGGGATGGCGGTGGCGATGTCTGGAGCAGAGGAGGCGTTCATCCAGGTCTCCGTGATGAAGGCGACGTCCGGGGCTGTGGAGTCCAGGAGGTCCCAGAGTTCAACGGCGTGCTTGTGGACGGAACGAGCGTTGACCAGGATGCACTTGAGGTGGTTGATGGCGCGTGGGCTTGTGGTCGTGGTAGTTGCGTGGTGGAAGATGCGTTTGCAGGAGTTGCAGGCGAAGGGTCCATGGGTGCGTTTGGGGTGAGCTTGGAAGCAGGTGTTGGAGCGTCCTGGGTTGAGGGTGTGGAGGGTGGTGGGGTCGTAGCGGATCAGCGGGGCTTGGGAGAGCTGGGGACCAGGGGTCGTGGCGCTGGGCGCGGGCCAGGCGCAGACGGGCGCAGATGGGCTTGCCTCTGGCGTGCCTCCGGCGCGCCAGCGGCGCGCCCGCTGCGCGCAGTCGCGCAGCGGCTGCCATATGAGGTAGGAGGGGGGGAGGGGTCAGCTGGGGGCGAATGGGAGCTGGGGGCATGCAGGAGGTCGCGGCGGGAAAGCGCGAGGGAGGGGGACAGGTAGAGTGAGAAGAGCGGGGGGAGGGGGGGGAGTATTATGAGGTTTAGGAGATTAGGGAGAAAGATAGGAGTAGGGTTGTGAAGATAGGGGAGGGGGGGTTGTAGAGGTGGGTGAGGGTGAGAGGTAGAGTGAGAGGATAGGAAGATAGGTAATAGAGGGGGTGGCGGGAAGGGGGGGAGAGATAGAGAAATAGATAGAGAAAATAGATAGATAGAGAAATCGATAGATAGAGAAATAGATAGAAAGAGAGATAGGTAGATAGGAGGAGGTGGAGAGTGAGGGAGTTAGATAGTGGGATAGAGAGATAGAGAGATAGGTAGATAGGAGGAGGTGGAGAGTGAGGGAGTTAGATAGTGGGATAGAGAGATAGAGAGATAGGTAGATAGGAGGAGTGAAGGAGGTAGATAGCGAACTGGTTAGATAGGGGTGATAGAGAGGGGGGAGGCGAGTGAGGGAGGGGGATGAGGCAGGAGCAGGAGGGCAGGCGCGGGGAGAAGAAGACAGAGGAGGCAGAAGAGCCGAAGGCAGAAGATAGAAGACAGAAGACAGAAGAGCAGAATACCGGAAGAACAGAAGAACAGAAGAACAGAAGAACAGAAGAAAGGAAGACCGGAAGAACAGAAGAAAGGAAGACCGGAAGAACAGAAGAAAGGAAGACCGGAAGAACAGAAGAACACAGAAGAACACAGAAGAACACAGAAGAACACAGAAGAACACATGGGAGATGTACTAGTCTGCCAAACACACCATCTGCACATTCATTGAATGGTAGCTTTTCAGGTTTCTATACACCTGTTCATTCCTGCGGGGGGGACGACAAATGCCACATGTGTACCATCAATGGCACCAATGATGTTGGGGATTTGTCCCAGGGCATAGAAGTCACCTTTCACTGTGGGCAAATCCTCCACCTGAGGGAAAACGATGTAGCTGCGCATGTGTTTCAGCAGGGCACTCTGAACAAGTTAGAGAACATTGGCTGGGACATCCCTGATGCCATGGCCACTGTTATTTGAAAAGACCCACTGGACAGGAAATGGAGTACAGACAGGACCTGCACTAGAGGGGGTATCCTTGTGGGATGGCGGAAAGCTGACATCAGGTCTTGCTCCATCTGGGCACACAGTTCATGGATTGTTGCACGATCAAGTCTGTATGTGATTATGATGTGTCTCTATTTCATTGTCGACGGGTCCACCAGGGGTCTGTACACCGGAGGATGCCGCTATCTCATCACCTGCCTCCGCAGACGTGCCCTATGGAGGAGAACAGCTAACAGAGAGTCATCCAACACTGAGGTATCACAATGTGTTATTTTCAGAAACGTTAGTAATCCGCAATGTGCTGGTATCTGTCTGTATTCCCAGTCTAGATAGGTATGACGCGATTTTCATACATCCCATGTGGCCCCCTAAAATGGCGGCTGCCTGACCTCTATGGTGGGACAAGGGGATATGCGGTAACTGCGCTGACATTGTACATCGTCGCGGTGGGCCGTCGAAGACCGCTGCGCAATTCTGCATTGGTTAACATTGGGCCCTATGGGTCCCAGGAGCCAATGACGATGTACGCCGGTGGTAACGGTACGCACCGCTGTGGACATGACAGCCATTTTCTATCTGTTCACTCACTTGATACCTGACCTTCAACAGGAGAGGAGCTACACTGCAAGTGCTGCTGTGACCTGTGTCTGGAAGCGACAATGGCTCATGTGTCTGGGGAAAGGGCCCCTGCCTTCACTTCAGAGGAGTTGGAGAAACTAGTGGATGGGGTCCTCCCCCAGTACACGCAACTGTACGGTCCTCCAGACAAACAAGTGAGTACACTGTGAGCATGCTGCATGGGCAATGGCTGCTTTGAGTGGTGTGGATGGAAGATACATGGATGGGCTGAGGCCTGCATGTGCGGATGGTGAGTGTATGTGCGTCAGGGCATGGGTGGAAACTGGTGGGCAATGAGTATGACGGTCCGGACGGGTGAGTAATTTCCTTTCCCCTGTACCATTTCTCTAGGTCAGCGCCCACCAGAAGAAGGGTATTTGGCGTGCCATCACCAAGGACGTCTGGACCCTCGGGGTCCACCACAGGCGGAGCACCCACTGCCGTAAAAGATGGGAGGACCTGCGCTGCTGGAGCAAGAAGACGGTGAAGGCCCAGCTGGGGATGGCCTCCCAACGTGGAAGGGGTGCCCGTCGCACCATGACCCCCCTGATGTCCCGGACCATGGCGGTGGCCTACCCGGAGTTGGATGGGTGCTTGAGGGCATCACAGCAGCCACAAGGGGGTGAGTACACTCTAATTGAGCTGACTCTGCGCGCATTACGAGGTGTCTGGGTGGGGCAGGGGGTCAGTGTGTTCCCCGAGGCCAGGGCGAACTTGGTAGGCAAGGTCCCTTGTGAGGCAGGCTATGTGGCACTCCAACCCCACTAGTGGTAAGAGCCATCTACGCCTAGTCAGGCTCCTGTGACTTCCAGGTGGGCAGCAATTGGGCTTAGGCCTCGTACCCCATTGTCAGGTGAATTTTCTAGGAACTGTTAGTGCATGGCATAGTTCTGAGGGCGGCTCCCTGTGTGTTGTGTCCGCCAACGGTAGTGGTGTTGCATGCACTGTCCACTTTTTTTTTTCTGTCTTTCCCTCCCCTTTTTGTGGTCTCCCTGTTCTTGTGTGCTATAGCATCATCAGGCGGAGGAGCAGTGGTACCGGAGCAGGAGGGAGCTGCAACCCACTTGGCCCTGGTGGGTGAAGCAACAGAGTCTGAAGCCACCAGTGGGACGGAGGGCGAGGGGAGCTCCACGGCAGGGACAGGAGCATACACCAGTGACAGCGACTCCTCCTTGGATGGGAGTTCCCTTGCGTGGCGGGCACCTCTGTGCCCACTGCATCAACAGGTACCGCCGCCACCCCCCCTACAAGCACCGCCCTCCTAGCAGCCCCTCAGCGTGTGTCCCGTGCCCGCTCACCCAGGAGGGTGGGCATCTCCTTCACCCCAGGCACCTCAGGCCCTGCCCCAGTCAGCCCTGCTGCCCTCAGTGAGGAGGCTATTGACCTCCTGAGATCCCTCACGGTTTGGCAATCTACCATTTTGAATTGCATCCAGGGTGTTGAGAGGCATTTGCAACAAACAAATGCATACCTGGAGGGCATTCATTCTGGGCAGGTGGCCCAACAGAGAGCATTTCAGGCTCTGGCCTCAGCACTGATGGCAGCCATTGTCCCTGTGTCCAGCCTCCCCCCTCCAACTTCCTCCACCCAGACCCAATCTCCTGTACCTCAGCCTATCACAAGCACACCATCAGACCAGCATGTACGCACATCAACACACAAGAGTGGACATGGCAAACATAAGCACCACACATCCCACAGGCACTCACACAAGCACCATCCCCATGCAGACACAGCAACATCCCCTGCCTCCACTGTGTCCCCCTCCTCCACGTCCTCCTCCTCCCTCCCTGTCTCATCTCCTCTCACACCTGCATGCACTACATCCTCAGCCACTACCTCCATCACCAGCACACCCATCACCACACACTGCTCACGTGCAATCACCACCCCCACTACCATTCACACATCCCCAGTGACCTCTCCCAGTGTGTCTGTGAGCTCTCCTCGCAAAGTACACAAACGCAGGCACACACCCACCCAACAGCCATCCACCTCACAACAGCCTCCAGCCCATGCACCTTGCACCCAAATTCAGCAGACGTACACCTCATACAACCGCTAACTCTTCTTCCACTCCCAAACCCCCTCCATCTTCCCATCCCAGTGTGTCTAAAAAACTCTTCCTGGCTAACATTGACCTCTTGCCTACACCTCCTACCCCCGTCCTTCCCTTACTGCCAGGCTTTCCAGGTCCCAGCCCAGCACCTCAGCCACCAAATCCCCAAGCACAGTGGTGCCAGCAACTGTGGGGTCATCGAGTGTGCCATCAATCAGGGCTGCCAGTGTGCCACGTAGCGAGGGCAAGGACATTCCGCCACCTGCCAAGCTGAAAAAGGTGCCCACATCCCGGAAGGAGAAGCCGCACCTACCAGCCACCAAGGGCTCAGCAAAAGCAAAAGGGGATAGTGGCAAGACAACTGTGGCACCATCAAAGGTGGGGAAGGGACAAAAGCACAAGAGCAGGTCAGGAGAGGGCACGGTGGCACCGACTGAGGCACCAATGTCACACCTTCTGTCCACGACCACACCAACCTGTACGGCTGCGAACACCGCAAGCTGCCCCGTCACCACAACCACCACCTGCATCGCCAACTGCACAGCCAACTGTACAGACATCTGCACAGCCACTGGCACGTCTACAGCCTCAGCAACAGTCCCCAGCCTCTTCCCCAGTGGGCAGCTGTCCGAGGCAGCAGGAGACGTCCTGCTGTGTCCCTCAGCAGGTGCTGACCCATGCACCACCACCAGCACCGCTGCCACAGACACCACCACAAGCACCACTGCAAGCACCACCACCAGCCCCGCGATGTGCTCGGACAGTGGCACCACCGCTGACATGGCTACCATCCACAATGGTCAGTCGTCCAAGGCTGGAGGAGACTTCCTGGACCCTGGCCAGCTTCCATGAGGCAAGACTTCCATCACTGTTTGCACCTGCAGGTGGAATGCAAAGCCGCAGCAGTGTGGGGTTTGTCGCTGCCTCCATGGCATATCATGCTACCTGTACCTCGGTAATCTCGTGGCACACACACCCAGGTGAGGGAATTGTACCGGCCACAGTGCACGTGGGGTACTCTGGGCACCAGGCCCCCTCCAGAACCAGTTGAGATTGACATCCACTACCTCAGTCCTTGGCAGGATGAAGCACTCTGGGCACCATGCCCCCTCCAGAACCAGTGGAGACTGACATCCACTACCTCAGTGCTTGGCAGGATGAAGCACTCTGGGCACCATGTCCCCTTCAGAACCAGTGGAGAGATACATCCACTACCTCAGTCCTTGGCAGGATGAAGCACTCTGGGCACCAGGCCCCCTCCAGAACCAGTGGAGATTGACATCCACTACCTCAGTCCTTGGCAGAATGAAGCACTCTGGGCACCAGGCCCCCTCCAGCACCAGTGGAGATTGACATCCACTACCTCAGTCCTTGGCAGGATGAAGCACTCTGGGCACCAGGCCCCCTCCTTAACCAGTGGAGATTGACATCCACTTGAGAGACTGTGGCTTTGCACTCCCCAGGATAAAGCAGTGGGCAAACCACCCACTGGAGAGACTTGAGAGACTGTGTCTTTGCACTCCCCAGGATTAAGCAGTGGGCAAACCACCCACTTGAGAGACTTGAGAGACAGTGGCTTTGCACTCCTCAAGATAAAGCAGTGGGCAAACCACCCACTGGAGACACTTGAGAGACTGTGTCTTTGCACTTCCCAGGATAAAGCAGTGGGCAAACCACCCACTTGAGAGACTGTGGCTTTGGACTCCCAGGACCAATCAGTGGGCATGGAGCCCTCCGTTCAGCAGTGGCGTTGTGCGTTCCTCTGGCTGAGATGTCCCCCCTCCCCCTCCCACTGAGGTGCTTGATTATTTTCGATCTGATGCCCCAGCAGTGTTCTCTTAGTTTCCAGTCAGGTATCTTGTGTGGGCTTCGCCCATGCATTTTGGGCCCAGTGGTCCACGGACAATGATTGGTACACTATCCGGACTTGTGTAGTTGGTGTACATATTTGTATATACTGAATTTTGATTTTTGACTATCAGATTTTTCATGATTACAATTGTTACAATAATTTCCTTTTGTCCTTGCGTTCTTCCAGGGGGTGATGGGCTGTATATGTAATGTTGCTGCATGTATTTGTGTGTATGTTGTTGTGGGTGAGAGCTGGGGTGGGGGTATTGCGTGTTGTGTATGTGTGTTACTCTCTTTTCCTTCCCCCCGTCCCCTGCGTTGTAGGTGCAGTACTCACTGTGGTCATCAACGGCGTCTGTCCTGCTCCTGATAGAGCAGGAGGAGGAGCAGCATTGGTAACACCGGTAGTTCGGGCTCCATGGCGTCCTGGTTCTTCGTTGGATGTCGAGAGGTGAGTTGTTTCCCTTTTGTGTACTGTTTCCGCCGTGCTTTTGATAGCGTTGGTACTGCCCCGGAAAAGGTGGCGGATAGGCCTCTTGTAATAGTGTGGGCGGTACTTTGTCCACCGCCTGTCTGTTGGCGGTTACCGCTGCGGTGTTTGTTTCTACCGCCGTGGCGGTCGGCGTGCTAAAGTGGCTGTCTGTGTGGGTGGTTTCCGCCATGGTCGTGATTCAATTTTTTTTCCGCCGGCCTGTTGGCGGTCTTACCGCCGCTTTAACACCGACCGCCAGGGTTGTAATGAGGGCCTTTGTCTCTGCATCATGTTATTGATGTGGATGCAGAGGGAAAGAGGCATCAGGAGGCTCAATGACTTGCACACAGTCAGTGAACCCCCTATGCGTCCTCTGAAAGGGGAGAAGTGGGGGGGCATTGAACCAGCCAGGCATCCCCTTGTAGACAGATGTAGTCACTCCCTGCACCCTCCTACAGCGGCATCTGCCACCCTTTGAAGTGCCGCCTGCACTGTGAAAGACAGAGATTCTGCTTCAAACAGCCGATCCACCTTCCATTAATGTTCTAGCCCAGGGCTGCAAGTTGGTGTCTGTCCTGGAAGCAGAGCAGCACATTATCTGTTTTGGAACACATTGTTCCTGTTTGAACCATTGTTCCTGTTTGAACCTGGCACATACTGGTCAAGGTGGGCCGCGGCGTAAACAAGGACAGCACACTCTGGGGGTTATTCTAACTTTGGAGGAGTGTTAATCCGTCCCAAAAGTGACGGTAAAGTGACGGATATACCACCAGCCGTATTACGAGTTCCATAGGATATAATGGACTCGTAATACGGCTGGTGGTAAATCCGTCACTTTTCCGTCACTTTTGGGACGGATTAACACCTCCTCCAAAGTTAGAATAACCCCCTCTATCTATAATACGCCCTCAGGAGTATTTTAATCAAAGCGATTTCTTGCTTGAGACAGAGCACTGATACATTTTTCTAAGAGTCACAAGGAGTGGGCATTCATTCTGGCATACCCTTTCCATAGCAACTTGTAGGAAGCCAAAACGCCTACATAGGGCTTATGAATGGAAATTGAGAGCACCTCCGCCTCTACTGAGCCAGTGAAAAATGCTGCGTTCTGTTTGCTAAATCTGGCAGCAGACTGCTGGATTTGTGAACGCAAAACACCTTTTTACATCTGGCCCCAGTTGCAGTAAAGCAGTGCAAACTCTACTTCTTACATGAAACCACTATCTTGCGAAGTTGATACTTTCCAAAGAGTTTGCTGCCTGCCAACTCGATTTTACTTCGATTAAGACAAAACATAGTTTTTGTATTTTGCGAAACAACACTATTTATCCTCTTGCACTGTTGCTGCAGTTGTGTATTCGTTGTGAGTTCTTTTCTGTCCCTTCCCCTAGAGAGCTGCACTGGAAGAGTGCAAGGCTGTTAATGTTTGAAGAATAAACGTGATGGATAAAAACAGGGAACAAAATGCGAGTTTCCTACATCATTACTTTAAAGAATGTATTTTATTAGAAAAAGTCTTGTTTTAGCACTGCATCATACAAATAGCAAAATGGAAATCCGACTCGCCTGAGTGATAGATTTTTATCACAGGCAAATAAACATAAAAAAATCATTTGCATGGAGGTGTGATTGAACCAAAGAAAGCACATCAGTTGAACGTGGCAGAGTAATACGGCTATTATTGTACACGATTTCTTTTCCTGATGAAAGCTGCAAACATGTAATTTAGTTAGTGGTTGACTTGAGACATTATATTTTGAATGGGTTTTTATGATAGATGCATATTGAATGCACAGCTTTGGAATTGCCAGTGACGGATTTCTACTGACGAATCTGAGCCACTGAAAGTAAATTGCTATTTCCATCTGTTAGAAGCTAATCCAATAAACTTCAGAGCATGCAAAAGGGCTTGTTCTCAAATAGGAATACTATTGACATATAATATTCTGAAACAATAGCGATAACAGTGCGACTTATAGCAATTTAGGTTCTTTTCAATGCAAATTTACAACATGCGCCTTAGACTGTGGCATTTTTGTTATTTCGACTTTGTCCACTTTCAGCGGTTTGATGTACAGGGAACATCGCCAGGTACTAGCAGATGCTTTGCTTTCATGTCTATGACTTCTGATTTCGCTGGAAGTTGTCTTGCAGGTGATGTATAATCAATCGTCTCAAGAGTTTCTGGACTTCCAGGTTAACCTGAAGTTGGGTTTTCACCTTCACTTGCACCTGTGTTCATGTTTGTATTTGAACCTGCAGCAAAAGTAAGTGGCTTAGTTACAAGCCCCTTGCACCGCCGCCGGTGCATCATTTTTTATGATGCTCTGGCGGTGCATAGCAGAGACCCATATCTACAAGGCCACACAAAGCCACTCTGCATGGTTTTTCATGGCCTCATAGACATGGCGTGAGGCAACCCAGCGCAAGTTGCAGCGCTGCCTTACACTGCGCCGGGGGGGCGTTTCATGGGAGTTGCAGTGGGTTTTTACATGCAACACCCATGGGTTTTGACACATTCCCAGATTTACAAGAATCTGTAAACCAGGGAATGAGTCAAAACTGTACGCCTCCCCTCCTAGGGAGGCGTAACGAGGAGAAATATCTTTATTTCTCCTCGTTGTTTTCTCTATGTAAAGAGGAAAAAGCCTTCATGGATTGTTTTTGTGCAGGAAGGTGTTCCTTCCTGCAGAAAAAAAATCCTGCTTACGATGCAGACGCCCTTGCATCATGGTGCAAGGGTGCCTGCATTGAAGTTAGGCAGCAAATTGTGCTGTGGCACTGGCTGAAAGGACAGGAATGCACTATATCTAATAAATATGATGCACTTCTGTTGTTCCAGATTGGCATAGGGCACCACAGCAATATGACTTGGGGTGCTGTTCTACACCAATTCATTGTAAATTTCCCCCTCAGTTTCAAAACTTAATACACTTGTCCACACAATGGAAATAGACATAATTTTCAGGTGCGTAGTTTCGGGGGGTGTTAATAAATGTATTTTGTGACAAATAGTTGGGTGCAGGTGCTTTCATTCGGGTATGGTGAGGTGTCTGACAGATTTCACCAATAATTTGTACACACACAGACAAAAATCAACACACATTCTCTCCGCATCTGTTTTGAAACCCTTACATTTTTTGGGGTAATGCTAATACTAAGTAATGCTGTTTCTCTCACTTAGTACACCTACCAATACATATTCCTCTCCCTTTCCACTGCCCTTTAAGCAACTCTCATCTGCCCTGCTTGTTGTATAATGTATTTTAACATCATGTGCCAGCGAGATTGTTGGGAAATCTGAAGCTAACACCCCCCCACAAATCAAACTGACCAAGCTATGCCCCTGCTCATTTTACTTTAACTCTGTTACCATCACCTAAATATCTGGGACCCATTTCATCAAACAATACTTTGTTTTGCACCAAAGGGGGGGGAGGCATTTCCTTTTCTCTTTTTGAACATATATATCAACTCTAAAAATCTCCAAGTTAGTGCAACTAGTTACAGGCAGCTTAGCATGAAACTCATGGTAGTAACTGTCACTTCGTGTTTCCGAGTTCTCCTGTCAGCAGCCCATATGCTAACTCAGATATTTTTCGAGCTAATGTATGAGCTAAGACATATGTAACCTGTATTTCTGCAGGAGCAAATGGTGGAGGTGGTTGATGATTCTCCTGTGCTGTACATTCCACAAAACCAGATATGAAGCCTGGCAACGATGAAACAACACTGACTGAAAACCACACAAAAATGGGACAAGAGGTCAATCTACAGTCACCCTCGTGGGTAGTGAGAGCATGAGATGCAGAGAGCATAGAGTTGGGAAATGTACAAAAAATAGAACATGACAAGGAGAGGGCTTGCAAAAACACTGAATTACTTTACTCAATATGACTGAGAAAGTGAGTCTATGAATACACAGAGCTGCATATAGTACTCTCCTCACCTATTAAATGCTCTTTTTTTAACGTCTACGTTTGTGAAAGCCACTGAATCAGTTCTGATGGACATTGTTGACAGCAAAATAATAGCCAACTCTTTACAGAGTACAATTTCATAAGATTAAGTATTGAAATAACTGAACGTAGGGGGCTTTAAAGTCGGAGGCCTGCAAAAAATAAATCACATCTTTTTAATAAACCTCAGTTTACACAGTGGCCTGGTAGTAATATAACATCAAAGGTTAACAAATACTGCCCAACAATCAGCAGACTATAAAGCCATCAGCGATAAGCAGCCACACCTTATAATTTAATATGCATACTGTAGGAAGGTGGTTTATTAGTAGGTGCAGGTAGGTACCTTCAACTAGAAATACCACCACAATCACAAATAAGGTCCAGTCAAGCCTCAATAAACTAACTCTTGCTCGGGTAGCTTGGCTGACGAAGAGTCAGGCTTAAATTAGGAGACAGGTGTGTAAAGCATTTAATATCAATAAAACTGTAAATAAGTAAGACACAAAACACCATAAAAATCCAACACTAATTTATAAAAATAGAGAATATTTTTATTTTTAAAATGACAGCAAACAACAAAAATCCAATGTAGGGAACCAGTGATAAGAATTTTAAAACATTAAGTGCAAAAACGTGCATTCTAGCACCTAAAAGTGAAGAGTGCCAATCGTAGCTATCTGGTCGCACTGGACTGGGATAAAGTCAAAGTTTTAGGCTGACTGTGATGGAGAATGGGTCGGATATGGTAAGCGGGAGGGTCCTGGTCAAGATTTAACCTTCGCACTTAGTCACTTTTTTGGAGTTCTTTATCTCAATGTTGAGCGATCCGTTCCTCAGATACAGATTGGTGAGGAGTTACAGAGCTTTCAGCGGAACAAACCAGTGGGATGAGGCTAAGTTGCAGTTCGACGTCAAAAACTTGCCTGATGATGGAAAGCCGGTCTTCTTCTGGAGCTTTTAAAATAAAGTAGTCCAAAAGTTCCCAAACTTTCAGAACTTTTTCTGAAGGGTCTTTTGAGGGTCTTGAAGGGTCCACCAGACAAGTCAAGGGTCCAGAAGCTCTCATTTGCTTCTTGGGGTTTGGTGACTACAATTCCCACAATGCACCTGGTCAATCCAAGTAAAGTACAAGGGAAAGCTGGGCTTGACCCATGGTAGTTGATGCAGGTGCCTTCCTCCAGCACTTTTCTTCCTGTTGATGATCAGGGAGCCCAGCCCTTGATTTTTTAAGACAGGCAAAGTCCTCTTTTGTGAAGCCTTAAGAGTGCAGCAGATGCAGTCCTGAGCTGAGTGCAGTCCCCTCTTTATGCAGTCTAAGGGTTCAGCAGGGCAGTCCTTTTTCTCTAGATGTTTCCAAGCAGGGACCTGAGGTGCAATGCAGCTCTCCCATTTTTATTCCAGATTCTGGGCTGGCAAGATTGGTAGGCACCCCTCTCTGTCATGACCACTTCATGGGAAGTATGGCATATTTCTGTCCCAGCATGCAGATCTCAACAAAAATCAAAATGGAAAAAATATCACCTTGGAGTTCAGGTCTGGCTAGCCCAACCCAAAGGTGTGACTAACATTTCTCTGCACTGCCTTCCAGACCCTCTCCTAACCTAATTAGAGAGGCTCCCATCTGTATGGGAGTGCATGAAGTGAGGGTGATCCAAGTTTCTGTACTATCTGTACTTCTCCCTTTGAAGACCATCTTGGCTGACCAGCTCCATTCTTGTCCTGGCCTCTGCAGGCAGCATATCTCCTCCCACCAGATGTCTCTATTCGTTTAGCCCCAGGCCTCTTCCCACCTAATCAGGCAGCAGCTTGGCTCAGGCTGTTAAAGGTAAGCTAATCAAACTATGCTGCTACAGGACTGCTTTAGGTAACTTCAGGAAAGCAAGTTCTAAAACGACTTTACTGCAATGGGTATAATACGTCTGACCATGGCAAGTTTTTGGCTTTATTGTAACTATTATTTTGATGCTTATAATTACTGTTCTAGCTCACTTCTAACGAAAGCTAGACTTAATTAAACTTTATCAAAGCCTTCTCATGTTAGCCTATGGAGCTAGTTGCACTACAGAGATGAAAACATAAATGTCAGTTTTCTCTCTCCATGGCATAAACAATTATTTTATAATGTACATTCTTTTTGTAACAAGGACCCTACCCTTGGGGCACTTAGGGCAGACCTTAGTGTTGACATATATAATATAAAGGTCGTTTTATACTTTGGAAGTTTTTTTAATGCTAAAGTCGAATTTGGACACACAATTATTTTAAAACCAGCCTCCAGGAAGGGCTGGCTATAAAAGTAGAGCAGACACCACAGCAGTGCACACTAAAGTACATTAATTCCCCTGGGGTCTCTAAACCTAAATGCCCTACCATATAGTAGGGACTTACTGGTAGGCTGTCTGAACCAATTGCAATATCACCATTTACCATGTACCCTTTAAACAGAGCATTGGCCATGGGCCTGGTAGCTGGGCCCAGGGCACATTTAGAGTCAGTAACCACCAGTATCATTCAAAATATTTGGGTGGTCAGGGCAAAAAGGATGACTTTCTTATTCATATGTTGTAAAGCCATGAGCTCATCAAGCACTGCAAACATGATAGTGATGGTACAGTCACCACCATTTCCCCTTTGGCATGAAATGGGAGAATGGGTGATAATGGAATTTTTACACTAAAAACAATCAGTTTGTATTACATTATGGCACAGCCTCCTAAACAGAATGTCTGATGAGATACATGCTGCACAAAAA
Source organism: Pleurodeles waltl (assembly GCF_031143425.1). Lineage (NCBI taxonomy): Eukaryota > Metazoa > Chordata > Amphibia > Caudata > Salamandridae > Pleurodeles > Pleurodeles waltl. The sequence goes on along the minus strand of NC_090437.1, from coordinate 794,144,526 downwards.
CACATTGATCTCAATGATGAAATGCTGGGTACAACCTAGCATCCATAAATACTGGCACCAGCCAGTAATACCTTGCAAGTACCATGCAATAATGGGTTAAACCCTATGCAATGGAAAACAAATTTGCAGACCCAGTTTTGCAGAACTCCAAATTCCATTTGGTTTAACACTCCTGTTTAACACCTGCTCTGAGCCTGTGTAAAGAGGGAGCATGGGTTTCTGTGTGTGTGCATGGAGGGTGGATGAAGGGGGTTCATTAAGTTAGGGGAGGAAAGAGGTAGACTTGTCCTTGTAGGGGTGATCATTACATAGGCCTCCTTTGCCATAGAAGGAGGGAATGCATGTCCTGAGAACAAGGGTAGCTGCTGTTGCAGCTAAAGCCTAAAGTGATTTCATCAACTGTTTTTTGAGCCAATAAATTCAGGCCTAGTGTTCCTGTACCCAAGAACACCAGGTGCGAAAACACTAGGTCATTTGTGATAGGATAGACTGGATTTCCATACAAGATTTCTGCTCCACCAGACTCATAATGAGGGCTATGATGGTTTTCCTTGGATAAATGTAACATTATCCAATGGGACAGCAGCCTAACTGGATCACCTCATGGAACTCCTATGGAAAAAGGAAACAGACAAAGGGACAAAACACTATAACATAAAAATGTGAGTCAAGATGCAGACAAAAGAAACCATCCCCAATCATAGATATTTGACAAAAGGAACTCAACAACTCCTAGTGAGTGACATAATAGATGCATGTCTGCATAGGCAGAGGCTCTTCACCTTAATTACTAAAAAAGCGGAAACTCATCTGAGAGAAAAAGTACTGTGAAAGAATTATCCAAATAGAGTGAAAAGATATATGGAGCTGTCAGATGATGCATGTAAGGACAAAGCTCATGTCACAGAGCATGAATCAAAAAAATCACTTAAATAAAGGAGGGTTGGGTAAAGGTTTACAAAAAGCACAGCAGACAGCACTACACATAAAACAAAACAAAATGGATGTCATTCAAAATGGTACCCTTAAGGAATTAAAAATAGCAAAAGATAAAGTTTGGTAACCAAACAGAGTTAGAAAAAACAAAGACACCTCAGCAAAGATATCGTTCAGGAGAAGGCAACAAACAAATCATTGAAAAGAAAACTGAAATTGCTAAAGACTAATAGTCCGGGTAGGCGTGGGACACTGCCTAGAATTAATTGAGCTCCCACTGTTACTTTTACTAGCTGCAGGACAGATGCAAGTATTGTCCTTTTAGAGGTCACATTTGCTACCCTTTGGATAGAGCAGGCCAGATTCTGTTTAAGTACTGGGGAATGCACAGCTCTTACTTTGAAGTCAATAAACAGATAACGGCTGTGACTTGAAGCAATGCAAACAGGTTATTCTATCACAAACATGACAGATATACTGTGAGCCTTATTGTAAGTGTATTATAAACTTTGGCACTTGTAATAAGGTGGACACGATATCCGTCCCCTTTTGAAAGAGCATCTCATCTGCCAAACTTTAAATGAGGTCCATAGTACATGAAATTACATACAACAATGATATCTGAGAGGTCAAAGCCAAAGAGAGCTGTATGCCTTGAGGGTTCCTGGGCCATTCTCCAGTCTTCAGCATGCCAAGAACTCTGTGGATTTTTACGTGACCTCTGGAGCAGTGAGTACCTATGAAACATCTTTGAGGCTCCTCTAGAGTCAATAATCTGAGCTCTTTCCACTGAATGTGGAATAGGACGTTTCCTTCGGTTCTCTTCCCAGTCCTTGTGCTGTAGTGTGCAAGAGACATTCAAGAAAGTGGTTGCAGTTTCCTGTGTGCCACCCAGGGCGGTAGCGAGTCACCAGAATGGCTGAGACCCCAGGTCAAGATACAGAAGCATAGTCTAATGATGGGCTTAACCAGCAGCTGCGGCCTTCAAAATATGAGATCGGGGAATGAGGCAGGTGGAGTAGCCTACTGGAGGAAGCATAAGAGTAGTCTGCAGCAGGTAGACAATAGCCTGTAATCTTTGACCATGGCCAGTGTTGAGTATCCTGGATCAAATCTTTTCAAAGACCCACCTCCATGAAACTTACATGGACCTTACCTACAGCTAGTAATTATGTGTGCAAGAACTGTATGGATTTCAGTGTATTGAAAACCTTCCTGAATGATTTGATTGATTATTGGAAAAGCAGCATCATGGTAGACAGAAAAAAAAGAAGGAGGAGATTTTTGAACCTTTAGGTGCAACATCAAAGAAGGGACACTTAAGAGAATTTGTTGGTGGAGGATCCCTCAAATAGTGGCAAAATCTCCACTTGAGCTCAATTAATGAAGAATTGAAGCAACAGTTCAAGCTATTGAAGGGGCTGTAGAGGGCCAGACTTAAGGAGAGGACCTGGAAAGGATCCTAGAAATGATACAAACTTTGGGAATTTGAGCAACTGACATGCGTGACACTATACACTCCTGAGTCGCTGAAGGAGTGATTAAATTGAAGCGAAAATATAACTAAGATACTGAGAAATTTCTCGGAACACTGAATCCAAACAATCATTGATGCTGTCTCTATCTTCACTCATGATGATGAAATGTTGAGCTGTGTCGTTCCCTTTCTTGGACTCTTTGGTCTCCACTGTGCTTACCCTTGTTAGAGGTTAATTGATATTGCAGATGATTATTACTAAGGTATGTAGTGTTAATTTTTATGGAATGAACCAAATTGAAGTTATTGGATTGTTGAGGCTATTGATATCAGTGATGTTTTAGGGAAAACATCCAAAACGTCCACCCTTTTGCTGTGTAAGCCAGTAACAATGAGCACATTTAATCCTAAAATGATATTTTGAAAATAATGTTTTATCACTATAGACACAAAAATTTAGCAAAAGAAAAAAGGTGTCCAAACATTCTGAAAATTGCTTAATAATTGACAATCTGTGAGACCGCTCACTAAAGTATGTTGGAAAAAATATGATGAAATACCCTTAAGGAATTTTCATGAGACTGGGGTTTCAAGTTAGCCCGAGCTGTAAATGGATGTTGCACTGGGTTTACTCCTTTGGTGTGAGGGCGACTCCGTGCTGTCCTCCACAACAGTGCTTGTGTCCCCAAAGCAGCTCGAAACCGTCCCTCACGAGGCAGGAATCCTTCTGGTATGAACACTAGAGGGATTTCCTTTTTTTAAATTTCAGCCTTTGGAGCTGGAGAAGATCTTCCCCAGCAGCCCAAGGCATTTGTTTTTCCAATGCAATGATGATCAGCACACATGGCACGCTGACGTCATTACACTGAAAGTGAAAAGGGCATATCTCAGCCGCTTGAGCACCGATTCAGACCGAGGAGGTGTCATTGGAAAGGGGAAAAGCTCCACTTTCTATTGATATCATTTCACAGTGGAACCCTGCTTAGGAATCACCTCAGGAGGGTGGCCTCCAAGCAGGGATCTACCCACTAGACACCAGGAAGAGGGGGAGCGGCCCCTTGTGCACGGGCTTGTGAATCCCCTGAAAATGAACATTTTTATATTACAGACTTTCTATCCACCCAGCAGGAGGGGGGCAGAAGGTCCACTGCACAACAGGGCTTACACCAGGAATTACACCATGCCCTACCCCCATACAAAATGGGGAAACAGTCTTTCTGCCCTGCTGGGGGCAGAAAGCACATTAGACAAAATGGACTTCTTTTTTCAGAATTGTATGGATGGGAGCTGCCCAGCAAGGGCATGGCAATGCCCCACCTCCCATAAAAATGGGGAAACAGTCTGCTCCCCCTGCAGGCAGATGGGTTAATTACCCCTAATATGCCCCCTGTATGGCAGCAATATATACTTTTAATAAAATAATTGGGTGATTCTTCCCCAGACTAACGTCAGGCCCTCACCCTTACCTCTAAAACCTGAACAGAATGTCTGCTCTCCTGCAGCCTAAAGCATCCCAACCCAATGGCAAGCAAGAGGACATTTGATTATTTTGAGTATTGTTTTTATAAATGAGCCACAGTAGTTTGGCTAATCCTCAGTATAATCCCACTTGCAATGGGGAATGTCTGCACTTTTTTATAACTTGGGCGTCGACGCCACCTGGAATACCTACCAGACCCAGACAGTTCTAAAAACTAGGCATCTGGGGAAGTCCAGGGTGGTGTGCTTTGCATGCATCTTGCCCTATTTTCTTACTGGCAATGCTCTGCAAACCTCAAATGTTTAATAAAAACACACATTTTCCTCACATTTCTGTGAGGAAAAGCTTCTGGAATCTGTGGGGAGCTACACCTTTCCTACCACACAGCATTCCTCCAAGTCTCCTAATAAAAATGGTACCTGACTTGTGTGGGTGGGCCAAGAGGCCTTGATATAAAAGGCCCTACGGTGATGGATGAAGAGATCAGCAATAGGGGTAGCTGTGGGATTTGGGACCATGCTCAGCAGCCACCTATGGAAACCTACCAACCACAACCATTTTTTTAAAGTAGACAACAAGAGGACTCCAGGGTGATGTGTCTTGTGTGAATCCCTTGTGTAACGCCGCGCTCTGACGCGGCGTCTCTTTCTGTCCTCGCGATTGGAACGCGCTACCGATATTCGGAGCGCCGTTCCCCGCGTTTTTTGACTATGCTTTCTGGGAAGCATATATTTTGCTCCCTGTCGCGCTACACTTACTTGTAGCCCTTGTTTCTTCTTTTGTTGTTGTTGGTAGGTTTTTGTTGGCCCTTTTGCCTGTCTCTATCCATGTTGTGTCCATCTTGTCTTCTTCGTGTTTTTGTCCCAGCATGCTCTGTTTTTCTTTTATACTACTTTCTTTTTCCTATACTGGGCTTTTCCCAATCCAAGATGGTGTTACTTCCTTTTCCTGTGATGTCACTTCCCTTTTCTCAGTATATAAGTCAGTCAGTCTTGTTCCTCCTTGCGTTGCAAACACTTCCTTCTGGTTGTGCTGTTCGCTCCTGTTCTTTGTTCCTGCTTTTTTGCCTTGGGAGATTTTTGCCTGTTCTTTGTTCCTGCTTTTGCCTTGGGATATTTTTGCCTGTTCCTTTTTTCCTGCCTTTTACCCTGGATATTGCCTATTTTTATTTCCTGTTGTCAAGGACTGTTTTTTTCTTGTTTTCCTTCAGGAGTTCCTGTTAGAGGTTTTTTCCCCAGTGTTGGTTTTTTTTCCCTCTGGGACTCCTTCTGGAGGGTACGGTCTGCTTTGGCGTAGCCTGTCAAGCGGCACTGTGGCTACTAGAAGGGGTCGCCCTTATCTGGGAGTATCCAGGACCTGTAGAAGACTTGGTGTATTCGCCAATCCGAAATCCAGAGGTGAGCAGTCCAGTGCAGTACGTAACACCTTGAGGTTTTCGTACCAATAATGCCCTGCAAACCTCAAACTTTGCCTAAAATCACCCATTTTCCTACATTTCCATGTCACTTGTGTGGTTGGGCCCAGTGCCAGCTACAAGAACAGATCCAACTGAGGTCAATAGGTTTCCTCGCGCAAGGGCTCCAATTGTCCTGGGTTTGATCCGTTCCTGTCACAGGCACTATACCCACTTACACAAGTGGGGCAGCATTTTTACCAGAACAGGTGAGGCGATGCTGGTGGTAGGAATTTTGTGGATTCCTGTGAAATTAGGCTTCTGGTTGGCAGATGTATGCACCCTGTCCAGGCATGTACTACAGTCCTAGTCAGGGTAAGTCACAAAACCACCCTTAATTTGAGTCTGACTGTTCTGTGCCAGGCTACTGGGGGGAGCACAGGTTCATTTAGGGTGTGTTTGTGACTTACCCTCACTAGGATTGCGGTTCCTGCCTGGGCAGGGTGCATACCTTTGCCAACCAGAAGCCCTATTTCTAGCTGGCTTCTATAAGCTTCTTGGGACAGTTCTTAATAGGCTCAGTGCTATTGGTCTTGTCAGGTGAAAGCATGAGAAATCAACCACTAGGCAAGTTGTTCAGTGCCAAAGACCATCTGAAATAAAATGGTGCCTATTTTCAAACTGGATGCATCTGCTCCCACCATAGATGTCTAAACTGAAAAGGTATATCAATGAATTGATACTAGCTGATGTGAATACCTCTTTTTTTATGAAGTGGTGACAAATTTATGAAACTCATAAAAAGGATTGCTACTTTTTACACTATTCTGAGAATGCTGATCCAGAAGATGCTGTTCATCATGGAGCCAGATACATTCCTCTTAGTGAGATGAACAATCTGAGAAATTTCTCAGCGGTCAAATGGAAGTTACACTTGACGTTTTTCCAATTCAGCTTATGTATTCAGTGTCTCCCCAAAATATGATTATTGGACCTTATGAAAATATCTCCAGTAATTCCTACATAATTTTAATACTAAAATATTTAAATTTTATGATAACAATGCATAAACTAAAGAGCATTATGTGGTAATGAAACAAGCTGAACCTATAGCGCAACACTGTGTCCATTCATTGCTAAAGCATACTTGCACCAAGTGATTTGCCCTATGCAATCTAATTTGGTAAAATCCACCATGGACTTCTATTAACATAGCATTACTGGGATCAATAGAATATGATGCTGAATTTTGACTCTCAATGCAAAGTATAATTTTGTAACAGGGACACTAGTGGGAATTTGGAATGGCCTTTATATCTATTTGTCATGCTCCTTTCTACTTACCTCTTAACATGCTTTCTGCCTTCTTTAGTCAGACCATCCAGGCAAATGCATAGCAATTAAGGTTGCTTTGTGGAGGTATAAGATCCACTCCCTCAACAAACACACCCACAAAATTAATGTTATCACTTGTCATACTTTTGATACTATACCAGCCATCTCAACCTACAGAATTAGGATATTCTGCAAATATAAGGTCATGTTGACATTATTGAAAACGAGTATACAGTGGGGCAGCACATCACATCACAGGGTCACTATCCTCACTTCATTACCACAGTGCTGCAAATCTGTTGACTGCTGAATGCAGTGGAATACCCAAACGTCACATTTGCAAGTACTGCGTGTGGTATGTGATAACTAAATAGCACCTTTACAGCTATTGCCTATGGCAAATGGGTAGATTCCGTTAAATAGGGAGGGTAGGCATTGTGCTAGATATATGACATTAGGTGTGTTTTGTTGCACAGATATCCTCACACTCTTCAAATTGTGCTCATAACCAACACTATACAGTGTAATAGAGGCATTGCAGCATCAGGTATGGCATGGCAACCATTAAAAAAATATATAGTAAAAAGGGGGACGGTTGAAAGTACCAGAGTGGTGTCATTGTAATAGGTTACTTTATTACTGTATACTACATACGTTCTAAAAACGGAAGAGTAACCACAGCACCAAAAAGGACTGGGTGAATCCCTTTTTGCTGGTAGTGTTGAGGTGTCTTCCTTCTACCATCTCCCTTTCTGAGTGTTGACTGTTCTACATTGCTCTCTAATTGCTTATGAAAGTTGCAGTTCCTAATGGAAATGCTCACCAAGCTACCCACGTTAACTCTTTTATTGACTGGCTGCATTGCCAAAAGGCAGCTTTGTCTTCTAAAAATATACATGTCCTTGATTACTGATCCTCCAATGCCCAACGCACAATATCTTGCACAGTTACAAGATCATGTCTCGGAGATGTACAAAGAGCACATGGGCAAAGTAAGAATGTCAAAAGTACCATAAAAGATTACAGTGAGGTGCACAGGGTAGAGTGGTTGTTCCAAAACTGTTACTACCAAATGAAGCCTACCTGTATCATGCATTTGCAAATGTTAAGGGAGATGGAAAGATCCATGCTGCTGGCACCCATTGGTTTGCACTTTAGTATCTTTCCATTGCTCAGTGATGTTGGAAAACATGTGCCATGTGAAGCCAACAATGTTGGTAATGTCATTGAGACTACCCCAGTTACCCACCCACCCCATGAGTTCCTTCACCCATGTACTAATTGATTTCATCCAGATCTCCCATATTGTTATTATTATGCTTATATATTAATACTAGTATATATGTTTTCTAGGAGGATCAAAGTTTACCCTAACTTGAGCTGGTGCTGTCGTTGTAATCGTGAGATTACTTAAAAATGTTGCTTCTAGAACTAGGATCCCTCTCAAGATTGAATGTAAGAAAGGAAATCACATTGTGGTTACTGTAGTTCATGAACTGTGCAAACCTTTAGGGATTCAACAATATTTTCATTGTGCGTATACACCTCAATCTCCTGGAGCAGTTGAGAGGTACAATTGAAATCTGATGCATTTAAAAGGTGTGAATAAACTGAGCTCAATTGTCTTGATGCCTTATCATTAACACTCCCTGCAATTCAAGCCCTCCGACCCAACAGTGGTGGCTGGTGAAGATAGAAAGTGGAAGGGTGTAAATCAAAACATTGGCTTTGATTGAGCAAGACAGTGACGGAAATTAGATAAATAGGGCCAGGTGGGTGAGGGGCTTAGGGGGCTGTCGGCCCATAAATGTTTGCAAAAAATTGATAATTTCAAATCACAATTAAATGGAAGTAAGATATACCCATCCAGTAGCTGAGGTGCACAGTGGGAAACTAGGATTCAACCCCAGGTCCACACTTGACTAAATTGTGTGATTGTAGGAAAATATTTTATTTCAATGGCCCTCCTTTTCTTCCATTATAACATATGTGAGCACCTTCAAATATGTAAGTTCAGGATGAGCGCTGTACAAAAATCCCTCTCGTGTTTTTTATTGAACAGGCTATAATATTGCTTTATGTATAATGGGAATCTAGGCCTAAATAAAGATGTGCATTACAACAGACTTTCCTTTAAGTTCAAGAAAAAAATTATCATCGGGGAGGTAGGGGTGTTTGTTTCTGTGCGATACTTGCACAATGCAGCACAAGGGAGCCCTCTTCTGATTCAAGGCGATACAGAAACTTTTCCACATAAACAAATGATCTGTGAGATAGTGTGATTTCATATAAAATCTGTAATAGATAATAAATGAGAAGCATAGTAAGGCAGTCCAGTGATAGTTTGGTTTGCTGACCTTTTGCCCTCTATGAAGGAGCTGCCACTGCTAGCCAGAAGACTAAATTGAGTATGTATTAAATTGTAATGAGTAGACTAATGGTCCTATATCGTGCCTCTCATGTCTCTCTAACTTAAATTGATTTACATTTATTTGATGATCTCCCTCTACAATACTGCTAACAAGTGGTTTACTAGCTCAAGAGCTTCCATTTTCATGCCTGGGTTCGCAAACCCTTAAGCCCAACTGCAGCCTTCCATGATCTACAGCCCAGAAACGTTGTGAATGTGAATATCCTTAAGTGGATGTTGACACTTCTATCTAGTTGGTAAGGCTAGCATCAAGACTTGCTCATTAGCAACACTACTGTCAAGTGTCATAGACTGCCTTTCTGGATCCATGCACTGCGAGTGGAACACGGAACTAAAACATGCCAGGCTGGCTAATTAAAATGCTCTTGCTGCCACAAATGCACTGTGGGGATGTCAGCAGATTGTACTTCATATTCTGCCCAGGGAGCATCCTACGTCCCTGATAAGTGGACGTTTCCTCTACCTAATACCCACATCAGATCTAGCTGGCCATCGTTGTTGCAAGCTTGTTGCTTATTGGTTGGAGGAATGTGTGTCTGAAGGGGATGGGTTAGACGTCAACTGTATCACTTCCACTGCTCTCCTCTGTACTTTCATGCAAGCTTCAGATCAATACAAGCAGAATCTGAACCTTTTTTCATGTTGGCTGTGCTTACATGTATTTACCAACTTTAATGGGGAAGTGCCAAAGATTCCAGTTCCTTTAGACTGGAAGAATCAATGTAAATATTTACACCTACATGAGCACATTATTCCTGGAAGAAACAATCGCCCTCCAAATATTTTTTCTTCTCTTTACCCAAGTGCAAACCTCATGATCAATCCTACCTACTGGGATACTCCTCACCTGGAGTTGCGTCGCTAGAGCTTATGTCTGCAGCAACAGGGCTAATGTGTCACTACTGAAGGACTGGTCTGTTTCCTGTTACTCTGTTTTTGTTGCATTCACCAGTAGGCATTTCACTGCTTGAACTGCTCCCCTACATAGGAGACAGACCAGAGACATTTCAGAGAGCCTGATTCTTTGTGATCCTACTTCCAAGCTGCAGAATGGAACTCTCTATGAGATATACAAAGTTGCCAAGGTGTTGCAAGAGGAAACAAATTCAACTATGAATGCCCTGGAATTAATGACAAATCAAACTCAATTAGTGGCACAGCAAACTGTGATTTTACAAAAAAGATTGATTCTTGAATTTGTCCTGGCTGCTAAAGGTAGCGCTTGTGCTTTAACCCCTTCGCTGCCAGGCCTTTTCCCCCTCAGGTGCCAGGCATTTTTTTGGCTATTTGGGGTAGGGCGTGCTTAGGCCCTCAAAACTTTATGTCCACATAAGCTATACTCCGAAAATTTGCGTCCTTTTTTTCCAACATCCTAGGGATTCTAGAGGCACCCAGACTTTGTGGGTTCCCCTGAAGGAGACCAAGAAATTAGCCAAAATACAGTGACAATTTTGTTTTTTTCAAACAAATGGGAAAAAGGGCTGCAGAAGAAGGCTTGTGTTTTTTTCCCTGCAAATGGCATCAACAAAGGGTTTCTGGTGCTAAAATCACCATCTTCCCAGCTTTCAGGAACAGGCAGACTTGAATCAGAAAACCGAACTTTTCAACACAATTTTGGCATTTTACTGGGATATACCCCATTTTTATGATTTTTTGTGCTTTCAGCCTCCTTCCAGTCAGTGACAGAAATGGGTGTGAAACCAATGCTGGATCCCAGAAACCTAAACATTTCTGAAAAGTAGACAAAAGTCTGAATTCAGCAATGGGTAATTTGTGTAGATCCTACAAGGGTTTCCTACAGAAAATCCGAAAATAACAACTGAAATTAAAAAATATTGAAATTGAGGGGAAAAAAAACAGCCATTTTTCTCTACGTTTTACTCTGTAACGTTTTCCTGCAATGACAGATTTTTGAAAGCAATATACTGTTACGTCTGCTGGACTATTCTGGTTGTGGGGATATATAGGGTTTGTAGGTTCATCAAGAACCCTAGGTACCCACAGCCAATAAATGAGCTGCACCTTGCAGTGGGTTTTCATTCTATACTGGGTATACAGCAATTCATTTGCTGAAATATAAAGAGTGAAACATATGTATCAAGGAAACCTTTGTATTTCCAAAATGAGTACAAGATAAGGTGTTGAGGAGCCGTGGTTATTTGCACATTTCTGAATTCTGGAGTGCCCATTCTAGCATGTGAATTACAGGGCATTTCACAAATAGACGTCTTTTTTACGTACTGTCTTATATTTGGAAGGAAAAAATGGAGAGAAGGACAAGGGGCAATAACACTTGTTTTGCTATTTTATGTTCCCCCAAGTCCCCCAATAAAAATGGTACCTCACTTGTGTGGGTAGGCCTAGCGCCGGCGACCAAAAATGCCCCAAAACAAAACGTGGACACATCACATTTTTCCAAAGAAAACAGAGGTGTATTTTGCAAAGTGCCTACCTGTGGATTTTGGCCTCTAGCTCAGCCGGCAACTAGAGAAACCTACCAAACCTGTGCATTTTTTAAAACTAGACACCTAGGGAAATCCAAGATGGGGTGACTTGTGGGGCTCTCACCAGGTTCTGTTACCCAGAATCCTTTGCAAACCTCAAATTTTGGCAAAAAAAACACTTTTTCCTCACATTTCGGTGACAGAGAGTTCTGGAATCTGGGAGAAGCCACAAATTTCCTTCCACCCAACGTTCCTCCAAGTCTCCCAATAAAAAAGGTACCTCACTTGTGTGGGGAGGCCTTATGCTTGCAACAGGAAAGAATCCATCCGTGGGTAAGAGGCAAACCACATTTCAATGAGTCTTATAAGAACAAGGTCCTGTTTTTTTAAAAATGGTTAAAGAATGCTGATCTTCAGTTTTGTGGCACACATCTAATAGGGTGATTTGTGTGTGGCGAGGGTGCAAAGGCAGGGCAATCTAGTTTTACGTCTGGTACACCTGTTTCTAAAAGTTGTGATAAGAAGCGACGTCTTAACAGTACATTCAAGGTTAGACTGAATTAATTTGTGCGTAGAAGGGGCTGGGTGATGATTCATATTAGTTGTGTTAAATACACTAGAAAGGTTATTGAAGTTGTGGTTTGCCATAGGAAGTGGGTTACCAAGTGTTTACATTTGGCATATTTCAGCTGTAGCATTACCCCTCAGGTTCGGTTAGAATGAGTCCGTTTTGAGATCTGTATCAGAAGTATTATGTGAGACGATTTCAGGTAGATATAGAGCTATAAATGTACTGACATTTTTTACTTCAATAGTTTAGCAAAAATGTTCTCTATCTCAGCTCTTTGTCGATCTTTAACCATGAGGAGCTCATCCATGATGAGCGATATGACCCGGGAATTTACAAGAGTCTGATTTATCACTGTTAGTGCCAGGCAAGAGTTAGTCAAAAAAGGAGAAAGGTCGAATGAGGTAAACTTCAGGCTGTGTGGAAGTGAAGGAATTCAGGATATTTTCTTAGAGACAGCGAATTCAGGAATATTGGTTGTGGCATTAGATTACCTCAGTAGAATTCTACGCGGCATCACTGCTGCCGTTCCGGAAGTGAATTGCAATTGAGTCTTTATCAGTGTAGCATTACTACCTACAAAATAAATTGGTTAGAGGTTTGCATGAGAAGGAGTTGTTGGTGTAATGTTCAGGCATTGAGGGGAGGGTACATAGGCCTTTGGTGTTTTTTTTTTTTTAATCGAAACGTGTGGAATTGTGTAAATTGAAATCTACTGATTGTATTGTGTGTGGGAATGCAACTGTTCAAATGGAAATATCAAACATTCATTGCTTACAGTTTAAAACTAATTAAATATGTCATCCCAATTGCCAAAAACATTTAAAACACCTATTCAAATGCTTTTGCAAAATTAAAGAGATATATTAACTGCGCAGCAGGAACTCGTTATATAATACGAGGTAGCACAGTTTGAGAAAATGTTTTTTTAAAGAAGAAAGCAAGAAAGTATTTGAGGGACTATAACTAGAGAGGGAGCTTTGGAATACTTACGTACACACAGGAGGCAGTCAGAGTCATGCAAATTAATTCAAACTGTTAGAACTCCAGTGACATTGTTAGAAATGGGGTCTTTGGTTGGCAGTCAGATTACCCCCTGTCCAAGCAAGGACTCTCACTCTAGTCCCCCTGAGCTAAAACCTGCTCACCCTTTTGGTAACTTGGCACGAGCAGGCAGTAACTCAGTGAAAACACTACAAAATGACACAACACAGGTTTAGAAAAATAGGTAATATTTATCTAAACAAAACAAGACCAGATCAACAAAAACCCACCATACACAATTTATGAATTAATAAGCAAGAATGAGTCTTAAATCCTTGAGAAAATGGTAAAAACACTGTTAGCATTGAAAAGTACCTGCATAGCGTCAAAATAACACACACGGGCGAGTGTGCAGCGGAAAAGGCTAGGGATGTGTCGATTTCTCACCTGCAAGCGAGACCGTGCGTTGTTTCTCCTTCTCCGGTCGTGTCGGCGTGCGCCGTTTCTCCTCTCCTCAGGAGAGCGATGCGTCGTTTTTCCCACACCCAGCGATGTTGCGTCGAAAATCCGGGCGCACTGTATCAGGAAGACCGCGCTGTGTGGGTTGCGACATTATCAGCCTCAGTCAGCGGGTAGTGAGTGTTGTTTCTCCAGCTGGGTGCATCAATCTTCCAGCCGCGATGTAGGTGGAGCGTCAATTTGAGCCGCGAAGCATGCGGCGCATCATTTCTCAGCCGCATCCCGAAAGGTGCGTCAAAATTTTCCCTGCACGGCGGTCTGTGTGTGGTTTTTCAGTCGTGGTCTGCTAGCTTCACCTTCCAAGGCCCCAGGAACTATATAGCATACCACTTGGCAGGGCAGGATTCTGAGCAGAGAGTCCAGGTGCTGGCAGGAGAAGTCTTTGATGGCCCTGAGACGTCAACGACAGGAGGCAAGCTCAGGACAAGCCCTTGGAGATTTCTTCACAAGCAGAAATGCACAACAAATCCAGTCTTTGTCCTCTTACACAGGAAGAAGCAGCAACTGCAGGATAGCTCCACAAAGCACAGGCAGGGCAGCACTTCTCCTCAGCTCTTCAGCTCTTCTCCAGGCAGAGGTTCCTCTTGATGTCCAGAAGTGATCTGATTTTTCAGGGGTTTGGGTGCTCTTCTTATGCCCATTTTGGCCTTTGAAGTAGGCCTACTTAAAAGGAAAGTCTCTCTTGTTTGTGAAATCCTGCCTTGCCCAGGCCAGGCCCCAGACACACACAAAGTGGCATTTGCAAATGCACAATCTCAAAACCAACTTTACTAAAAAATGTATTTTTAAATTGTGAGCTCAGAGACTCCAAACTCCATATGTCTATCTGCTCCCAAAGGGAATCTACGCTTTAATCGTTTTTAAAGGCATCCCACATGTTAACCTATGAGAGAGATAGGCCGTTCAACAGTGAAAAACGAATTTGGCAGTATTTCACTGTCAGGACATATAAAACACATTAGTATATGTCCTACCTTAAACATACACTGCACCCTGCCCAGGTGGCTACCTAGGGCCTACCTTAGGGGTGTCTTACATGTAAGAAAAGGGAAGGTTTAGGCCTAGCAAGTGGGTACACTTGCCAAGTTGAATTGGCAGTTAAACTCTTCAGACACAGCAGTAGCAGGTCTGAGCCACAGTTACAGGGCTACTAATGTGGGTGGCACAACCAGTGCTGCAGGCCCACTAGTAGCATTTGATTTACAGGCCCTGGCCACGTCTAGTGCTCTATAGTATGGACTTACCAGTGAATCAAATATGCCAGTCATGGAAATCCAATTACACATACATTTTACATAGGAGCACTTGCACTTTAGCACTGGATAGCAGTGGTAAAGTGCCCAGAGTAACAAAAACAGCAAAAACAGAGTCCAGCACACATCAACAACCTGGGAAACAGAGGCAAAAAATTAGAGGAGACCATGCCAAGGATGCCAAGTCTAACAGACATGTCCAAAGACATATCATCATTAATCCTTGGGATAGGCCAGATGTCAAGTGGATCTTTTATTACTACTAAAAGAGCATGCATGCATGGCCTATTGATGCCCAAACTATATGTGACGAAATTACATATCTTTGGTGGTAAGTAAGGCAATGCTTCGTGCAAACGTCTTTTGCCACCTTTTTATAAGGGCAACACGGAGGAGGTGGTAATATGTGACACAAATGTTTGTGTATATTTGTTGTGTTGCATTTTGTTTTGGTGATGATCTGTTGTGTTGGTGTTTGTGCGGTCCTGTGTTTATGCTGCATTGTTGTATTCTCTAGGTATGTTGAAGTGTAGCTGTTGTGTTGCATTGTTTTGATTGTTTTGTTGTGATGTGCTTTGCTGTTTTTTTATTTTGTTTTGTGTTATGTTATTGTATTGTGCTGTTTATAGATGCCAACAAATCCTGCTACATTTCAAGCATAAGGCAGAACAGTCCTTTACATTTCCAGTGACAACTTTCTAAGGTGGTGAAGTACCACACCTTTATTAAAACCATCAGTTAGCCCAAAGCTGTGGCAGAGTCATCTCTTAAATTAGCACTGCCATTGCTTCATTTAATCTGATCCCTTGATTACCTGCTCTACCAGGACCTTTAACCATGCCATAGCACAGATGGATTAGACTCTATAGGGGACTCAGACCAAAACTCACAGCCATAAGATTGTCAAGAGTTCAAATGTATAAATGTAGTTCTACTAGGATTACAGCACTACGTGCACAATTTCTGAGGCCTTCTAAAACAATAGTGAAAGATCAGTGCTCTAAATACGAGGAAGATGTGGCACCCAATGATATCGAGAAATGAAGTACAACAATTGTTATCTCATTTAAAACAGATTATAGGCTCTCCTCAGCAAGAGAGACACTTTTTCGGATAATGTGTGGAACTATTTCAGCTGTCGATATCGTGGGCAGACTGTCAGTTTATACTTTCTTTCACTCAAGTAACTTCTTGCCTTTTACGTCAGACAGCCATCTGTCAGCCTGTTCACACAGCGGCCATCTTTGCTAAGGACTGTATTACAATCCGTGGCGTAACAAAACTGGAATACGGACTCACTCAGGCCATGGGCTGTGCTGAGGGGGCCACACCCTGAAGCTACCCCACCTCCCCCTGCACCGCTGGGTTGGGGTAGTGAGGAATGATAGGGCCTTTGTTACGCCAGTGGATTGCATGTAGATATCTGCAAACGTCAGTCATTTTTTACCTATTGTATTTATTTTCAATATATTACAGTATCAAAGTAGAGAATTCTCCAAACATAATAATACTGCAGCTATAACACGTTGTGCAGTGTTTCCATACCTGTTTATGCATACGCCTGAACACATATGTTTAGTAAAAGCAATGGGCAACAACATATCGATGCAATTTGTACTTCGCATTAATAACTGTCTTAAAACAATTGAAACTCATTGAATTTGTCACCTTAACATTCCGGGTTTTGCAGCTTACTTAATGTGTGTATAGTACTCTGTTGCATTCATTTCTATTTGGATACATTTTCTGTTTGGGGCTCTTGTTTACTTGACTTTTTCCACCCACATATTTTTAACACGTGGATGATAAGATGGTTTATCTTCATCATTGGTCACTGCTGCCAACTAATATTCGTGTTATCGCATCTCCGGGCCGAGTCGTTTATGCCTTTCCTATCTCCTAGGGGAAGTCGTTCATGTCAAAATTACAGCTCCCCATATTGGACACCTCCTGAAATGCATAGCGTGCAGCAAAATTAATATGACACACACCAGAATGAATGTACTATGTGTCAAAATAATTATGATACCTGACAGAGTGAATCTGAATTGAACCAAAACAAATATGAAACCTAGCAGAATGAATATGCTACTTAGTGATTAATATGAATAACACACACACCAAATTGAATAAGAAATATACTGAAATATATATAAATCATGCTGAAATTAATATGGCCCTTACGGTAAACAATAAAGCAATCACTGAAACGAATATAATATTCACCAAAAAGAATGGGACATTTCTTGAAATGATTGACTTATGCCAAGAGAAATATGACATACATTGAAATTAATATGACAGATTGAAAATAATATAAAGTATTGAAATGAATATATCATATTCTGAAAAGAAAACAATGCACATTGAAACTAATACAATGTACATTGAAATAAACATTAAACATGTTGCAATTAATTTGAATTGTGTTGAAATTAATATTACCGAGATGTCAATGAATATGAGACACACAGAAATGAATAGGGGATGATTGAAAATTAATATGGCTTGTGTTGAAATTAATGCAACCCCATTGAATTGAAGTTGACATGTCTTCAAATAAGTATGACCACAGCTGAAATTCACATGAGATTTGTTAAAATGAATATGGCACGCCTTGAAATTAATATAACACATATTCAAACTAATATGATACATATTCAAATTAATATAATATGTGTTAAAATTGATAAGTTGCATCTTAAAATTAATATGACAAGTGTTAATATGAATATGACATCCATTGAAATAAACTTAACATTGATTGAAAAGAATATAACACATGTTAAAATGAATATGACCTACGTTGAAATGAATATTACCTTCATTTAAATGAATTTGACGTTTTAAAATTAATACGAGTAATGTTAAAATGATCATGACATTTATCGCAATGAATTACATTGAAAGTGATATGATATACATTGACATGATTACAATATATGTTGCAATGGATATGATTTATGTTAAAATTAAGATGTGTTAATATGAATGAAGCATCCATTGAAATAAATATGACACATGCTAAGATGAATATGACATGCATTGAAACAAATATGAGCTCCACCGAAATGAATTCAACATGTCTTAAACTGAATATGACCAATGCTGAAATTGAAATGAAACTTGTCAAAATGAATATATTGTGCTTTGAAATTAATATGACACACAGCAAAATAAATACTGCATATATTGAAATTAATATGACCTATGTTGAAATGGATATGACCTGTGTTAAAATTATAATGACAGGTGTTAAGGTGAATATGACATCCATTGAAATAAATGACATTCATAGAAAGGAATATGACACATGTTAAGATGAATATGAGCCACTTTGAAATGAATATGACACCTGCTGAAATTAACATGGCCCACATCAAAAGTTATATGACGTTCTGTAACATGAATATCACACTTTTTTAAATGGCAATGAAACTGTGAGATAAATGTAATATGCTTTGAAATAAATTGGGCAAATATTGAAATGAACACAAGCCATGATTAAATGAATATGACCGCTGTTTAAATGAATATGGCTTGCTCTGAACTTATGTGGATTTGCTTTAAAATGAATTTTACATATTGAAATTAATGTTACATATTCTCAAAGGGTCGCATTACGAGTTTGGCGGTTTGTGCACCACCATGGCGGCGGTGTGACCACCATCTGCTTGGCAGTCAGACCACAGTATTACGATGCTGGCAGTCCCATAGGGAAAGGCTGCCGCAGTCCCCCAGCACCACCAGGCAGTGCAGACCGCTGAGGTGGTGAGGCAGGCCAAAAAGGCAGACGGAGCCGGTGTTTCGGATGGAAACATTATGATGTTGCCTACTGCCAGCGTGACCATGGCAGTCCAACCACCACATCCCAGCAGGTGGAAACGGAAAGCATAAAGGAAGCAACTCACCTGCAGGCAGTGTTACATGACCTGTGCCGCCATGGAGCCCATCACACACACGTCCTGCTGCAGGTGCTGCTCATCGATGGACCCACACAGCACCCACATTGCAACACAATGGAAGGTCAATGGGATGCACAATAGGTTGTGAAACGAATATCCAAAGCTCACAATGCAAAAAATACCTGCATAATTGTGATGGCGGCATCAGGAGCATTCATGTACACATTTCACTTTGCACATGCCCCTAAAACAGCATTTGCATAGGAACTGACCCTTCATGTATCTCAGGGACAAACAATATTTGAGCCAAGTGATCTGCCTAGCTGCCAAATGTGTAAGTGCAAGTCAAGAAAGCACATACAATGGCAACAGCGTGGTCCAGACATGTAGATGATGTAGCTGTAAGGTGCACACATTAAAGTGGACACATGGTCAGTCAAATCCAAAGGAAGCTACTACAATTTAACACCCTCTATGTGTGGACAAACAAAACTCTAGCTCCTGACATGAGACGAAAGTACAATCTATATCAAGGGACAAATCCACACCATACATGCTGACATTGGCCAACACAAGATGAAATACTTACCCTAGCAAGCATAATACAACGCAATGACACCCCAATTGGATCAACACCCACATATCCATACAGTGAACATCTACCCTTGTCTTGGGTGACCAACACTTCCCACAAAGTCAGATATTAAGAAACAACAGCAAATGTGGTGGATGTGTCTGTGGGTGTTGTGGTGGTGTCTGGGGGTATGGTGACTGAGGTGTGTGTGGGGCTGTGGGTTGTGAGCTGTTGTAGGAGGCTGGCCTGGCTTGTAGTGGATGCCTTAGGTACTTACACCTTATACCAGGTCCAGTTATCCCTTATTAGTGAAATGTAGTAGTGTTCTAGCAGCTTAGGCTGATAGAGGTAGCTATAGCAGAGCAGCTAAGGCTGAACTAGGAGACATGCAAAACTCCTGCAATGCCACTTATAGTTACACAGTACATATACACAATAAAAGACAATACTCAGTGTTACCAAAAATAAAGGTACTTTATTTTAGTGACACAAGACCAAAATTATCTTAGAGGCAATACTTCTTCTGGAGGTAAGTATTACACACAATATATACACTAGACACCAAAATCAGGTAAGCAAATAGTCATAGGATAGTGCAAACAATACCATAGAATGCAATAGGAAGAAATAGGCCTTGGGGCAATACAAACCATATACTAAGAAAGTGGAATGCAAATCACAAATTCCCCCTAGGCAAGTGTACTGTGTAGAAGGGCACTGGGAGTGTAAGAAAACCACAAAGGTTGGTAAAATACCCAACCCCAGAGCCCAGGAAAGTAGCAGTAAAGTACTACAAGTTTCCTTAGGACACACTAAAAGTTGTGAATAGAGTTTTTGCAAGAACCAAGCAAGACTGCAAGCAACAAATTGTGGATTCCTGGACCTGAAGACCTATAAAGAGAGGAGACCAAGTCCAGAAGTCGCAGAAGATTCCAAGAAGGACAGGAGCCAATGCCAACCAAAAAGATGGTGCAAAAGAGGATTCTCCGGTTGGAAGAAGTCTGCAGAAGAGCACCAAAGAAGATGTCTGTGGGTTTCTGCATGATGCAAAGGATGTCCCACATGGAGATGTTGGATGCAGGCGAGTTGTAGCACTGGATTAGTCCAACAAGCCTTGGTTCAAGCAATGTCGCGGATTGTGTCAAAATGGCGCTGCCTGGACCCACGGAGGGACCTGGGAGCCTCAACTCAGACTGAGGAGGCAGAGGGGCTCCCAACACTGGAGGGAACCCACAGATGACCAGGCAGCACCCACAGAGGTCCCAGGACATGGGTACAAATAAGGTGCAAATTCCGGTTGATGCAGCACTACAAAAGAAGGTTCCGTGCCGCCGGAGAACAACTCAGCGAGTTGAGTGTCACAGGATAGAGTGCTGGGGACCTGGGCCACGCTGTGCATGAAGGACTCTTGCAAATAGTGCAAAGAGGCCTCAGGAGGTGAAGATGACGTGGTGCACAGGGGTACTGTCGCAAACGGGTAGGGCAAGCTCTTACCTCCTCCTTCTACACCCCGACCCAGCATCTCCACTCTGCCGACCTCGCCCTCGCAAGCGTCCCACGCGTACGCAGAACTACAACCAGCGGTAGATCATTCTCGCACCTCGCCACCAAAACTTGGAACTCTCTTCCAACCCACCTGCGCCAGTCCAAAGACCTCCTTACCTTCAGGAAACTTCTCAAGACCTGGCTGTTTGAGCAGTAGGAACACTCCCCCTTTCTCCCCCCCTCACCAGCACCTTGAGACCCTCATGGTTGAGTAGTGTGCATTTCCAAATTCCTGATTGATTGATTGATTGACATGTCACTATGAATGGCTTCCAGGAAAGCATTTGTCTGAAGTTGGCTTACCAATCCCTGGATGGTATTCACAATGGCAGTCTGCCCCACAGAAGGCTATTGACCTCCTGATACTCCTCAGGAAATCAATAGCCTTCTCACTCAGGGCAGCAGGAGTAACAGGGGCTGGCACTGAGGTACCTAGGGCAAAGGAGATGCCCACCCTCTTAGGTGAGTGGACATGGCCAATTGGGTGGGGAGCCAAGAGGAAGGGTGGTGCTGGTACTGCAGGTGACGGACAAGGATGGTACAGGAACAGGTCCTGATGGGTCCCCCACCACTAGGGAGTGGCCACTGGAGGTAGGATCTAAAGATGACGAGGTTGATCCTGTGTCCTCGGTGGCACTCCTCTCACCTTCCTGGCCACTAGGTCCCTCCGTGTCGGTGGTGTCATGACTGGAGGTACCGTGGCCAGATGCTTCCCTACTTGGTTTCGCCCTGTCTCCTTCACATGCCTGGGATGATGCTCCAAATACAAAGGGGAAAAGGGTCTCCACATGTTCCTGATCACACCTGAACAAAAGCTGTGATTTACAAACAGTACCATGACATCAAGTAGGCCCCAGCAACAAATTACTTCAAGGTGGCTCCTACATGAATCATACATATGCATGTATGTCATATTAACTGTCAACAGTTGCCCACAAAAAAATCAGGTCTCAGATTTCCAATTGCATGGGTGAAGTTGTGCAATCATAATAACCATTGAACAAGTAGAAGACCATATCACCTTCAATGCTTTGCCTCATGGAGCATACCTGTTACCTGTTGTCATACAATAGTAGGCCAACGCCAAGTTCATTCCAACAGATCCCACACAAGGTCATGCAGACATCTATTTGTCACATACTCACTAACACAACAATAAGAAATGATGCTCCAAATCCTGCCATGTTGCTGACAGCAGTACAGTATCCTGAAGAAGGAGACATGGACATACTCACATCACACTGGAAACATGTCAACAATGTACACTTCACCATGTGTAAATTGTCCTAACTGAGTCATGGAGGTAGTACTAATGTTGCTCAGATATACTACATCTTTGGCAAGGAAATGTACACTGTAGTCAAAATGTGCAAATTGACAGGGAGATATGTTGCTAAAATACATAACACATAGAAACAGCTAGCCCCCGGAAAATCACCACTACTATATGGTACCTCTTACAATGATGAACTCTGATTGCATCAGTAGAAGCCATTAGTTCTTTGTATATTGGAGAGGCCCAGGGATTTACAAGAACTTGTAGAAGGCCCCGGACATGGTGCCCAATGGGAAGCTACATCACTGTCTCCATTTTCGCCCTGCAAATCCAGATGTCCGTGGATGAATGGTTCTACCCAACCACATGTGATTCCAACAAAACTGCAAGTCACTCCATGATGTGTGCCAACAGTCAGGCAACAAAACTTTCCCATTTAACATGTACAGTGCACTTTGCCACTTGATGCCACATCAATGTCATGGAAATAGACATTGTGTGTAAAACCTCTAGTCCTACATGTCATATCTCTCATTGCTACTGAAGTTGTACATGCCAAATGACATGCAATGACGGGTGAGAGTATGTGTGAGCCAACAATCAATGGTGACACAATCCTGTCTGTGGCACCACATAAAATGTAGCCCCATTGCAAATGTCCAATTCCAAAGACAGGTTGGCATGCAACTATATGTGAGGGAATACAGAAATCTTCCTGTGAACACAGGTAGACGAAGCATGAAACAGCAGTGTACACATTTTGTTTAAAGAGAATGAGATATATGCTAACATGCACCCAAAGAACAATGCATTCTCTGTCACATGTGTGATGCCAGCTTCACATGGTGGCACCAGCACTCATCACACACTGAAAACAAGTGGCCTCTTGGGAGCAGATGCCAATTTACTCACTTAACCAGACACATGGCTGAGGACAGTGATCCATCACTTCTTTTTCTTTGGACTGTAACACTGAGGAGTAGTGGTCTGTTGTGTAGAATTTAGACCCACTACAACAACTAACCTTCCTTGATTGATCACTGTACAAATCAATGCGTTGTCCTCTGAGAGCAATTGTTTTGTGGATTGTACTCAGTTGTGATCTAGGTCCCTGGGCTACTAGGCAAGGCACATCAATATGCACCAAATTACATATCTACACAAACAGTTACTCATCTTGTGTGTCACACATGGTCCATCCCCAGTCATCAGGAGGAGATGTCAGAACCTAACACCTTAACTTGGCTGTGTGACAGGCAGAAATATGTCCTGTAGTCATTGTGGCTGCTGTGCTCCCTGCAAATGCCCATCAAGGTCCGGGTATGCTACTACCAGAATGCGGGCCCCTAGGGGGGTCATGCTTCGAGGTGTGCCCGCCCACGTTGGGAGGACTGCCCTATCTGAATCTCTGAGATCTTCTGGCCCAGCACCTCAGGTCCTTCCACCTCTTGCAACAGTGGGCACTTTGCCGGCTTTGGAACCCCAGGGTCTGCACCTACTGGGCGATGGTTCTCCAAATCTCCTTCTTTCGATGGGTGTTTACCTATATGGATGCAAGAGACAAATCAAGTGATTACAAACACAAGTTTTTGCTCAAATGGTTGTGTCACACATATCAGAAACACCAAGCAAAAAATGGGCAATTTGTCAACACACCACAAGTGTGAAGCACATGCTGGATTCATCTGCAGACTAACCCACTACCCTGCTCAAGGCCTACAATGACTAAGCAAGCCTAATGACATAAGGTATTCGATGCTCCAGCAACATGTACTGTGATGTGAGCCACAATGAAACACCACACAGCAATGTGGTTTCTGAAGGTTAAACTCGTTAGGCCTGACTGGATAAACACATTTACACTCTGCAACACTGACTCAATGCATACAGTCCCTACAGACAACTATCATAGTACAGACTTCACCCTTATACTTGAGTGACAATGAAAGGGCTGGCATAGTGGGCACGGAAAGTATCTTCCTTGTGCATGTGTGGACATGTGGCCTAGCAAATGCAGACTCATGTCACTTCAGAGTAGGTTTCGGTGGTATGTACCTGTACCACAAAACACTCCTTTAAACATATGTTTCTAAACTACAAAGAGAACAACTCAGCGAGTTGATCGTCACAGGATGGAGTGCTGGGGACCTGGGCCAGGCTGTGCATGAAGGAATTCTGCAAATAGTGCACAGATGTCTCAGGAGGTGAAGAAGACGCAGTACACAGGGGTACTGTCACTCTCAGGGAAGGCACGGTCCTACCTCCTCCAAATTGCGTCAGCAGGACCTCAGGATAGCCTATGTCGAAGGGGTCCACCCTCTGTGTCCTTAGGAGCATGCTCGTCGCTGTGAGAGGAGTCCAAGGGTACCGGTCGTCGTCTTGGAAGGTGCCTGCGTGAGTGACTCTGTCATCCCGCTGGAGATTTCTTCGGTACTTCTGGTGCAGGATGAAGACAGGAAGTCCACAGAGCGTGCACACTGTGGAAACTGCTGCAGTTGCTGACTGGAGCTGAAGTTGCAGAAGAAAAGTATCCCTTGTGGATACTTTGTTGCTGTTACAGCAGTTCCTGGAGCAGGCTGCAGTTTATCCGAGGTCAGAGGGTGAAGTAGTAGTTGCATAGGATTGCTGAAGAAAACTTGCAAGCAGAATCTGAAGAGAACCCACAGGAGAGACCATAAATAGCCCTGAGAGGGGGATTGGCTACCTCATCAGGTAAGGACCTATCAGGAGGGGTCTCTGACGTCACCTACTGACACTGGATACTCAGAGCCCTCCAGAGTGCCCCTACACCTTGCAAAGCAAGATGGCTGAAGTCTGGGACACACTGGAGGAACTCTGGGCACCTCCCCTGGGGTGGTGATGGACAGGGTAGTGGTCACTCCCCTTTCCTTTGTCCAGTTTCACACCAGAGCAGGGACAAGGTGTCCCTGAACTGGTGTAGACTGGCTTATGCAAGGAGGGCACCATCTGTGCCCTTCAAAGCATTTCCAGAGGCTGGGCGAGGCTACCCCTCCCCAGCATGTAACACCTATTTCCAAAGGGAGAGGGTGTAACACCATGCTCTCAGAGGAAATGCTTTGTTCTGCCTTCCTGGGACTGAGCTGCTCAGGCCCCAGGAGGGAAGAACCCTGCCTGTGAGGTGGCAGCAGCGGTAGCTGCAGTGCAAGCCTCAGAGAGCTGGTTTGGCAGTACTGGGGGTCCATGCTGGGACCCCTAGGATACATGGAAGTGGCTCCCCAATACCATATTTGGAATGGGGGGACAATTCCATGAACTTAGACATCTTACATGGCCATATTTGGAGTTACCATTGTGAAGCTACATATAGGTATTCACCTATATGTAGTGCACCAGCATAATGGCGTCCCTGCACTCACAAAGTCCGGGAAATTGCCCTGAACTATGTGGGGGCACCTTTGCTAGTGCAAGGGTTCCCTCACACTTAGTAACTTTGCACCTAACCTTCAGCAAGTGAGGGTTAGACATATTGGGGACTTATAAGTTACTTAAGTGCAGTGAAAATGGCTGTGAAATAGTGTGTGCACTATTTCACGCAGGCTGCAATGGCAGGCCTGTGCAAGAGTTTGTCTGAGCTCCCTATGGGTGGCAAAAGAAATGCTCCAGCCCACATGAATCTCCTGGAACCCCAATGCCCTGGGTACCCGGGTACCATATACTATGGACTTATTAGGGGGGTCCAGTGTGCCAATTGAAATTGGTAAATTAAGTCACTAGCCTACAGTGACAAATTTAAAAGCAGAGAGAGCATAAGAGGTTCTGGTTAGCAGAGCCTCAGTGACACAGTCAAGCATTATACAGACACACATATTAGGCCATAAACTATGAGCACTGGGGTCCTGACCAGCAGGATCCCAGTGAGACAGGCAAAAACATACTGACATACAGGTAAAATGAGGGTAATGTGCCAAGGAAGATGGTACTTTCCTACAGCAGTATTTCATTATCATGTAAACATGTAAAATACACCACTATATGTCCTATCTTTTAAATACACTGCACCCTCCCCATGGGCTGCCTTGGACCTACCTTAGGGGTACCTTTCAAGTAGTAAAAGGGAAGGTTTGGGCCTGGCAAGTGGGTGCACTTGCCAGGTTGAAATGGCAGTTTAAAACTGCACACAGAGACACTGCATGAGCAGGTCTGAAACATGTTTACAGGGCTACTCATGTGGGTGGCACAATCAGTGCTGCAGGCCCAATAGTAGCATTTGATTTATAGGTCTTGGGCACACATGTTGCACTATATTAGGGACTTACGGGTAAAACAACTATGCCAATCATGGGTAAACCAATCATCAGATCAATTTAGACAGAGAGCACTTGCAATTTAGCACTGGTCAGCAGTGGTCCAAAAGCCGGCAAAAACTAAATGTAGCACATAGTTGAAAACATATATTTATTTTAGTTAATCAATTTGTGTTTATATCATATCCTTTCAGAATATGTAATATTAATTTCAATATGTATTGTTAATTTCAAAGCAAATCAACATTGATTCAAGGCAAGCCATATTTAAACAGTGAGCATTTTAATTTACACATGGCTTGTGTTCATTTCGATATGTGCTTTATTCATTTCAAAGCATGCTATATTTATCTCATATAGTTTCATATCCATTTCAATAAGTGTCATATTAATTTTAATGAAAGTCATATTAATTTTGATATGGGTCATACCAACTTCATCAGATATCATATTCATTTGAAAATGGTTCATATAAATCTTAACATGTGTCATATTGCTTTAAATGAATGGCACATTCGTGTCAGTGGATGTCATATTCATCTTAACACCTGACATTATAATTTTAATATGGGTCATATCCATTTCAACATAGGTCAAATTCATTTCAATATATGCAAATATTCATGTCACAGTGTATCATATTGATTTCAAAGCATTACATTCATTTTGACAAGTTTCATTTTAATGTCAGCATGGGTCATAGCCAGTTTAAGGCATGTTGAATTAATTTAAAAAGGGCTCATATTCATTTCATGTCATATTCATCTTAGCATGTGCCATATTCCTTTCAATAGATGTCTCATTCATATTAACGCATGATATTCATTTTAACATGACTCATACCAATTGCAACACATATTATAATCATGTCAATGTGTATCATATTACTTTCAATGCAAACCATATTCATTTTTTTAAATAAATGTTCATTGCACATTATATTCCTTTCAGAATAAAACATTTTCATTTCAGTACCTTATATCCATTTCAAGCTGTTATATTCATCATGTGTTTCATATTCCTCTTGGCATATGTCAGTCATTTCAAGAAATGTCTAATTCTTTTTGACAAATATTGTATGTGTTTCAGTGATTGCTCCATTATTTAATGTGAGGGACATATTTATTTCAGTCTGACTGATATATATTTCAGTATATCTCTTATTCAATTCTGAGTGTGAGTTATTCATAATAATCACTACGTAGCATATTCACTTTGCCTGGTTTCATATTTGTTTTGGTTCAAGTCAGATTCACTCTGCCAGGTATCATATTTATTTTGACACATAGTACGTTCATTCTGGTGTATGTCATATTCATTTTGCAACACGCTATGCATTCCAGGAGGTGTCCTATATAGGGAGCTGTAATTTTGACATGAACGGCTTCCCATAATCTCCCTCTGTTGTTTCATGTGTAATATCATGCTATGCTATCCATATCGATCCAATATATCACAGGACTCTTCAACTGTATGATATTTGATGCTATAGCTGATTTTCAGTTGATTGCTATATTCCTTATACCAAGCACTAGCCTAAGAACAATAAATTTAGTGGTCTTTTATTTTTTACTTTTGTCGACTCAGTAGGTGTTTTAATAAAAATAATTATTGAGTGTTTATGTATTTTGAATAATAAGTTTATGTAGGAAATATAATAACGTAGAAAAATAATGCACTCATTTGAAAATGTGATTACGAAGAATGGCCACCAATGTTAACAAAATGTACTCATCAATGATTTAATATTATGAAATGCCGAATATACGTTTGACTAATGTAGTAATATGTCATATTAAGGGTTATGAAGTAAGCTTTAGCATTATTAATTGTAGGCCTTAACTTAGCCAGTGTATTTGCCTACTTGCCAGACCTTATGTAAAAGCTGTATTTCTTAGCGTTTATTAAAATGGCTGTCCAAGGGAGTTAAACTGTGATTTTCTATTGTATTGTTTAAATGTGCTCATAACAGAAGAGAACTCATGAGAACCGACTGCTAGAAGATGAATTTCCTGCTAATGCAACATTTTATATGTAATGTGTGTGAGACTGACTTTCCCAGGACAAGAACAATGAAGATATTGACTAGAGTAGAAGCTGTAACAATATTGTTACCTGACAAACCGGATAATGAGGACATTGCAAAACAAACTAATCAACGACATGTGAACGTAGTAATGTTAGAATTCATAAATTTGGGATTTTAGTTTTATTGGACAAAGTGTGAAGATACAATTAACTAGTAGTTTTAGCAGTTTTGACTTAAAGGGGAGCACACATGTTTTGCCAGACATTCTGCCCTTACATTTAGACCACTGCCCATTTTTTTCCTGACTTTCTTGTGCGACTTGATAAGAGACATGCTTAACTTTAATGCTTAGAGACTTTGCGTTTTCTGAACTTTGATGCTGAATCCTGATGCCTTGCTGACTGACTGATGCCCTGAGGACAAAGACTGTCTCTGCTTGCTGATCCACATTGAGGATGGGTATAATATAACAGACTGTTGATTGATATGCATATTTGCTTTTTCTTTCTAGATACCAACTGCACTGTTTTGAAAGAGCCAATAGTTTGATGTTTTTCCAAATTTGTGTTGCTAAATTGTTTTGCATGAATCCCAACATGCTGATGCTAATCTGATGTTAGTTAAGGTTCTTTACTAATGAAATTATAATAACAGGGACTAATGCTTGATGAATTTCTCTGCTAAACTTCAGGTATATAATTACAATGACACAGTTGACTTTGCTATTGATTTGCACCATAACCTTAAAATGTGTTGCTGTTCAAGCTTTGATTGAATTACTCTTCTTCCGCCACTTTGGACAGCCAGTATTGTTTTTGTATGTGTTTCATTTGATTTTGTGATTAATCTACATGATCTTAGCGTTGTTAATACAGGGAAATAAATATTCTAACTTTTCCAAAAGTTGTGGTTATTCAGGACTGAAAGGCCATGGTGTGTGATAATTCCTGACTCAATTGAATATTGATGTTACTGATTATTAATGATTACTGATTATTGTGTACTGATTATTGATTATGTACTGGAGCTATAGTAAGAGCATCTTAATTGTGAGTCAAAAGGTTCACTGACCTATTTGCGTCCCCTTGTAAGTTTACTTACTAAGGTCAGACGCCCTAACATTAGGCACACTACCAGTTTCATAAGGCCCTGTCTTCCAGTAACCTCTGCAATAGCTTCTTTAAATATCCCCCGGTATTTTGCTATTATCAAAAAGGACCATGTCATATCGAAGCATTCTGCTTCTTGTAGATTACACCTCAGGCACCCGGCATATGACATGAGGTACATTTTAAGTATCCTTTTTGGTGAAAGAGATGACTTACGCCAAGAGCTAAATTGTAGCATCTTACTCCTTGTGTTTGTAGAGGCTTTGTAGGTGTGTTTTGTTCTCTACAGTAGGGTTATGTATTATAAGGTTACTGCTTTACTCCCCATCTCTAATGAGAGCAGTTCACTCATTATAGGATGTGTGGGTGACTCATGTTCTTCGCCTACCCACATTTCTCTCATTGAGAATTTTACTAGATGCCAGGAATTGCCCTGGGGATAAGGCTGTATCCCTTACTAACTGCTGAAGGGATCTAAGACTCCCTGCTTCATACTGATCTTTTGTATTTAAAGTCTTTCAACGCACCTGTTTATAATTTATTGCAGAATTAATTAAATTATTGCAATTACCATACACAAAGAAAACGTTAGAATACCATAAACATTCAATACTTTCATATTTTCCCTTACTGTATGTAGACCAAATAAACTCTACTCACTTGTTGATCACCTTGTGGCGTACAGCATTGAGCCACTGACTGGTGTATTATACCCGCTCAAAGGGCTCTAGGTGATAAACATCAGAAAATTTTGCTAGGTAAATTATTCATACCAAAGTTTTAGCACTATTAAAATGTAATTTGTCCAGTCCAAGGGTAGGGTATAAAATTGCAGTTGGAGGAAATGCTGTGGCCATTGCTCGTATGACTGGAGCTGACAGTGTACATTTCTGATATGAGCTGGTGGCTTGGTCAACCGTCTTGGTTTTTTGTTGCATGTTTTAAGAGGTATTCCGCTTTTAAAATAAATTTCGCCAAACAGGCCATGTAATGCAGAGTCAACCCTTTCATGCTAAACAAGACAGCCTGCTGGCACGATCTGACACCATTGGCATTGAAGATATTTTTATGATGCAGATTCCGCCAAGGTAGCAGAGCAGGGCATATAAAAGGATGTGTAGGAAGTCTTCCCGGTGATGTGTGCAAGGTCTGCATCTTCTGTTATTTGCTGGTCTAAGACATTTGGGCTCAGCATCCAATCAAGGTAGTAGTCTGAGTCTGGCGTGGAGCACCTTTATTTTTAAAGACGTTTTTAATACTTCTGCCATGTAAAGCTATGCTGTTGGAGCCTTATAAGTGTTTATTGTCATCCATGAGTGCGATCGCTTTCTGATCTTGTCTTTGTCCTTGCTCCATGAGAGCAGCTTGACTTTTTTGTTTAGTAATTGCTTGAAGTTTTTGTGAGGTAAAGACTTTTGCCATTGTTTTTCTGCTTGCAGATGCTTTATGGCTGAAGCTATTCTCTTTGGCCTTGGATTTGAGACTTCCGCCAAGTTTGTGCCAATTTTCTCCCAAATCAGTGCCTTTAGTGTGTTTGATTCAGCATGTCTTAACATGGAGGCATATTTAAGCAAAGCCCCGCCTTGTGCTAATGCTTGGTCTTGTAACCCGAATTCCAATCTAATCTGCGTCGGGGAGGAGCTGTATGGAAGGCGAAAGAAAAGGCAAAAGACTTTGCTCTGGGCAATGTTCATGAAGTTGTTTAGCTTACCAGGAAATATTTCCAGAACATTTGCCAGGGCAGGCAGGAATTTTGCCTTAATCACTGTAAGGAGTGGACACCAGGTTGGACTTTGTAGTTTCGAAGCCAGGGATAGAACTGATGCAAGTAGAGACGTCATTCTAGCTTTCAGGGTGTTCAGGTGCAGGCGATGTGACCAGCGCTCCTGTAGCCAGACGCCAAGATATTTATATCTTCTGCTTCTTTCCACAGATTGATCCCCACAGAGCCATTTCTTTTTCTTGATTATTCACTTGCCAAAGACGACTACCTTGGTTTTCTCCAAGTTTACCACCAGCTCATTAGTCATGCAATACTGATTGAAGGTGTTTAGCACTTTTTGGAGTCCTGTACCTGAAAGATTCAAAAGGACAATGTTATCTGCATATGGTAATGCTGTTAGAGGGTGGTTACCCAGTTTGGGGGGATGGGAGCTGGTGGTGTTTAGTTGTGTGCGCAAGTCTGCCAAGTAAAGGTTAAAAACCATTGGAGCCAGAACGCAGACCTGCTTGACACCTGTGCCTATCTGAATTTTGGCAGGCACTCTACTATTATTGCCTACTTTCACCCTTGCCCAGTTTTCTGAGTATAGAAGCTGTATTCCTTTTAGCAGTTCTGTGGAATTTTGAGGTGTGCTAGCTTCCTCCACAGCCTGTTCCGGTCAACTGAGTCAAAGGCTTTGGGTGAGTCCATGAAGCAGGTGTATAGGGCCATTTTCTTGTTTGTGTATTTCTCTGCAAGCATGGCTAGAGCTATTAGGTTGTCACAAGTGCTCGCCGAAAGCTGGAAGCCAATATGATTTAGGGATATTAGATTAAGGTTGATTGCCCATTCTTTGAGTTCCTCCAGCACAAGACTCTCAAATAGTTTTGCATCCATGTCAGGCAGTGATATTAGTCAATAGCTGTTAGGGTTCCCGTAGGGGCCTTTCTTGTAAATTGGGTGAAAATGTGCCACTTTCCTGGAATACGGAACTTTGTTTTCCATGCTTCTG
The DNA here is from genome assembly GCF_031143425.1 of Pleurodeles waltl. Classification (NCBI taxonomy): domain Eukaryota; kingdom Metazoa; phylum Chordata; class Amphibia; order Caudata; family Salamandridae; genus Pleurodeles; species Pleurodeles waltl. The sequence continues at coordinate 794,112,289 of NC_090437.1, read as the reverse complement.
GTGTTAAACAGATTGCAGTGCAGGCAGGGTTGTGTTTTAGTACTCCTTCAGGGAGGCTGTTTGGCCCAGGAGCCCTGCTCTGTCTACAACGTTGCAGTTGTTCCACATTCTTTTGTACTTCAAAGGATAATGGATTTGAGTCGCAGCTTGAGGTAGGAAGTGGTTTTGCTGTGTTCGAGCCGTCGTAAAAGTTTGAGATGTGTTCAATCCATTTTCTCGCCGGCACTGCATTACTTTGGATCCCAGTGGTCCTGTCCTCCAGGTGATTGATAATGGACCCCAGCGGTCTGCTCTTCTTTTCTTTACTAGCCTCCAAAGTTCTGATCCATTCCTGATCTGTGTATGCTTGCTTTACTTCCTTTCTTAGTTCTTTTCTTATTTCATGAAGAGTGCACAGATGGCTGTTACCCGGCGGTTGTCTCTTTAGGAATCTGGCTGTTTTGTTAAGCTAGTGTCTTTGTTGCCTTAAGTCCTGTATGAACCATCATTTTCTGCTCGGCAGCGGGCCGACCTTTAACGGTTGATTGTGCTCGAGCTGGTTCTTTAATAATGTCACCATTGCCTTCCATTTTGCAATTATGTCCACCTGTTTCATTTGATCAGATGGTAAGTTATCTTTCCATGCCTCATATTTCTCCATACGCATGTTGGACCATCTTATGCGTTGTAAGTGGCTTCCTGGGTTTTGTTTGCCTATCCTCTCTAGTGGAGCCACATGAAGATTATTGTTTGATATTTTCATTATTTGTGGATGGTGGTCGCATCCTCTTCTCACCTCTATGGTGAAATCTTGGAAGTACTTGAAGATATCCATTGTAGCAAAAGTGTAGTCCAGGGTAGAAGCAGATTTCTTAGAGGTGTGACCCTGGTTCATTGGGTGTCTTTGGGGAATCTGGCATTCAGGGCCCTCAGCCCTAGTGCCTCTAGGAGTCTAACCAGGGGGTGGTCACATTTGTCCATGTCCCTAAAAAGCAATTCTGGGGTGGAATACCAAGACACTCACCTAGGGCGACCTTCTCTGAACCTTCTTTTACCATGGTTGGCCATGTTTAGGTTGAAGTCACCTGTAATGATCCCTATGCCGCTCTTAGGGATAACAATTATTTTTCAGTTGTGTCCAGCAGGTGCTGTTTATGCATCATGTTAGGGTTGAAGTAAATGCATATTATTATGACAGGCATGGATGTTTGTCCAGCAACCAATTTTCAATAATGATAGCTAACACGTGAGCTGATTGCAAGTCAATGATTTTAGCATCGAAGGATTTGCGTGTGGTCATGTAGGTTGGGAGGCTGCGTTTTGGGTGCCCTTTGGGCTTAGATTTTGCAGCCGGGCTTAGGAATTCTTCAATCCCAGCTAACGTTTTTTGGCTACTTTCCAGGTTTCTTGTAGGCAGATGATGTCAAAGTCGTTCAGAATGGATTCCAAATTGAGATCTTGAATTATTTTACTGGTCCCTGCAATATTCCAGGATATTATGTTTGCGGCCCCAAACTTGCTTTTAGACAGAATTTGTCTGGTTGTGATTATTTTGGCAGAGCATATTCTGGATTTATGCTTGTGCTGCGGGATTCCATCAGTATCGAAAAGTGGGTGTGTGTTCTGTTGACTTCCCTGTCTTGCCGTCCACCTTAAGGGCAATGCCTTATCCGTGAGACACCCTGGGCGATGGATATTGTGAGCTCTCTTGGCCTCATAGTGAAGGTGGGGGATACCCCCTCAGCATATTGCAAAAAAGATCTCTGGTTGCCTTCCCAGGGGTTTGTTGTCAAGAGATCGTCTCTTTTATTGTTTTCTTTTTGGGGATTAGAAACGAGGGTATTTTTCTCTACTTGCTTCCCTTAGCTCTATACCCCAGTCTTCAAGTAACTTTGATTTGGACAGTACTAACTGCGCTATCTCTGTGCTGCTGAAGCAAACTTTGGTGCACTCGCTTATGTTGCCCTTTCTTGGTGCTAAGAAGGCTACATATTATAGATCTTTACTACTACCACCAAGCCTTGGATAGAGCTGCAGATTCTCATAAGGTTGCTCAGTTAAGGATGTCCCAAAGGCCGTGAGATTTGTAGGTTGGGCAAAAAATAAGGGTGTGGGCAACCGTGATTTTTGGGGGCGGGGAATGCTTAATTACTGATTTTTTGCCTTTAGTGGTTTGCAGGGCTGATGTAATTGTGGAGTCTGTGGTTGCCTTTTTATCTGCTGCGATGGGCACTTGATTCGTGGTATATGTACAATGCTGATGAGCTGGAGAGTTTGTGTAGGACCGTGTTGGACTTATACCCCTCATAGGTGGGATTACCAGTCTGCTCGGTTGTGCCCTCAGAGGCCCTTCTGGGGAAGGTTACCTGAGTGAGAGTCTCAAACTGAACCTGTTGGAGCTGGTTCTTACAGTGCTCCCATTCACTTGTCCTTATAGGATATACCTTTGAGCTGAGGATGGTTCCGTGATCTAATCCTGTTCCGTTATGCTTCCCCAAAGTTGAAAGCTGAGTGTTTGCTTCAGGGGGTACAGATTATGGCTGGGCTTCAGGCCCGAGCAGTTTGATTGTAATCCATTGAGGGCACCTATTGTGATTTCTGAGCCAAGTGCCCCGAGGATCTCACGTCCAGTTAGTCCTGTTCCTCCTTCTTCTTGCTGCTTTTGAGGATTGTTCCCAAACAGTGAGGCTGGCTGCTGATCTGTTGTGTACTGAGACTTTGAATCACCCAGGTGAGCAAGAGTTCTGCACTCCTTCTTGTCTGTGATTTGCTTATGGTTTACCCTGGGGTTTCCTCTTGGTGGGCTATGAGTTCCGTGACTGGAAGGGTGTGGGTATTTCATTTATGAATTCATTAGTGTTTTATTATGCATTTTCCTAAGGTGTTTTTTGTTTTTCCTAGACAGGACGGGAATGATGAGACCTTTCACTAATTTGCGCTCCTAGATTGAGCCTTCCACTGAAGCTTCTAAAGCCTGTACTGGGCTTGCTTCATCCTGAGCGGTATAGATAGATGTTCCTTTTTGTGGGCTATTTGTGCCTGTGGGCGCTGTGGATGCTGCTTGACGTCTCTCCACTAAACCAACTCTTGTTTTAGATCTGTCACTATTATGGACATCACTGACCGCATTACTTGGAGTTTGTCCAAAATTGGGCTGCAGTGACACTGGTATGTCTAATTTATCAGGCCCTTGTCAGCCTCCATGTGGGCTTGTGCTCTTCAAATGAGCTCGTTTAACCTGTCCAACTCATTGTCTATTGCCATAGTGATGGTTGCCAAACTTTGCAGAATTTGAATTAGGATGTCTAAGTTGTCTGTGTTGAAGATTGTTGCATTAGTCAAGGCCATTAGTGTGTTGTTTAAGGAATCCCATTCAGTCAGCATGGCAACCTTTGTGACAGAGAGTCTGTGGTTTTGTGCTGTTTCGAGTGCCTGTGCCCCATTAGTACGGGTCTGATTTATGCTCTTTTCTACAGGTGTAGGGAGAGCATCCCCTGCACACTACTCCTCTTCTTTGTTGAAGACCTCCTCTACTTTTTCGGTGTAAAAGAGACCTCCCAGCGGGGGAGGTTGAGTACTTCGCTGAGGTTGGTGATACTGGGGCCAGCTTGTCCAGGCTTCCTTTGGGGCTTCCTTCTGTGCCATTTACCTTAGAGGAGAGGCCTTTGGGTGAACCACCCCTGCCTTTCATCACTATGATTGGAGATAAGGGGGGTTCTCACTTCTGAGGTTGGATAGTGTGCTCAATTTAATTGTACTGGGCTATTTGAACTGATTTTGCACTTGGTGCACTTGACATGGATAATTCTGGCATGGCTGCCTTTCTTGGAGGAGCGTCCTCCCAGGAAGTGCCCGGGGTAATTGCACTGTCACTGAAAGATCTCCAGTTGTGCTGTGGTCTTCCGCCAAGGGGAGTTTTGTGGCTGACGTTTTTCCCCAGTGGTGTGAAGTACTCATTGATGCCTTTAAACCCCGCACTTATGCTTTGGCCTCCCCCTTGTACCTGTTTATGTTCACTGGGGTGCCCTCCTTAAACACCTTGGACTTGTTTGGCTCCTAGGGCACTGCTTCTGTCATGATTTGATGCCTCGAGGCAATCTTTCTCCCATTTGTGCGATTTGTGTGCCCCCCTGTTTGTTTGGGGCTGCCTTCTCTTTTCTTATTAGGTTTTGCACTCTGTCATGGGTAGGCCATCAGGCAAAGGGAGCTGCGGGTTCTCATAGTCACTTGCTCTTCCCACACACTACAATGCTCTCAGCGTCGCACAACTATGCTCACCTAAAAAGTGTCTGTAGATAAGTCCTAGCTCCACACCCATTAGGGAGAGCAGTTAATGGCAGCTGACGGTGGCTAATATCTTTATATCCTTTTGTTGCACCTTGTTGCTATGTTGTTGCACCCTTCTTGTTTATCTGCTCTAGGACCATGTTCCAGTGGCTGTTTATTCCTAATGATGACCACTACTGACCACTCAGAATGCCCACTGAATGGGTTAGGACTCTTGTCACTGCGGGTGTTTGGCTGGTATTGTGAATTGGGCAAGCAGGTCCCCCGGGGGGGGGGGGCAAAAGTGCCCTTCACTCAAGCCGGTCCCTTCCTACGGTTACAGGATTGTGCTGTTGTCAGCCGTTGTCTGCCCTGCTGTCTATGCTTGTTGGTACTGCTGTTTAGGTTGCATGCCTATCACTGCTGCTGTTTTGGCAGATCCAGAAAGAGTCGGAGGTGAGAAGGTCTCATCAGAAGCCCCACTAGGAACCCCACAAGCCCCACTGGCCTGGCATGGCGGCTTCTGTAGGGACTGGGGATGCACTCTCGGTGGCAGCTGCCTGTGACTGACTATAGCAGCCACGCAGGCTATGTCGTTGTTGCTTGTAGAATAAGCTGCATGGCAGCGTGCTGCGCTGACGTACCTGATTCCTGGAGGTGGACTACCTGTTGCCTGCTTTGGGCCTACTGGGGTCAAATGGGTCCTGCTGGGGCAGATGAGGTCTTGCCGCTCTGTATGAGGTAAGGTGGGGGGTAGCGCTTTGGCACTTTTGCATGAATGCCCCCAAGAGTGTTGCTGCTTGTGGACGGGGCTGGTGGTGAGCAGGTCTCACCTGTTCTCCCACAAGCCGCACCCAGACCTAGCTGTGCCGCTTCTGTAGAGGACCGGGGCACACACTTAGCGGCAGCCCCCTATGGCTGCTGCGCTCGCTCTGTCCTGGCACTGATGGTGTGTCTCTTGGCCCTTTGGGCCTGCCTCCTGCTTCCACTCCTGCCTCGTCTACTTCCTCACGGCCTTGCTGTTCTGGAGGAGGAACGGAGGTTGGGAAGTGGGGGGGGAGCGATGGGACCGCGGTAAGTGGGAAGCTGGAAGCTCAGAGAATCACGTCCTCCCTGGTGGCGAGCTGAGCGCTGAGTTCTTCAGGGTCTCCTCAGTGCTTCCGGTCAGGTGGAACAGTGTCAGTGTTTTAAGTCTTTATTGAATATTTACATCATAAAGAAAATGACATATGAAGTACGAAGTTGGATTGAGAATGGATAATCTCAGCACACGTTTGAACATCAATCAATGTCATGCTTCTGGTGACAATATGAACTTCTTCTCAGATCGCTTCCTATGCAATAATCTGAATTGTGAACTATTTTCAAGTTTCAGAAAAAAAGGTAGGAACGATTTAAAACATATGGGGGGATATGAGTGCTATGGCTAGCAGTACGAAAACGAGTATGAATGGAACAATATGGAGAGGGCTCCATTAATTATGTGGAAGTAGCATATTAACTAATGAGGTGGTTCGTACCATGGTAGTGAATGTCAACAATATTTATAAACAATTCTAGCTAATTTCCAGATATGTGGAATGAAAGAGATAAAGTAAAGGTATACTATTTTTATAACACATTTGTCAGCTCACAGCTCCTTAAAAAGGAAAGAAGAAGCACATAAACATTTTGTCCAAAGGAAATGTAGTCACATATTGAATGATGATATCAGTCATGAAGATAATTTCATCATCCAACCCACACCTTTTATTTTTCTGCAGACATTCCCTTGATTCATTGTTGGTATTACTCTGCTTAGGCACACCATTCCACGCCACAGGTCCATTCTGCCTGTGAAAGGGCCTTGTCCAAGGGTTAATAGTGAGTGTTAGACCTGGCATCCTTAGCGTGGTCTCCCCTAACATTTTGCCTCTACTTCCCAGGTTGTTGCTGTGTGCTGGACTCTGGTTTTGCTGTTTATGTTACTCTGGGTACTTTACCACTGCTGACCAGTGCTAAAGTGCAAGTGATCCCTATGTGAAATTACATGTGTATTTGGCTTTTCCATAATTGGCATATTTGATTTACTAGTAAGTCTCTACTAACGTCCACTAGAGGTGCCTAGGGCCTGTAAATCAAATGCGACTAGTGGACCTGCAGCACTGATTGTGCCACCCACATGAGTAGCCCTGTAAATGTGGCTCAGACCTGCCACTGCAGTGTCTGTGTATGCAGCTTTAAACTGCCAATTCAACTTGGCAAGTGTATTCACTAGCCTGGCCTAAGCCGTCCCTTTTTACACATGTAAGGCAACCCCTAAGGTAGGTCCTAGGTAGCCCCATGGGCAGGGTGCAGTGTATGTTAAAGGTGAGACATGTACTAATGTGTTTTACATGTCCTAACAGTGAAGTCCTGCAAAATTTGGTTTTCACTGTTGCAAGACCTATCCCTCTCATAGGTTAACATGGGGGCTGCCTATAAATATTCCTAAAGTGCAGTTTCCCTTGGAGAGTTGATAGAGATATGGAGATGGGGTCTCTGAACTCACAATTTAAAAATACATATTTTTGTGAAGTTGGTTTTTAGACTGTTATTTTGAAAATGCCACTTTTAGAAAGTAGGTATTTTTTTGCTTAAACCATCCTGTGACTGTACATGTTTTTGGATTCCCGGTCTGGGTCACACTGACAGTGTGGCTGTTTCTGACTGTCCTCTAGACAGTGATACAAAGGGGGCTGGGGTGTAGCCTGCATATCCTGATGAGCCATCCCGGCTAGAGTGGAGGGAGGATTTGTCACCTACACCTGAATGGGCTGTGCCTGACCTCACACAATGCAATCTCCAACTCCCTGGTGTGTGTCTGTGGCCTGGCTGGGCAATGCAGGATCCTGTACACAACAGAGACTTTTCTTTGAAGTCGGGAAACTTCAAAGGCAGAAAAGGGTATAAGTATTGGACCCAGAACCCCAGACTTTAGATTTCTTCAAGATTTGATTCTGGAACCGAGAGGAAACTCTGCCAAGGAGCAGAGCTGAAGAGCTGAGAAGTGCTGCCCCTGCCTGTGACTTTGCTTTGTTAGGCTATCCTGCAGTTGCTGCATCTGCCTGTGAAAGGGGATAATGACTGGACGTTGTAGGAGGCTGGACTGGCTTGTAGTGAGTACCTAGGGGTACTTGCACCTTGCACCAGGCCCAGTTATCCCTTATTAGTGTATAGGGTGTCTAGCAGCTTAGGCTGATAGATAATGGTAGCTTAGCAGAGCAGCTTAGGCTGAACTAGGAGACGTGTGAAGCTACTACAGTACCACTTAGTGTCATATGCACAATATCATAAGAAAACACAATACACAGTTATACTAAAAATAAAGGTACTTTATTTTTATGACAATATGCCAAAGTATCTCAGAGTGTACCCTCAGTGAGAGGATAGGAAATATACACAAGATATATATACACAATACCAGAAATATGCAGTATAGTCTTAGAAAACAGTGCAAACAATGTATAGTTACAATAGGATGCAATGGGGACACATAGGGATAGGGGCAACACAAACCATATACTCCAAAAGTGGAATGCGAACCACGAATGGACCCCAAACCTATGTGACCTTGTAGAGGGTCACTGGGACTATTAGAAAATAGTGAGGGTTAGAAAAATAGCCCACCCCAAGACCCTGAAAAATGAGTGCAAAGTGCACTAAAGTTCCCCAAAGGACAAAGAAGTCGTGATAGGGGAATAAGGCAGGAAAGACACAAACCAACAGTGCAACAACGCTGGATTTCCAATCTGGGGTACCTGTGGAACAAGGGGACCAAGTCCAAAAGTCACAAGCAAGTCGGAGATGGGCAGATGCCCAGGAAATGCCAGCTGCGGGTGCAAAGAAGCTTCTACTGGACAGAAGAAGCTGCGGTTTCTGCAGGAACGCAAAGGGCTAGAGACTTCCCCTTTGGAGGACGGATCCATCTCGCCTTGTAGAGTCGTGCAAAAGTGTTTTCTCGCCGAAAGAACGCCAACAAGCCTTGCTAGCTGCAAATCATGCGCTTAGCGTTTTTGGACGCTGCTGTGGCCCAGGAGAGACCAGGAGGTCGCAAATTGGACCAGGAGGTAGAGGGGACATCGAGCAAGACAAGGAGCCCTATTAGCAGCAGGTAGCACCCGAAGAAGTGCCAGAAACAGGCACTATGAGGATGTGTGAAATGGTGCTCACCCGAAGTTACACAAAGGAGTCCCACGTCGCCGGAGACCAACTTAGAAAGTCGTGCAATGCAGATTAGAGTGCCGTGGAACCAGGCTTGGCTGTGCACAAAGGATTTCCGCCGGAAGTGCACAGGGGCCGGAGTAGCTGCAAAAGTCGCGGTATCCAGCAATGCAGTCTAGCGAGGTGAGGCAAGGACTTACCTCCACCAAACATGGACTGAAGAGTCACTGTACTGTGGGAGTCACTTGGACAGAGTTGCTGGATTCGAGGGACCTCGCTCGTCGTGCTGAGTGGAGACCCAAGGGACCGGTAATGCAGCTTTTTGGTGAATGCGGTTGCAGGGGGACGATTCCGTCGACCCACGGGAGATTTCTTCGGAGCTTCTAGTGCAGAGAGGAGGCAGACTACCCCCACAGCATGCACCACCAGGAAAACAGTCAAGAAGGAGGCAGGATCAGCGTTACAGAGTTGCAGTAGTCGTCTTAGCTACTATGTTGCAGTTTTGCAGGCTTCCAGCGCGGTCAGCAGTCGATTCCTTGGCAGAAGGTGAAGAGAGAGATGCAGAGGAACTCGGATGAGCTCTTGCATTCGTTATCTAAAGAATCCCAAGAGACAGAGACCCTAAATAGCCAGAAAAGAGGGTTTGGCTACCTAGGAGAGAGGATAGGCTAGCAACACCTGAAGGAGCCTATCACAAGGAGTCTCTGACGTCACCTGGTGGCACTGGCCACTCAGAGCAGTCCAGTGTGCCAGCAGCACCTCTGTTTCCAAGATGGCAGAGGTCTGGAGCACACTGGAGGAGCTCTGGGCACCTCCCAGGGGAGGTACAGGTCAGGGGAGTGGTCACTCCCCTTTCCTTTGTCCAGTTTCGTGCCAGAGCAGGGCTAAGGGGTCCCTGAACCGGTGTAGACTGGCTTATGCAGAAATGGGCACCAAATGTGCCCATGAAAGCATTTCCAGAGGCTGGGGGAGGCTACTCCTCCCCTGCCTTCACACCATTTTCCAAAGGGAGAGGGTGTAACACCCTCTCTCAGAGGAAGTTCTTTGTTCTGCCATCCTGGGCCAGGCCTGGCTGGACCCCAGGAGGGCAGATGCCTGTCTGAGGGGTTGGCAGCAGCAGCAGCTGCAGTGAAACCCCGGGAAAGGCAGTTTGGCAGTACCAGGGTCTGTGCTACAGACCACTGGGATCATGGGATTGTGCCAACTATGCCAGGATGGTATAGAGGGGGCAATTCCATGATCATAGACATATTACATGGCCATTTTCGGAGTTACCATTGTGAAGCTACATATAGGTAGTGACCTATATGTAGTGCACGCGTGTAATGGTGTCCCCGCACTCACAAAGTCCGGGGAATTGGCCCTGAACAATGTGGGGGCACCTTGGCTAGTGCCAGGGTGCCCTCACACTAAGTAACTTAGCACCCAACCTTTACCAGGTAAAGGTTAGACATATAGGTGACTTATAAGTTACTTAAGTGCAGTGTAAAATGGCTGTGAAATAACGTGGATGTTATTTCACTCAGGCTGCAGTGGCAGGCCTGTGTAAGAATTGTCAGAGCTCCCTATGGGTGGCAAAAAAAATGCTGCAGCCCATAGGGATCTCCTGGAACCCCAATACCCTGGGTACCTCAGTACCATATACTAGGGAATTATAAGGGTGTTCCAGTAAGCCAATGTAAATTGGTAAAATTGGTCACTAGCCTGTTAGTGACAATTTGAAAGAAATGAGAGAGCATAACCACTGAGGTTCTGGTTAGCAGAGCCTCAGTGAGACAGTTAGGCACCACACAGGGAACACATACCTTATAGGCCACAAACTTATGAGCACTGGGGTCCTGACTAGCAGGGTCCCAGTGACACATAACAAACATACTGAAAACATAGGGTTTTCACTATGAGCACTGGGCCCTGGCTAGCAGGATCCCAGTGAGACAGAGAAAACACCCTGACATACACTCACAAACAGGCCAAAAGTGGGGGTAACAAGGCTAGAAAGAGGCTACTTTCTCACACAACCCCCCCCCCCCCCAAACGAAGGACAATAAGGCTAACCTTGGCCAGTTGAGACTTTATTGTCTAAGTGGTGATAAGTAGAGAGTAGTTCTGCAATAGACTGGTTACTCCCTTTATCATCCACTATATGGTTACTTCCCTGTGGGGATGTAAACCACCCTGTTTGAAGTTTTTTAGCTAAGCAACAAGGTGAAGATGTATTTTCAGAGTTTTTATCAGTAAGTTTAAGTTTAGAGCAGTGGGAATTGTCCACTGAACCTATTTGTAATGATGGAAATGCCAGACAGGGATGCTGTCTCAGTAAAGCCATAGCTGGGCAAAAACTTTGTCCATATGGCTGGAAGAGAGAACAGGGATGCTGTTTCTCTTGAGTTGGAGCAGGGCAGGGATGCTGTCCTATGAGCTCCACACTAGGGCAGGGATGCTGTCCTAAGTGTTGTGAGGCAGTGCAGGGTTTCTGCACTAAAGTTTCTCTGGGAGGGTTGGAGGGATGCTCCATGTTAACTAAAATGGTGTTCTTTTTCTCACCAATGTTAGTTATCCCACAGAGAGGTACTTCTACCTCAGGGAGTCCAGCTTTGCCAGCTGATGATTCCCTTGGAACAGGTGCCACCCCAGGAGAGGTTTCTCCCACCACAGGAATGGTATCCTGAATGGTAGGGTGGTTAGGGGATACTGTGATACCCTTTTTACCTGTTGATGGAGAGGGATCCTGAGTTTTCAGGCCTTCTCTCCTTTGCTTTTTCATTTCAGTAGAAATGAGAGGGAACAATTCCTCAGGGATGCCCAGCATGGCTGCATGGGCATAAAACTCTACATCAGCCCAACCTGAGGCCTCTAGGTCATTACCTAAGAGACAGTCTACAGGTAAGCTAGGTGATACCACCACCTGCTTAGGGCCAGTAACTCCACCCCAAATAAACTGAATTATAGCTAAAGGAAGAAACTTAGTGGAGTTATGGACATCAATAATCTTATACTGTTGTCCAATGATGTGTTGATCAGGGTGCACTAGGTTTTCAGTCACCAAAGTGATACTGGCACCTGTGTCCCTGTAGGCCAAGGCCTCAACACCATTTATAGAAACTGTCTGCCTGTACTTATCCATTGTAAGGGGACAAGCAGCCAGTGTGGCAAAGCCAATGCCACTAGGTGTGACAGAAACTGTCTTGGGACTGACTACCCCAGTTTCTACTATGGACCCATAAGTGAACCCAACTACACCCTTAACTTGACTGTTGCCAGCAGTCCCACCACTAGTACCACTACTGCTAGGGGCACTAGAGCTTGATGTATTAGTGGTGGTAGGCTCAGGGGGTTTACCTGGACAGGACTTATCCCCTGGCCTATGGCCTCTATTTTTACACACAAAGCACCAAGGCTTTTTAAATTGTGTAGGTTGAGAAGAAGAGGAAGAATTGGTTTTATCCCCACCCCCTGAAGAGTGTTTAAGATTTGAAGTGGGATCTTTGGTTTTACCCTTATCCCCATGCTTATCTTGAGATTTTTCACCATCTTTCTTCTTGTTGTTCTCTTTGTCACCCCCTGTATGAACTTTTCTGTTCACCCTTGTTCTGACCCATTTGTCTGCCTTCTTTCCCAATTCTTGGGGAGAGGTCAGATCAGAGTCCACCAAGTACTGGTGCAACAAATCAGACACACAATTATTAAGAATATGCTCTCTCAGGATCAAGTTATACAGGCTTTCAAAATCAGTAACTTTACTGCCATGTAACCACCCCTCCAAGGCCTTCACTGAATGGTCAATGAAATCAACCCAGTCTTGTGAAGACTCCTTTTTGGTCTCTCTGAACGTTATCCTGTACTGTTCAGTGGTTAAGCCATAACCATCCAGGAGTGCATTCTTAAGAACTGTAAAATTATTGGCATCACTTTCTTTCACAGTAAGGAGCCTATCCCTACCTTTTCCACTAAATGATAGCCATAGGATAGCAGCCCACTGCCTTTGAGGGACATCCTGTACAACACAGGCCCTCTCAAGTGCAGCAAACCACTTGTTAATGTCATCCCCCTCCTTATAAGGGGGAACTATCTTATGCAGATTCCTGGAATCATTCTCTTTTGCAGGATGACTATGGGGAATACTGCTACTGCCACCATGGGTTTCAAAACCCAACTTCTGTCTTTCCTTCTCTAGTTCTAAAGACTGTCTATCCAAATCCAGCTGTTGCTTTTTAAGCTTCAGTCTGGTTTGTTCCACTCTCAATCTATTGAGCTCCCTTTCTAACAATCTGTCATCAGGGTGGGTGGGAGGGACATGTCTTGAAACAGAAGTATGGTGAGAATGGACAGAAGGAGACCTGCCCCTTACAGAGGGCACCCTAACAGCTTGGCTGACAGTGTAATGTGAGAGCACATCATCTGTATGATGTGACTCCACCTCAGTACCAACTATGCTAGACTGTCTAGAAATGGGCAGGCTTGGAAGTTTCTTTCCTGAATCCTTTCCTGGGGGAGTCCCTGGATCAGATTGGGAACCATTAGCTGCTTTTTCAACAGATGGGGCACTTCTAGCCTTATCTTGTTCTCTAAGCATGTTAAGTAACAATTCCAAGGAAGGATTCTTCCCTACACTCAAACCTCTCTCTATGCAGAGACTCCTTGCTCCTTTCCAGCTAAGGTGATCATATGCAAGTTTGGACAGATCAACATTTTGGCCTGTGCCAGACATTTTTAGAGAGAGTTAAAGTGATAGAAAAAGAGAAAAAGGTTGTCAGAGCTTTTAGAAAGACTGGAAAAAAAACTTTTAAAACTTTTTAGAACTTTTTAGAAAGTTTAGAAGTACTTTTCAGCACTTAGAAAAGAGTGAAAAGAGGAAATGCAAAACTTTTTGGTTATGTGTATATACACTGAACTTGTTTTGTATATTTTTCTCTTATGAAAAGTACAATGACAAGAGTGGTAAGTAGTCTCAAAGCACTTATCCCACCGCTGCACAACCAATGTAGGAGGCTGGACTGGCTTGTAGTGAGTACCTAGGGGTACTTGCACCTTGCACCAGGCCCAGTTATCCCTTATTAGTGTATAGGGTGTCTAGCAGCTTAGGCTGATAGATAATGGTAGCTTAGCAGAGCAGCTTAGGCTGAACTAGGAGACGTGTGAAGCTACTACAGTACCACTTAGTGTCATATGCACAATATCATAAGAAAACACAATACACAGTTATACTAAAAATAAAGGTACTTTATTTTTATGACAATATGCCAAAGTATCTCAGAGTGTACCCTCAGTGAGAGGATAGGAAATATACACAAGATATATATACACAATACCAGAAATATGCAGTATAGTCTTAGAAAACAGTGCAAACAATGTATAGTTACAATAGGATGCAATGGGGACACATAGGGATAGGGGCAACACAAACCATATACTCCAAAAGTGGAATGCGAACCACGAATGGACCCCAAACCTATGTGACCTTGTAGAGGGTCGCTGGGACTATTAGAAAATAATGAGGGTTAGAAAAATAGCCCACCCCAAGACCCTGAAAAGTGAGTGCAAAGTGCACTAAAGTTCCCCAAAGGACAAAGAAGTCGTGATAGGGGAATAAGGCAGGAAAGACACAAACCAACAGTGCAACAACGCTGGATTTGCAATCTGGGGTACCTGTGGAACAAGGGGACCAAGTCCAAAAGTCACAAGCAAGTCGGAGATGGGCAGATGCCCAGGAAATGCCAGCTGCGGGTGCAAAGAAGCTTCTACTGGACAGAAGAAGCTGCGGTTTCTGCAGGAACGCAAAGGGCTAGAGACTTCCCCTTTGGAGGACGGATCCATCTCGCCTTGTAGAGTCGTGCAGAAGTGTTTTCTTGCCGAAAAAACGCCAACAAGCCTTGCTAGCTGCAAATCATGCAGTTAGCATTTTTGGACGCTGCTGTGGCCCAGGAGGGACCAGGAGGTCGCACATTAGACCAGGAGGTAGAGGGGACATCGAGCAAGACAAGGAGCCCTCTTAGCAGCAGGTAGCACCCAACGAAGTGCCAGAAACAGGCACTACGAGGATGCGTGAAATGGTGCTAACCCGAAGTTGCACAAAGGAGTCCCACGTCGCCGGAGACCAACTTAGAAAGTCGTGCAATGCAGGTTAGAGTGCTGTGGACCCTGGCTTGGCTGTGCACAAAGGATTTCCGCCGGAAGTGCACAGGGGCCGGAGTAGCTGCAAAAGTCGCAGTTCCCAGCAATGCAGTCTAGCGAGGTGAGGCAAGGACTTACCTCCACCAAACTTGGACTGAAGAGTCACTGGACTATGGGAGTCACTTGGACAGAGTTGCTGGATTCGAGGGACCTCGCTCGTCGTGCTGAGAGGAGACCCAAGGGACCGGTAATGCAGCTTTTTGGTGCCTGCGGTTGCAGGGGGACGATTCCGTTGACCCACGGGAGATTTCTTTGGAGCTTCTAGTGCAGAGAGGAGGCAGACTACCCCCACAGCATGCACCACCAGGAAAACAGTCGAGAAGGCGGCAGGATCAGCGTTACAGAGTTGCAGTAGTCGTCTTAGCTACTATGTTGCAGTTTTGCAGGCTTCCAGCGCGGTCAGCAGTCGATTCCTTGGCAGAAGGTGAAGACAGAGATGCAGAGGAACTCGGATGAGCTCTTGCATTCGTTATCTAAAGAATCCCAAGAGACAGAGACCCTAAATAGCCAGAAAAGAGGGTTTGGCTACCTAGGAGAGAGGATAGGCTAGCAACACCTGAAGGAGCCTATCACAAGGAGTCTCTGACATCACCTGGTGGCACTGGCCACTCAGAGCAGTCCAGTGTGCCAGCAGCACCTCTGTTTCCAAGATGGCAGAGGTCTGGAGCACACTGGAGGAGCTCTGGGCACCTCCCAGGGGAGGTACAGGTCAGGGGAGTGGTCACTCCCCTTTCCTTTGTCCAGTTTCGTGCCAGAGAAGGGCTAAGGGGTCCCTGAACCGGTGTAGACTGGCTTATGCAGAAATGGGCACCAAATGTGCCCATGAAAGCACTTCCAGAGGCTGGGGGAGGCTACTCCTCCCCTGCCTTCACACCATTTTCCAAAGGGAGAGGGTGTAACACCCTCTCTCAGAGGAAGTTCTTTGTTCTGCCATCCTGGGCCAGGCCTGGCTGGACCCCAGGAGGGCAGATGCCTGTCTGAGGGGTTGGCAGCAGCAGCAGCTGCAGTGAAACCCCGGGAAAGGCAGTTTGGCAGTACCAGGGTCTGTGCTACAGACCACTGGGATCATGGGATTGTGCCAACTATGCCAGGATGGTATAGAGGGGGCAATTCCATGATCATAGACATATTACATGGCCATATTCGGAGTTACCATTGTGAAGCTACATATAGGTAGTGACCTATATGTAGTGCACACGTGTAATGGTGTCCCCGCACTCACAAAGTCCGGGGAATTGGCCCTGAACAATGTGGGGGCACCTTGGCTAGTGCCAGGGTGCCCTCACACTAAGTAACTTAGCACCCAACCTTTACCAGGTAAAGGTTAGACATATAGGTGACTTATAAGTTACTTAAGTGCAGTGTAAAATGGCTGTGAAATAACGTGGATGTTATTTCACTCAGGCTGCAGTGGCAGGCCTGTGTAAGAATTGTCAGAGCTCCCTATGGGTGGCAAAAGAAATGCTGCAGCCCATAGGGATCTCCTGGAACCCCAATACCCTGGGTACCTCAGTACCATATACTAGGGAATTATAAGGGTGTTCCAGTAAGCCAATGTAAATTGGTAAAATTGGTCACTAGCCTGTTAGTGACAATTTGAAGGAAATGAGAGAGCATAACCACTGAGGTTCTGGTTAGCAGAGCCTCAGTGAGACAGTTAGGCACCACACAGGGAACACATACCTTATAGGCCACAAACTTATGAGCACTGGGGTCCTGACTAGCAGGGTCCCAGTGACACATAACAAACATACTGAAAACATAGGGTTTTCACTATGAGCACTGGGCCCTGGCTAGCAGGATCCCAGTGAGACAGAGAAAACACCCTGACATACACTCACAAACAGGCCAAAAGTGGGGGTAACAAGGCTAGAAAGAGGCTACTTTCTCACACAACCCCCCCCCCCCCAAACGAAGGACAATAAGGCTAACCTTGGCCAGTTGAGACTTTATTGTCTCAGTGGTGATAAGTAGAGAGTAGTTGTGCAATAGACTGGTTACTCCCTTTATCATCCACTATATGGTTACTTCCCTGTGGGGATGTAAACCACCCTGTTTGAAGTTTTTTAGCTAAGCAACAAGGTGAAGATGTATTTTCAGAGTTTTTATCAGTAAGTTTAAGTTTAGAGCAGTGGGATTTGTCCACTGAACCTATTTGTAATGATGGAAATGCCAGACAGGGATGCTGTCTCAGTAAAGCCATAGCTGGGCAAAAACTTTGTCCATATGGCTGGAAGAGAGAACAGGGATGCTGTTTCTCTTGAGTTGGAGCAGGGATGCTGTCCTATGAGCTCCACACTAGGGCAGGGATGCTGTCCTAAGTGTTGTGAGGCAGTGCAGGGTTTCTGCACTAAAGTTTCTCTGGGAGTGTTGGAGGGATGCTCCATGTTAACTAAAATGGTGTTCTTTTTCTCACCAATGTTAGTTATCCCATAGAGAGGTACTTCTACCTCAGGGAGTCCAGCTTTGCCAGCTGATGATTCCCTTGGAACAGGTGCCACCCCAGGAGAGGTTTCTCCCACCACAGAAATGGTATCCTGAATGGTAGGGTGGTTAGGGGATACTGTGATACCCTTTTTACCTGTTGATGGAGAGGGATCTTGAGTTTTCAGGCCTTCTCTCCTTTGCTTTTTCATTTCAGTAGAAATGAGAGGGAACAATTCCTCAGGGATGCCCAGCATGGCTGCATGGGCATAAAACTCTACATCAGCCCAACCTGAGGCCTCTAGGTCATTACCTAAGAGACAGTCTACAGGTAAGCTAGGTGATACCACCACCTGCTTAGGGCCAGTAACTCCACTCCAAATAAACTGAATTATAGCTAAGGGAAGAAACTTAGTGGAGTTATGGACATCAATAATCTTATACTGTTGTCCAATGATGTGTTGATCAGGGTGCACTAGGTTTTCAGTCACCAAAGTGATACTGGCACCTGTGTCCCTGTAGGCCAAGGCCTCAACACCATTTATAGAAACTGTCTGCCTGTACTTATCCATTGTAAGGGGACAAGCAGCCAGTGTGGCAAAGCCAATGCCACTAGGTGTGACAGAAACTGTCTTGGGACTGACTACCCCAGTTTCTACTATGGACCCATAAGTGAACCCAACTACACCCTTAACTTGACTGTTGCCAGCAGTCCCACCACTAGTACCACTACTGCTAGGGGCACTAGAGCTTGATGTATTAGTGGTGGTAGGCTCAGGGGGTTTACCTGGACAGGACTTATCCCCTGGCCTATGGCCTCTATTTTTACACACAAAGCACCAAGGCTTTTTAAATTGTGTAGGGTGAGAAGAAGAGGAAGAATTGGTTTTATCCCCACCCCCTGAAGAGTGTTTAAGATTTGAAGTGGGATCTTTGGTTTTACCCTTATCCCCATGCTTATCTTGAGATTTTTCACCATCTTTCTTCTTGTTGTTCTCTTTGTCACCCCCTGTATGAACTTTTCTGTTCACCCTTGTTCTGACCCATTTGTCTGCCTTCTTTCCCAATTCTTGGGGAGAGGTCAGATCAGAGTCCACCAAGTACTGGTGCAACAAATCAGACACACAATTATTAAGAATATGCTCTCTCAGGATCAAGTTATACAGGCTTTCAAAATCAGTAACTTTACTGCCATGTAACCACCCCTCCAAGGCCTTCACTGAATGGTCAATGAAATCAACCCAGTCTTGTGAAGACTCCTTTTTGGTCTCTCTGAACTTTATCCTGTACTGTTCAGTGGTTAAGCCATAACCATCCAGGAGTGCATTCTTAAGAACTGTAAAATTATTGGCATCACTTTCTTTCACAGTAAGGAGCCTATCCCTACCTTTTCCACTAAATGATAGCCATAGGATAGCAGCCGACTGCCTTTGAGGGACATCCTGTACAACACAGGCCCTCTCAAGTGCAGCAAACCACTTGTTAATGTCACCCCCCTCCTTATAAGGGGGAACTATCTTATGCAGATTCCTGGAATCATTCTCTTTTGCAGGATGACTATGGGGAATACTGCTGCTGCCACCATGGGTTTCAAAACCCAACTTCTGTCTTTCCTTCTCTAGTTCTAAAGACTGTCTATCCAAATCCAGCTGTTGCTTTTTAAGCTTCAGTCTGGTTTGTTCCACTCTCAATCTATTGAGCTCCCTTTCTAACAATCTGTCATCAGGGTGGGTGGGAGGGACATGTCTTGAAACAGAAGTATGGTGAGAATGGACAGAAGGAGACCTGTCCCTTACAGAGGGCACCCTAACAGCTTGGCTGACAGTGTAATGTGAGAGCACATCATCTGTATGATGTGACTCCACCTCAGTACCAACTATGCTAGACTGTCTAGTAATGGGCAGGCTTGGAAGTTTCTTTCCTGAATCCTTTCCTGGGGGAGTCCCTGGATCAGATTGGGAACCATTAGCTGCTTTTTCAACAGATGGGGCACTTCTAGCCTTATCTTGTTCTCTAAGCATGTTAAGTAACAATTCCAAGGAAGGATTCTTCCCTACACTCAAACCTCTCTCTATGCAGAGACTCCTTGCTCCTTTCCAGCTAAGGTGATCATATGCAAGTTTGGACAGATCAACATTTTGGCCTGTGCCAGACATTTTTAGAGAGAGTTAAAGTGATAGAAAAAGAGAAAAAGTTTGTCAGAGCTTTTAGAAAGACTGGAAAAAAAACTTTTAAAACTTTTTAGAACTTTTTAGAAAGTTTAGAAGTACTTTTCAGCACTTAGAAAAGAGTGAAAAGAGGAAATGCAAAACTTTTTGGTTATGTGTATATACACTGAACTTGTTTTGTATATTTTTCTCTTATGAAAAGTACAATGACAAGAGTGGTAAGTAGTCTCAAAGCACTTATCCCACCGCTGCACAACCAATGTAGGAGGCTGGACTGGCTTGTAGTGAGTACCTAGGGGTACTTGCACCTTGCACCAGGCCCAGTTATCCCTTATTAGTGTATAGGGTGTCTAGCAGCTTAGGCTGATAGATAATGGTAGCTTAGCAGAGCAGCTTAGGCTGAACTAGGAGACGTGTGAAGCTACTACAGTACCACTTAGTGTCATATGCACAATATCATAAGAAAACACAATACACAGTTATACTAAAAATAAAGGTACTTTATTTTTATGACAATATGCCAAAGTATCTCAGAGTGTACCCTCAGTGAGAGGATAGGAAATATACACAAGATATATATACACAATACCAGAAATATGCAGTATAGTCTTAGAAAACAGTGCAAACAATGTATAGTTACAATAGGATGCAATGGGGACACATAGGGATAGGGGCAACACAAACCATATACTCCAAAAGTGGAATGCGAACCACGAATGGACCCCAAACCTATGTGACCTTGTAGAGGGTCGCTGGGACTATTAGAAAATAATGAGGGTTAGAAAAATAGCCCACCCCAAGACCCTGAAAAGTGAGTGCAAAGTGCACTAAAGTTCCCCAAAGGACAAAGAAGTCGTGATAGGGGAATAAGGCAGGAAAGACACAAACCAACAGTGCAACAACGCTGGATTTGCAATCTGGGGTACCTGTGGAACAAGGGGACCAAGTCCAAAAGTCACAAGCAAGTCGGAGATGGGCAGATGCCCAGGAAATGCCAGCTGCGGGTGCAAAGAAGCTTCTACTGGACAGAAGAAGCTGCGGTTTCTGCAGGAACGCAAAGGGCTAGAGACTTCCCCTTTGGAGGACGGATCCATCTCGCCTTGTAGAGTCGTGCAGAAGTGTTTTCTTGCCGAAAAAACGCCAACAAGCCTTGCTAGCTGCAAATCGTGCAGTTAGCATTTTTGGACGCTGCTGTGGCCCAGGAGGGACCAGGAGGTCGCACATTAGACCAGGAGGTAGAGGGGACATCGAGCAAGACAAGGAGCCCTCTTAGCAGCAGGTAGCACCCAACGAAGTGCCAGAAACAGGCACTACGAGGATGCGTGAAATGGTGCTAACCCGAAGTTACACAAAGGAGTCCCACGTCGCCGGAGACCAACTTAGAAAGTCGTGCAATGCAGGATAGAGTGCTGTGGACCCTGGCTTGGCTGTGCACAAAGGATTTCTGCCGGAAGTGCACAGGGGCCGGAGTAGCTGCAAAAGTCGCAGTTCCCAGCAATGCAGTCTAGCGAGGTGAGGCAAGGACTTACCTCCACCAAACTTGGACTGAAGAGTCACTGGACTATGGGAGTCACTTGGACAGAGTTGCTGGATTCGAGGGACCTCGCTCGTCGTGCTGAGAGGAGACCCAAGGGACCGGTAATGCAGCTTTTTGGTGCCTGCGGTTGCAGGGGGACGATTCCGTTGACCCACGGGAGATTTCTTCGGAGCTTCTAGTGCAGAGAGGAGGCAGACTACCCCCACAGCATGCACCACCAGGAAAACAGTCGAGAAGGCGGCAGGATCAGCGTTACAGAGTTGCAGTAGTCGTCTTAGCTACTATGTTGCAGTTTTGCAGGCTTCCAGCGCGGTCAGCAGTCGATTCCTTGGCAGAAGGTGAAGAGAGAGATGCAGAGGAACTCGGATGAGCTCTTGCATTCGTTATCTAAAGAATCCCAAGAGACAGAGACCCTAAATAGGCAGAAAAGAGGGTTTGGCTACCTAGGAGAGAGGATAGGCTAGCAACACCTGAAGGAGCCTATCACAAGGAGTCTCTGACATCACCTGGTGGCACTGGCCACTCAGAGCAGTCCAGTGTGCCAGCAGCACCTCTGTTTCCAAGATGGCAGAGGTCTGGAGCACACTGGAGGAGCTCTGGGCACCTCCCAGGGGAGGTACAGGTCAGGGGAGTGGTCACTCCCCTTTCCTTTGTCCAGTTTCGTGCCAGAGCAGGGCTAAGGGGTCCCTGAACCGGTGTAGACTGGCTTATGCAGAAATGGGCACCAAATGTGCCCATGAAAGCAATTCCAGAGGCTGGGGGAGGCTACTCCTCCCCTGCCTTCACACCATTTTCCAAAGGGAGAGGGTGTAACACCCTCTCTCAGAGGAAGTTCTTTGTTCTGCCATCCTGGGCCAGGCCTGGCTGGACCCCAGGAGGGCAGATGCCTGTCTGAGGGGTTGGCAGCAGCAGCAGCTGCAGTGAAACCCCGAGAAAGGCAGTTTGGCAGTACCAGGGTCTGTGCTACAGACCACTGGGATCATGGGATTGTGCCAACTATGCCAGGATGGTATAGAGGGGGCAATTCCATGATCATAGACATATTACATGGCCATATTCGGAGTTACCATTGTGAAGCTACATATAGGTAGTGACCTATATGTAGTGCACGCGTGTAATGGTGTCCCCGCACTCACAAAGTCCGGGGAATTGGCCCTGAACAATGTGGGGGCACCTTGGCTAGTGCCAGGGTGCCCTCACACTAAGTAACTTAGCACCCAACCTTTACCAGGTAAAGGTTAGACATATAGGTGACTTATAAGTTACTTAAGTGCAGTGTAAAATGGCTGTGAAATAACGTGGATGTTATTTCACTCAGGCTGCAGTGGCAGGCCTGTGTAAGAATTGTCAGAGCTCCCTATGGGTGGCAAAAGAAATGCTGCAGCCCATAGGGATCTCCTGGAACCCCAATACCCTGGGTACCTCAGTACCATATACTAGGGAATTATAAGGGTGTTCCAGTAAGCCAATGTAAATTGGTAAAATTGGTCACTAGCCTGTTAGTGACAATTTGAAAGAAATGAGAGAGCATAACCACTGAGGTTCTGGTTAGCAGAGCCTCAGTGAGACAGTTAGGCACCACACAGGGAACACATACCTTATAGGCCACAAACTTATGAGCACTGGGGTCCTGACTAGCAGGGTCCCAGTGACACATAACAAACATACTGAAAACATAGGGTTTTCACTATGAGCACTGGGCCCTGGCTAGCAGGATCCCAGTGAGACAGAGAAAACACCCTGACATACACTCACAAACAGGCCAAAAGTGGGGGTAACAAGGCTAGAAAGAGGCTACTTTCTCACACAACCCCCCCCCCCCAAACGAAGGACAATAAGGCTAACCTTGGCCAGTTGAGACTTTATTGTCTAAGTGGTGATAAGTAGAGAGTAGTTGTGCAATAGACTGGTTACTCCCTTTATCATCCACTATATGGTTACTTCCCTGTGGGGATGTAAACCACCCTGTTTGAAGTTTTTTAGCTAAGCAACAAGGTGAAGATGTATTTTCAGAGTTTTTATCAGTAAGTTTAAGTTTAGAGCAGTGGGATTTGTCCACTGAACCTATTTGTAATGATGGAAATGCCAGACAGGGATGCTGTCTCAGTAAAGCCATAGCTGGGCAAAAACTTTGTCCATATGGCTGGAAGAGAGAACAGGGATGCTGTTTCTCTTGAGTTGGAGCAGGGCAGGGATGCTGTCCTATGAGCTCCACACTAGGGCAGGGATGCTGTCCTAAGTGTTGTGAGGCAGTGCAGGGTTTCTGCACTAAAGTTTCTCTGGGAGGGTTGGAGGGATGCTCCATGTTAACTAAAATGGTGTTCTTTTTCTCACCAATGTTAGTTATCCCACAGAGAGGTACTTCTACCTCAGGGAGTCCAGCTTTGCCAGCTGATGATTCCCTTGGAACAGGTGCCACCCCAGGAGAGGTTTCTCCCACCACAGAAATGGTATCCTGAATGGTAGGGTGGTTAGGGGATACTGTGATACCCTTTTTACCTGTTGATGGAGAGGGATCCTGAGTTTTCAGGCCTTCTCTCCTTTGCTTTTTCATTTCAGTAGAAATGAGAGGGAACAATTCCTCAGGGATGCCCAGCATGGCTGCATGGGCATAAAACTCTACATCAGCCCAACCTGAGGCATCTAGGTCATTACCTAAGAGACAGTCTACAGGTAAGCTAGGTGATACCACCACCTGCTTAGGGCCAGTAACTCCACTCCAAATAAACTGAATTATAGCTAAGGGAAGAAACTTAGTGGAGTTATGGACATCAATAATCTTATACTGTTGTCCAATGATGTGTTGATCAGGGTGCACTAGGTTTTCAGTCACCAAAGTGATACTGGCACCTGTGTCCCTGTAGGCCAAGGCCTCAACACCATTTATAGAAACTGTCTGCCTGTACTTATCCATTGTAAGGGGACAAGCAGCCAGTGTGGCAAAGCCAATGCCACTAGGTGTGACAGAAACTGTCTTGGGACTGACTACCCCAGTTTCTACTATGGACCCATAAGTGAACCCAACTACACCCTTAACTTGACTGTTGCCAGCAGTCCCACCACTAGTACCACTACTGCTAGGGGCACTAGAGCTTGATGTATTAGTGGTGGTAGGCTCAGGGGGTTTACCTGGACAGGACTTATCCCCTGGCCTATGGCCTCTATTTTTACACACAAAGCACCAAGGCTTTTTAAATTGTGTAGGTTGAGAAGAAGAGGAAGAATTGGTTTTATCCCCACCCCCTGAAGAGTGTTTAAGATTTGAAGTGGGATCTTTGGTTTTACCCTTATCCCCATGCTTATCTTGAGATTTTTCACCATCTTTCTTCTTGTTGTTCTCTTTGTCACCCCCTGTATGAACTTTTCTGTTCACCCTTGTTCTGACCCATTTGTCTGCCTTCTTTCCCAATTCTTGGGGAGAGGTCAGATCAGAGTCCACCAAGTACTGGTGCAACAAATCAGACACACAATTATTAAGAATATGCTCTCTCAGGATCAAGTTATACAGGCTTTCAAAATCAGTAACTTTACTGCCATGTAACCACCCCTCCAAGGCCTTCACTGAATGGTCAATGAAATCAACCCAGTCTTGTGAAGACTCCTTTTTGGTCTCTCTGAACTTTATCCTGTACTGTTCAGTGGTTAAGCCATAACCATCCAGGAGTGCATTCTTAAGAACTGTAAAATTATTGGCATCACTTTCTTTCACAGTAAGGAGCCTATCCCTACCTTTTCCACTAAATGATAGCCATAGGATAGCAGCCGGCTGCCTTTGAGGGACATCCTGTACAACACAGGCCCTCTCAAGTGCAGCAAACCACTTGTTAATGTCATCCCCCTCCTTATAAGGGGGAACTATCTTATGCAGATTCCTGGAATCATTCTCTTTTGCAGGATGACTATGGGGAATACTGCTGCTGCCACCATGGGTTTCAAAACCCAACTTCTGTCTTTCCTTCTCTAGTTCTAAAGACTGTCTATCCAAATCCAGCTGTTGCTTTTTAAGCTTCAGTCTGGTTTGTTCCACTCTCAATCTATTGAGCTCCCTTTCTAACAATCTGTCATCAGGGTGGGTGGGAGGGACATGTCTTGAAACAGAAGTATGGTGAGAATGGACAGAAGGAGACCTGTCCCTTACAGAGGGCACCCTAACAGCTTGGCTGACAGTGTAATGTGAGAGTACATCATCTGTATGATGTGACTCCACCTCAGTACCAACTATGCTAGACTGTCTAGTAATGGGCAGGCTTGGAAGTTTCTTTCCTGAATCCTTTCCTGGGGGAGTCCCTGGATCAGATTGGGAACCATTAGCTGCTTTTTCAACAGATGGGGCACTTCTAGCCTTATCTTGTTCTCTAAGCATGTTAAGTAACAATTCCAAGGAAGGATTCTTCCCTACACTCAAACCTCTCTCTATGCAGAGACTCCTTGCTCCTTTCCAGCTAAGGTGATCATATGCAAGTTTGGACAGATCAACATTTTGGCCTGTGCCAGACATTTTTATAGAGAGTTAAAGTGATAGAAAAAGAGAAAAAGTTTGTCAGAGCTTTTAGAAAGACTGGAAAAAAAACTTTTAAAACTTTTTAGAACTTTTTAGAAAGTTTAGAAGTACTTTTCAGCACTTAGAAAAGAGTGAAAAGAGGAAATGCAAAACTTTTTGGTTATGTGTATATACACTGAACTTGTTTTGTATATTTTTCTCTTATGAAAAGTACAATGACAAGAGTGGTAAGTAGTCTCAAAGCACTTATCCCACCGCTGCACAACCAATGTAGGAGGCTGGACTGGCTTGTAGTGAGTACCTAGGGGTACTTGCACCTTGCACCAGGCCCAGTTATCCCTTATTAGTGTATAGGGTGTCTAGCAGCTTAGGCTGATAGATAATGGTAGCTTAGCAGAGCAGCTTAGGCTGAACTAGGAGACGTGTGAAGCTACTACAGTACCACTTAGTGTCATATGCACAATATCATAAGAAAACACAATACACAGTTATACTAAAAATAAAGGTACTTTATTTTTATGACAATATGCCAAAGTATCTCAGAGTGTACCCTCAGTGAGAGGATAGGAAATATACACAAGATATATATACACAATACCAGAAATATGCAGTATAGTCTTAGAAAACAGTGCAAACAATGTATAGGTACAATAGGATGCAATGGGGACACATAGGGATAGGGGCAACACAAACCATATACTCCAAAAGTGGAATGCGAACCACGAATGGACCCCAAACCTATGTGACCTTGTAGAGGGTCGCTGGGACTATTAGAAAATAATGAGGGTTAGAAAAATAGCCCACCCCAAGACCCTGAAAAGTGAGTGCAAAGTGCACTAAAGTTCCCCAAAGGACAAAGAAGTCGTGATAGGGGAATAAGGCAGGAAAGACACAAACCAACAGTGCAACAATGCTGGATTTGCAATCTGGGGTACCTGTGGAACAAGGGGACCAAGTCCAAAAGTCACAAGCAAGTCGGAGATGGGCAGATGCCCAGGAAATGCCAGCTGCGGGTGCAAAGAAGCTTCTACTGGACAGAAGAAGCTGCGGTTTCTGCAGGAACGCAAAGGGCTAGAGACTTCCCCTTTGGAGGACGGATCCATCTCGCCTTGTAGAGTCGTGCAGAAGTGTTTTCTTGCCGAAAAAACGCCAACAAGCCTTGCTAGCTGCAAATCGTGCAGTTAGCATTTTTGGACGCTGCTGTGGCCCAGGAGGGACCAGGAGGTCGCACATTAGACCAGGAGGTAGAGGGGACATCGAGCAAGACAAGGAGCCCTCTTAGCAGCAGCTGGCACCCAACGAAGTGCCAGAAACAGGCACTACGAGGATGCGTGAAATGGTGCTAACCCGAAGTTACACAAAGGAGTCCCACGTCGCCGGAGACCAACTTAGAAAGTCGTGCAATGCAGGTTAGAGTGCTGTGGACCCTGGCTTGGCTGTGCACAAAGGATTTCTGCCGGAAGTGCACAGGGGCCGGAGTAGCTGCAAAAGTCGCAGTTCCCAGCAATGCAGTCTAGCGAGGTGAGGCAAGGACTTACCTCCACCAAACTTGGACTGAAGAGTCACTGGACTATGGGAGTCACTTGGACAGAGTTGCTGGATTCGAGGGACCTCGCTCGTCGTGCTGAGAGGAGACCCAAGGGACCGGTAATGCAGCTTTTTGGTGCCTGCGGTTGCAGGGGGACGATTCCGTTGACCCACGGGAGATTTCTTCGGAGCTTCTAGTGCAGAGAGGAGGCAGACTACCCCCACAGCATGCACCACCAGGAAAACAGTCGAGAAGGCGGCAGGATCAGCGTTACAGAGTTGCAGTAGTCGTCTTAGCTACTATGTTGCAGTTTTGCAGGCTTCCAGCGCGGTCAGCAGTCGATTCCTTGGCAGAAGGTGAAGAGAGAGATGCAGAGGAACTCGGATGAGCTCTTGCATTCGTTATCTAAAGAATCCCAAGAGACAGAGACCCTAAATAGCCAGAAAAGAGGGTTTGGCTACCTAGGAGAGAGGATAGGCTAGCAACACCTGAAGGAGCCTATCACAAGGAGTCTCTGACATCACCTGGTGGCACTGGCCACTCAGATCAGTCCAGTGTGCCAGCAGCACCTCTGTTTCCAAGATGGCAGAGGTCTGGAGCACACTGGAGGAGCTCTGGGCACCTCCCAGGGGAGGTACAGGTCAGGGGAGTGGTCACTCCCCTTTCCTTTGTCCAGTTTCGTGCCAGAGCAGGGCTAAGGGGTCCCTGAACCGGTGTAGACTGGCTTATGCAGAAATGGGCACCAAATGTGCCCATGAAAGCACTTCCAGAGGCTGGGGGAGGCTACTCCTCCCCTGCCTTCACACCATTTTCCAAAGGGAGAGGGTGTAACACCCTCTCTCAGAGGAAGTTCTTTGTTCTGCCATCCTGGGCCAGGCCTGGCTGGACCCCAGGAGGGCAGATGCCTGTCTGAGGGGTTGGCAGCAGCAGCAGCTGCAGTGAAACCCCGGGAAAGGCAGTTTGGCAGTACCAGGGTCTGTGCTACAGACCACTGGGATCATGGGATTGTGCCAACTATGCCAGGATGGTATAGAGGGGGCAATTCCATGATCATAGACATATTACATGGCCATATTCGGAGTTACCATTGTGAAGCTACATATAGGTAGTGACCTATATGTAGTGCACGCGTGTAATGGTGTCCCCGCACTCACAAAGTCCGGGGAATTGGCCCTGAACAATGTGGGGGCACCTTGGCTAGTGCCAGGGTGCCCTCACACTAAGTAACTTAGCACCCAACCTTTACCAGGTAAAGGTTAGACATATAGGTGACTTATAAGTTACTTAAGTGCAGTGTAAAATGGCTGTGAAATAACGTGGATGTTATTTCACTCAGGCTGCAGTGGCAGGCCTGTGTAAGAATTGTCAGAGCTCCCTATGGGTGGCAAAAGAAATGCTGCAGCCCATAGGGATCTCCTGGAACCCCAATACCCTGGGTACCTCAGTACCATATACTAGGGAATTATAAGGGTGTTCCAGTAAGCCAATGTAAATTGGTAAAATTGGTCACTAGCCTGTTAGTGACAATTTGAAAGAAATGAGAGAGCATAACCACTGAGGTTCTGGTTAGCAGAGCCTCAGTGAGACAGTTAGGCACCACACAGGGAACACATACCTTATAGGCCACAAACTTATGAGCACTGGGGTCCTGACTAGCAGGGTCCCAGTGACACATAACAAACATACTGAAAACATAGGGTTTTCACTATGAGCACTGGGCCCTGGCTAGCAGGATCCCAGTGAGACAGAGAAAACACCCTGACATACACTCACAAACAGGCCAAAAGTGGGGGTAACAAGGCTAGAAAGAGGCTACTTTCTCACACAACCCCCCCCCCCCCAAACGAAGGACAATAAGGCTAACCTTGGCCAGTTGAGACTTTATTGTCTAAGTGGTGATAAGTAGAGAGTAGTTCTGCAATAGACTGGTTACTCCCTTTATCATCCACTATATGGTTACTTCCCTGTGGGGATGTAAACCACCCTGTTTGAAGTTTTTTAGCTAAGCAACAAGGTGAAGATGTATTTTCAGAGTTCTTATCAGTAAGTTTAAGTTTAGAGCAGTGGGAATTGTCCACTGAACCTATTTGTAATGATGGAAATGCCAGACAGGGATGCTGTCTCAGTAAAGCCATAGCTGGGCAAAAACTTTGTCCATATGGCTGGAAGAGAGAACAGGGATGCTGTTTCTCTTGAGTTGGAGCAGGGCAGGGATGCTGTCCTATGAGCTCCACACTAGGGCAGGGATGCTGTCCTAAGTGTTGTGAGGCAGTGCAGGGTTTCTGCACTAAAGTTTCTCTGGGAGGGTTGGAGGGATGCTCCATGTTAACTAAAATGGTGTTCTTTTTCTCACCAATGTTAGTTATCCCACAGAGAGGTACTTCTACCTCAGGGAGTCCAGCTTTGCCAGCTGATGATTCCCTTGGAACAGGTGCCACCCCAGGAGAGGTTTCTCCCACCACAGAAATGGTATCCTGAATGGTAGGGTGGTTAGGGGATACTGTGATACCCTTTTTACCTGTTGATGGAGAGGGATCCTGAGTTTTCAGGCCTTCTCTCCTTTGCTTTTTCATTTCAGTAGAAATGAGAGGGAACAATTCCTCAGGGATGCCCAGCATGGCTGCATGGGCATAAAACTCTACATCAGCCCAACCTGAGGCCTCTAGGTCATTACCTAAGAGACAGTCTACAGGTAAGCTAGGTGATACCACCACCTGCTTAGGGCCAGTAACTCCACCCCAAATAAACTGAATTATAGCTAAGGGAAGAAACTTAGTGGAGTTATGGACATCAATAATCTTATACTGTTGTCCAATGATGTGTTGATCAGGGTGCACTAGGTTTTCAGTCACCAAAGTGATACTGGCACCTGTGTCCCTGTAGGCCAAGGCCTCAACACCATTTATAGAAACTGTCTGCCTGTACTTATCCATTGTAAGGGGACAAGCAGCCAGTGTGGCAAAGCCAATGCCACTATGTGTGACAGAAACTGTCTTGGGACTGACTACCCCAGTTTCTACTATGGACCCATAAGTGAACCCAACTACACCCTTAACTTGACTGTTGCCAGCAGTCCCACCACTAGTACCACTACTGCTAGGGGCACTAGAGCTTGATGTATTAGTGGTGGTAGGCTCAGGGGGTTTACCTGGACAGGACTTATCCCCTGGCCTATGGCCTCTATTTTTACACACAAAGCACCAAGGCTTTTTAAATTGTGTAGGTTGAGAAGAAGAGGAAGAATTGGTTTTATCCCCACCCCCTGAAGAGTGTTTAAGATTTGAAGTGGGATCTTTGGTTTTACCCTTATCCCCATGCTTATCTTGAGATTTTTCACCATCTTTCTTCTTGTTGTTCTCTTTGTCACCCCCTGTATGAACTTTTCTGTTCACCCTTGTTCTGACCCATTTGTCTGCCTTCTTTCCCAATTCTTGGGGAGAGGTCAGATCAGAGTCCACCAAGTACTGGTGCAACAAATCAGACACACAATTATTAAGAATATGCTCTCTCAGGATCAAGTTATACAGGCTTTCAAAATCAGTAACTTTACTGCCATGTAACCACCCCTCCAAGGCCTTCACTGAATGGTCAATGAAATCAACCCAGTCTTGTGAAGACTCCTTTTTGGTCTCTCTGAACTTTATCCTGTACTGTTCAGTGGTTAAGCCATAACCATCCAGGAGTGCATTCTTAAGAACTGTAAAATTATTGGCATCACTTTCTTTCACAGTAAGGAGCCTATCCCTACCTTTTCCACTAAATGATAGCCATAGGATAGCAGCCCACTGCCTTTGAGGGACATCCTGTACAACACAGGCCCTCTCAAGTGCAGCAAACCACTTGTTAATGTCATCCCCCTCCTTATAAGGGGGAACTATCTTATGCAGATTCCTGGAATCATTCTCTTTTGCAGGATGACTATGGGGAATACTGCTGCTGCCACCATGGGTTTCAAAACCCAACTTCTGTCTTTCCTTCTCTAGTTCTAAAGACTGTCTATCCAAATCCAGCTGTTGCTTTTTGAGCTTCAGTCTGGTTTGTTCCACTCTCAATCTATTGAGCTCCCTTTCTAACAATCTGTCATCAGGGTGGGTGGGAGGGACATGTCTTGAAACAGAAGTATGGTGAGAATGGACAGAAGGAGACCTGTCCCTTACAGAGGGCACCCTAACAGCTTGGCTGACAGTGTAATGTGAGAGCACATCATCTGTATGATGTGACTCCACCTCAGTACCAACTATGCTAGACTGTCTAGTAATGGGCAGGTTTGGAAGTTTCTTTCCTGAATCCTTTCCTGGGGGAGTCCCTGGATCAGATTGGGAACCATTAGCTGCTTTTTCAACAGATGGGGCACTTCTAGCCTTATCTTGTTCTCTAAGCATGTTAAGTAACAATTCCAAGTAAGGATTCTTCCCTACACTCAAACCTCTCTCTTTGCAGAGACTCCTTGCTCCTTTCCAGCTAAGGTGATCATATGCAAGTTTGGACAGATCAACATTTTGGCCTGTGCCAGACATTTTTAGAGAGAGTTAAAGTGATAGAAAAAGAGAAAAAGTTTGTCAGAGCTTTTAGAAAGACTGGAAAAAAAACTTTTAAAACTTTTTAGAACTTTTTAGAAAGTTTAGAAGTACTTTTTAGCACTTAGAAAAGAGTGAAAAGAGGAAATGCAAAACTTTTTGGTTATGTGTATATACACTGAACTTGTTTTGTATATTTTTCTCTTATGAAAAGTACAATGACAAGAGTGGTAAGTAGTCTCAAAGCACTTATCCCACCGCTGCACAACCAATGTAGGAGGCTGGACTGGCTTGTAGTGAGTACCTGGGGGTACTTGCACCTTGCACCAGGCCCAGTTATCCATTATTAGTGTATAGGGTGTCTAGCAGCTTAGGCTGATAGATAATGGTAGCTTAGCAGAGCAGCTTAGGCTGAACTAGGAGACGTGTGAAGCTACTACAGTACCACTTAGTGTCATATGCACAATATCATAAGAAAACACAATACACAGTTATACTAAAAATAAAGGTACTTTATTTTTATGACAATATGCCAAAGTATCTCAGAGTGTACCCTCAGTGAGAGGATAGGAAATATACACAAGATATATATACACAATACCAGAAATATGCAGTATAGTCTTAGAAAACAGTGCAAACTATGTATAGTTACAATAGGATGCAATGGGGACACATAGGGATAGGGGCAACACAAACCATATACTCCAAAAGTGGAATGCGAACCACGAATGGACCCCAAACCTATGTGACCTTGTAGAGGGTCGCTGGGACTATTAGAAAATAGTGAGGGTTAGAAAAATAGCCCACCCCAAGACCCTGAAAAGTGAGTGCAAAGTGCACTAAAGTTCCCCAAAGGACAAAGAAGTCGTGATAGGGGAATAAGGCAGGAAAGACACAAACCAACAGTGCAACAACGTTGGATTTGCAATCTGGGGTACCTGTGGAACAAGGGGACCAAGTCCAAAAGTCACAAGCAAGTCGGAGATGGGCAGATGCCCAGGAAATGCCAGCTGCGGGTGCAAAGAAGCTTCTATTGGACAGAAGAAGCTGCGGTTTCTGCAGGAACGCAAAAGGCTAGAGACTTCCCCTTTGGAGGACGGATCCCTCTCGCCTTGTAGAGTCGTGCAGAAGTGTTTTCTTGCCAAAAGAACGCCAACAAGCCTTGCTAGCTGCAAATCGTGCAGTTAGCATTTTTGGACGCTGCTGTGGCCCAGGAGGGACCAGGAGGTCGCAAATTGGACCAGGAGGTAGAGGGGACATCGAGCAAGACAAGGAGCCCTCTTAACAGCAGGTAGCACCCAACGAAGTGCCAGAAACAGGCACTACGAGGATGCATGAAATGGTGCTAACCCGAAGTTACACAAAGGAGTCCCACGTCGCCGGAGACCAACTTAGAAAGTCGTGCAATGCAGGTTAGAGTGCTGTGGACCCTGGCTTGGCTGTGCACAAAGGATTTCCGCCGGAAGTGCACAGGGGCCGGAGTAGCTGCAAAAGTCGCGGTTCCCAGCAATGCAGTCTAGCGAGGTGAGGCAAGGACTTACCTCCACCAAACTTGGACTGAAGAGTCACTGGACTATGGGAGTCACTTGGACAGAGTTGCTGGATTCGAGGGACCTCGCTCGTCGTGCTGAGAGGAGACCCAAGGGACCGGTAATGCAGCTTTTTGGTGCCTGCGGTTGCAGGGGGACGATTCCGTTGACCCACAGGAGATTTCTTCGGAGCTTCTAGTGCAGAGAGGAGGCAGACTACCCCCACAGCATGCACCACCAGGAAAACAGTCGAGAAGGCGGCAGGATCAGCGTTACAGAGTTGCAGTAGTCGTCTTAGCTACTATGTTGCAGTTTTGCAGGCTTCCAGCGCGGTCAGCAGTCGATTCCTTGGCAGAAGGTGAAGAGAGAGATGCAGAGGAACTCGGATGAGCTCTTGCATTCGTTATCTAAAGAATCCCAAGAGACAGAGACCCTAAATAGCCAGAAAAGAGGGTTTGGCTACCTAGGAGAGAGGATAGGCTAGCAACACCTGAAGGAGCCTATCACAAGGAGTCTCTGACATCACCTGGTGGCACTGGCCACTCAGAGCAGTCCAGTGTGCCAGCAGCACCTCTGTTTCCAAGATGGCAGAGGTCTGGAGCACACTGGAGGAGCTCTGGGCACCTCCCAGGGGAGGTACAGGTCAGGGGAGTGGTCACTCCCCTTTCCTTTGTCCAGTTTCGTGCCAGAGCAGGGCTAAGGGGTCCCTGAACCGGTGTAGACTGGCTTATGCAGAAATGGGCACCAAATGTGCCCATGAAAGCATTTCCAGAGGCTGGGGGAGGCTACTCCTCCCCTGCCTTCACACCATTTTCCAAAGGGAGAGGGTGTAACACCCTCTCTCAGAGGAAGTTCTTTGTTCTGCCATCCTGGGCCAGGCCTGGCTGGACCCCAGGAGGGCAGATGCCTGTCTGAGGGGTTGGCAGCAGCAGCAGCTGCAGTGAAACCCCGGGAAAGGCAGTTTGGCAGTACCAGGGTCTGTGCTACAGACCACTGGGATCATGGGATTGTGCCAACTATGCCAGGATGGTATAGAGGGGGCAATTCCATGATCATAGACATATTACATGGCCATATTCGGAGTTACCATTGTGAAGCTACATATAGGTAGTGACCTATATGTAGTGCACGCGTGTAATGGTGTCCCCGCACTCACAAAGTCCGGGGAATTGGCCCTGAACAATGTGGGGGCACCTTGGCTAGTGCCAGGGTGCCCTCACACTAAGTAACTTAGCACCCAACCTTTACCAGGTAAAGGTTAGACATATAGGTGACTTATAAGTTACTTAAGTGCAGTGTAAAATGGCTGTGAAATAACGTGGACGTTATTTCACTCAGGCTGCAGTGGCAGGCCTGTGTAAGAATTGTCAGAGCTCCCTATGGGTGGCAAAAGAAATGCTGCAGCCCATAGGGATCTCCTGGAACCCCAATACCCTGGGTACCTCAGTACCATATACTAGGGAATTATAAGGGTGTTCCAGTAAGCCAATGTAAATTGGTAAAATTGGTCACTAGCCTGTTAGTGACAATTTGAAAGAAATGAGAGAGCATAACCACTGAGGTTCTGGTTAGCAGAGCCTCAGTGAGACAGTTAGGCACCACACAGGGAACACATACCTTATAGGCCACAAACTTATGAGCACTGGGGTCCTGACTAGCAGGGTCCCAGTGACACATAACAAACATACTGAAAACATAGGGTTTTCACTATGAGCACTGGGCCCTGGCTAGCAGGATCCCAGTGAGACAGAGAAAACACCCTGACATACACTCACAAACAGGCCAAAAGTGGGGGTAACAAGGCTAGAAAGAGGCTACTTTCTCACACAACCCCCCCCCCCCCCAAACGAAGGACAATAAGGCTAACCTTGGCCAGTTGAGACTTTATTGTCTAAGTGGTGATAAGTAGAGAGTAGTTCTGCAATAGACTGGTTACTCCCTTTATCATCCACTATATGGTTACTTCCCTGTGAGGATGTAAACCACCCTGTTTGAAGTTTTTTAGCTAAGCAACAAGGTGAAGATGTATTTTCAGAGTTTTTATCAGTAAGTTTAAGTTTAGAGCAGTGGGAATTGTCCACTGAACCTATTTGTAATGATGGAAATGCCAGACAGGGATGCTGTCTCAGTAAAGCCATAGCTGGGCAAAAACGTTGTCCATATGGCTGGAAGAGAGAACAGGGATGCTGTTTCTCTTGAGTTGGAGCAGGGCAGGGATGCTGTCCTATGAGCTCCACACTAGGGCAGGGATGCTGTCCTAAGTGTTGTGAGGCAGTGCAGGGTTTCTGCACTAAAGTTTCTCTGGGAGGGTTGGAGGGATGCTCCATGTTAACTAAAATGGTGTTCTTTTTCTCACCAATGTTAGTTATCCCACAGAGAGGTACTTCTACCTCAGGGAGTCCAGCTTTGCCAGCTGATGATTCCCTTGGAACAGGTGCCACCCCAGGAGAGGTTTCTCCCACCACAGGAATGGTATCCTGAATGGTAGGGTGGTTAGGGGATACTGTGATACCCTTTTTACCTGTTGATGGAGAGGGATCCTGAGTTTTCAGGCCTTCTCTCCTTTGCTTTTTCATTTCAGTAGAAATGAGAGGGAACAATTCCTCAGGGATGCCCAGCATGGCTGCATGGGCATAAAACTCTACATCAGCCCAACCTGAGGCCTCTAGGTCATTACCTAAGAGACAGTCTACAGGTAAGCTAGGTGATACCACCACCTGCTTAGGGCCAGTAACTCCACCCCAAATAAACTGAATTATAGCTAAGGGAAGAAACTTAGTGGAGTTATGGACATCAATAATCTTATACTGTTGTCCAATGATGTGTTGATCAGGGTGCACTAGGTTTTCAGTCACCAAAGTGATACTGGCACCTGTGTCCCTGTAGGCCAAGGCCTCAACACCATTTATAGAAACTGTCTGCCTGTACTTATCCATTGTAAGGGGACAAGCAGCCAGTGTGGCAAAGCCAATGCCACTAGGTGTGACAGAAACTGTCTTGGGACTGACTACCCCAGTTTCTACTATGGACCCATAAGTGAACCCAACTACACCCTTAACTTGACTGTTGCCAGCAGTCCCACCACTAGTACCACTACTGCTAGGGGCACTAGAGCTTGATGTATTAGTGGTGGTAGGCTCAGGGGGTTTACCTGGACAGGACTTATCCCCTGGCCTATGGCCTCTATTTTTACACACAAAGCACCAAGGCTTTTTAAATTGTGTAGGTTGAGAAGAAGAGGAAGAATTTGTTTTATCCCCACCCCCTGAAGAGTGTTTAAGATTTGAAGTGGGACCTTTGGTTTTACCCTTATCCCCATGCTTATCTTGAGATTTTTCACCATCTTTCTTCTTGTTGTTCTCTTTGTCACCCCCTGTATGAACTTTTCTGTTCACCCTTGTTCTGACCCATTTGTCTGCCTTCTTTCCCAATTCTTGGGGAGAGGTCAGATCAGAGTCCACCAAGTACTGGTGCAACAAATCAGACACACAATTATTAAGAATATGCTCTCTCAGGATCAAGTTATACAGGCTTTCAAAATCAGTAACTTTACTGCCATGTAACCACCCCTCCAAGGCCTTCACTGAATGGTCAATGAAATCAACCCAGTCTTGTGAAGACTCCTTTTTGGTCTCTCTGAACTTTATCCTGTACTGTTCAGTGGTTAAGCCATAACCATCCAGGAGTGCATTCTTAAGAACTGTAAAATTATTGGCATCACTTTCTTTCACAGTAAGGAGCCTATCCCTACCTTTTCCACTAAATGATAGCCATAGGATAGCAGCCCACTGCCTTTGAGGGACATCCTTACAACACAGGCCCTCTCAAGTGCAGCAAACCACTTGTTAATGTCATCCCCCTCCTTATAAGGGGGAACTATCTTATGCAGATTCCTGGAATCATTCTCTTTTGCAGGATGACTATGGGGAATACTGCTGCTGCCACCATGGGTTTCAAAACCCAACTTCTGTCTTTCCTTCTCTAGTTCTAAAGACTGTCTATCCAAATCCAGCTGTTGCTTTTTAAGCTTCAGTCTGGTTTGTTCCACTCTCAATCTATTGAGCTCCCTTTCTAACAATCTGTCATCAGGGTGGGTGGGAGGGACATGTCTTGAAACAGAAGTATGGTGAGAATGGACAGAAGGAGACCTGTCCCTTACAGAGGGCACCCTAACAGCTTGGCTGACAGTGTAATGTGAGAGCACATCATCTGTATGATGTGACTCCACCTCAGTACCAACTATGCTAGACTGTCTAGTAATGGGCAGGCTTGGAAGTTTCTTTCCTGAATCCTTTCCTGGGGGAGTCCCTGGATCAGATTGGGAACCATTAGCTGCTTTTTCAACAGATGGGGCACTTCTAGCCTTATCTTGTTCTCTAAGCATGTTAAGTAACAATTCCAAGGAAGGATTCTTCCCTACACTCAAACCTCTCTCTATGCAGAGACTCCTTGCTCCTTTCCAGCTAAGGTGATCATATGCAAGTTTGGACAGATCAACATTTTGGCCTGTGCCAGACATTTTTAGAGAGAGTTAAAGTGATAGAAAAAGAGAAAAAGTTTGTCAGAGCTTTTAGAAAGACTGGAAAAAAAACGTTTAAAACTTTTTAGAACTTTTTAGAAAGTTTAGAAGTACTTTTCAGCACTTAGAAAAGAGTGAAAAGAGGAAAGGCAAAACTTTTTGGTTATGTGTATATACACTGAACTTGTTTTGTATATTTTTCTCTTATGAAAAGTACAATGACAAGAGTGGTAAGTAGTCTCAAAGCACTTATCCCACCGCTGCACAACCAATGTAGGAGGCTGGACTGGCTTGTAGTGAGTACCTAGGGGTACTTGCACCTTGCACCAGGCCCAGTTATCCCTTATTAGTGTATAGGGTGTCTAGCAGCTTAGGCTGATAGATAATGGTAGTTTAGCAGAGCAGCTTAGGCTGAACTAGGAGACGTGTGAAGCTACTACAGTACCACTTAGTGTCATATGCACAATATCATAAGAAAAACACAATACACAGTTATACTAAAAATAAAGGTACTTTATTTTTATGACAATATGCCAAAGTATCTCAGAGTGTACCCTCAGTGAGAGGATAGGAAATATACACAAGATATATATACACAATACCAGAAATATGCAGTATAGTCTTAGAAAACAGTGCAAACAATGTATAGTTACAATAGGATGCAATGGGGACACATAGGGATAGGGGCAACACAAACCATATACTCCAAAAGTGGAATGCGAACCACGAATGGACCCCAAACCTATGTGACCTTGTAGAGGGTCGCTGGGACTATTAGAAAATAGTGAGGGTTAGAAAAATAGCCCACCCCAAGACCCTGAAAAGTGAGTGCAAAGTGCACTAAAGTTCCCCAAAGGACAAAGAAGTCGTGATAGGGGAATAAGGCAGGAAAGACACAAACCAACAGTGCAACAACGTTGGATTTCCAATCTGGGGTACCTGTGGAACAAGGGGACCAAGTCCAAAAGTCACAAGCAAGTCGGAGATGGGCAGATGCCCAGGAAATGCCAGCTGCGGGTGCAAAGAAGCTTCTACTGGACAGAAGAAGCTGCGGTTTCTGCAGGAACGCAAAGGGCTAGAGACTTCCCCTTTGGAGGACGGATCCCACTTGCCTTGTAGAGTCGTGCAGAAGTGTTTTCTTGCCGAAAGAATGCCAACAAGCCTTGCTAGCTGCAAATCGTGCAGTTAGCATTTTTGGACGCTGCTGTGGCCCAGAAGGGACCAGGAGGTGGCAAATTGGACCAGGAGGTAGAGGGGACATCGAGCAAGACAAGGAGCCCTCTTAGCAGCAGGTAGCACCCGACGAAGTGCCAGAAACAGGCACTACAAGGATGCGTGAAATGGTGCTCACCCGAAGTTACACAAAGGAGTCCCACGTCGCCGGAGACCAACTTAGAAAGTCGTGCAATGCAGGTTAGAGTGCTGTGGACCCAGGCTTGGCTGTGCACAAAGGATTTCCGCCGAAAGTGCACAGGGGCCGGAGTAGCTGCAAAAGTCGCGGTTCCCAGCAATGCAGTCTAGCGAGGTGAGGCAAGGACTTACCTCCACCAAACTTGGACTGAAGAGTCACTGGACTATGGGAGTCACTTGGACAGAGTTGCTGGATTCGAGGGACCTCGCTCGTCGTGCTGAGAGGAGACCCAAGGGACCGGTAATGCAGCTTTTTGGTGCCTGCGGTTGCAGGGGGACGATTCCGTCGACCCACAGGAGATTTCTTCGGAGCTTCTAGTGCAGAGAGGAGGCAGACTACCCCCACAGCATGCACCACCAGGAAAACAGTCGAGAAGGCGGCAGGATCAGCATTACAGAGTTGCAGTAGTCGTCTTAGCTACTATGTTGCAGTTTTGCAGGCTTCCAGCGCGGTCAGCAGTCGATTCCTTGGCAGAAGGTGAAGAGAGAGATGCAGAGGCAACAAGGCTAGAAAGAGGCTACTTTCTCACAGACGTTGTGATATATTCCTGCTTAAGAAGAATCGCCAAGGGCTTAGACTGAGCTTGCCCCCTGTTATGATGTCTCAGGGCAATCAAAGACTTTGTCTTCCATTACCTGCAATCTCTGCTGAGACTCCTGCCCTGCCAAGTGGTGCCTAATCCAGTCCCTGGGCCCTTAACAGGAGAAGCTGGTGGAAAAACCAAGAAAAAACAAGTGAACTGACTTCGGATGACTCTGGACTGACACCACTGCCTGATCCCATGACGCCTCCTGCAACTGAAGTCGTGCTCCTCTCTGGAGTGTGATGATCCCACAGGCCCGACGCTGCTGCAGCCTTACTGAAGTCCGTGACTCCGTAGAAGTCGCTGCACCACGTCGTGACCGCGGGATATCAACTCCGCCAGAAGTGTGCGGATCTAACGCTTTGCACTGCCGCCGCCTCACCTCCACCACTTCGCAGCAAGGGACCGACGCCTCTTCGTGATGCCTCCTCTCCTTCGCTCCGCAGCAATGGAACCGATGCCGCCTCGAATCCAGTGACGTCACGATCCCCGACTCCGTGCACTGGCTTGTTTCCTCATTTTCACAAGGGACTGTACCTTGGGTTCCGTGTGACTCCGTGACCGGTACCATTGGCATCGGATTATTGGGAACGACTCTGCTACAATGCTGTGATATCACCTTATCAAAGCATTTATGTTTCTAAGAACTAAATTGAAGTTTAATCTTTTAAAAATTCATAACTCTTCTTGTGTATGTTGGATTTTTGTTGTTTTGGTCTTGTTTTGCACAGATAATGTAGGAAGCTGGCTCTGTGTATACTATATCAAAACTAAATATAGGGCCTGATTACAACTTTGGAGGAGGGTGTTAATCCGTCCCAAATGTGACGGATATACCACTCGCCGTATTACGAGTCCATTATATCCTATGGAACTCGTAATACGGTGGGCAGGATATTCGTCACATTTGGGACGGATTAACACCCTCCTCCAAAGTTGTAATCAGGCCCATAGTGTGCACAGAGTTCAGGGGAATCCCAGAGGCTTAACAGAGGCTAAAGTAGATACCACTAAGGCTCTCTTTTGTGGTAGTTTGGTCGAGCAGTTAGGCTTATTAGCGGGTAGTGCAAAGCAGTTTTTGTACACACATGGTTAATAGAGGAAGCACACACTCAATTACTTAACTCCAGACAAGTTTCTATAGCAAATATATATTTTCTTAATTTATTTCTAGAACCACAAGATTCAAGTTCCAGGTAAGTACTTCAATAGACGTGTATTTCACACATATATCAATAATACTTTGTTTGAAATCGATAAATTATACAGTTTTTGAAGTATTGGAAATTATCTGTTTTAAAAGTTGACTGCAATTTTCAGAAATAGTTCCTGGGGGGAAGAAAAGTTTGTACAATTTACAGGTAAGTACTTGACTTACAGTTCCAGTCCCTGGGGGCTTATGAAGTCCACAGGTTGGGGTTCAAGTTAACCCCAAACACCCACCACCAGCAACACGGGCCTAGCTGAGTGCAGAGGTCAAAGTTGAGGCAAATGTAACATGGGTTTCTATGGAGACTGGGGGTACTCGGTTTCAGATCTGCTGGCAGGTAAGTACCCACGTCTTCGGAGGGCAAACTTGGGGGGTTTAAAGGGGCACTGGGGGCACAGAAGTAGGCACCAAACACACACCCTCAGCAGCACAGGGACAGCCGGGTGCAGGATGCAAACAGAGTATCGAGCTCCCAATGCTTTTATATGAGGGGTCCCCGGGGGTCACTTAGATGCTGCAGGCTGGGTCCAGGGGGTCAGTTCAGAAAAAAACACAGGCTAGACAGGTAGGAGGGCAGAATGCTGAATGTTGCTGTACCAGGGTTGGGTTCTCAAGGCCTGGGGGCTGCAGGTGCAGGGTACCTTTAAGCGTCAGATAACCACTTAACCATTTTAGAATGAAAGGTATATTCCTAAACATAGTATGTTTAACTAGGTGCCACAAAATGGGTGCATATAGTCATAATTTGTGATTTTATCATGTATATATAGTTGATCATTTCATGTCTCGTTATGTTCTCCATTTCAACAGTCGTAACATGAAACATTTTGCAACAGATAATGCTGTGGCAAACCATCTTTGCAAATGGACCTTCATATGGGTAATGTTTCTTATGTCATGTAGGATGGCCTCTGTCAAACCCTTCTGGGGACCAGTGCTTGTACGGTATAGCTAAACTTGACTCTTGTTTTCCTGCAGCTTTTGTCATGCAGTTAGGTTGCCCGTCCATGTGTCATCTTTGAACTGCAGCCTTAATTTGTCCTGCCATTTGTGTCTTGGGGCAGATGCCATGGGTGTGGGGCAAAAGCCATATATATTGGTACTGTATTAGACAGAGATCACTTTAGAGAACCTTACCCAGACCTTCAGGTTCTTCCTAACAGGCGTGACAATTGTGAGAATGGGAAGCATCTTGGACCCTATGCAATATGTCAACTGGTTGTATTGCTACACTTGGGATGGGTGTAGTTCAAAGTGCACTTTTAAATCAGCAATAATTCTCAGTCTGCTGTCTTCTATTACATCTTCTAATGTGCTGAAGCTAACTTGTTCATGCTGTCTCCAATGTAACAACTATACATTGTTAACCCCAAACTGTCCCACAATGGTGACATCTGAAATAAACGTGTGTTGTTCTTTAAATGGTTATGTAATACTCTCCAAATTTGAGCAGTTGCTTGCATGGTGGGTGGAGTGTTTCCTCCTATTGTCTATGTCTGCTGCTCACAGACTAGTTCTAAGTTATGTGTTGTTGTAAGCAGCTGTGCCCTCGTAAGTTTGTTAACGCATCAATGTGGCAGGCATGTGGTAAACACTAAGGGGGTCATGACCGCCAGGGCCGCGAATGACGGAAGCACCGCCAACAGGCTGGCGGTGCTTCCTAGCCCATTCTGACTGCGGCGGTAAAGCCGCGGTCAGAAAACCGGGGCCGGCGGTTTCCTGGCGGTTTACCCCCGGCTGGGCGAATCCGCCAGGGCAGCGCTGCAAGCAGCGCTGCCTTGGGGATTCTGACCCCCTTCCTGCCAGCCTGTTTCTGGCAGTTTTCACCGCCAGGAAGAGGCTGGCGGGAACGGGTGTCCTGGGGCCCCTAACAGGGCCCAGGGCGGCTTTTCACTGTCTGTTTAGCAGACAGTGAAAAGCGCGACGGGTGCAACTGCACCCGTCGCACCGCCGCAACACCGCCGGCTCCATTCGGAGCCGGCTCCTGTGTTGCGGCCCTCATTCCCGCTGGGCCGGCGGGCGCTAACTTGCTTAGAGCCCGCCGGCCCAGCGGGAATGTCAGAATGCGAGAAGCGGTATTTTGGCCGCGTGGCGGTCAAATGGCGCTTCCCGTCAGGCGGTTTCCTGGCGGTTTACCCCCGGCTGGGCGAATCCGCCAGGGCAGCGCTGCAAGCAGCACTGCCTTGGGGATTCTGACCCCCTTCCTGCCAGCCTGTTTCTGGCAGTTTTCACCGCCAGGAAGAGGCTGGCGGGAACGGGTGTCCTGGGGCCCCTAACAGGGCCCAGGGCGGCTTTTCACTGTCTGTTTAGCAGACAGTGAAAAGCGCAACGGGTGCAACTGCACCCGTCGCACCGCCGCAACACCGCCGGCTCCATTCGGAGCCGGCTCCTGTGTTGCGGCCCTCATTCCAGCTGGGCCGGCGGGCGCTAACTTGCTTAGCGCCCGCCGGCCCAGCGGGAATGTCAGAATGCGGGAAGCGGTATTTTGGCCGCGTGGCGGTCAAATGCCGCTTCCCGTCTGGCGGGCGGCAACCGCCGCCCGCCAGAGTTAGAATGAGGGCCTAAATGGTGTGCAAAGTCATAAGACCTGATATGCAGTTGGTCTCATCCTTCATTCTCTGTTGTTGTTCGCAATGTGTGTGTTTTTTGGCCTGGTTTAACTTGTTCCCAAATGATTTTTTTATTACCAAAGTCATTTTTTAAGTGTAATTTGGGATCTGTAGCAGTAACAAAAAAGTAAATGAATCTTGGGGCAATGATAGTTTTTGACACATGTACCCTCAACATAAAGATAGCTATGGGACCATTCCATCACATAGCATCTGCTATAATACATGATGATTGTCATCCATTATTGTGTACCATGTTTTGAGGGCCAGACCAGGATGCCCAAATATTTAAGCCTCTGTGGTGTCCATCTAAAAGGGACTGCTCAAAT
Source organism: Pleurodeles waltl (assembly GCF_031143425.1). Classification (NCBI taxonomy): domain Eukaryota; kingdom Metazoa; phylum Chordata; class Amphibia; order Caudata; family Salamandridae; genus Pleurodeles; species Pleurodeles waltl. Next base: position 794,068,826 of record NC_090437.1, on the reverse strand, counting down.
AACTGAACAGTTTGTATGTCTGGATATTTGGAGCGCTTCACGCATGGATTAATTGATCTGATAAACAGAGAAAGTTGAAAACTAATGTATGATTCATATGGCTTGACAGTGTTGATGTAATCTATGTTGTTAGACCTGACAGCCTTAGGGTGGTCACCCCTAACTTTTTGCCTGCCTCCCTCCACTTTTTAGATACTGTTTTTGCTGGTTTTAAGACTCTGCACACTTTACCAATGCTGACCAGTGCTAAAGTGCATATGCTCTACCCCATTGAACATGGTAACATTGGATCATACCCAATTGGACTCTTTAGTTTACTTATAAGTCCGTAGTAGTGTGCACTATACGTGCCTAGGGCCTGTAGATTAAATGCTAATAGTGGGCCTGCAGCACTGATTGTGCCACCCACTTAAGTAGCCCCTTAACCTTGTCTCAGGCCTGCCATTGCAAGCCCTGTGTGTGCAGTTCCACTGCCAATTGGACGACTTGGCATTTAAAAGTACTTGCCAAGCCTAAAACTCCCCTTTTTCTATCGATAAGACACCCCTAAGGTATGCCCTAGGTAACACATAGGGCAGGGTGCTGTGTAGGCAAAAGGCAGGACATGACCCTGTGTAGTTTACATATCCTGGTAGTGTAAAACTCATAAATTTGTTTTTACACTGCTGTGAGGCCTGCTCCCTTCATAGGATAACATTGGGGCTGCCCTCATACATTGTTTGAGTGGTAGCTGCTGATCTGAAAGGAGTAGAATGGTCATATTTAGTGTGGCCAGAATGGTGATACAAAATCCTGCTGACTAGCAAAGTTGGATTTAATATTACTATTTTAGAAATGCCACTTTTAGTAAGTGAGCATTTCTCTGCACTTAAACCTTTCTGTGCCTTACAATCCACGACTGGCTGGGTTTAGTTGACAGCTCCTTGTGCACTCACTCAGACACACCCCAAACACAGGATACTCAGTCTCACTTGCATACATCTGCATTTTGAATGGGTCTTCCTGGGCTGGGAGGGTGGAGGGCCTGACACTTGCATGTCAAAGGACACTAGCCTGCCCTCACACAAAGGACTGCCACACCCCCTACTGGGACCCTGCCAGACAGGACTGAACTGAAAGGGGACCTTGTGCAATTTTAAGCCACTCTTTGACTTCTCCCCCACTTCAAAGGCACATTTGGGTGTTTAAACAGGGCCTCTGCCCCTACCAACTCAGACACTTCCTGGAGAAGAAACTTGAATCAGAACCTGCATCCTGCCAAGAAGAACTGCCTGACTACCCAAAGAACTCACCTGTCTGCTTTCTGTGATGGACTGCTGCCTTGCTGTTGCCCTGGCTGCCTTGCTGCTCTCTGGCTGTGGTGAAGAAGTGCTCTCCAAGAGCTTTGATAGAGCTTGCCTCCTGTTCCCTGAAGCCTCAGGACCAAAAAGACTTCGGGCCACATGTACGAAGGCTTTTGCACATCACAAACAGCGAATCAGGCTGTTTGCAATGTGCAAAATGCACTTCCCCATGTACAAACCCAGTTTTGTGATTTAGTAAACTTTTTACAGAATCGCAAAACGGGATAGCGACTCTCAATTAGGAAGGGGTGTTCCCTTCCTATTTGTGACTCACAGTCCCATGTATTATTGTTTTGTGACCGCGAATGCGGTCGCAAAACAATCACAGTTAGCACCAGTGTCACACTGGTGCTAACCCATTCGCAAACGGGAAGGGGTCCCCATGGGACCCCGTCCCCTTTGTGAATGTCAGTGATTTTTTTTCTTCTGATTTTCATTTTTTGATTTTGAAATGCATCTCGTGTTCCTTTACAGGCTACATTTTTTTTTTAAAACTCCTTTATTTAAAAAGCAGTCACAGACATGGTGGTCGACTGTCTCCAGCAGGCCACATCCCTGTGAGGGCTAACATTCCCAAGGGGGTCGCAAATTGCGACCTACCTCATGAATAATCATGAGGTGGGCATTTGCCAACCCCTAGCAAATCGGTAATAGTGTCATTGACACTATACAACATTCGGTTTTGCGACTTGCAAATTGCGAGTCGCAAAACAGAAATTTGATACATGTAGCCCTTCATCTGTAAAAAGAAGGACTCCTTTTGTGGCGAAATTCGAAGCACAGCCTGCCAGAAATGATTCAAAGCCTGCACCACAGTGAAAATGTAATTGCACGTCGAACCGGACCAACGCAGCCTGACTTCGCTACTAGAAAATCAATGAAGCGCCAGCGTAGCGACCGGAAATTAGATGCACAGCCCACTGGATCAATGCACGGCCGAGCCGGAACAATGCAGCCCAACTTCCAGAGAGGAATCGATGCAGCGCCTGCCATGCGGTAGAAAATTCGATGCAACGGCCACTGGATCGGTGCAGCTCCTGTGACATCGTCCTGCCAGTGCAGGAAATCCATGCATCGTCCCTGGGGTGTCCGAAAACCCTTCAACCCGAAGAGCATCCACGACCGAGCGCCGGAAATCGACACACAGCCGTCCCTGCATGAAAACTAAATGACACATCTCCGTGTGCGTCCCGAGAAATCGATGCACACTCCTTTCTTTCCATGCATCTCCTCCTCTGCGGTTCTTTGTGGAGAATTTTCATGCAAACCAGGTACTTTGTGCTTGAAAGAGACTTTGTTTGCTTTTAAAATACTTAAGACACTTCATATCACTTTTACAGTGATATATGAACATATACTTATTGCATTTGAAGCAATTTGAACTGCATTTATCCAGATAGATATTATATATTTTTCTAAACACTGTGTGGTGTATTTTTGTGGTGCTATATGGTGTTATTGTATGATTTATTGCAAACATACTTTACACACTGTGTTCTAAGTTAGGCCTGACCGCTCAGAGCCAAGCTACCAAAGGGTAGGCACAGGATAATTTGAATTGTGTGTGACTTACCCTGACTAGAGTGAGGGTCCTTGCTTGGACAGGGGGTAGACTGACTGGCAACCAAAGACCACATTTCTAACATATGTATAAAAATATTTTTTTCTGACTGGCTATTGATATTAACCTTCTTCTTGAACGAGTGTCTCATTTTAGCAGCTAAGGATTCCAGTGCTAATATAAATAGTGGAACGATACATGGACACTCCTATCTCATCCCTCTTTTTATAGACACCACTTTTGAGGTGAAACCATTATATGTGATCAGTGCTAAGATTTGATTTACTATTATTTTGATTTATGAATAATGTCTGGACTAAGTCCTACATTCACGAGGGACCCAAACAGTTAGATCCATTACATTCAATCAAGCTATTTTTATACATTTAAGAATAGGGCTACACTGTCTTCTACATCATCTCATAAGTGCCACAGGAGGTGTAAACTGTTCTCAGACTGTCCTCTGAGGATCTACCTGGAATAGAACCCACTTGTGCTGCACGTAATAGAGACAGTATTAGTGGTCTCTTGTGGAATAGATATAATATGGTTTTAAAATAAACCTTTATTAAAGGATTATGGATATAACTGGCAGATAGTAGGGGGTCTTTACCTGTATTTGGAATTAGTAAGAGAATCGCTGTATTAAATTTGATTGTAAACAACCTTGTTGTTCAGCATCCCTAAAAAGCCTTCTCAGCAATAGGCAGACTTTCAACCTATTCATTTTTCAGTATTCAGTGGGAAATATGTCCTCCTTGGGAGCTATACTAGTACCCAAGTCTTCTATTTCTTTGCTTATTTCTTCTACTATTATCGTGACTCCCATTTCCTCCCTCTAGTTGTCAGTGAGGCAAGGTACTGAAATATCAGCTAAAACGTGTCTACCAAGTGTGCAATGGTTACACATTTGCAGTTATAGAAAGCTGTAAAGAGCTTATCAAATTCGGCAAGGACTTCCATGTGGTGTGTCTTTAGTGTCCCTTGGTCGGAACAGATTGCATGTATATCTAATGAATCTTTCCTTTGTTTCCACTGAATTGCTTGCAGCCTACCTGAATTTTCTTCAAGCTCATAGTGTTTGCTTCTTACACAGAGCAGTTATTATTAAGCCTGCATTGTAAGGAGGGAGGTGAGAGCATTTTCTGCTATTCTCATATCTTCAATTGGTTGGTCATTATGGGTTTCATTGTAGCAATTTTGTAAGACTCTAATCACTGTGTTTAATGTCTCCAGGTCTACTTCATTCATTTTATGGAGGGATGAATCCCCTAATTTGAGGCTCCTAATATATGGTTTGTCTAGTTGCCCATAAAGTGAGATGTCATTATCCAGGAGGTATTATGAAAGAGGTGCATTCAATATTTTCTTTTCTACTGGGAGTCTGTTGGTGTAAATGTTCATACGCTAACAATGTGGTGATAATTTCAAAAAGCCCAAATCTTGTGCTAATTGGTTGAGGCATAGTCAGAGATGCTGCTTTCTATTATAAATAAGAGAAGACCACAGGTAAAGTGACCTTTGAGGTTTGCACAACCTTAATATCATCTCAAAATGTATAATTGGTCAGAAATATTGTGTCAATGTGATGTCAAGAATATCGTGGTATAGAATATCACAAGTAAGAATATTTTTAAGTATTTATTATTGCTTTAAAATAGTTGTATATAACTTAATTTCTAATTATTTTCTAGTGTTTTAATACTTTGTGGTACAGGTTTTTAATATTATAATGTTAATTATGTGTAATTCTTATTTGTATTGCTTTTTGAAAAAAGAAGATCCGAAAATAACCTGTTTTCTACTTACTCCCCAAGGTACATAAAGTCTTGAAGAACCCTCCAGGCAAACCCATAGTATCCTCAAAAGAGAGTGCTACTGAGAATGTATCCAAATATGTAGACAAGATTGAGGGGGTTTGTTAAAAATTTACCCTATATTATGAGGATACCAAGTATTTTCTTGGTAAAATCAATGGGATTCAATGGGAACCACATTTTTGCCTCATGACCCTAGATGTCAGCTCCCTATGTACTATTGTAGACCACAAGCTAGGTGTAGTGGCATGTGAGTACTTTTTGAGAGGTAGACCTATTCAATTCCTGGACCGCACCAGTATGATCCTAGAAATGATGAGACATTGTTTGGAAAACATCATCTTTTATTTTTAATGGTGTTTTGAATCAACAGATTCAGGGAACCGTGATGGGCACTTTTTTTACTCCCAGCTTTGCTAATCTTTTTCTGGGTTGGTGGGAGGTACAGGTGTTCGTCTATGAGACCCTGACAGAGTCTTTGGAACAAGTAGTCCTTTGGCTCAAGTACACTGATGATCTTTTCATCATCTGGAACAGTTCAAAGAATAGTGCAAGATAATTTGTTACTAAATTGAACAACAACTCTTGGAATCTGGTGTTTACACATACCCTAAGCACAAGTAAGATTGAATACTTGGATGTCTTGGTTGAGATGACAGTGGGTGAGGTCTAGACCCATCTTTTTAGAAAACCTATTGCTGGTAACAGTATTTTACATGCTGAAAGTGGTCACCCTGAGTATTTAAAATAGAGCACCCCTATGGAGAACTCCTCAGGGCTAGAAGGAACTTCAGTACAGAGGTAGCTTTTTGAGAGGAACAAAAAAATCACACTATCTAGGTTCAAGGAACAAGGCTATCCCATGTGGGTTCTCAATAACGCCAGGAAACATGTTTCTCAGATCAACAGGTAAACAATACTTTATAACAATGAGTTATCTACTCCAGAATTCATCACTAAGAGAGTTATCACGTACAATGGCAACTCTTAGGAGATCAGACATACATTAACTAAATACTAGGATGTCTTTAAGAGTGACCCTATTATTGGGACTGAAGTGGGAGAAAGACCTCTGATCACATTTCAGCAGGCTATACCCCTGAGAGACTTTTTAATACGGAATGACATCACATTGACTAAGCGTATAAGGGAACATAATCTTAGAGGTTTCTTTCCCTGTGGTCACTGTAAGGCTTGTAAGAATAGCTCCAACACTAGTGAGTACATGGTAGTTGGGAACAGGAAGTAAAAGATTAGACAATTCCTTACATGTGCCTCCCAATATGTGATTTATATCCTAAAATGCCCTTACCAATTGAGATACGTAGTGAGTACTGTGTGTACAGTGAGGAAGAGAGTACAAGAATGTCTGAGAGCCATTGATCATGGGGATGTAAAATATGCAGTAGCCAGGCATTTTCAAGAAATACATAATAGTGATCATAATAAACTATCTTTCTTTGCTGTGGAACAAATTGAACACAAGCCAAAAGGAGGTAACCGGACTCTGAAGTTGAGTCAAAGGGAGTCAGAATTGATTTTCAACCTTGAGAACCTCAGCTCAGGGGGTTTAAATTTGAATGAAGAAATGAGCATTCATTTGCAACAGTAGTAATATATTTTTTCTGGAGTGGACTTGAGTGTGGGACTTGACCATGATATATATTAGATTAACCTGTGTTAGCTTCTCCTCCATTTTTCTATTTTTTCCAATTTCTCTTAAACTGTCTTTTCTACTTTTACAACATGTGGAAGCCTGCCTAAATATGTTTATTATGTATTATATATTATGTACAATGGCTCTCCGGTAGGTATCTACATATTATGTTTTTTCTTTTGATCTCTTCTATTATGGGAGGAAAGGAAGGGGCCCCTCAATTTGGATCTACAGGGTTAACCTACCCTTGCTTCATATTTTTGGCGTTCAGCATTCTTCACCTGATACAGACTTTGTGGTTTTAAATTTATGATTTAACCTATGTTAAAATATGTGATGGGTTCTATGTTTTTGGATCTATATTTGGGATCTATATATGTAATTAATACCGTCTTTGGGATCCTTGGAGTAATCTGTAAATGTCATAGCTGTATGTGGATGGTACCTGTAAGATATTTGAAACAATAGGTTTTCTAATTTTGTGAATTTATACATGTTTTTTTTCAAAAAGACCCACCCACTTGGGTTTGATTGCCCGTCTCCTTTCCCTTAGTGGTTGTGTTGTTTTTTTTACTTGCCCTTTTCTCTATTAATACATTCTTTCCATACTTATTATTGTTTCTTTAACAGTGGGAGTGTCAATCAGTCTGGGCCCATGCATCTGATATTTTTACAGTCTTCTATGAGATACAATCTGAGGGCAATTGGGAGACAGTGTGTTGATCATCTCCATTAGGGAGCGGGCCGTGATTTGCCACTTTGGTTGTACTTCCCCCCTTTTGGATGATATTCGATGTTAAACCAGTGGGTTTGATTGCTCCTGTCTCACCTTACATTGTTTCACTTGAAACTAGTATGATTAACCATGAGGGCCATGACATTGTGGTGATATTGTTTTATACAGTCACAATGGTCCACAAAGAAAGGGATAGTGGCAATTTTGATCATAACACAGTTACTACTGATCACAGGGAATGGATAATTATGATTATGTACCCTATGTTGTATCATATAAGGTGCGATCAGATTATTTTTTCAACAGATACTCATTTGTTTGCAAGTTTAAATATTTACATAGTTCCCTACTCATTCTTTAAACCTTTAGCTGCCAGGTCTTTTCCCCTCCTGTGCCAAGCATTTCTTTGGCTATTTGGGGTAGTTCACACTTAGGCACTCACAACTGTTTGTCCACATAAGCTATCCATGCCAAATTTGTGTCTTTTTTTCCCACCCTCCAAGGGATTTCAAAGGTACCCAGAGTTTGGGGGTTCCCATGGAGGAGACCAAAAAATTGAAAAAAATACAGCTATTTATTTTGTATTTGTGTGGAAAAATTGGAAACATTGCTGCAGAAGAATGCATGTGTTTTTTCCCTGCAAGTGGCATCAACGAAGGATTTGCAGTGCTAAAATCACCATCTTCCTAACTTTCAGGAACAGGCAGACTTGAATCATAAAACCAAGTTTTTTAACACAATTTTAGCATTTTACTTAAACATACCCCATTTTTACTATTTTTGTGCTTTCCGTCTCCTTCCAGTTGAACCCAATTTGTGGATTCGGGACAACTAAACATTTCTGAATAGTAGACAAAATTCTGAATTCGTCATTTGTGTAGATCCTTCAAGGTTTTCCTACAGAAAGTAACAGCTCAAAATAAAACAATATTGAAATTGAGTTGAAAAAAACCAGCCATTTCTGTCTACGTTTTCTTCTGTAACTTCTCCAGCTATGGCAGATTTTTGAAAGGTATATACCGTTACGTCTGCTTGACTCTTCTGGTTGTGGGGATATATAGGGCTTGTAGGTTCATCAAGAACCCTAGGTAACCAGAGCCAATAAATGAGCTGTACCTTGCATTATATACCTGGTATTTAGCAATTCATTTGGTAAAATAGTGAAAAATAGGTATCAAAGAAACCTTTGTTTTTCCAAAATGGGTACAATGGAGAAGCAGTGGTTATTTGCACATCTCTGAATTTGGGGATCCCCAAACTAGCATGTGAATTACAGGGCATTTATCAAGGACATCTCTTTCTTAATGTAGAGAAAGACAATGAGCAATAACACTTGTTCTTCCATTCAGTGTTCCCCCAAGTCTCCCGATACAAATGGTACCTCAGTTGTGTGGGTATGCCTACTGCCTGCGACAGGAAATGCCCCAAAATGCAACATGGACACATTATGGCGGTCATTCTAACCGCGGCGGGTGGCGGTCGCCGCCCGCCATGCGGTCAACGCCGAATGGCCGCTCCGCGGTCAGGAGACCGCGGATGCCATTCTGGCTTTCCCGCTGGGCCAGCAGGCGACTGCCAAAAGGCTGCCCGCCGGCCCAGCGGGAAAGCCCCTGCAACATAGAAGCCGGCTCCGAATGCAAGCAGACAGTGAAAATCTTCATGGGGCCCTGTTAGGGGGCCCCTGCACTGCCCATGCCAGTGGCATGGGCAGTGCAGGGGCCCCCAGGGGCCCCACAACACCCGTTCCCGCCATCCTGGTTCTGGCGGTGTAAACCGCCAGAAACAGGCTGGCGGGAAGGGGGTCGGAATCCCCATGGCGGCGCTGCAAGCAGCGCCGCCATGGAGGATTCCCTGGGCCAGGAGAAAACCGGCGGGAAACCGCCGGTTCCCCTTTTCTGACCGCGGCTTTACCGCAGCGGTCAGAATGGCCCTGGAAGCACCGCCAGCCTGTTGGCGGTGCTTCCGTTGCCCTCCACCCTGGCGGTCATAGACCGCCAGGGTTGGAATGAGGGCATATTTTTACATAGAAAACTGATTTTTTGGGGGGGAAAGTGTCTAGCTGTGGATTTTGTGCTGTAGCTCAGGAGGCACTTAGGGAAACCTAGCAAACCTGTGCATTTTTTAAAACTAGACACCTAAGGGAATCCAGGATGGGGTGACTTGTGGAGCTGTCACTGGGTTTTGGAACCCAGAATCCTTGGCAAACCTCAAAATGTGGCAAAAACATTCTTTTCCTTCCATTTGGGTGCTGCAAAATTCTGGAATCTGAAGGGAGCCACAAACTTCCTTCCATCAAGCATTCCCTCAGATCTCCTGATAAAAGTGGTACCTCACTTGTGTGGGTAGATCTAGTGGCAGCAACAGGGAATGGTCCAAAACATAACATGGATACATCAAAATTACAAGCACTTTGCAAAACGACCTGTTTTTGCAAGGGAAGCACCTGCGTTTTTGGGCCTGTTTCCGGCAGCCGTCTAGGGAAACCTCCCAAACCCAGACATTTCTAAACTAGACACCCGAGGGAGTCCAGGGGGTGTGACGTGCATGGATCCCTCAGTGTTTTCTTACCCAGAATTCCCTGCAAACTTCAAATTTAGCTAAAATAAGACACATTTTCCTCACTTTTTTGTGTGGAATCACTGCACCAGCACAAATTTCCTACCACTCAATGTTTCCACCTGGTCTCCACAGAAAAATGATACCTCACTTGTGTATGTGGGCCAAGTGCCTATGACAGGGAAGGGCCAAAAACATGTAGAAATTGAGAGGGAACCAAAGCGGTTCCTAAAGGTCAGTTTGAAAAAATAAGTTTTTAGTCTGACAAGTGGAGCACAATGTTTATTGGTATAGATGCAACAGTGCTGGGTGGTAGGAAGTTTTGTGGATTCCTGCAGATTACAGAAGGTTCCATCACAAACATATAGGGAAAATGTGTGATTTCAAGCAAAGTTGGAGGTTTGCAGGGCACTGTGGGTAAGAAAATGGTGTGGGGTGAGTGTGAAGCACACCACCCTGGATTCACCCAGATGTTTCGTTTTCAGGTGTGTCTAGGTCTGGTAGATTTTTCTAGGTGGCAGCATCCCAAAGTTCAAAAAGTGCAGCCGCTCACCATTCCAAGTAGGACGATATTGGCAGTTAGCCAAGCTCTCTGCTCCAAATATAAAATCAAACACAAAATAATCAAATGTCCTTTTGCTTGCCACTGGGATGACATCCTCAAGTTTGCAAGGGGGACTGAAAGACTGTTACACCCTTCAGTTGAGTTGGGGGGCATAACCATGTCCATACTGGTTGGCAGCCCCCACTCCTCTATTTTTTTAATACCTTGGCATCTAGTAGGCTTTCTCACTCCCCCCCGGGAGTGGATTGGGTTTAATTACCCCATTTGCCCACCGGTGAGCAGAACAACTTTTACCCCATTTATTTGGGATGGGGGTATGGCCAAAATCCCACCCTCTTTTTAAAAAAAAAAATCTTCTGTGGTGTCTAGTTGGCTTTCTGCCCTCCCCCTTCGGAGCAGATGGGCCTTACAAAAATAGGCTGATCTGCCCCATGGGGGCAGAAATGCCCAACAGAAATGTGCCTCCATGGGGAGCGACCCTTGCCCAAGGGGATGCCCCCCAAACAAAGCACACAGACACCGATCACTGGTGCCTAAGTGGTTTCTGCCCCCGTTGGGGGCAGATGGGTCTAATAAAAATAGGCCGATCTGCCCCCAAGTGGAGTAGAAATGGCCTAAAATAATATTGTCCCCCAGGGGAGCGACTCTTGCTTAAGGGGCCACTCCCCTCCTGTTAATTTTTTTTTATTCCTGGTGCCTAGAGGTTTCTGCTCCTCTTGAGGGCAGACGGGCCTCATTAGGGGGGCAGAAATGGCCTTAAACGAAATCCTTCCCTGGGGAGCGACCCTTGCCAAGGGGCCGCTCCCTTCATGTGTTAACTAAAAATAAACAAACTCCTTGGTGTCTAGTCAGCATTCCTGCAGTACGATTGTAATGCAATTGTGCTGCAGGAATGCTCAGAGAGACATAAAAGGAAAGGAACAGCCTTTCCTTTTCATGCCTCTCTGACCTCCCCTTCCCCTGTCCCCCGTCCTCAGGAGAAACTAATCAGTTTTTCCTCGGGTTGCCCTGGAAGCCACGCTCCCAGTGATTCAAAGGCGACCTCTGATGAGCTCAGGGCGCGAATGCGCGCTGAGGCCATCAGATGCCCGGGGGACGGTCGCGGTGACAGAGGAAGCGATTCCGCTGCCGTCCCTGCCTAGCACCCCCCGTGGGCCAGGTGCAGGAAGTAATTGTTACATTGGTTGCACACGAGCGCCATGCTATCGGACGTAACCATTACGTCCATTGAACGGAAGGGGTTAAGACCCTCGATAATGAATATGAAATGTTTCCCGATATAATAGGGATAGTACAATCAATTACCTCTTCATTTTGACTACAATCATGATTACATGGCTTCAGATGTAACAAGTTGATGTACGATGCATTGGATTATCACTTTAATGTTTACAGTTTTAAATTCAAGCTGGAATATATAGTATACATACAGTTACTTATGTATTTCAAAATTATGAGTATTGTAGTCAAGAAGTGTGACAGTATGACAATGAAAGTACTACAATTTACTTTCATACAGTGTGGTAAATTTTAAGATAAGGGACATGAACCATTACAGTTTACCATTTAAATATGGTGACAAAGTTTGTTATTTCACCACTGTCTGTTGTTTATGTTTATTATGGGTACATCACATGGTGAACTTTGTACACAGGTCATGTGATCAAGGCCGCTGGGTCAGCCGAAACGTGTCATTTTGAGTAAAAACCTTGATGTCAACTTCCACCTGAGTGAGCGTATTTTCTTTGTGGATATATATATATATATACATTTATATAAATAAAATTTTATATGAACTTACTTTATCTATTGTTGGGATGTTGGGTTTGCAGGGAATACGGTGGGGATTGTTTTTATATTTATTTTAAAAATGTTTATAATACGTTTGTTTATTTTATAAGTTTAACATTTTCAATTGGAATAGTAATTTTTAATATACATTATGTATAAAATGAAACATTGAAAGCAAATGTTTTTAGCTGTTATTTGTTTAATTAGATTTTTGAATATAGAAATTAATAGTTTTAAATATATTTTATATATTTATCAATTCTTTTATGTATTCTAATTTTATATAACAATTTATTTTATATTATTATTTTGTAATCATTGTGTGCTGTTATTTGTTTTCTATTTTATTGTTTATGTGGGTGGTGGGCCTTAAGGGTAGTAAGGTGGGAAGTATTTAAAAAATATATAATTTAAATATTTTAATTAAAAAGTACTTTTTAACGTTGTTTTATTTAATATCTTAATATTTCATGCACTCCTAATTATAAATTATGCATATTACTCATATAATGAATATAGTAGTATATGTTTTTCATATATCTATTGAGATTTTTATGTTTATGTTTTTATCTACATGTATTTATTTTTCAAAATTTAGGAGTGAAAATAGTAAAATTGACACCCTTTAATGTCCGTCAATTTCCCCAATATTGCACATGTTGAAGTTTAAGTAGTAAACATGACCCCTCTGAAATTCAACCCTTTCCCTGTCATTTCTCATTTTGGAGTGGTAACAGTAAATCTGACCCCTTCAATGTCCAACACATTCCCTAACATTGCTTAGGTTAGAGTGTGAATCATAAATGTGACCCCTCCATGGTTCAACACTTTGGCCCTCATTACAACCCTGGCGGTCGGTGATAAAGTGATGGTAATACCGCCAACAGGCTGGCGGTAATAACTGCGAAATTATGACCACGGCGGAAACAGCTCAGACAGACAGCCACTTTAACACACCAACCGCCAGGGCAGAAACAACAGGCACCACGGCGGTAACTGCCTACAGCCAGTCGGAAGACAATGTTCACCCACTGTATTATGAGACAGGAAACCGCCACCTTTTCCGGAGCGGTACCTACGACATCAAAAGCCTGGTGGAAACACTGCACAGAAGGGAAACGACTCACCTGTGGAGACTCAGGGAACAACTACACCGCCATGGAGCCCGGGTTGCATGTCTTCCCCATGCTTTTCTAAGTGCTTCTCCACTACAAACACCAATGACGGTGAAGATGATGACAGTGAGTACTTCCGGTTAGCACACAGGAGAGGAAAAAGAGAGTGACACACACAACATGCAACACCCCACCCCCAACACATACACACAAGCAGATGCAGTAATATAAGATATTGAGCCAGTACCCCTCAGGAATAATGCAAGGACAATTACAATAGAGTAAAAAGAGTTTAATAAGATTAGTATAGCAGTAATATGTGCATCCAAATCAAAACGTATATACATTTTTACAAATCAAGGAACACTGCCCAGGCCTCAATGTTTTTGGGCCACAGGGCCACATCACAAAGTCCAAGGCCCCACCTCACTCCTGCAACAACATGGAGAGAACACTGCAGGGGCATCAGGTCGAAAATAGCCAGGCACCTCAGGGGGACGGGGAATGGGGGGCACCTATGTCCTGGGGAGTACAAGGCCACAGTCTCTCGAATGAGTGACTTGCCAACATGATCTGGAGGGGGCAACATGCCCTGTGCTCAGTCCTGGGGAGAACAAGGCAACAGTCTCTCAAGTGGGTGACTTGCCCATATTCTCTGGAGGGGACAACGTGCTCTGTGCTCGGTCCTGGGGAGTGCAAGGCCACAGTCTCTCAAGTGGTTGATTTGCCCACATGTTCTGGAGGGGGCAACATGCCCTGTGCTCTGACCTGGGGAGTGCAATGCCACAGTTTCTCAAGTGGGTGACTTGCCCACATGCTCTGGAGGGGGCATCGTGCCCAGTGACCTTCATCCTGTGGAGGATGGGGTTAGGAGATGTCTTCTCCTCTGGTTCTGGGGGGGCATCGTGCTCTGAAGTCTTCATCCTGGGGAGGATGGGGTGAGTGGATGGCTTCTCCACTGGTTCTGGAGGGGACATCATGCCCTGTGCTCTTGATCTGGGGAGGCCGGGGTTGGTGTGTGTCTTACCCACTGGATCTAGAGGGGGCATTGTGCCCTATGATGCAGATCTTGGTGAGTGAAAGGTCACAGTCTCTCAGCTGGGTGTCATACCCACAGGATTTGCAGGGGCCAGGCTGCACAACAGCCCATGGATGCAGGACTACACACTGTCCTCCGGCGGTGACGGCTGGTCAGTGGTGGCAGTGGGGGTAGGCTCCAGCCCATCCCCTGCAGCCTAGGACGGGTGCCCACTGGGGCAGGTGGCGGTGCTGGTGGTGGTGCTGCTGGTGGAGCTGGTAGTGGTGGGGGGAGGCTCCAGCCCATACCCTGCAGCCTCGGATGGCCGCCCACTGGGGCAGGTGGCAGTGCTGGTGGTGGTGCTGTTGGTGGAGCTGGTAGTGGTGGGGGGAGGCTCCAGCCCATCCCCTGCAGCCTTGGACGGCTGCACCACCATGGTTGGTGGTGGTGGCTCTGACTGAGTCCCAGCACTAGGCCCCTTGCCTCTACTAACTGCTGTTGCAGACCCCTTGCCCTTCCTTCCTGCAGCTGGGGCTGGCTCCTAGCCCTTTCTTACTGCAGCTGGGGCTGGCTCCTTGCCCTTCCTTCCTGCAGCCGGGGCTGGCTCCTTGCCCTTCTTTCCTGCAGCTGGGGCTGGCTCCTTACCCTTCCTTCCTGCAGCTGGGCCTTGCTCCTTACCCTTCCTTCCTGCAGCTGGGGCTGGCTCCTTACCCTTCCTTCCTGCATCTGGGGCTGGCTCCTTGCCCTTCCTTGAAGCACTTGGGGCACCCTTTCTGTCTGGCTGGCTGATGGCCAGGATCCTTTTCGACCTGGAGTTGCTACGGACGCTACTGTGCCCGTGGACTGGGTGGCTGAGGTGCTTGCCTGGGTTTTGACCACCCTGGCCTGATTTGAGGGACGGAGGGCTAGGGAAGAGGTCAATGGTGGCGAGGAAAAGCTTCTTAGGGACATTGGGGTGGGAAGAGGGAGATGGTTTGGGAGTGGAGGAAGAGGGAGTGGTGGTAGGAGGCGTCAGTCTGCTGTTTTTGGGTGCATGGGCTGGATGCTGTTGTGAGGTGGATGGCTGTTGGGTGTCTGAGTGCTTGCGTTTGTGTACTTTGGGAGGAGGGGGCACAGATACAGTGGGAGAGGACACTGGGGACGTGTGCATGGATGTGGGGGTGGTGACTGCCAGTGAGGGGTGGGTACTGATAGTTATGCTGGTGATGGTGGTAGTGGATGAGGATGTAGTGCATGCAGGTGTGAATGGAGACACTACTGGGAGGGAGGTAGACGAGAAGGAGGTGGGGGCCACAGTGGAGGCAGTGGATGTTGTTATGTCTGCTTCTGGATGGTGTTTGTGTGAGTGCCTGTGGGATGAAGTGTGGTGCTTGTGTTTGCCATGTCCACTCTTGTGTGCTGTTCTGGGTATTTGCTCGTCTCTCTGTGTGCTTGGGATAGGTTGGGGTTGAGGGGAATGGGATTGGGAAGAGGAAGTTGGAGGGGGGAGGGGGGAAACAGGGACAATGGCTGCCATCAGAGAGGAGGTCAGAGCCTGGATTGATCTCTGTTGGGCCGCCAAGCCAGTGTGAATGCCCACCAAAAATGCATTGGACTGTTGCATTTGGGCTGCCAGCCCCTGGATAGTATTCACAATGGTTGACTGCCCAACAGAGATGGATTGCAGGAGGTTAATAGCCTCCTCACTCAGGGCAGCAGGGCTAACTGGGGCAGGGGCTGAGGTGCATGGAGAGAAGTAGATCCCACCCTCCTGGGTGAGCGGGCACAGGAAGCTTGCTGAGGGGCTGCTGGGAGGGCGGTGCTGGTATGGGGTGGTGGCTGTACATGTAGCTGGGGTGGGCACAGACGTGTCAGCCACTACCAGGGAGCTTCCATCAGAGGATCTATCCATGTCTGAACTGTCCCCTGTCTCCGCCGTGGTGCTCCCATTGCCTTCCGTCCCACTGGTGCCCTCTCTGTCGGTGGATTCGACCTCCTGGGTCCTGTGGGATGAAGCTCCCTCCATCGCCGGTGCCTCTGCTCCTCCGCCAGATGATGCTAATGCACAGAAGGGCAGGGTGACAAAACAAAAAGGGGGGAAGAGACAAAGGATTACACTTGGTCAGTGGCAGCACCAACACCACCGTTGGCGTACACAACACACTCACGCACCAGGAACAGCCCTATGCATTAGGCAATGCACTACCAGTCTCAATGCTAGTCACCAGCCCATGGATAGGGACAGCTAACGCAAATTGCACCATACCTGAGACCACAGACCCCTGCTCAGTAGTCAATGCCTACTAGCTGGGTTGGAGGACTTTGACATCAGAACCATTCCCACCATGGGACCTGCTCTGCAATGCCAGGCCTGGCCTAGGGGCACCCACAGGGCCCACACCCTCCACCCGGATACCACCTCACCAGGCGTAAGTTGTAATGGAGGGAACTGTACTCACCCCCTTGTTGCTACTGTGATGCATCCAAGCGCCCATCTAGCTCAGGATAGTCCACCGCCAGTATGCAGGCCATCAGGGGGGGTCAGGGTTAGGCGGGAACCCCTTCCTCGTTGGGAGGCCATCTCCAGCTGGGCCTCCACCGTGCCCAGCGTCTCAGGTCCTCCCATCGTTCCCAACAGAGGGTGGCCCATATGCCGTAGACTCCCATTGGTGCAATAGATGGAACACATGTTGCATTTGTGCTCCACCGGCAAAATGAACAGATGTTCAGAAATCAAAAGAGTTTTCACTCCATGAATGTCCAGATGGTGTGCCTGGCGGACCAGTACATCCCCCAGGTCAATGCAAAGTATCATGGGTCTGTGCATGATGCCTTTATCCTGAGGAATAGCAGCATCCCAAATGTGATGGCCCAACTCCGGAGGAACAGAGTGTGGCTAATAGGTGAGCCCTGGTTCCCACCCAGTGCACGTTGGTGTATGGGTATGTTGTGGGCCCTAAGGGTGAGTGTGTGGCCAACAGTAGTCCCTTGATATTTGCATGTGACTCTGGTTACCCCAACCTCTCATGGCTACTGACCCCTGAGAGGAATGCCAGGAAAGGTGCAGAGGAACGTTACAATGAGGCACATCGGCGAAGAAGAAGAATTATAGAAAGGACCTTCGGCCCCCTGAAGGCCAGGTTTCAGCGCCTCCATCTAACAGCTGGATCCCTCTGCTACTCTCCAAGAAGGTCTGCCAGATCATCTTGGCATGCTGTATGTTGCACAACCTTGTCTTGTGATGCCATGTGCCTTTTCTGCAGGAGGAGGAGGCTGAAGATAGCTGTGTGGCAGCAGTGGACCCTGTGGGCAGTGAAGATGAGGAGGCAGAGGATGGGGATGAGGGCAATAGAAGTGCAGTTATTCGTCAATACTTCCAATGAGACACAGGTAAGACAGTGTTATTTAACATATAATTGACAGTTTGATGTGTGACATTGTCACTGGCAGGCTGTGAATTCCTACTTCTATGCCGACTCACTGTACCCTTTGGCATCTCTTTTTGCAGATGTTGGTGCCCCACTATCGCTCTTGGTCTGTTCAGCGAAGCCAACTACAGATCTTTCCTATGTAAACATTACCGTACAGTTGAATCTCAATGTTTGAACCTGGTTAAACGAATACATTTTGAAATCATTTGACATACACAATACTTGTATTTTATCAAAGTGTGTTTTTTGCAGTTCTCTGAAGAAAAGGGGGTAATGCAATAGGCTGGGGTGATGATGGAGGAAAGTCCAGGTTAGAGTCTAGTCTATTTGTATCACAGGTGCAGTGTCCAAGGGTACATAGGAAGGGGAGCAATGGCAGTTCAAGGTGGACAGGTTGACAGAGCGGGACACAAGGGTGACAATCAGGAGAGTCTTATTTCCTGACGGTGTCTTGGCAATAGTCTCTAGCTTCTGCCTGGATCACAGGGAACATTTGCGGGGTGGTTCTCCTTCTGTAGAGGAAGGGGTGCTGGCGGCCTGTTGGTCGTGTGGCGGGGCCTCCTGTACACTAGTGGCAGCGGAGGTAGAGAGCTGTTCAGTAGTCTGGCTAGTGTCAGGGGCCCGGTGGTGTGCCACTGCCTCCCTCATACTGTTGACTATGTCTGCCAGCACCCCGGCAATGGAGACCAGGGTGGTGCTAATGGCCTTCAAGTCCTCCCTGATCCCCAGGTACTGTCTCTCATGCAGCCGCATGTTCTCCTTCATCCTGTCCATGATCTGGCTCAGCGTATCCTGGGAATGTTGGTATGCTCCCAGGATCGCAGTGAGTGCCTCCTGGGGGTTCAGTTCCCTCTGCCTGTCCTCCCCTGTCACACAGCAGTCCTCCCAGCATCCCTGTTGTCCTGTGCCTCTGTCCCCTGAACCGTGTGCCCACTGCCACTGACCCCAGGTCCCTGATTGTCCTGTGTTTGTGGGGTGGCCTGGGGTCCCTGTAGTGGTGGACACACTGCTGATTGGCGTGTCCTGGGGACAGAGGTATGGACCCACTGGGTGGGTGCTGTGGTGTTGTTTCCTGCGGGGAGAGGCTCTTTGGTGGTGCGAGAGTGTGCCTGGGTAACCGACTGTCTGGAGGTCCCTGATTGGCCAGGTTGGTCATTCAGATCCAGGCTTGCAGAGCTGCTGTCATCACTGTGGGCCTCTTCTGGGAGGGGGGACTGGATGTTGCTGGTACCTCTTCGCCAGTGACATTGGCTGGGTTACCTGTAGGGATATAAATGCAGTGTTATTGTTTCTGCATGTGACATATTGTGCATGGGTGTGTTGTCCTCTATGGTTGTTATTGCCCCCTGAGGGGTGTCCATGCATTGGTGTTGCATGCAGGGCTTGGCATTGGGATGAGTGGGTTGTGATGGTGGGGTGTGTGGGAGGTGGTGGAGTGATGGGAGTGAGGGTGAGGGTGGGGGTATGCGATGGCATGCAGGTAGGGGGATGATAGTAATAGAGAAATGACTTACCAGAGTTCCTGCTACTCCTGCCAGGCCCTCAGAATGCATGATTGTCAATACTTGCCCCTCCCATCTTGTTACTTGTGGAAGAGGAGGTGGGGGTCCACCACCAGTTCTCTGAACAGCGAGTTGGTGTCTTGCTGCTATGAAACACACCTTCCCCCGTAGGTTGTTCCACCTCTTCCTGATGTCATCCCTTGTTCTGGGGTGCTGCCCCTCAGCGTTGACCCTGTCCATGATTCTCCGCCGTAGCTCCATCTTCCTAGCAATGGATATCTGCTGCACCTGTGATCCAAATAGCTGTGGCTCTACCCAGATGATTTCCTCCACCATGAACCTTAGCTCCTCCTCATAGAACCCGGAGTGTTGTTGTGGTGCCATGAATGTGGTGTGAGTGGTGTGGGTGAGGGTGTGTAGGGTGAAGTGTTGGGGTATGCGATGTGGGGGAGTGGGTGGTGTATAGGTGCAGGTGGTGTTTGGCTCTGGTCTTGTCTGTGGTCATGGTGTCTGTCTCATGCCAATGGTTTGTATTTGTAAAGGGTTGTGGGTGATGTGGGTGTGTGTTTTATAGTGGTATGGGTGTGGTGTGTGTATGGGTGTCAGGTGTGTGTTGTTTGAATTGTTCAATGTGATGTTGTTTTGTTAGTGTGTGTGTATTTTGAGCGCGGCGGTATGTATCACCAACGGTTTACCGCCATTAAATGTCCACCGTGGTGATTTGTGGGTCATAATGTTGTGGGCATAGTTCTGTTGGCGTAACAGTGTGGGTTTTGATACCGCCAGTTTATCACTGACCTTTGGGCTGGCGGACTTGTGTGTGTGGCTGTATAGTGACGGATTGGTATGTGTGTGTCATTAGGTTAGCGGATATGTTGGCAGCAGTCGGCATGGTGGTAAGTGGGATTTACCGCCAATGTCATAATGAAGGCCTTTATCTCCTTTTGCTTAGTTTGGAGTGGCAACAGTGAATGCGACTCTTCAAACATTGCTTTTTTTAATTTAAATTATTTTATTTGTTTTATTGTTTTAACCTATTTTTGTGACATTGACAGGTGTTCGGATTATTATCTTTTTATTAAATTATTTCTTGTTTATTGTAAATATACTTGTGTTATGTTATTATGTATGTTTATGTAATCATTTTATTTATTCCCATATTAAAAAATCTTTTTTTACATTTATTTTAAAATATATATATTAGTTTTTGTAAGCTTTACATAAATATATTTTCTATATTATATGTAAATATGTCTTCCAATGTAATTTTTTAAAAGTTAATATTTTTTAACTTAATATCTTGTTATTATTTATGTTTATGTAGTCATTTTATTTATTCCCATATTATATTTGTTTTTTACATTTATTTTAAAATATATATATTAGTTTTTTAAGCTATACATAAATATATTTTCTATATTATATGTATATATTTCTTTCAATGTAATTTTTTCAAAGTTAATATTTTTTAACTTAATATCTTGTTAAATAGTTTAGAGCCGAATCTACGTAGGTAATTGTTTGTGCTTACCAAATAGCACATTTTTGCGATCCGCTGTTTGGAAATTGCAAACACCTATGTAATAATGTGTGTATTACATGCTTTGTGATTCCCAATGGGTCTTAAATAGAGCTACCTCATGAATATTAATGAGGTAGGTCTTGGTTTGCGACTCATTGGGAATCACAAAAATCACAGGAATGATGGCCTGCTGGGGTCAGCAGACAACCATGTCTGTGATTGCTTTTCAATAAAGCAAAGTTTTCTTTTTAATGCAGTCTGTATCCCAGAAAATGGGATACATTTCAAATAGAGAATAAAAAGGTTTATTTTTAGTTATTAACAGTATGTTCTGAAAAAATGTTTTACAACCATTCTCAAAGAGGAAGTGGTTCCTTGGTAACCCCTTCCCATTTGTGAATGGGTTACCACCAACTTGAAGACTGCATTTCGGTTGCAAAATATTTCTATATAACACTGTGATTCAGTATTAGGAAGGAACACCCTTCCTAAAGCCAAATCGCAAGCCCAGTTTGCGATTCCGTAATAGACTACCGAATCACAAATAGGGCTTTGTGCATTTGAAACAAATGGCCCGCTTGAGAACACAAAAACGCTTTGTACACCTGGTCCTTAATTCAATATACTAACCTATTTAATTCAGTATATTGGTGTAAAGTCGATACTTGTGTCCTTGAAATTTCATTAATGATAGTATCACACTATTATTGTCAGGGACATCATGTCGTAGAAGCACTTGAGGTGAGAAGAAAGTCAATGTGTGTACAGGTTCTATGACTACATAATGCAAATGAATAAGATGTATCTCTAGGGTGCAACAGTCACCAGACAACCTTGAGTGAATGGTCTTCCACCAAATCTAATATTATACTGTAATCTCTGGTGTAGGTTACATCAGGTCCACTGGATATGGGTCGATAGTTATGCTCAGTCTCTTCTCAAATTTGTCTTGGTCCTGCAAGTATCTGAGAGTGTCCTAGAAAATAACAATAATGTAATGCTGTCATTAGTGCATATACTAATCCTAGTGCCAATGTATTACCTTGTATAGAATTTTTTAGCTTTAAAGTGCCAATCTCATTTGCATCCTTCCAAATTGTATGTACGGTCACTGGAAGTGATTGACAAAATAGTGACTCCTCCTATTCTTATGAGGTCATTGATGTAAAGCTATGCATAGGTAGTAATTCATTGCAGGAATGTATTACAGGAGGAGGTAGAGAGGACCTTGGGCGACTCAGATGTAGCACTTCCAGGCCACTGGTCAACAACTCTACTACTCTTGCATCCCCTCATCCAGTCGGGGCAGGATATCCTTCGACTACGTTTGATCTTCCTGCCCATCACAGAGGTTGGGACTGTTCCTCATAGCTGCATTTCACTCCTGCAAAAATATTTCAGGTGAGATTCTGACAGTATGACAGGCCCACACAGAGTTTTTGCCTGAGTGAAGTGGAGGCAGTAGACCATATTATTGGTAATTTACAGAAGGATACCCATCTTTGGGACCGAGAGCAGATGTCTTGCAGGGCTTGGAAGCCATAGATTCTGGTGGTCGGGGAACAGATCAAAGAGGGAACACATCAGATGATACCATTACTAACTTTGCTCCAGCCAGAACTAGACAGGTTGCAGGGGCTCCTGTTATATATGTTACTACACCTCCTACCCTACCTTTGGCTCCTCATGAACACTTCACTAGGGACCCAACAAAGTTTGCTACCTTTATTAATTAGTATCAGCGACTCTTTATGTATAAAACAGCTTGCTTCCCAAAGAGCAGTCAAAGGTAGCATTTGTATTGTAGCACTTGGGGGGAACCATTTCTACTTGGCCCATACCGTTAGTTGAAAGGGATGATCAGTTGTTATATAATTACTCAGTCTTCAAAGCAGAATTAAAGAAATTGTATGACTGACGTTCTTTCATAAAATAGTAGATACCAAACTGCTTAATTTATGACAAGGAAGTAAGGACCTTATGACATACATAATCACATTTACTAAATTGGTGGCTGAGGTAGGGTGGCCAGAAAACAAAAGGAGTTCTCTGTTTTATAGAGGACTCAAAGACGAATTAAAAGACCTTTTGGCTCAAGTTGTTGCCCCTCCCAAGAATTGCAGTGAATTGATGGATTTTGTGGTAAAACTAGACCATTGCCTTTATGAACGCCGTTGTGGTAGATTGAGCTCAGATACTTAGGGGCATATTTATACTCTGTTTGCGCCGGAATTGCGTTGTTTTTTTTTACGCAAATTCGACGCAAAACTAACTCCATATTTATACTCTGGCGTTAGATGCGTCTAGCGCCAAAGTTCATGGAGTTTGCGTCATTTTTTAGCGTGGACACCTACTTTGCGTTAATGATATGCAAGGTAGGCGTTCCCGTCTAAAAAATGACTCCGAGGCATGTGCGCTGTATTTACACTCCCGGGCGAAAATGACGCCCGGGAGTGGGCGGGGCAAAAAAAATGACGTCCAGCCGCTTTTGCGTCGTTTTTTAGCGCCTGGTCAGGGCAGGCGTTAAGGGACCTGTGGGCTCGGAAGGAGCCCAGAGGTGCCCTCCCATGCCCCCAGGGACCCCCCCTGTCACCCTTGCCTACCCCAGGAGGACGCCCAAGGATGGAGGGACCCATCCCAGGGAACTTAAGGTAAGTTCAGGTAAGTATTTTATTTTATTTTTTTGTGGCATAGGGGGGCCTGATTTGTGCCCCCCTACATGCCACTATGCCCAATGACCATGCCCAGGGGACAGAAGTCCCCTGGGCATGGCCATTGGGCAAGGGGGCATGACTCCTGTCTTTGCTAAGACAGGAGTCATTTCAATGGGGGTTGGGAGTAAAATAAAATGGCGCTAATCGGGTTGAGGCGAAAATTTTGCCTCAGCCTGACTTGCCCCATTTTTTTACGCCCAAGCTCCATATTCCCCTACGCCGGCGCTGCCTGGTGTACGTCATTTTTTTTGACGCACACAAGGCAGCTCCGCCGGCTAACGCCGGCTAACGTCATTGAATAAATACGGCGCCCGCATTGCGCTTCAGAATGGCGTTAGCCGGCGTTAGATTTTTCGACGCACAACTGCGTTGGCGCAGTTGTGCGTCGAAAAGTATAAATATGGCCCTTAGGGGCATATTTATACTCTGTTTGCGCCGGAATTGCGTCGTTTTTTTTTACGCAAATTCGACGCAATACGAACTCCATATTTATACTCTGGCGTTAGACGCGTCTAGCGCCAAAGTTCATGGAGTTTGCGTAATTTTTTAGCGTGGACAAGTACTTTGCGTTAATGATATGCAAGGTAGGCGTTCCCGTCTAAAAAATGACTCCGAGGCATGTGCTCCGTATTTACACTCCCAGGCAAAAATGAAGCCCGGGAGTGGGCGGGTCAAAAAAATTGACGTCCAGCTGCTTTTGCGTCGTTTTTTAGCGCCTGGTCAGGGCAGGCATTAAGGGACCTGTGGGCTCGGAAGGAGCCCAGAGGTGCCCTCCCATGCCCCCAGGGACCCCCCCTGTCACCCTTGCACACCCTGGGGGGACGCCCAAGGATGGAGGGACCCATCCCAGGGAACTTAAGGTAAGTTTAGGTAAGTATTTTATTTTATTTTTTGTGGCATAGGGGGGCCTGATTTGTGCCCCCCTACATGCCACTATGCCCAATGACCATGCCCAGGGGACAGAAGTCCCCTGGGCATGGCCATTGGGCAAGGGGGCAAGACTCCTGTCTTTGCTAAGACAGGAGTCATTTCAATGGGAGTTGGGAGTCAAACAAAATGGCGCTAATCGGGTTGAGGCGAAAATTTTACCTCAGCCTGACTTGCCCCATTTTTTGACGCCCAAGCTCCATATTCCCCTACGCCGCCTGGTGTACGTCATTTTTTTTTACGCACACAAGGCTGCTCCGCCGGCTAACGCCGGCTAACGTCATTGAATAAATACGGCGCCCGCATGGCGCTTCAGAATGGCGTTAGCCGGCGTTAGATTTTTCGACGCACAACTGCGTTGGCGCAGTTGTGCGTCGAAAAGTATAAATATGGCCCTAAGGCTTTATTGTATATGGAATAAAAGACAGAAGCAGAAAACCTAGATGATCCTGAGCCAATGTGTTAGAAATTGGGTTTTTGGTTGCCTAGGGTATGGACCTAGGCCAGGCAGAATCTGCCCCCTCTATTCAAGGCGAGAGAGTTACACACCCAAGATAACCCCTGCTTACCCCTTTGGTAGCTTGGCACAAGCAGTCAGGCTTATCCCAGAGGCAATGTATAAAGTGATTGCACAACACACACAACACATGTAATGCACTACTTACACCACAAAGGAAACACAACACCAAGTTATAAAAAAATAAACTGTATTGTACACAACAACATTAGACCAAACACAACACGTCAGTAACACCCTGCTACACAAGCAGTTGTCAGAACTTTACACAGTTACTAGTACTCTGCAAAAGCCAGAAGTAGTTACAAAACACATAGGTTACTGGTTATCGTGCAAAATAAGCAGTAGTCAGGTTGTCATCAATATCAAAAGGCACATGTCATAGTGAAACATACTATTAGGAATGCCTAGGTATTACTATGAATGCATACAAGGTGAAACATGCATAAGCCTAAATGCATAAACACAGTCAGGAATGCACATGCCTTCGAACATACCCCCTAATGGCAGGGCTTCCCTGGTACCAGCATAAAGGTATGCAGCACTACTGTGCTGCTATGGTCATCTGACAGGACCGGGGACCTCAGTTGAGGGTTGCTACCCCGTCCTGCAATCTGCAGGGATAATTGCCACCCCCCCAGGGCAATGGAAAAGAGAGTAGGTGGGGTCCAGGACACCTACCACCACAAGGAACCCTCCCTTGGGTCATCCCGGGTGCAGGAATCACTCCAGCAGCGTCTCGTGTCCCAGCGGGGTGGCTGCTCCTTTTGGCGGTCTCCTCTTTCAGCCACGCATCTCTGTGGCGATACGTACTGAGCCCTCCAAGGCTCAGGGCGGGGAGCCCCGCTCTCCGGTCAGTGGTGGAGGGGTTGGCAACTGTGGTCCACGTCCTTGTAGCCCGGCCGCCAGCCTCAACTCCATGTGCCTCCTGCTCGTGGCAGGCGAGAAAGGAAAAAGAGGGGGATTTTGAAGCAGCCACCCGTGTACCCACTGGACAGCTGCTATCTACTGCACTGCGCATCCTGCGCGTGGTGGGTCTTCTTTCCTTCTGTCCAACTGGGCCGTGCTGATGGAGCACCACGGCAGGTGCCTGCCAGTGCCCCGGGGAGCTGTTCTCAGTGCTACTTGCCCCGGGCCACCTTAAGGAACGTGCTTGCTTCAGACTACATCCTTTGCAATGCGCCCAGGTTGCTGTGGTGATTCCCCAGAGTGCAAGGTATTTCCACACAGCACTCTTCATGAGATTCATGCAGGCCACGGGTGCAGCAGTCGGGGCACTCATCCTGCGCTACGCTCTAACCTAGGAGCAGTCCATTGTAGCCCTAACTCTGCTATTTTAGGTAAGCAGAAAGCCACACGTCCCCCAGCCTGGGTAAGCAGAGGATGCTGCACACGGCCTGCGATATGAAGCAGGGAACAGGGGCCTCAGCACCCAGCCCCTGGAAACAGCAAGAGGGAGCACAGGGCAGCAGGGCCCAACAAACAGGCCAGCACAAAGAGTTGCAGTCAGTGGCAGTTTCTCCTAGTGACCCAGCAGATCGCAGGTCAGCACAACAGCAGCAGTCCAAGGCTGTTCCTGGTGAGTTCCTCCAGCAGCATCATGTGTCCATTTCAGAGGCCCATCAGTGTCTCTCTAACATGGGGAAAACCCCCTGTACTTATACTCAGTTTTGCACAAGCTTTTACAGAAGTGGAAGAAGAGGTTCCAACCAGTTCCAACTGGTTCTAGGAGTGTCTCCTCTCTCCTACAGCACAGGCTACAGACATCAGTGGGGTGTAAACGAGCCCTTTGTGTGAAGCAAGGGCACAGCCGTTACAAATGCAGGTGTGCCTCGCCACTCCTTCTCCCAGCCCAGGAAGACAATTCAATATGTGATGCACCTCTGTGACACCTACACACTCCCTGTGAACAGCCTGTATGAAAAGTATGCAGAAAGCCCAGCTGGCACTCTGCCCCAGACATGGATTGGAGTCAAGCTGCAAAAAAATAGAGTCATAAGCACAGAGAAATGCTCACTTTCTAGAAGTGGCATTTCTATAATGGTAATAAAAAATCCACCTACACCGCAAGCAGCATTTTTCACTACCATTGCCACCATACCAAACATGCCTACGCTACCCCTAATAGACCAGACTATACCCTCTAGACATAAATGCAATCCTATCAGCAAGGCAGCACTCTCAGCAGTGAGAAACCAAATGGGCTGTTTGTCACTACCAAGACAGTCCACACAACCAGGGACATGTCCTGCCTTCTAAATACATAGCACCCTGCCCATAGGGTTAGATAGGGCCTACCTTAGGGTTGACTTACATCAAGGACTTATGATGTTGATCTAGATGAAATTTGTAGGTGTAGTTTGATTTTCTTCATACGTATCAATGTTTTATATTAGATTATAGATGATTGTATTTAATTGTGATTGTTTATTGTACTGTGCTGCTTTGATGGTCACTGGACCGAATGAAGCCTCTTGTTTTGTACATGTAGTAAAAGGGGAGTTCCAGGCCTGGCAAGTAAGTGTAGATGCCAGGTCCCTGTAGCAGTAAACTGCACATGCATGTCCTGCACTAGCAGGCCTGAGACAGGTTTAAAAGGCTACTTCTGTGCGTGGCACAAGCTGCACTGCAGGCCCACTAGTAGCATTTAATTTACAGGCCCTGATTATAAAGATACCATTTTACAAGGGACTTACAGGTAAATTAAATCAGCCAATCAGGTGTAAGCCAATCATACCAAGTTCAAAAGGGAGAGCACCTGCACTTCAGCACTGATCAGCAGTAATAAAGTGCTCAGAGTCCTAGAGCCAACAACAAGAGGTCAGAAAAAATAGGAGGAGGAGGGCAAAAAGTTTGGGGATGACCCTGCAAAAAGGGTCAGGTCCAACACAATGTAAAAAGGGAGTGTTAAAGAGTCACTAAGTGAAGAAAAAACAAAAGATGTCATGATTTCAAGCTTTGTATGTCCTGCGGTAATAAAGGCCATTTTTTGAGGCATTGTACTCTGAAACCCAAAAGAAAAGGGTGATTGAGAAACCAGAATACCCAAGACCAAGTGATACAAGTGTTTTGGGTCCTCAATCACTTCTAGCCTCAAAAACCTGGCACAGATAAAGTTAGTGTAGGAAGTACAAACCCTTTTGGTATTCCTTCATTTCCATTGGAATTTTATAGACCACTTTTCTACCTTGGTGGCCCCTATTACCAAGTTATTGAAAAAATTGGTTATTTTCAACTGGAATGAGGTAGCAGAACAGGATTTTCAGTGTTTAAAAGAAACTTTTGTCAGTGCACCCATCTTGCAACATCCTGACACTACACAACATTTTATCGTCGGAGCTGATGCCTCGTAAGTAGAGGTAGGCGGCTTTCTTTCATAGAGAAACACAGAGACAGGAGTACTCCATCCCATAGCCTACTTTTCACATAAGCTAAGTCCAGCATACATAAATTACTCTGGGGGGTATTGCGAATTACAAGCCATAAAAAGGCTTTTAAAGAATGGAGACATTATTTATTAGCATCATTACAAACTGTCATGGCAGTTACTAACCATAGGAATTTGAATTTCCTCAAATCAACCAGAGTCCTGTCAATGCGACAACTGCGGTAGGCACAGTTCTTTTCTGATTATTACTTTGTAAGACAATTGCAATCAGGCCAACAGCATGGCAAGGCTGATGGGTTGTCACATTTGGGTAAGAATTGTCAGATCAGGAAAAAGACCATCCATCTATAATCCCCACAGAATGTATACTGGGGGCCTTGTTTTCAGAAGTGAATTTTGTGACAGAGATAGCTACTGCACAAAGAACTAAAGAAGTGGAAGACATCATGCACAATAATGACTGTCATAAGGTGAACGATCTCTATTACACAGAGGGAAGATTGTTTTTTGCCCCCATACACTACGCAAGCAGGCCTTGGAATGCTGCCACACACACGTTCTAGCAGGTCATCCTGGGGAAAAAAACAAACATTAGACCTTCTCAAAACTTTTTGGTGGGCCACTGTCTACCACAACATCAACTATTTGATAATTGTTAGAAATGGGGTTTCTGGTTGGCTAGGGTATGCGCCTAAGCCAGGCAGAACCCACCCAATCTAGTCAGGGCAAGGGAGTTACACGTCCAAGATAACCCCTGCTCACTCCCTTGGTAGCTTGGCATGAGCAGTCATGCCTAACCCGAAGGCAATGTGTAAAGCGTTTGCACAACACACAAAACACATGTGAGGAAATATGTACATTATAAAGTAAACACAACACTGAGCTATGTAAAAATAAATTGTATTGCACAAAACATAATTAGACCAAACATTACACGTCAGTAATACCCTGCTACCTTAGCAGTTTTCAGAATGTTACACAAGTTACTAATGCTCTGCAAGAGTAAGGAGTTGTCACAACGGAACAAGTAAGTACTCAGGATTCTGAAACATAAACAGTAGCCAGGAATTTCAATAAAGAAATATATGTACTTGTCATGAACACTTCATAAATATCCATAAAAGGAACATTAGGGAACCTGTAGCAAGTCAGGAGAAACATATATCAGCAGGTCATGCTCGTAAAAGGAACATGTAGCAAATCTATATAGCCTTTGCAAAATAGGTATGGAGCATATCACCCTAACATGCCCCCAAAAGTACCTGTTTCCTGAGAAAAAGGCACTCCTAGTGCCTGAAAGAGGAAGGTGGGGCCCCCGGAGCTCCTGTGCGCTAAATGGGGGCCACATTTGGCTCCTGGGGGAGAGGGGCGGTCAGCACCCTCTCTGTTGTACCTAACAGGCTCCTCCTGGGGCCCATGATCTCTGTGGGGCCCCCCTGGGCCTCCACTGGCCCTTCCAAAGGTGGGGGCCACCACAATGCCAAAGATAAGTTACTGGGGCTTTTCCCGCCCCTAAGGCAGTGGCCTGCTGAAAGGAACTCCCTTTCTGCCCCTGAGCCCTGCGTCATTGTAGGCAGCCACCCTTGTCCTCGGTGCGGTGCGGCTGGCTAAAAATGAACAGTGGAGCAGGGGCCTCCTGCTCTACCACGGCCGCAACCGACACGGAGCGTGAGCCGCTGTTCTGCCCTTTCCTGGGCAGTGAGCAGGCACCAAGGAAGGTGCTTGCTGGTGCCCCGGGGGCACATCTGAAAGCACGCTTCGCTCCGGGGAACGGTTGGAGTGCGCTCGCTCCTTTCTTCCTGCTTTTGGTGCCCTGGGGGCACTGGGTGGAGTGCGATGTGCCCTAACAATCAAAAACACTCGGGCTGGAGCGGTGAAGCCAGGCAGCAAATGGAGCGCTTTTTCAAGGCGCTTGAAGGCACATCTCATATCCCGGGTCGCGCCGGTGAATCTATTTCACGGCAACTGCACGTTGGAGGTGCAAGGACACAAAGAAGCACTCTCTAGGCGTTTTTAATATGTGAAAACAGCACTCCTCGTGATGGGGATAATGGCAGGGGCTAGGGGCCACGGCACCCTGCCCCTGGAGACAAGTGAGGAAAGAAGCACAGGGCTGGCGGGCCCAGCTACAGGCCAGCACAAGGGCTCCAGATGGTGGCAGTTCCTCCTAGTGACCAGGCAGGTCACAGGTCAGCACAGCAGCAGGAATCCAAGGTGGGTCCTGGTGAGTCCATTCAGCAGCGTCCTGTGTGTTTCAAGAAAGTATCTGGAGTCCCAAGAATTTCCAAATTGTGGGGAAAATTCCCCTGTACTTTTACTCAGTTTACAGCAGTGGTCTTCAAACTTTTTAGTGCTGCGCCCCCCCCATTGGGAAACAAATCATTAGGCCCCCCTCAGAAAATTTTCTGAATTTTTCTATAAGTTGGCAGTGTATAAACATGTTTAGGCTTCTTTAAACATTGCAGGTAAGTTGAATTACCGTTTTTAAAAATGCAATCAAATACATGCCCTACTAACATGTAAAATTATCCACAGCGCGATTAGTGGGGTTTTTGTGGAATATTGGAGCTCCTTTCATTTCGATGCATACACCCAGATAGGATTTAAATGACAAAAGATGTTAGTGATGGCCCATTACAGAGCGGTTTACTGCCGCTCATTATTTCCCTGCTTAAAACAAAGCTTTAAGCTTCTTTTGGCCAGAGCCTGGCGCCCTCCTGGGATCACTTGGGGCCCCCCTAGGGGGGGCCTGCCCCCCAGTTTGAAGACCCCTGGTTTACAGTGTCTTTTACAATGAGGAGGAGAGGGTGTTTCAACCATTACATCTGGTTCTGGGAGTGCCCCTTCTCTCCTCCAGCACAGGCTCCAAACATCAGTGGGGGTTAATTGACCCTATTGTGTGAGGCTTGGGCACAGCCTTTACAAATGCATTTGTGCCCGCCTCTCCCTTCTCTCAGCCCAGGAAGACCATACAATATGTAGATGCACCTCTGTGTACAGGCCGAAAAGTATGCACAAAGCCCAATTGTCAGTCAGACATGGATTTGAGTCAAGCTGCAAAACACCAGAGTCATAAGCACAGAGAAATGCTCACTTTCTAGAAGTGGCATTTCTGTAATAGTAATACACCTACATCAGTAAGCAGCATTTCTCACAACCATTACAACCATACCAAACATGCCTACGCTACCCCTCATAAATCAGACAATACCCCTTACACATAAGGCAGGGCATTTCTCATGCAATCCTATGAGAAGGCAGCACTCACCGCAGTGAGACACCAAGTTAGGCTGTTTGTCACTACCAGGAAAGGCCACGCAACCTGGCACATGTCCTGCTTTCTACATAAATGACACCCTGCCCATAGGGCTAACTAGGGCGTACCTTAGGGGTAACTTACATGTAGTGAAAGGGGAGTTCTGGGTCTGGCAAGGACATTTTTATGCCAGGTCCCTGTGGCAGAAAACTGTGCACACAGGCTCTGCGCTAGCAGGTCTGAGATAGGTTTGAAAGGCTACTTCAGTGGGTGGCGCAAGCAGCGAGGAAGGCCTACTATTAGCATTTAATTTACAGGCCCTGGGTATAGGGATACCACTTTACAAGGGACTTATAGGTAAATTAAATATGCCAATTAGGTATATGCCAATCATAACAATTTTACAAGGGGGAGCACATGCACTTTAACACTGATTAGCAGTGAAAAAGTGCTCAAAGTCATAACATCAGCGAACAAAGGTCAGGAAAAAGGCAAAAAGTCTAGGGAATGGCCCAGTAAAAGGAACAGGTCCATCAATAATCAGGACTAGATTTGTGATGTCAATCAGAATTCATTTTGTAAAGAGTGTTTGACTATTCTAGATTGCTGTGAGTAGTTTGTTGTAATTCTTTTATCTTTTCAATATAGTCTTGCACTGCCAGCACCTCAGAAGCAGAAAAAGATGAAAGTATCATGAATTGAGAATAAAACCCATATTTACATCAGAAAGGAGAGACTTTGGTAGAGCAATGGTCCGTGTTGTTATAGGCAACCTCTGCTGCCCAGAGAACAGTGCCCCATTCCATTGTGCTATTTAACACTTGACACCTGTTGGACCTGGCCCATTTACAGGGTCATTCCCTAGACTTTTTGCTTTTTGCCTCCCTATTTTTCTGAACTTTGTTGGCTGACGTTTTGACTCTGAACACTTTTTCACTTCTAACCAGTGCTAAAGTGCATGTGCTCTCTCTTACACAATTGGTATGATTGGATTATACCTAATTGGCATATTTAATTTACCTATAAGTCCCTTGTAAAGTCACCGCCGCAGCCCGGGCTGCAGATTTGCCTTAGCACTTTGAAAAGCGCTTTATTTGGAGCCCTGCGATCACTGCCGCAACCCGGGCTTGTAAAACGAGCCCTTGCGCTTTCAAAAGCGCTTATTTGGCGCTGAAATCACCGCCGCGACCTGGGCTTTGACTTTTCCTTTAGCGCGGGGTCCGGGCTGTGTCTAGTGCCCCCGGGGCACGTAAAAAAAAGGATAAACGGAGCAAGCGTGCTCCTCTCGGTGCCCCCGAGGCACGTCCCACTCCTGGGAGCGCCCCCGGGGCACCAGCCACCTTCAGTTCCTTTAGAAGCCTCCCGGCGTCCCGGGAACAGCTTCCTACACTCGCGCACCACATCGGGTGCAGGCGAGTGTCTCCTCGGGCCCCCGGAGGGGTCCGAGCTTCACACCGCATTAAGGCAGGACTCGGGGAAGGCGCAGGGCACGCCCCCCTTCCCCGGTCTCTGCGCTAGGAGCAGGATGCTCCTTTTCTTGGTATTAGTTATCACTGAACGGGGACGGGAGATCTCGACGGAGGCCCCCCTCCTTCTAGTCCCCATAATTGCTTGTTGGGCCGTGCCCGGCCCCCACCCCGTGGACAGGGTGTGAGGAGGCTGAGGCAGGCCCCCACCAAGAACATGAGCCCCCGGAGGAGCCCGTTCACCGTGAGGAGAGGGTGCCGACCGCCCCTCTCCCCCAAAATCACCGCGTGGCCCCCGTTTTGCGCACAGGAGCGCCGGGGGCCCTCTATGCTCATCTTCTAGGCACTGGGAGTGCCTCTTCATCACAACCAGGTACTTTTTAGGGAATATTGGCTCAGTGAGCCTAGTATGAACCTTAGGAGGGGTTTATATGTTCCTACCTGCTTTCATGACATTACATATATGTGCTGATGTTTCTTTTATGAGCATGACAAGCTGATATGTATTTTTATGACTTGTGATCTGTTTTCTAATGTTCCTTTTATGGGTATTTAGGGGTTATTCATGACAAGTGCATATAACTCCTATTGCAATTCCTGACTACTGCTTATGTTGCAGAATCCTGAGTACTTACGGGTTCTAATGTGACAACTGCATATTCTTGCAGAGTATTAGTAACTTGCGTAACATTCTGACAACTGCTAAGGTAGCAGGGTATTACTTACGTGTAATGTTGGTCTAATTATGTTTTGTGCAATACAGATTATTTTTACATAGCTCAGTGTTGTGTTTACTTTGTGGTGTACATTTTGCGTCACGTGTGTGGTGTGTTGTGCAAGCACTTTACACATTGCCTCTGGGATAGGCCTGACTGCTCGTGCCAAGCTACCAATGGGGTGAGCAGGGGTTATCTTGGACGTGTAACTCCCTTGCCATGACTACAGTGGGTAGGTTCTGCCTGGCTGAGGTGCATACCCTAGCCAACCAGAAACCCTATTTCTAACAACACCTCATATATTGCTCTAACCATCAGTTAACTCTCTTTCTGTCTGTCTATCCATTTGAGGGTGGTAACCAGTGCAAAGACGGACATCAATTTTTCTACTTGATATATAAAATTGAAGGGGCCTCACAAGTGTCAACCACAGTACCTTGGTCCTCACAAGATTGTAAAGAGAGGTAATGATGAAGCAATGAAATTGGATCTGCCCTGCTAACATGCATGTTTATCATGTGTCAATGCTGAAACCAGTGGCTCCAGGAATTGATTTCTTGCCAGCTCTAATGATTAACAATAAATCTAAGTAGAGGTGATTATGGACTTTAAACATATGCACTGCAGACTGTATTACCTGATTCATTGGAAGAGATACGGTCCAGAGGTTCGCACCTGGAACCCATGGTTCATGTTCATGGTCCTAGCTTGCTACACCTTTTCCAATGTCAATATCACAATAAACCCATACCTGCAGTGGGTGCCAAGGGAAATGTACTGATGGGCCTGTCCCACCAATGGTCCTGAGCACTGCAGCTCCTTTAAGGGGAGGAAAGCATAGCTTTTAAAGCTGTGTGCTACTCTGTAGATGCCACTAGTCGTACAGCAGAGTTACTCCCTCTGTCTTCCTGTTTCAGACCCCCCCCCCAGACGTCGTGTCTCCTGCTCGCATCTTCTTTCGTCTCTGGGCTGCCTGGCATTTTCAGTGCTGGAAATAAGACATGTTCTTGCTGCTCAGCCTCTCCCACTCTCATTTTGGCTCTCTGTGTTTCTTCTTGTCTATGGAAGACTCCTTCCCTCAGCAACATGGAAAACAAACAAGTTGCAATCTGTGAACTTTTGTGGGGGTACCCTGCTGAGAGCGCTGCTATATAAACTAAAACGCTTATTTGACTCTTGTTAGTTGTTGATGAACTCCTTTTTTATTAGAATTTTTTTATTCTGGGAATAATTTTTAAAGAAAATATATGTAACATATTAGTTTCGATGTATTCAGAGTATCAGGATACAGTTAATTTACCTGAACTGTATTTAAGTCAGAGTGTTCGTTATGCAGCACATTTATTTTAGTAACTCACTACGTATAGTTTTGCATTAGTCTAATTGATTAAGTCTTATGCGCTGGGTTTGTTGATTTATATAGGAGCATGAGGAAATGCATTAAATCTAAATATATGTAGATTGGTGTTTTGTTATTATGTCTACGGTACAGGTGCACTGTTTTTGGGGGAATTCGTATTCCTTGCAGGTTCTTAGGAGAATATGTAGCATTACATTTATGTTCTTGTGTTTTGAATAAGAAGATTATTCTGGTGTACAGCTCAAACTACCATTCAGATGGAGGAGGGAATTTTCAGATATTACACCATAAACATATTTGGGGTTCATTCTACAATAAGATTTAATCCACAGTTTTCAGTACTCACTAATATTTTTTGTTCCAATACAGATGGAGGTAGAGAGAACCTTGAGTGACTCAAACATAGCACTTTCAGACCATTGGACAACAACTCCACTGTGCTTCCATCCCCTCATCTAGTTGGGTTACAGAGGACTTTAACTAAGTTGGGTCTTTCTACTCAACATGGAGGTTAGGACTGATCCTCGTGGCCATATTTCACTCCGGTGAAAATATTTCCAGTGAGATCCTGACACTCAGGCTGCAATGGCAGACTTCTAGACAGTGCTCCTTTAGTGGTTGGCACAATGAGTGCTGCATTTCACTAGTACCATCTAATTTACAGACCTTGGGTACAAGCTGTACCATATCATTATATGTGCTTATTAGATATATACCAATTGTATCATGTTTAAAAGGGAGAGCACAAGCATGTTACCATTGGTTAGCAGAAGTAAAGTGTGCAGAGTCCTACGGCCAACAAAAATGGTTAGAACTACAGAAGGGAACAATCTGGAGGAATCACACACAAAAGATAATCGTTTCTAAAAAATATTCACCAAAATCTCCCCATCTTTCTCTCGTGAAAAAGAAGAGAGATCATACAGCGCAGCATTTTGCATTGCTTATGGTTACTAGATGTCACTATTTACTTAATTTAAAATCAAATGAAAAAGTATGTGAAATCAGTACTAGACCCAATTCCTTAAATGAGTAAATGAACAATAAAAATTAATTATATACTGATTTTGGATTATTGCTCACTGAATACCATAAAGCCATGACTAGGGGGCTGGTCATATTTTTTCTTATTTTTTACCAGGACTTTATTGTATATGCTTTCCTGCCCAACTGCTGTTGTATTAGGCCAAATTCTAGCCTAACCTGTGCGGGAGAAGCGGAGCCAGGAAGTTTAAAGACCTGCTTATAAATTTGTATTTGTTGTTGGTCCAGTAGCAGGGCGTCTTTCCCATATAAAGCTTCGCTTCCATATGTAGTGGCTGGGCGGAATTTGGCCGACATAACAGACAGTAACGGTTTATACGATGGGCCTTTTAATCTTTTTGCTAGGGTACAGAAAGCTAATGTTAAAGCTTTGCACTTCTGTGCAATCGAGCGCTTCTCCAGCGCAAGATTGGCCTTGTTATCGATAATGATGCCAAGGTATTTATAGCAGCGAGTTGTTTCAAGGGAAATGCCATTCAACTTTATATTGTTACCTAGATTCAAAGGATATCCCATGGACATGGTTTTGGTCTTGAAGGTGTTAACTTCTAATCTGTTTGTCTTTGCGTATTCACCTAAAGTAGTGCCCAACCGTTGCAGCCCTATTTTCGTGTGGCTTAGCAGAACAATATCGTCAGCGTATGAAAGGTGTGATAGGGTCAAACTTCCCATCCTTGGAGAGTGCGAGTTGGTTGCATCCAGCTTCAAGGAGAGATCTGCTGTGAAAAGGTTGAAGAGGTGCGGGCCAAAACACAGCCCTGTTTTAGTCCTATATTTGTCGGTATCCTCCTAGAAATTTTTGAGCCATCTGCTACCTTGACCTGTACCCAAGTTTTATCGTATAGCATTTCTATGCATCTGAGAGTACGCTCTTGCAGGCCCCACCTTCGCAATTTGCTCCAGAGAAGTGCCCTATCGACTCGATCAAAAAGATCTTTTGAAGTCAACGAAACATAAATATAGTTTTATCTTTAAACATTTTGCTCGGTTGGCAATGTCTCCTAGTGTAAGAATGTTAATCACTGTACCATATCCCTTCCTAAAACCAGTTTGATTCAAAGGAATCAGGTTATTTGAGTTTGACCAATTGAGCAGGTCGGCCAGGACTAAGGTGGCGAAGTATTTGGCCTCGCTGTCAATTAACGCTATCAATCTGTAACTGGCTGGGTTTGCTCTACAACCCCCCTTGCATATTGGGTTAATGATAGATCCTCTCCAACTTTCTGGAATGATTGTGTCACATTCAACTTCAGTGTACAGGATTGACAGTGTTGTTGACCAATATTCAGGGTCAGCCTTGAAGACGGCTTGCGGGAGACCATTAGGACCAGGGGGCCCGTCCCTGCGACCCTTCCTGATGGCTAGGGCGACGTTCTTGGTGCTAAACCCTGCCCCGCTCTGACTGACATCTGTGAGTTTTATTGACTCCTTCAGAGGCTCATTTACTTCAGCTGAGGGTGGTTTAAAGAAAATGTTGGCAAGGTATTCCACCCATTTTCCTTCTGGGACTGATGTGAAGTTTATTTTTCTTACCTGCCGGCCGATTCCATTCACTGTGTCCAAAAGGCCCTTGAATTAGCCTTCCTTGAATTATGAAGTAATTTGAGCCAGAAGTCGTCCTCCTTTTTGGTTCGCATTTGCCATACCTGATTCTTGTAATTTTTTCGTAGGGTTTTTATTTGGGCGCATTGGGTTGCTGTGGGAGAACTATCTTTTATTAGTATAAGGTTGCGCCTCAATTCCTATCTTAGTTCTAAAATTTTTACTGGTAGGTTTGAAGACCTTGCCTGATTATTATGTGGCAATTGACGCCTGGCGAGGCCAAGGGAGGGTACTGACTGAAGAAAAGTGGCCCACGCTTCCACTGTTGGTAGGTCCTGGCATATTGCCAAATTAAGCAAATGTTTTATGTTTTTACACAGACTTGGTAATGAAGACTCCGACCAGATCAGGCGGTTTAGGTTGATAGATGTTATTGTCCCTAGTTCCTTTATAGCTGGAAGAAGGCACGGAGCATTCCAAATGAGTTCTATGTGCTGATATGAGTGGTCACTATGGAGAGTAGGTTTAATTTTAAATTTGCTAACATGAGCTAGCAAAGGAAGTGACACGGCTGTATAGTCTATTATTGTTGCGGACTTTGCGCTATGATGAGTGAAGCTTGGTGGGATGTCATCGTTGATCCTGCCATTTAGTACCCTCATACTCATGTGCTCTAGTGCCTCTACCAGTTGTTTACCCCTTGTGTCCAGTCTTTTCTGCACTGGCAGTGTTTGGAGCGGCACTGACCATATGGCATTTTCAGCTGCCAGTTGCTCGTCTGGTTCTGGAGTGTGCATTAAGTTAGCATTGAAGTCGACTGTCACTAATATGTCCCATACTGGATTAGTGCATCTTATCTCTTCCACCATATTCAGTAATTCATCAAAGAGCAGTACTTTCCGATTTTTCCGCGGATGGGCATAGACGTTAAAAATGACTAGCGGGGCGTGTTGATTATTGTTAAAGG
The DNA here is from genome assembly GCF_031143425.1 of Pleurodeles waltl. Classification (NCBI taxonomy): domain Eukaryota; kingdom Metazoa; phylum Chordata; class Amphibia; order Caudata; family Salamandridae; genus Pleurodeles; species Pleurodeles waltl. The sequence goes on along the minus strand of NC_090437.1, from coordinate 794,030,336 downwards.
TGATTTTAATAGCCTGCATGTCGGTCTTTGAGAAAGCCAACTGCTCTGTTGAAACAAGAAGTGCAGTTTGTAGGAAAGTACCATCTTGCCTGGCATGTTACCCCCATATTTCACTGTATATATGTTGTTTTAGTGTATGTGTCACTGGGACCCTGCCAGCCAGGGCCCCAGTGCTCATAAGTGTGCCCTGTATGTGTTCCCTGTGTGATGACTAACTGTCTCACTGAGGCTCTGCTAACCAGAACCTCAGTGGTTATGCTCTCTCTGCTTTCCAAATTGTCACTAACAGGCTAGTGACCAATTTCACCAATTCACATTGGCATACTGGAACACCCTTATAATTCCCTAGTATATGGTACTGAGGTACCCAGGGTATTGGGGTTCCAGGAGATCCCTATGGGCTGCAGCATTTCTTTTGCCACCCATAGGGAGCTCTGACAATTCTTACACAGGCCTGCCACTGCAGCCTGAGTGAAATAACGTCCACGTTATTTCACAGCCGTTTACCACTGCACTTAAGTAACTTATAAGTCACCTATATGTCTAACCTTTACCTGGTAAAGGTTGGGTGCCAAGTTACTTAGTGTGTGGGCACCCTGGCACTAGCCAAGGTGCCCCCACATCGTTCAGGGCAAATTCCCCGGACTTTGTGAGTGCGGAGACACCATTACACGTGTGCACTGTACATAGGTCACTACCTATGTACAGCGTCACAATGGTAACTACGAACATGGCCATGTAACATGTCTAAGATCATGAAATTGTCACCCCAATGCCATTCTGGCATTGGGGAGACAATTCCATGATCCCCTGAGTCTCTAGCACAGACCCGGGTACTGCCAAACTACCTTTCCCGGGGTTTCACTGCAGCTGCTGCTGCTGCCAACCCCTCAGACAGGTTTCTGCCCTCCTGGGGTCCAGCCAGGCCTGGCCCAGGAAGGCAGAACAAAGGACTTCCTCAGAGAGAGGGTGTTACACCCTCTCCCTTTGGAAAAAGGTGTCAGGGCTGGGGAGGAGTAGCCTCCCCCAGCCTCTGGAAATGCTTTGATGGGCACAGATGGTGCCCATCTCTGCATAAGCCAGTCTACACCGGTTCAGGGATCCCCCAGCCCTGCTCTGGCGCGAAACTGGACAAAGGAAAGGGGAGTGACCACTCCCCTGACCTGCACCTCCCAGGGGAGGTGCCCAGAGCTCCTCCAGTGTGCTCCAGACCTCTGCCATCTTGGAAACAGAGACTCCTTCTGATAGGCTCTTACCTGTGTTGCTAGCCTATCCTCCTTCCTAGGTGGCCAAACCTCCTTTTCTGGCTATTTAGGGTCTCTGCTTTGGGGAATTCTTTAGATAACGAATGCAAGAGCTCATCAGAGTTCCTCTGCATCTCTCTCTTCACCTTCTGCCAAAGGATCGACCGCTGACTGCTCAGGACGCCTGCAAAACCGCAACAAAGTAGCAAAGACGACTACTGCAACCTTGTATCGCTGATCCTGACGCTTTCTCGCCTGTTTCCTGGTGGTGCATGCTCTGGGGGTAGCCTGCCTCCTTCTTGCACCAGGAGCTCTGAAGAAATCTCCTGTGGGTCGACGGAATCTTCCCCCTGCAACCGCAGGCAACAAAAGACTGCATCACCGGTCCTCTGGGTCCCCTCTCAGCATGACGAGGGTGGTCCCTGGAACTCAGCAACTCTGTCCAAGTGACTCCCACAGTCCAGTGACTCTTCAGTCCAAGTTTGGTGAAGGTAAGTCCTTGCCTCCCCACGCTAGACTGCATTGCTGGGTACCGTGTGATTTGCAGCTGCTCCGGCTCCTGTGCACTCTTCCAGGATTTCCTTCATGCACAGCCAAGCCTGGGTCCCTGACACTCTAACCTGCAGTGTACAACCTCCTGAGTTGTCCTCTGGCGTCGTGGGACTCCCTTTTGTGTCTTCGGGTGAGTGCCGGTTCACTCCTCTTCTAAGTGCCTGTTCCGGTACTTCTGCGGGTGCTGCCTGCTTCTGTGAGGGCTCCCTGACTTGCTGGGCGCCCCCTCTGTCTCCTCATCCAAGTGGTGACATCCTGGTCCCACCTGGGCCACAGCAGCATCCAAAAACCCTAACCGCGACCCTTGCAGCTAGCAAGGCTTGTTTGTGGTCTTTCTGCGTGGGAACACCTCTGCAAGCTTCTTCACGACGTGGGACATCCATCCTCCAAAGGGAAAGTTTCTAGCCCTCTTCGTTCTTGCAGAATCCACAGCTTCTACCATCCAGTGGCAGCTTCTTTGCACCCTCAGCTGGCATTTTCTGGGCATCTGCCCACTCTCGACTTTGTCGCGACTCTTGGACTTGGTCCCCTTGTTCCACAAGTACTCTCGTCCGGAAATCCACTTTGGTTGCATTGCTGGTGTTGGTCTTCCTTGCAGAATTCCCCTATCACGACTTCTGAGCTCTCTGGGGAATATAGGTGCTCTTTACACCTACTTTTCAGGGTCTTGGGGTGGGCTATTTTTCTAACCTTCACTATTTTCTTACAGTCCCAGCGACCCTCTACAAGCTCACATAGGTTTGGGGTCCATTCGTGATTCGCATTCCACTTTTGGAGTATAGGGTTTGTGTTGCCCCTATACCTATGTGCTCCTATTGCAATCTACTGTAACTTTACACTGCTTGCATTACTTCCTTTTGCTATTACTGCATATTTTTGGTATTGTGTACATATATCTTGTGTATATTTGGCATCCTCATACTGAGGGTACTCACTGAGATACTTTTGGCATATTGTCATAAAAATAAAGTACATTTATTTTTAGTATATCTGTGTATTGTGTTTTCTTATGATATTGTGCATATGACACCAGTGGTATAGCAGGAGCTTTGCATGTCTCCTAGTTCAGCCTAAGCTGCTCTGCTATAGCTACCTTCTATCAGCCTAAGCTGCTAGAAACACCTCTTCTACACTAATAAGGGATAACTGGACCTGGTACAGAGTGTAAGTACCCCTTGGTACACCCTACAAGCCAGGCCAGCCTCCTACACCGTTGAAATGTATGTGGCTAGACCACCGCTTGGCCTACCTGATTTCTTTGATTTTTTGGCACTAATTTGGTGTAGCGAGTAGCCTCCTAATTCGATTGGGTCCTCCAGCCACGTTTATTGTAGTAGGATAATGAAATAATTGCAACTGGTCATTGCTGTGAACCCGTCTGCTATGATGGTTTTTGGTGACAGCCAAACTTTGATCAATGTTTACTGTATTTAATGCGCTAGGTCAATTGTTTTTCCTTGAATTTAAAGTGTGAACCATCCATCTCCATTCATCTCGCTCTCCCTTCAGTACAGTTGAGGGGCCACTGTTGGTTCTTAAGTTAGGTACCTTCCATTTAAACTGCCTTTGTTCCAGTTCCCCAGATTCCGAGCCCCAAATGAATTCAATGGCCGTTGGCAATTTTTCATTAAAATTTGACTATAGGGGAAAGGAAAGCGTTGACAGGATGGTTCTGATAACCGTATGCCCCATATTTCAAATTGCTGTTTGACTGCCATAATTAATGTAGCAATATCACTTGTTCTCCACATTGTTAGTGTTTGCTCCAGCCCATTTTGAGCGCTGCCAGAGAGGAATTTCACTGATGTCAAGTCTGCGGATACGATTTTCTTAGTTGATAGGAACTCAGCAAGAAGCCTCAGAATGTTACCCCTATTTAAGCTGTCTTGATGGCCTCGTGATTTACATTGCGGGGCAAAAAGGATCTGCCTTAATTTACGATCATTCTCTGTGGCCTGAGTGGATTGTAATTGGTGTGGGTGATCGGTGTTTCTCTGTGTCGATGGCCTTCTCAACTGGCCCCCCTCCGACTGACTACTATATGGTACCCTGTCTAGCATGGATGTTTGTTTGATTGAGGAAACTTCGTTTGAGAAATTGGTTGCTGAGGTTTGGCTATTATGAAACGTAACTTTCATTTTTATTAGCCCTTGATGGTTTATAATTGTGACCACCCTAGAGGGGTGGCTGTGACTTGGGCTTGTTGTCTGGAGCGCTTCGCTGCTGATATTACTGATGCCGGATTGCAAGTCGTATGCTGAGAGTGAGAGTTTATGAGTCTGACTTATGGACTGTGCTATTGCCTCATCAGTATTTTTTCTTGAAAGTAGTTTGTAGTTTGGTCGATTGCCCGACATTGTATCTGGGGAAATTTCTATGACTTGCGTGGTACCAGCTTGGGTGCAAGATCCTTTCCAAGGGTCTAACTTTAGGCTCGACATGATGCCTACTGTGGTACCCGGGGGAGTACTGCGAATTGTGTGGCAGCTACGTGCGAAGTGGTGGCTTGGCAAGGTGATACTTGGGGCACAAGTTGCTTCTTGTTCCTAACGAGTACAGTGGCGGCTCATGCCGCTGCGTGTGGGACGTTCTTTGGTCTTAGTATTCCGGCTGTTATTGACCATGGTTGGTCCTTTCTCGGTATTAGAGCGTCCGGTTGGTTTGGAGATTTTTTGCTACTCATGTGCCTTTTTTCCTTTGGACACCTCTGTCGAGGTGCCTGGTCCAGAACTTCCCTCACCCTCAGCTCCAAGGCGTGTGGGTTAGACTGAAATTGTACTGTCGACTGAGACGTTTTGTGTACAGCTGACTTTGGTGAAGCAGCAGTTGGTGACGGACCTAAACCATTGACTGCCCCATCCTTTGTGGCTTTCCCGTAATTTGGGGTCTTCTTATTCCCTGAAGATCCAGGGTCTTGGGTTTGTGGTTTCTGGAACACCCAAAATATTGGGTAAAGATTATCATTAGCTACTTTGGCACATGTTTGTTTCCTTGCCTTCCTGGCTCGCTTTTTTTGTCTCTTAGTTAGTGGTTTCGGTTTTTGAGCTGAGCGCTCATTTGTACACTCAGAATTAGTGGGCACTACTTCTTTTAGCTGTGATGATTCATCCATACTAATTGAGTATATACCCTGGGTAGTTGCCTCTTTTTTTGTAGGACTACTTGCCGCCAAACCTGGTGTCTTTTGAAGACTGACTATATCACCTGAATCGTGGCTTGTAGTATTGAATATTGCTTCCTCGATATTGCTTGTTTTAACTTTCTGCAGTATCTCTGTTAGAATAGTTGGAAGCATGCTTAGTTTATCTATTACTGGGCCACAGTTGCAAAAGGCTTGCTGTTGGTTAGATATTTGCTCCAATGGCCGAATGGCCAGCAGATCCAGCTTACGATTGATGTCAGCGATGTGTATTGCCATACCATTAATTAGGTCCATTTGTAAGTCAAGCTTATCCGATTGCATCTTAAGAGCCGTCGTTGAAGTGTGTAGAGCATTTAACAGTGAGGCATGTAATCGAGAGACATCTTCCATTTCGCTGCTCGGGTAACCTGCATGAGAGGGACTTTTGGAGAAGAATGTTTTACCTTCTCTATTGCTAGCCTCCAGGGGAGAAATAGTCAAGATGCTTCTTGCCATTGCTACGATGTCATGTTGTGGGTTTCTTATACCACTTGAAATTTCCATAATTGAGTTAGGTGGCCTTTCTTGCTGCGGTATAGAGGAACTGTATTCGGTGCTACCCACCAGTAGCGGTTTGTTTAAATACTGATCTTTAGGATTCATTAAGTCAAGGGTTTTTAGGTCCAATGCTTCACCTAGGTCTTTGTTGTTTGTTATTGAGAGTGACTGCAACCAAGAGTCTTCCATTATTCCTGTAGCTACTTCAAAGCCCATATCCAATCTCTCATTGCTCCCCTGGGTATTAAGATTTGACCGCGAGATGGGGGTCGATTGTTGGCGCATTCCCTTATGCACGATGTCGTTGTGTACCTCTATCGAGATACCTGTGGAGAGTAAAAGCTCTGTGTTACTAGGATTAATAGATGCGCCCTGCTGTTGGTCACTTTGAGAAGATTCCCTCTCTTGAACAAGAACCTGGGCCGTGGTCACAATACTGCCCGCCTGCAGCTTTCTACGCACTGTTGGGCTGCTAGTGACCCTGGAGATGTTTGGTCGTTCATGAGCTGTGCGGTCATTATGTACTTCGGGGGTCAGACGCTTTGAAGCTTCCTGGACAGGTAAATCGACCCCTAATTGTTGAGTGGGGTTTGTTGGTACCTCGAGCCTCAACTGCCCAGTGGCCATTGGTTGTGGAACCAAAGGGGTTGGCAGGTCCACGTCGGTGTCAAGATTTGAGAAGAAGGCTGCGGCTGGATCTTTTAGAAAGGTAGACTTGTTGGAAAAACCTGTTTTCTTGAGGTAGACCTGCAAGGGCGTAAGGGGAGGTGCTTGCTGATCCAACCTACTATTTTGCGGGCTCTGTGCGGAGTACTAATTGTAACTTGTGAATACTGAACAGGAGTAAAGTTAGACTTTTGGTCTAAGTTAGACTTTTGGTCTAACTTTACCTTTGTGAATTGGGCCCTAAGTTTAAACCTGAAGTCTACCTTTATTTCTGAAGTCTAATCTTAGACTTCAGGTCTAAATTTAGACTTCAGGTGTAAAGTTAGACTTCAGTTGTAATGTTAGATTAGTTCCAAATTTAGACTTTGGTTCTAAAATTGGACTTTTTTGGTCTAACTTTACCTTTGTGAATTGGCCCCGTGACTGTAAAACAAGATAAAGACTCCATACAGGAGGGAATACACCAGCCTGTCTTCATTCATCCATGGAGGAGCCTAGAAACCGTCACCTTGAAGACCTCCAATTTGTCTGTGGTAAAGGTTAGAAAACATATCCTGAGAACGTTGTCTACACAGCAGCAGCACCTTAGCAAGAGCATGTGCAGAGGTGATTCCTACCCAGCAAAAAACCCTCTTGAAAAAGGTGTCTAGACCGGGATGTTCAAACCACATTCTAAAGAACAGCTCTTGTTATCACTCTCTTCTTGCAGCATGGAAAACCTGGAAGAATTGATCACAGCTCTTGTCCTTGGGAAACTCAAATATGTAAAAGATAAATCTTCTGACTGGACAGTGTTTTCATCAGTCACCTACTTACAGATAACAATTAGTCATTTACAAACAATACTTTCTATTTGCTTTGGACCTTGAGAGAAAGCTGTACACCACAGCCTGGGATGACATTTCACACCTAGCACTCTTTTGGTGTCATCCTTGCTCATGACTGAATTGAGTCCTAGAGCCAAACTAAGAAAAACAAAGACCTGGACAACCAGAAGAGAGAAGTTGTCTTGTATACTTTTAGATGACTCATACCTGCTTGAAGGTCCGGCTCAAGAAAGAAAGAGAAAGAGCCTGGCTAGAAGCCATGAAGATCTGAAGCACGGCAACTGAACCAATTGAAAATCATAGTGATGAAAGACTGCAGAAGATCCTCATGAGAACAGTTGCTGTCTAATGATCCTGCTCCTTTACTTTCTTCGTTCAACATGCTACACTCTTTAGTACATTAGTTTGTATCAATGCTTCGGACCCAGCACTGCACAAGAGTGTGACCTTGAAAGGTAATTTGAAGCCATTTTAACTTTCTGGGCAGCTGTTTATGTATTTCACAGCCTGAAAGGAATTCTGGCTTTCTCTTTAACACATATAGGCCGCCATTATGACATTGGCAGTAAATCCCACTTACCGCCATGCCGACTGCCGGCAATATAATGCCGCCACTGTGGCGGATAACCGCCAACCATATTATGACACACACATACCAATCAGTCACTATACAGCCACACGCACAAGTCCGCCAGCCCAAAGGTCAGTGATAAACTGGCAGTAGCAAAACCCACACCGTTACGCCAACAGAACAACGCCCATCACATTATGACCTTGGTGGACATTCAATGCCGGTAAACCGTTGGTGGTACATACCGCTGCGCTCAAAATACACACAGACATTCAAAACAACACCACATTGGACAATTCAACTACACACACCTGACTCCCATATACACACACCACAGCCACACACCCACACCGCTATAAAACACACACCCACATTACCCACAACCCTTTACGACTACAAACAATTGCCAACCCACACAACCAGAGCCACAATACACCATCACCTATACACCACCCACCCACCTTACATCACACACCCCAACCCATCACCTCACACACCCTCACCCACACCACTCATACTACACCCATGGCACCACAACGACACCCCAGGTTCTCAGAGGAGGAGCTAACGGTCATGGTGGAGGAAATCATCCGGGTAGAGCCACAGCTATTTTGATTGCAGGTGCAGCAGACTTCCATTGCTAAGAAGATGGATCTATGGCAGAGAATCGTGGACAGAGTCAACAACGTGGGACAGCACCCCAGAACAAGGGATGACATCAGGAAGAGGTGGAACGACCTACGGGGGAAGGTACGTTCCATGGCAGCAAGACACTAGCTCGCAGTACAGAGGACTGGCAGTGGACTCCCACCTCCTCCGCCACAACTTACAACATGAAAGGAGCAAGTCTTGGCAATCATGCATCCTGAGCGCCTGGCAGGAGTAGTAGGACTCTGGTAAGACAAATCTCTATTACTATCACCCCCCTACCTGCATGCTATCACAAACCCCCACCCTTACCCTCGCTCCCATCACTCAACCACCTCCTACATACCCAATCATCACAACCCACTCATCCCAATGCCAATGGTACAGTGAGTGGCCATAGAAGTTGGAAAAACAGCCTGCCAGTGACAAATGTCAAACACAAAACTGTCATTTAAATGTGAAGTTACACTGTCTTACCTGTGTGTCATTGGAAGTACTGACAAATAATTGCACTTCTGTTGTCCGCATCCTCATCCTCTGCCTCCTCATTTTCACTGTCCACAGGATCCCCTGCTGACACATGACCATCTCCTGCCTCCTCCTCCTGCAGAAAATGCACCTGGCGACGCAAGGCAAGGTTGTGCAGCATACAGCATGCCACGATGATCTGGCAGAATTGTTTGGGTGAGTAGCACAAGGCTTCACCTTTTAGATGGAGGCAACAAAACCTGGCCTTCAGGAGGCCAATGGTCCTCTCTATAAAGCTTCTTGTTCGTCTGTATTCCTCATTGTAACGTTCCTCTGCCCTTGTCCTGGGATTCCTCATAGGGGTCAGTAGCCATGAGACGTTGGGGTAACCAGAGTCACCTGCAAATATCGAGGGACAACTATTAGCCACACACTAACCCTTAGGGCCCACACCATACCCTACACCAACATATACTGGGTGGGAACCAGGGCTCACCTATTAGCCACACCCTGTGCCTCTGGAGCTGAGCCATTACATTTGGGATGCTGCTATTCCTCAGGATAAAGGCATCATGCACAGACCCAGGATACTTTGCATTGACGTGGGAGATGTACTGGTCTGCCAAAAACACCATCTGCACATTCATGGAGTGAAAGTTCTTTTGATTTCTGAACACCTGTTCATTTCGCAGGGGGGATGACAAATGCAATATGTGTTCCATCAATAGCCCCAATAATGTTGGGGATATGTCCCATTGCATAGAAATCAGCTTTCACTGTGGCCAAATCCTCCACCTAAGGGAAAACGATGTAGCTGCACATGTGTTTAAACAGGGCAGACAACACTCTGGTCAGCACTATTGAGAATATTGGCTGAGACATTCCTGCTGCCAAGCCCACTGTCACTTGGAAGGAGCCAGTTGCCAGGAAATGGAGCACTGATAGCACTTGCACAAGAGGGGGGATCCTGGTGGGGTGATGGATAGCAGATATTAGGTCAGGCTTCAATTGGGCACACAGCTCCATGATTGTGGCCCTGTCAAGTCTATAGGTGAGGATAATGTGCCTATCCTCCCTTGTTGCCAAGTCCACCAGGGGTCTGTACACGGGGGATGTTTCCATCTCCTATTCATCCGCAGCGGTTGCAAACTATGGGGTAAAGTAGTCAGCAGCTGGTCATTATCTCTACATTCCAACCACTACAGTCTAATGCATGTTGTGATTGTAACAGTATTTTGTTGGAGATGTCCAAATGGTGAACTTTTTTACTGTGATGTAGTAAGGATCCATGGCCTGTCCCCCCCGAAATGGTGTCCGCCTGTCCTGTATGGAGCGACAGGTGGAAATGAGGTAATTCCGCTGACATTTTGCGCTGCTGCGGGAGGCGGTCGAGAACAGGCATGCAACTCTTCATTGGTTAATATTGGGCCCTATGGGGGACAGTGGCAATGGTGATGTATGCCGGCGGTGATGGTACACATTGCTGCGGATGTCACCGCCATTTCCTATCTAATTCCTCACTTGCTACCTGACATTCAACAGGAGAGGACCTACACTGCATGTGCTGCTGTAACTTGTGTCTGGAACCGACCATGGCTCGTGTTACTGGGGAAAGGGCCCCTGCCTTCACCACGGCGGAGTTGGAGAGACTGGTGGATGGGGTCCTACCCTAGTACTGACTACTGTATGGACTGTATGGGCCTCCGCACCAACAGGTGAGTACAACGTGAGTACGATGCATGGGGCGGGAATGCATGGAGTGCTGTGTGTGAAGGCCTCATGTAAGGGGTGGGTGGTGGATGGGCCCTGGGCAGCATGCAGCATGTTTTGTGGACCATGTCTGTGCTAATGGGGATGGGAAGGGGTATGGTGGGCCATGAGTGTAACAGGCAGGACAGTCAGACTAATACCTTTCCCTGTGTCTATTTCCCTGCAGGTCAGCGTCCATCAAAAGAAGGGTATATGGCGTGCCATCGCCATGGACGTGCAGACCATGGGGGTTTACGGCAGGCGGAGCACCCACTGTCGGAAACGGTGGGAGGACCTGGGATGCTGGGCACGGAAGACTGCGTAGGCCTAGCTGGGGATGGCCTCCCAACAAGGAAGGGGTGCCCGTTGAACCCTGACCCCCGATGGCTCACATACTGGCGGTGACCTATCCGGAGCTGGATGGGCGCTTGGGACATCACAGCAGCAACAAGGGGGTGAGTACAGTGCCCCAATATACAACTTGTGCATGATGGTGACTAGCGTTGTGACTGGTAGTGCATTGCCTTGTGCGTAGGGCTGTTCCCTGTGTGTGAGTGTGTTGTGTACGCCAACGGTGGTGTTGTTGGCACCATTGACCAAGTGTATCTTTTGTCTCTTCCACCTTCCCCTTTTTGTTTTGTCACCCTGTCTTTATGTGCATTAGCATCATCTGGCGGAGGAGCAGAGGAACCGGAGATGGAGGGAGCTGCATCCCACAGGACCCAGGAAGCCAAATCCACCAACAGAGAGGGCACCAGTGGGGCAGAGGGTGAGGAGAGCACCACAGCGGAGACAGAAGATGACAGTTCGGACATGGATACCTCCTCAGTTGGGAGCTCCCTGGTGGTGGCGGACACTTCTGTGCCCACCCAAGCTAAAGGTACAGCATCCACCCCGTACCAGCATTGCCCTCCCAGCAGCACCTCAGTGAGTTTCCCATGCCCGCTCACCCATGAGGGTGGGCATCTCCTTCGCCCCAGGCACCTCAGGCCCTGTCCCAGTTAGCCCTGCTGCCCTGAGTGAGGAGGGTATTGACCTCCTGTGATCCAGCTCTGTTGGGCAGTCAACCATTGTGAATGCCATCCAGGGGCTGGCAGCCCAAATGCAACAGACAAATGCATTCCTGGAGGGCATTCACACTGGCTTGGCGGCACAACATAGATCAATCCAGGCTCTGGCCTCCTCTCTGATTGCAGCCATTGCCCCTGTTTCCACCCTCCAGCTTCCTCTTCCCAATACCATTCCCCTCAACCCCAACCTATCCCAAGCACACCTGCAGACGAGCATGCACCTAGGACAACACACAACAGTGGACATGGCAAACACAGGCACCTCACTTCATCCCACAGGCACTCACACAAACACCATACAGAAGGAGACATATCAACTTCCACTGCCTCCACTGTGGCCCCCTCCTTCTTGTCCTCCACCTCCCTCCCAGTTGTGTCTACACACACACCTACATGCACTACATCCTCATCCACTACCACCATCACCAGCACACCTAACAGTACACTGGCAGTCACCACCCCCACATCCATGCACACGTCCCCTGTGTCCTCTCCCACTGTGTCTGTGCCCCTCTGCCAAAGTACACAAACGTAAGCACTCAGACACCCAACAGCCATCCGCCTCACAACAGCATCCAGCCCATGCACCTGCACCCAAACACAGCAGACAGACCTCTCTAACCACCACTCCCTCTGCCTCCACTCCCAAACCATCTCCCTCTTCCCGCCCCAATGTCCCTAAGAAGCTTTTCCTCTCCACCACTGACCTCTTCCCTACCCCTACCCCCGTCCCTCATGTCAAGCCAGGGTGGTCAAAACCCAGGCAAGCACCTCAGCCGCCCAGTCCACGGGCACAGTAGTTTCCCCAACTACTCCAGGTGGGAAAGGATCCCAGCCAACAGCTAGCCAGACGGACAGGGTGCCTGCCCCAAGTGCATCGAGAAAGGGCAAGGAGTCAACCCCAGCTGCAGGACGGAAGGGCAAGGATGCAGCCCCAGCTGCATGACAGAAGGGCAAGGAGGCAGCCCCGGCTGCAGGATGGAAGGGCAAGGAGACAGCACCAGCTGCAGGACGGAATAGCAAGGAGGCAGCACCAGCTGCTGGATGGGAGGGAAAGGAGGCAGCCCCAGCTGCAGGAAGGAGGTGCAAGGGGCCTGCAACAGCAGGCAGTAGAGACAAGGGGCTTGGTGCAGGGACTCAGCCGGAGCCCCCACCACCAACCATGGTGGTGCAGCCGTCTGAGGCTGCAGGGGAAGGGCTGGAGCCTCCTCCCACCACTGCCAGCACCGCCATCTGCACCACCACCAGCACCGCCATCAGCAGCAGCAGCCCCAGTGGGCAGCCGTCCAAGGCTGCAGGGGATGGGCTGGAGCCTCCCCCCACCACTGCAGGCACCTCCACCTGCACCGCAACCTTCACCGCCACCAGCAGCAGCAGCCCCATTGGGCAGCTGTCCGAGACTGCATGGGATGGGCTGAAGCCTCCCCCACCATTGCCAGCACTCCCACCTGCACCACTGCTAGCACAGCCACCAGCACCGCCAGCATCAGCCCCAGTGGGCAGCCTTCCGAGGCTGCAGGGGATGTACTGGAGCCTTCCCCCACTACTGCTAGCACTGCCACCAGCACTGCCACCAGCAGCAGCAACCCCAGTGGGCAGCTGTCTGAGGCTGCAGGGGATGGGTTGGAGCCTCCCCCCACCACTGCTAGCACTGCCACCAGCACCGCCACCAGCAGCAGCAGCCCCAGTGGGCAGCCTTCTGAGGCTGCAGGGGATAGGCTGGAGCCTCCACCCACAACTGCGAGCACCGCCACCTGCACCACTGCCAGCACTGCCACTAGCACCACTGCCAGCAGCAGCAACCCCAGTGGACAGCTGTCTGAGGCTGCAGGGGATGGGCTGGAGCCTCTCCCCAACACTGCCAGCACTGCCTTCTGCACCACTGCCAGCACCGCCACCAGCACTGCCACCAGCAGCAGCAGCCCCAGTGGGAAGCCGTCCGCGGCTGCAGGGGATAGGCTGGAGCCTCCGCCCACCACTGCCAGCACCACCACCTGCATCACAGCCAGCACTGCCACCAGCACTGCCACCATCAGCCCCAGTGGGCAGCCATCCGAGGCTGCAGGGGATGGGCTGGAGCCTCCCCCCACCACTGCCAGCTCCACCAGCAGCACCACCACTGTCACCACTGAGCAGCCGTCACCTCTGGTGGACAGTGTGTAGTCCTGCCTCCATGGGCTGTTGTGCGGCCTGGCCCCAGCAAATCCTGTGGGTCTGACACCCAGGTGAGAGACTGTGACCTTGCACTCCCCAAGATCTGCATCACAGGGCTCAATGCTCCCTCCAGAAGCAGTGGAGAAGACATCCACTCACCCCATCCTCCACAGCATGAAACTCACTAGGCACAATGCCCCCTCCAGAACCAGTGGAGAAGACATCCACTCACCCCATCCTCGACAGGATGAAGCTCACTGGGCACAATGCCCCCTCCAGAACCAGTGGAGAAGTCACCCACTTGACAGACTGTGGCCTTGCACTCCCCAGGATCAGGCACAGGGCAGGTTCCCCCTCCAGAGCCAGTGGGCAAGTCACCCACTTGAGAGACTGTAGCCGTGCACTCCCCAGGACAGAGTAATGGGTATGTTGCCCCCTGCAGGACCAGTGTTGTTGTACCATCTTCTGGTTGAGGTGCCCCTCCCATTCCCCGTCCCCCCGAGGTGCCTGGCTATTTTCGACCTGATGGCCCTGCAGTATTCTCTCTGTGTTGTTGCTGGAGTGAGGTGGGGCATTGGACTATGTGATGTGGCCCTGTGGCCCACGGACATTGATGACTGGGCAGTGTCCCTACATTTGTAAAGATGTATATACTTATTGATTTGGATGCACGTATTTATACTTTTTTATTTTATTACACTCACTTTAATCAATTCATTTTGTCCTTGCATTATTGCTGAGGGCCACGGGGTGAATATGTAATGTTATTGCATCTGTTTGTGTCTATGGTGTTGGGGGTGGTGGTGTTGCGTGTTGCGTGTTGCGTGTGTGTGTCACTCTCTTTCCCTCGCTCCCCTGTCTGCTAGGCAGCAGTACTCGCCGTGGTCGTCTTCACCAGCGTTGGTGTTTGTAGTGGAGCAGAATGTAGAAGCATGGGGAACACATGCAACTCAGTCTCCATGGTGGCGTTGTTCTTCTTTGAGTCTCCAAAGGTGAGTTATTTCCCTATTGCGCAGTGTTTCCGCCAGACTTTTCATGTCGTTGGTAACACCCCGGAAAAGGTGGCGGATTGGTGTGTCTTAATACTGTGGGTGAAACATTGTCTTCCACCTGGCTGTAGGCACCTACCGCCGTGGTGGCTGTTGATTTTGCCCTGGCGGTCGGTGTTTTAAAGTGGCTGTCTGTCTAAGCGGTTTCCCTGTGGTCATAATTTCCTACTTATCACCGCCGATTTATCACCAACCAACAGGGTTGTAATAAGGACCATAATGCTTAGGAGCCTCAATAATATTTGAGCCATCTCTCTACAACCTATGGTTCCTACATTATTGATGGGTGCGACCATGCCCTTCGTTAATCACAGATCCCTTAAGGCCCTGATAAAGCTCTCCGTAAAAAGTTATTTTGAATATCAGGCCCTTGAGGTTTTGGAGGCACACTTTGATCTCCCTCTGAGCAGCATCATTGACTTTCTGTACTTTGACTATTTGTAGCTTAGTGTGACCTAGCAGACACTCTTGAGGAATTGTAGTTATCTACAGACAAACTGGAGACAGAAAACCTTTGAATCATCTTGTGGCAGTCTTTTCCCAAACACTGCCCACACTTTGTGACCAGGCCCTATTCCTTATTTGCAAGATGGTGTTTAGTGTAACGGGGTCTAATATGATTGCAGCAGGGGTATTACACCTTTAGATTTTTGCTAAAATTCCATTGACAGCTTGCATAACAGGAAAAGGTAAGGTGCACCATGAGTGGTACACGGATGTTCCTGTGCAACCACCTGTGGGTTTTGATGTAAATCCTTATCCACAAACATTTGTAGACAGGGATTTGTACCAGTAAATGGCACCTCCTCGAGGAAAGTGTAACAGTTGAATGATTTTTTAAAGTATCCACATTTCTCCAACTTCTACCACATGTGCTGCACTTAGTAATGAAACTCTTTTTGTCTTTCAGACCAGCCACAGGAGGACACACATTGTGTGGTAGCTGTACAATTCAAGAAATTGATTGGATAATAGAAGGGATTTTTATTTCTCTATGGGGAAAGTGAAAAAACATGTGGCAACATAAAAGTAAGGATTCTGACCCGTCATATTTTCCCACACTGTGCTTTTTCATGCAAAGAGTGACTCATAAAAAACTCCTAAGGTGATGCGCTGTTTGGAAGATATGATCCCACATGTGAAAAGTACCATATAACTACTGGGCCTTCATCAAGTCCTGAGGACGGTCCCAAAAACTATTAAAGGAAGGCTAAAACGTAGGCAAAATATGAGCTTCATAGGCATTACTGAGCTGAAATGAAGGAAGATATTGGACCCTATGTTGAAATATAAGAAGGGCTCTACTTCCCTGAGAGTTTATCCTTTTGGCCCCTTGGCTCACTTCCTTTGATGTTTCGATTTTTAACTTTGTCTAGTTATCTTGTGTTTATTTTTTCTAGAAGGAAGTTTTGATGGGGTTCCTTTGCTTTACATTGCAGGATATGCATAGGTTATCTTTATGTTAAGAATATTCATTATGCAAATAACATGCTTTTTCTACTTATGAAGACTTTGTAGATCCTGTGTCTCTCTCTTTTTTAAATTAGAATTTTTTAACAGTTGAGTGTTTGAACCACAAATATCTTTAAATAATGTCCGAGGGGTGCTTTGTTGAGTTTGATAATTTACTGGCTACCGGAGCCTCTTGCTTTAGACAATTACACTCTATTAGGTGTTATATAGTTCATAATAATGAAGCAAAGTTTGTGTACTAGAAGGATGACCTTCCAATACAAACTCTATGCTAAACAGCACCCTTGCAATATGGTGTATTGGCTAAAAGCAGCCTAAATGGCACCAGTGCAGCAGAGGGAAAAACATCACCAGGACCCTCATTATGACATTGGCAGTCTATTCCTTGATGACCGCTGCCAACAGACCACCGCGGAGGCGGTAATCCGCCCGCCAGATGACACACAAACACAAAACAGACAGAAACCAGCCACAACAACAAAGTCGGCCAGACCCAACAAAGGCAAAAAACTTTGGGACCCACCATCCTCCCTGGTACACCAGCAATACACCGCCCTAACAATTATGACTCACGAATCACCACAGCGAACATTCAACGGCGGTCAGCCATTGGTGGTGCACACTGCTGCAGCGGAATTGAGCACCCAACACCACTAGAAGCCAACACTGGCCAGATTAAAAAATACTATACCTGATACATATACACACACCCTACACACCCACCAACAGCACCATAAAACACCCCCCCACATAACCCACAATCCTTTGCAAACACGAAAAGACTGCTACACCTTGCCAGGCCAAACCCTTAGAGAACTGCTCACACACACCACATCTACCTATACACCGTCATGCATCACACACCACACACCCTACCTCAACACTGAACACCCTCTGCACAACACACACACTACACAATAGGCATGTCCCCACAAAAGCCCTGCTGTTTCACTGATGAGGAGTTGTGGGTGATGGTTCCATTGTATCAAGGCACCAGGTCACCATCATGAGGACTGGTGGTGGACCCCCACCTCCTTCTCTACAGTTGACAGCATGGGAGGAACAAGTCTTGGCAATCCTGCATCCTGAGGGCCTTTCTGGAGTCACTGGAGGGCTGGACACTGGTAAGTCACCATTACTAACCTATCTCCACCGATACCTGCATGGCATGTCATCCCCTCACCCTGACTTCCTACACCCCACTTCATCCATACAGTACACCACCCCAATAACCACCCTCAACTGTGTACCCCTGCATGCAACGACACACCTCCCAGCTCTGCATGCACACCAATCCCACAATCTATCACCATATCTATCACCATACACTAACCAAAGGTGGGAGGACAACATCAAACCCATAGGGAAAGCCAGAAATGTGGCCAATGTCAGTGGCAAGCAGGTGCCACAGCAACCCAGTCCTCCACCAGAAGATGCCCTCAGTGATGATAGAAATTCTGGATGTCCCGAGATGGATGAACTCCCTGGCCCATCTGGGACCACAGGTCAGTCAGCTTCCACGACCCACATCCAGTCTACCACAGCCCCCCCCCCCCCTCCGACTCCAACACCACAACAGTCAGCCAACACCCCCAAACCCTGTCCTCAGGAAACGTCAGACAATAGTGTGCCCACCTGTGCAGGTACCTGAGTCAACACCACACAGGCAAGACAGTGAAGGTCCTGGTGTAAGTGGGAATGGGCAGACCATTCAGGGGACACAAGCACAGGGGCTCATGGACTGTGGGAGGTCAGCTGTGCACCAGGGGTAGGCCAGGCCCAGGAAACCAACTGCCCAGGAGTCCCTCACACATTTCCTGGGGGCATACCAAAAATCTCAGGACAGGATGGGCCAGGTGATCACTATCATGCAGGAAAAACTGTGGCTACAAGGGTTACACCACTTGGAGGTCATACAGCAGTTGCAGGAACTTAAATGCCAACATGGCCTCCATTGTAGGGTTGCTGGGTGACATGGCCAACACAATGCAGGAGAACAGAGCACAGCAGTGGCCCACTGCCACTAGACAGTCCACTCAGCAGCCATCAGCATCTGCTGCAGCTAGTGGACAGGAGAATCTGCAACACAACCCACAGGCCAATAGCACCCCTCACCCTGCAGAAGGTGAACTACCCTGCAAACGTTTCCTATGACCCAGACAGACACCAGAGGCTGTTGCCAAGACCAAGACTACCACCAGGAAATGAGCCCCTCCAGAATGTCCCCCTTTTGTGCTGCTGAGTCACTTTGCTCACTTTGGACTGCCATTGCTCCTTTTCCTATGGCCCCATGAACACTGGACCTGTGCGACAAACCAACTGGGCCACCATACTGAAGTATTTGCCCACCATCACCCCACTCTATTGCACTATCCCTTCCTTTTTGTCACTTAAATAAACACCCTTGAATACAACTAGAATATTTGTGCTTTATCATACAGAAATTTGCAATGTATTGGACTGTATTATCCTGTGTAAATGACCTGTAATGTGTGAATCCATCCAACAAATGTGTTTAAACAGTTTGTAGTCATCACATCAGTACACAGTTGTGACCACACCAACACCTGCAAAAAGGGAAGACAAAAGTGACAGTCCATTGAAATGTAAAGGTAGTGTTTGGCACAACACACCTGACACACAGCACTTAACTGAAATGGAGATATGAACAGAAGTACAGTCTTGCCTGAGTGTCGTTGGAAGTACTGTTGTTTGATATGTGTCCTGTTGTCCACATCCTACTCCTCCTCCTCACTGTCTTCAGTGTCCTCTGCTGGCACAGGTGCATCGTCTCCCCACTCCTACTGCAGGTAGGGCACATGGCGCCTGAGGGCAAAATTGGACAGCATGTGTTAAGCCACCACTATCTGGCAGACCTTCTTAGGAGCGTAGCATAGGGATCCACCTGTTAAATCGAGGCACCGGAACCTGGCTTTCAGTAGACCAAATGTGTGTTCAACAACCCGCCTGGTACAGCCATGTCCTTCACTGTACCGCTTTTCTTCCCCTGTTCTCAGATTCCTCAAAGGGGTTAACAACCAGGATAGGTTTGGGTATCCAGAGTCACCTGGAAATAGTGAGGGAGGCACATTACTCATGTACAAAGGCATGGTGTACAACTCCATTTGGCATACAATGTGTGAAGCCTCAAGCACACTTATGAGCCACACTCTGTGCCTCTGTAGTCGTGCCATCATCTGTGGGACACTGCTATTCCTCAATACATAGGCATCATGCACAGATCAAGGAAACTTGACAGTGATGTGGGAGATGTATTGATGAGCGAGGCACACTATCTGGACATTTAGAGAGTGGTAACTCCTCTTATTCCTGTAGACCTTCTCATTTGCCCTGGTAGGGACCATGGCAATATGGGTCCCGTCAATGGCCCCAATCACAAGTGGTATGTGTCCCATGGTGTAGAATCCAGCCTTCACAGTGGGCAAAACTTCACTCTGGGGTAGTGAGATGTAGCTGCTCATGTGTTTGAGCAAGGCAGCCAAAACCCTTCCAAGTACAATTGAAAACATTGTCTGTGACATTCCTGCAGCCAAGCCCACTGTCACCTCGAATGAACCACTTACCAGGAAGTGGAGCACTGACAGTACCTGCACTACAGGGGGAGCTGCTGTAGTGCTACGGATAGCAGGAATCAGATCTGGCTCTAATTGTTGACACAGCTCAGTAATTGTGGCCCTGTCCAGACGATAGGTGAGTATGATGTGCCAGTCCTCCAGTGTAACCAAGTCCACTAGGGGTCTGTACACAGGTGCTTGCCTCCTCCTCCTCCTCCGCAGTCGTATGTATCTAAGTAAACCATACATGAGATGTGTGTGACTACAGGAAGTATGGACACATAATATCACAGTACACAGAGCATGTTTGTCTGTAGAAGACTGGAATTGTCTTGGTGTTGTCAATCAATACCTATGATGCACATAAATTTGTCCAACATAAGTACCAGCATAAGGAAATGACAACCGCCTGTCCTGTGTGCAGGGACAGATGCAAGTGACCTCCCTTCGCCAGCGTTTGGCGTCATGGCGGAAGGCGGTCTGCACCACCGTGCAACTACTCATTGGCTAATATGGAGCTCTATGGAGTACAGAAACCAATGATGATTGACGCGGCGGTCATGGTGTTCACCGCCGTGGACGTGACCACCATTTTCCTTGTACCACTTCACTTGATTCCTAACTCTCTATGGTTCAACATCTCCACTGTGTGTGCTGCTGTGTCCTGTGTCTGGAACCTGTGATGGCCCGTGCTACAGGGGAAAGGGCCCCAGCCTTCACATCCAAGGACTTGGAGAAGCTTGTGGATGGGGTCCTACCCCTGGATGGGCAGATGTATGGGCCTCCAGACCAACAGGTGAGTACATCATGGGTACTTTAGATGCGACATGGCTGCATAAAGATGTTTGTGTGTGCTGGCAGTGTGTCATTTGGGGGGGTTTGGCTGCATGCAATGTGTATGCAGAGGTATGGGTCATGTGTGTGCTTAATGTGGGTTAAATGCAGTATATAAGCCATTTCTATTACAGAATCAAGTGTTGAGTTAATGCTGTCCTTCTGTCTGTGTCTCCTCTGCAGGTTAGTGCCCATCAGAAGAAAGAGTTGTGGCGTGCCATCGCCAAGGACGTGTGGACCCTGGGTATCTATAGCCGGTGGAGCACCCACTGCATAAACAGTGGGAGGACCTGAGACACTGTGCCCAGAAGACCTCAGAGGCCCACCTGGGGATGGTCTCCGAACGAGGGAGGGATCCTCATCGGACCATGATCCTCTAATGGCCCGCATACTGGCGGTGGCCAATCCTGAGTTTGATTTTCATTAGAGGGCAGCAAAGCAGCCACAAGGGGGTGAGTACACACTGTGTGGTATTTTGTTTTTGTTGCCTGCCATGGGGTTTGGGTGAAAGGTTCTAGTCAGTGGATGCCCCCAATATGCCAGTTTAGC
Source organism: Pleurodeles waltl (assembly GCF_031143425.1). Lineage (NCBI taxonomy): Eukaryota > Metazoa > Chordata > Amphibia > Caudata > Salamandridae > Pleurodeles > Pleurodeles waltl. Next base: position 794,009,228 of record NC_090437.1, on the reverse strand, counting down.
TATTCTTGTGTGGTCCTGCTTAGCAATGTAGGGAGGTATGTATATTTGGTATTGGTAAGTAGCTAGCATACCATGGCAGACATGGCTTAGTGTGTCCCAGTAGATGTGCAGATGGTAATGTTTGGTTTCTTTATGGCTGTTGTATTCAGGTAATGGCTTGTCATTGTGGTCTATACTGCACAGTGTTAGACACAGTGAGTGATTGAGATGTTTATGCCATATGTGCTGTTGTTGCTGTGATTGACCCTGTGTTCCCTTTCTTTCTCCCCCACCCGCTCTCCTTTTCTCATCCTGTCCTTGTGTGCATTAGCATCATCTGGCAAAGGAGCAGGGGCACCGGCGAGTGGGGGAGCTGCAGCTCACGGGACCCAGGAGGCAGAGTCCACTGACACCGAGGGGACCAGTGAGTTGGAGGGTGAGGGGAGCACCACATGGGAGACAGGAGAAACAACATCTGACTCAGATTCCTCCCCCCGATGGAAGCTCCCTGGTGGTAGCGGACCCCTCTGGGACCACCCCAACTACAAGATCTTCCGCCACCCCTTACCAGCACTGCCCTCCCAGTAGCCCCCCCACCTTGTTGCCCATACCGGCTCCCCCAGGAGGGTGGGCGTCTCCTTCACCCCAGGCACCTCAGGCCCTGCCCCAGTCAGCCTTGCTGCCCTCACTGAGGAGGCTATTGACCTCCTGAGATCCATCTCCGTAGGGCGGTGTTAGAAATTGGGTTTTTGGTTGGCAGTCAGGTTACCCTCTGTCCAAGCAAGAACCCTCACTCTAGTCAGGGTAAGTCACACACAATCCAAAATTATCCTGTGCCCACCCTCTGGTAGCTTGGCACGAGCAGTCAGGCTTAACTTGGAAGGCAATGTGTAAAGTATTTGTGCAATAAATCATACAATAGCACAATATAGCATCACAAAAATACACCACACAGTGTTTAGAAAAATATATAATATTTATCAGGATAATTGTAGGTCAAAACGAATAAAGATGCAATGTGAAATTGTAGAGATATCACTGAAAAGTGATATAAAGGGGGTGATTCTGACCGCGGCGGACGGCGGTCGCCGCCCGCCAAGCGGTTCCCGCCGAAAGACCGCTCCGCGGTCAAAAGACCGCGGCGGTCATTCTGGCTTTCCCACTGGGCCGGCGGGCGACCGCCGAAAGTCCGCCCGCCAGCCCAGCGGGAAACACCCTTCCCACGAGGACGCCGGCTCAGAATGGAGACCCGTCGTGAATTTCAGTGTCTGCAAAGCAGACACTGAAATTCTTCGTGGGGCCCTCTTACGGGGGCCCCTGCAGTGCCCATGCCACTGGCATGGGCACTGCAGGGGCCCCCAGGGGCCCCGCGGCACCCCCTACCGCCATCCTGTTCCTGGCGGGAGAACCGCCAGGAACCGGATGGCGGTAGGGGGTGTCAGAATCCCCATGGCGGCGGAGCGCGCTCCGCCGCCATGGAGGATTCTCAAGGGCAGCGGGAAGTCGGCGGTACACCGCCGACTTTCCGTTTCTGGCCGCGGCTGAACCGCCGCGGTCAGAATGCCCAGCGGTGCACTGCCAGCCTGTTGGCGCTGCTACCGCCGACCTCCGCCATGGCGGTAATTACCGCCAGGGTCAGAATGACCCCCAAAGTGTCTTAAGTCTTTAAAAAGCAAACAAAGGGGGTGATTCTAACCCTGGCGGTCGGTGATAAAGCGGCGGCCAAACCGCCAACAGGCCGCCGGTCCAAAAAATGGAATTCTGACCCTGGCGGGAACCGCCAACACAGCCCGCCACATTAACACTCTGACCGCCACGGCGGGACCGACAAACAGCGCGGCGGTCACCGTCAACAGCCAGGCGGCAGACAATGTACCGCCCACACTATCATGACCCACCAATCCGCCACCTTTTCCAGGGCGGGAGCCCCGCCGATAAAAACACGGCGGAAACAGACTACGAATGTGAAAACGCTCACCTCTACGCACTCCACGAGTACGGAGGACAGCATGGAACCCGAATTGAACATCATACCTGCTCTCGTCTACCTGCTCATCTACCACGAGTACGAACTCCGGCGCAGACGTCAACGGTGAGTACAGCACCTACGACACACGGGAGGGGGGAGGACGAAAGGTTACGGGCACACACATATGCAACCCCCCCCCCAATATGTACACACCAATGCAGAGCAACAAGTCACAGTGACACCAACCAAACCCCCGTAAAAAATGCAATGACATTTCAAAATTGTCAATAAATATTTATGTCCAAAATAGCCTCCGATAAGTATTGGTCAACTAGCCAGAATATTTACATTTAAAAAGTCAATATACACAGCAGTGGACAACTGCAGAAATCAGTCCTGCACATTTTACGTAGTAACGATTTGTCCGTGGGCCAAAGTGTAGCAACACAAGGGCAAAGCCCACACACGAGACCTGAGTCCTTTGGAGAGAACACTGCAGGGGCATCTGATGACAGAACTACAGGCACCTCAGGGGGAAGGGAAGGGGGGGCACCTCAGCCACATGAGTCCACGACACCAGACCCACGAAGGGGCCACCATGCCCACTGACATATCCTGGGGAGTGCTTGACAGGAAGGGCCCAGCGGAGTGGTGCACGAGACGGCGGGGCCCAGCGGAGCGGTGCTTGAGACGGCGGGGCCCAGCGGAGCGGTGCTTGACAGGAAGGGCCCAGCAGAGCGGTGCATGAGACGGCGGGGCCCAGCGGAGCGGTGCTTGAGACGGCGGGGCCCAGCGGAGCGGTTCTTGAGACGGCGGGGCCCAGCGGAGCGGTGCTTGAGACGGCGGGGCCCAGCGGAGCGGTGCTTGACAGGAAGGGCCCAGCGGAGCGGTGCATGAGACGGCGGGGCCCAGCGGAGCGGTGCTTGAGACGGCGGGGCTCAGCGTAGCGGTGCTTGACAGGAAGGGCCCAGCGGAGCGGTGCTTGACAGGAGGGGCCCAGCGGAGCGGTGCTTGAGACGGCGGGGCCCAGCGGAGCGGTGCTTGAGACGGCGGGGCCCAGCGGAGCGGTGCTTGACAGGAGGGGCCCAGCGGAGCGGTGCTAGAGACGGCGGGGCCCAGCGGAGCGGTGCTTGAGACGGCGGGGCCCAGCGGAGCGGTGCTTGACAGGAAGGGCCCAGCGGAGCGGTGCTTGACAGGAGGGGCCCAGCGGAGCGGTGCTTGAGACGGCGGGGCCCAGCGGAGCGGTGCTTGAGATGGCGGGGCCCAGCGGAGCGGTGCTTGAGACGGCGGGGCCCAGCGGAGCGGTGCTTGAGACGGCGGGGCCCAGCGGAGCGGTGCTTGACAGGAGGGGCCCAGCGGAGCGGTGCTTGAGACGGCGGGGCCCAGCGGAGAGGTGCTTGACAGGAAGGGCCCAGCGGAGCGGTGCTTGACAGGAGGGGCCCAGCGGAGCGGTGCTTGAGACGGCGGGGCCCAGCGGAGCGGTGCATGAGACGGCGGGGCCCAGCGGAGCGGTGCTTGAGACGGCGGGGCCCAGCGGAGCGGTGCTTGACAGGAAGGGCCCAGCGGAGCGGTGCATGAGACGGCGGGGCCCAGCGGAGCGGTGCTTGAGACGGCGGGGCCCAGCGGAGCGGTGCTTGAGACGGCGGGGCCCTGTTCAGCGGTGCTCTTCTGCACGGCGGGGCCCTGTTCAGCTGTGCTCTTCTGCACGGCGGGGCCCTCTTCAGCGGTGCCTGTCTTCACGACGGGGCCCTGTTCAGCGGTGCTCTTCTGCACGGTGGGGCCCTCTTCAGCGGTGCCTGTCTTCACGGCGGGGCCCTGTTCAGCGGTGCTCTTCTGCACGGCGGGGCCCTGTTCAGCGGTGCCGGTCTTCACGGCGGGGCCCTGTTCAGCGGTGCTCTTCTGCACGGCGGGGCCCTCTTCAGCGGTGCTCTTCTGCATGGCGGGGCCCTGTTCAGTGGTGCCTGTCTTCACGGCGGGGCCCTGTTCAGCGGTGCTCTTCTGCACGGCGGGGCCCTCTTCAGCGGTGCCTGTCTTCACGGCGGAGCCCTGTTCAGCGGTGCTCTTCTGCACGGCGGGGCCCTCTTCAGCGGTGCCTGTCTTCACGGCGGGGCCCTGTTCAGCGGTGCTCTTCTGCACGGCGGGGCCCTCTTCAGCGGTGCTCTTCCAGGAAGTCTAGGGAGCCAGACCTGGGCTGGACACCCTGATCACTCGCCCTCCGAATGTGCAGTGGCAGGCCCCTTCGGGGACGGAGTCCTGGGCCCTTTGCTGTCATCCCTTGCAGGCGGGATGGGGCTTGCGGGGCCCTCCAGCTCCGCGCTCCTGATGGATGACCTCTCCGCCCTGCTGCCCTTTCGCTCCTTAGATGGGGCTCTCGGGCCCTTGCCTCCCCTGGCTGTTGTGGCAGGTGAAGTGGCCGTTGTTGGCTCCTTGGGGGCAGCCGTCTCAGTCCTCTCACGGCGGCCCTTCACTTTACGTGTCCTCTTGCCTGGGGGTGGGCTGGATGTCCCCTTGCTGCTCAGTGAAGTGTCACTGCCGCCAAAGGGTGGACTCCAGAAGCCATGCACCACTTGGACCCTCGAAGCTGGGCTGGTGGTGGCTGAGGTGCTCTTGGGACTCTTAACCGATGGAGGGGGTGGGTCAGGGGAGGGAAAGAGGTTAAGATTAGAGAGGTAACATTTCTTAGGACCAAGGTAAAGGGTAGGAGTAGTGGTGATGGAAGTGGAGGAAGAGGATGTGGTTGTAGGAGAGTCAGGTGTGCTGTCTTTGGGTGCAGGTGACTGAGGCGTAGGCTGTCGTGAGGTGGTTGGCTGTTGTTTGGGTGTCTGCCTGCGTTTATGTGTCTTGGAAGAGGGGGTGACAGACACAGTGGGAGAGGACACAGGGGACGTGTAGATGGCAGTGGGGGTGGTGACTGCACGTGTGAGGACTGTAGTGGAGGGTGTGCTGGTGATGGAAGCACTGGCTGATGGTGGTGTGCATGCAGGTGTGAGTGTAGACGTCACAGGGAGGGAGGAGGGAGACGAGGAGGAGGGGGACACAGAAGTGATAGTGACTGTTGGAATGTCTGCATCTGGGTGTTGCTGGGGTGAATGCTTGTGTGTCCTGTGGTGCTTGTGTCTGGATGATCTGGCCTTGGGTGTTGAGGTGTGTGCAGGCTGGTCTGATGGTGTGGACGGGATAGGCTGAGGGGCAGGAGACAGAGAAAGGGTGGAGGCAGTTAGAAGAGGGAGGCTGGAGACAGGGACAATGGCTGCCGTCAGTGCTGAGGCCAGAGCAGTGAACGATCGTTGATGGGCAGCCTGACCCGAATGAATGCCCTCCAGATAGGCATTGCTCCGATGCACCTCCCTTTCCACCCCCTGGATGGCATTCAAAACGGTAGTCTGCCCAACAATGAGCATCCTCACGATGTCAATGAGCTCCGCACTGAGGGCAGCAGGGGTAACTGGGGCAGGGGCTGAGGTGCCTGGGGCGACGGAGACGCCCGCCTTCCTGGGCGAGCGGGCACGGAGCGAAGGCTGAGGGGCTGCTGGGAGGGTGGAGCTGGAGCGCTGGGTGGCGGCTGTACCTGTGGAGGCGGGGGACCCGGATGTTGCCGCCCCCGCTAGGGAGCTCCCAAACGAGGACGTGTCCGTGTCGCTGGTGTCTTCACCGGTCCCCGTTGTGGTGCTCCCCTTGCCCTCCGGATCACTGGTGCCCTCGGTGTCTGTTCCAGTGCCCACCGGGGCATTGTGACTTGCAGCTCCCTCGTGCTCCGACGCCAATTCTCCTCTGCCTGATGATGCTGATGCACAAGAAGACAAAGAATAAGGGTGGGGGGGAGAAATAATACAAAGTTGAGTGTATGCCTTGTCAATACCGTTGGCGGAGAGGACAGACACAGGTGCCTCATGCACTAAGCCGCAAAATTGGGGTACACTACTCAGTACTTCTGACTAGGCCAACAGGTCTAGGGACAACAGACATGCACATGGATGTTGCAGGACCATGGATAGCTGTACTTGGCACCCTACAGAGGTGGGGGGCGGGGGCACAGGGCCATGTCTAAGGGAGGGGACTACACTACAGAAAGCGCCCTGGCCTAGTGTCACCCACTGCCCTCCTCCCCCACCCAGACGCCTCAACTGCACTTAAGGATAGCAGAATGTGCAGGTACTCACCCCCTTGTGTCTGCTGTGATGTCCTCAAGTGCCCATCCAAATCAGGGTAGGCCACCGCCAGGATCCGGGACATCAGGGGGGTCAGGGTACGACTGGCACCCCTCCTAGGTCGGGAGGCCATCCCCAGCAGTGACTCGGCGGTCTTTCGGGTTCCGCGGCGGATGTCCTCCCACCTCTTGCGGCAGTGGGTGCCCCGTCTGGTGTAGACCCCCAGGGCCCGGACTTCCTTGGCGATGGCACGCCAAATGTCGATTTTCTGATGGGCGCTCACCTGTTAGACATGTACAGGGTGGGAAAGAGAAAACGTGAATTTTTGGCATGTTTGGAGTACATGCCCCCCCCTCCCCAACCTTGCCATGTGGCCCATTCTCTCATCTGTCGTGCGTTGCAGTCCTCATTTTCTCCCCACCCCAACAACTTACATCCACCCCACTCCACACAGCCATAACCCATTCAATGTGCACTCAGTGTACTCACCTGTTGGTCTGGAGGACCGTAGAGTAGCGCATACTGGGGGAGGACCCCATCCACTAGTTTCTCCAACTCTTCAGACGTGAAGGCAGGGGCCCTTTCCCCAGTCGCAGCAGCCATTGTCACTTCCAGACCGAGGTCACAGCAGCACTTGCAGTATAGGTCCTCTCCTGTGGATGATCAGGTATCGAGTGATTAGGCAGATAGAAAATGGCGGTCACGGCCGCGGCGGTGCGTACCGCGCCGGTGCGTACCGCGACCGCCGGCGCACATCGTCATTGGCTCCTGAATCCCATAGGGTTCAATGTTAACCAATGCGGGTTCGTATAGCAGTCTTCGACCGCCTACCGCCACGGTGTGCCACGCCAGCGCATTGACCTTACATCCCATTGTCCCACTTCACCGGTCAGGCAGCCGCCATTTCAAGGGCCCACATGGCTTAATTTCAACTGTGTCACACAGGCCTAGGCCTTGCATTGCCACACATCCAAACATAGCCATCCATACCTTTTCGTGTACTGTGCATGCAGTGGTGAACGTACCTGTGACTTGCTTGACTCTGTGCTCCATGTTGTCCTTCCTAGGCACCGTCCGCTGGGACTTGCGAGGAGAAGAATGAATACTCGCGTGTACCGACCGCTGGTGGACCTGTCGACAATGGAAGAACGCCACATCATACTACGATACCGGCTTGACCGAGCCACTATACATGAACTGTGTGCCCAGCTGGAGCCAGACCTGATGTCCCCCATCCGCCAACCCATAGGAATTCCCCCTCTAGTGCAGGTTCTGTCAGTCCTCCATTTTTTGGCAAGTGGCTCATTCCAGACAACAGTGGCCATGTCATCTGGAATGTCTCAGCCTATGTTTTCAAAAATCTTGTCTAGAGTGTTGTCTGCCCTGACGAAACACATGCGGCGCTACATTGTATTCCCTGAGGAGGTTGATTTGGCCACTGTGAAGGGTGATTTTTATGCCCTTGGACATATCCCCAACATAATTGGTGCCATTGATGGGACCCATGTGGCTTTAGTACCCCCAAAAGACGATGAGCAGGTGTACAGAAACAGGAAAAGTTACCATTCGATGAACGTCCAGGTGGTCTGTTTGGCTGACCAGTACATCTCCCATGTGAATGCCAAGTTCCCTGGGTCAGTGCATGACGCGTATGTGATGCGAAATAGCAGCATCCCTTATGTGATGGAACAGCTACAGAGACAACGTGTGTGGCTAATTGGTGACTCTGGTTACCCCAACCTGCCTTGGCTATTGACCCCAGTGAGGAATCCCAGGACCAGGGCAGAGGAACGGTACAATGAGGCCCATGGGCGAACTAGGAGGGTCATTGAAAGAACCTTTGGCCTCCTGAAGGCCAGGTTTAGGTGCCTACATATGACAGGGGGATCCCTGATGTACTCACCAAAGAAGGTGTGCCAGATCATCGTGGCCTGCTGTATGCTTCACAATCTGGCATTGCGACGTCAGGTGCCCTTCCTGCAGGAGGATGGTCCAGATGGTGGTGTTGAAGCAGCTGTGGAGCCTGCGGAGAGTGAAGAGGAGGAAGACGAAGAGGACGACCCAGACAACAGGGACAGAGTTATCCTACAGTATTTTCAGTAGCACACAGGTAGGAATTACCCACGCCATTTACCATTTAGTGAATGCCCCCTGCATCTTTACTTTGTGTATTTCCCCCCAGTTCTTTTAACCTGAAGTTTACTTTTCCCTTCCCTTTTCAGTGCTGTTTGACCCACTGCGTGACTTCTGCCTGGTTAGCCCATGGACTAATGCTTATTGACATCGGTATGTTGTCCACACATATATAACAGAACATTATTGATAAGTAATGTGTTATACATTTGTAAATAATACAGGCTGACTCCAGAATGATTTATGTGCAATGAGTGATTTATTTTTAGTGCTATATTTTGGTACATGATATTAAACGGTGAAGGGTGAGGGTGGAGTTATGTCCATGGCAGAGTCCAGTTCTCGGTCGCACAGGTGCATTGTTCATATGACAGTGGAAGGATGGAGCAGGGGCAGTTCAAGGTTGGACAGGGTGACACTGTGGGACAGTGGAATGACATCCGGGGGGATATTAGACTGGCGGGGGTCTTGGCATCCTACTCTGTCTTACTTTGAGATCTCAGGTTCCTCTTGCGGGGTGGTTGTTCTTCAGCAGGAGGTGGGGTTCTGGTGGCCCGTCGTTCTGTGGGGGCCTCCTGACCACTAGCGCCGGCGGAGGTGGTAGGCTGTTCCTGGCTAGTGACAGGGGCCCTTTGCGGTGCCACATGGTCCCGCAATGTGGTTTCAATGCGGTTTAGGGCCTGGACTATGGTCCCCATTGCGGTAGCGATGGCCCGGAGTTCATTGCTGAACCCCATGTACCGTTCCTCCTGCTGTGCCTGGATCTCGGTGAACCTGGCCAGTACCGTCGCCATCGTCTCCTGGAAGTGATGATATGCTCCCATGATGGTGGTGAGGGCCTCTTGGAGAGTCGGTTCCCTGGGCCTGTCCTCCCCCCCTTGTCGCACAGCAGCCCTCCCAGTTGCCCTGTTTCCCCGGGCCTCTGTCCCCTGGACGGTGTGCCCACTACCACTGCCCCCAGGTCCCTGTTGTTGTTGGGGTGTTGGGTCAGCCTGGGTGCCCTGTAGTGGCGGACACACCGCTGATTGACACGTCCGCGGGACAGAGGCATGGGCCCGCTGGGTGGGAGCTGTGCTGGTGTTCCCAGAGGGGTTTGGGTCTGCTGTGGCCTGTGTCTGTGTGTGGGGAACCGACTGTCCAGAGGTCCCCGATGGTCTGGGCTGGTCGTCAGGTTCTAGGTCGACAGAGCTGCTGTCCTCGCTGGGGGCCTGTTCTGGGGGTGGGATGGACATCTCTGGACCCTCCGTGGCGGTGTGTTGTCGTTCGGGCCCTGCAGGGGTAAAGGAGTATGGTTATTGTTTCTGTGTGTGCCATGGCGTGCATTTTGGGTGCCCTTGTCCCCCAGTGCTGGGATTCCCTTGTGGGAGGTGTTGTGAGGGTTTGGGGGGGGTGTATGGGTATGTGCAATGGTCATGCTTTGGTGGTGGCTGTCTATGGTTTGTGTTGGCATTCAGGGGTTGGTGTTGTTTAGGGTGGGTTGTGCTGGTGAGACATTGGCAGGGAGGTTATGTGCTGGGGGGTGAGATTGGGGGTGGGGGGGGTTGGCATGCTGGTGTTTGGGGGGGGGTGAAGTAGTTGAGATTCTACTTACCAGAGTCCATTCCTCCGCCTACTCCAGCGAGGCCATCAGGATGCACGATGTTTACCACCTCTTGCTCCCATGCTGTGAATTGGGGTGGGGTGGGTGGGGGTCCGCCGCCAGTCTTCTGCACAGCGATGTTGTGCCTGGAGATCATCGAGCGCACCTTCCCCCGTAGGTCGTTCCATCGCTTTCTGATATCTTCCCGATTTCTGGGATGCTGTCCCACAGCGTTGACCCTGTCTACGATCCTTTGCCATAGTTCAGCCTTCCTTGCTATGGTGGTGTGCTGCACCTGTGTGCCGAAGAGCTGGGGCTCAACCCTCATGATTTCCTCAACCATGACCCGGAGTTCTTGGTCCGAAAACCTTGGGTGTCTTTGGGGTGCCATGGGGTGGTGTGGATGAGGTGTGGGGTGGTGTTTGTGGTGATGTGCGTGGTGATATGTGGTGATGTGTGCGTAGATGTGGTGTGGGTGATGAAGTTGTGTCCCTGTGTGTGTTGGGGTTTTCTAATGCTGGGCTCGCTATCGCTGTCTCTCGCTCTCGCTCTCGCCTTCGCTCCGATTTCCAACTAGTGGGGGTTTGTGGGTGATGTGGGTGTGTGTTTTATAGTTGATTGGATGTGTGGGAGCGTTGTTTGTATGTGTGTCAGGTGTGCGTATTTCAAAATGTCCAATGTGGCAGTGTTTTGGAGCTGTGTGTGTATTTTGAGCGCGGCGGTGTGTACCGCCAATGGAATACCGCGGTTGAAAGACCGCCGCGTGGATTCGTGGGTCAGAATGGCATGGGCGTGTTTGTGTTGGCGTGACGGTGGAGGTTTGGTCATCTCCAGTTTTCCGCGGCCCGCTGATGTGGCGGCCTTCCTTGGATGTCGGATTTTTGGCGGTTTCACAGTTGGTGGTCAGAATGACCGTGGCGGTCTACCGCTGCGGTAGTATGGCGGACTTCTGACCGGCGGTAAGGGCCTTTTACCGCCGAGGTCAGAATGACCCCCAAAGTCTCTTTCAAGCACAAAGTACCTTGTTTAAAGTGGAAAATCTCTGCAAAGGGCCGCAGAAGAAGAGATACGTGGAAAAATGGTGTGTGCGTCGATTTCTCCTCTGCACACACGGACTTGCGTTGTTATTTTTCACGAGGGGAAGTCATGCGTCGTTTTCCGGCGCACGGACAGTCTCTTTTTGTGGGTCGTGGGACTACCAGATGTCCCGTGGTCAGTGCGTGGATTCTTCGGCTTGTTTTCCGGCTGCGCGTCGTTCCGGGAGGCTGCGCATGGAATTCTCGGTCTCACGGCAGGCGTCACGTCGATTTCCCCTCTGGAAGTCAGGCTGTGTTGTCCTTGCGAGCCCGTGCGTCGAAGTTCGGTCGCCCCGGAGGTGTTGCGTCGGTCAGCGTCGGTGTGCGGCGATTTTCTCGCCGCAGAGCAAGCTATGCGTCGAAATATTCGCTCACGAAGAGTCCAAATGAAAAAGAGAAGTCTTTTTGGTCCTGAGACTTCAGAGAACAGGAGGCAAGCTCTATCCAAGCTCTTGGAGAGCACTTTTACAGCCAGACAAGAGTTCAGCAAGGCAGCAGGGCAACAGCAAGGCAGCAGTCCTTTGTAGAAAGCAGTCAGGTGAGTCCTTTAGGCAGCCAGGCAGTTCTTCTTGGCAGGATGCAGGTTCTGGTTCAGGTTTCTTCTCCAGCAAGTGTCTGATGAGGTATGGCAGAGGCCCTGTTTTATACCCAAATGTGCCTTTGAAGTGGGGGAGACTTCAAAGAGTGGCTAAGAAGTGCACCAGGTCCCCTTTCAGTTCAATCCTGTCTGCCAGGGTCCCAGTAGGGGGTTTGGCAGTCCTTCGTGTGAGAGCAGGCCCTCCACCCTCCCAGCCCAGGAAGACCCATTCAAAATGCAGATGTATGTAAGTGAGGCTGAGTACCCTGTGTTTGGGGTGTGTCTGAGTGACTGCACAAGGAGCTGTCAACCAAGCTCAGCCAGACGTGGATTGTAAGGCACAGAAAGATTTAAGTGCAAAGAAATGCTCACTTCCTAAAAGTGGCATTTCTAGAATAGTAATATTAAATCCAACTTCACCAGTCAGCAGGATTTGGTATTACCATTCTGGCCATACTAAATATGACCTTCCTACTCCTTTCAGATCAGCAGCTACCACTTCAATACTGTATGAGGGAAGCCCCAATGTTAGCCTATGAAGGGAGCAGGCCTCACAGTAGTGCAAAAACGAATTTAGGAGTTTTACACTACCAGGACATGTAAACTACACAGGTACATGTCCTGCCTTTCACCCACACAGGACCCTGCTATAGGGGTTACCTAGGGCACACATTAGAGGTGACTTATATGTGGAGAAAGGGGAGGTTTAGGCTTGGCAAGTACTTTTAAATGCCAAGTGGAGGTGACAGTGAAACTGCACACATAGGCCTTGCAATAGCAGGCCTGAGACAAGGTAAAGGGGCTACTTAAGTGGGTGGCACAACCAGTGCTGCAGGCCCACTAGTAGCATTTAGGGGGTCATTCTGACCCTGGCGGTAAAAGGCACAAACCGCCGGTCAGAAGACCGCCATCATCCCGCCGCGGCCGTGGTAAACCGCCACGGTCATTCTGACCCACAACTGCCAAACCGCCAAAAACCCGACATCCACTGAAGCCCGCCTCATCAGCGGTCAGCGATAACCTGGAGATGACCAAACCTCCACCGTCACGCCAACACAAACATGCCCATGCCATTACGACCCACGAATCCACGCGGCGGTCTTTCAACCGCGGTATTCCATTGGCGGTACACACCGCCTTGCTCAAAATACCCACACCTTTACAAAACACAGCCACATTGGACAATTCCAAATACACACACCTGATACACATACAAACACCACTCCCACACACCCATCACCATATAAAACACACCCACATCACCCACAAACCCCCGCAAAGCGAAATTCAGAGACATGGCGCAATACACAGAGAGAGAGCACAGGGAACGCAAACCACAACACACACAGGAACCCAACATCATCACCCACACCACATCTACGCACAAAACACCACACACCACTACACTCATCACCACAAACACCACCCCACACCTCATCCACACCACCCCATGGCACCCCAAAGACACCCCAGGTTCTCGGACCAAGAACTCAGGGTCATGGTGGAGGAAATAATCAGGGTAGAGCCCCAGCTCTTCGGCACACAGGTGCAGCACACCACAATAGCCAGGAAGGCAGAGCTATGGCAAAGGATCGTCAACAGGGTCAACGCTGTGGGACAGCATCTCAGAAATCGGGAAGACATCCGAAAGCGCTGGAACGATCTACGGGGGAAGGTGCGGTCGATGGTGTCAAGATACAACATCGCTGTGCAGAAGACTGGCGGCGGACCCCCACCCACTCCACCCGAATTCACAGCATGGGAGCAAGAGGTCTTGAACATCCTGCATCCTGAGGGCCTCGCTGGAGTAGGCGGAGGAATGGACTCTGGTAAGTCGAATCTCAACTACTTCACCCCCCCCAACCACCAGCATGCCAACCCACACCCCCACCCTCACCCCCAACCCCCCAGCACATATCCTCCCTGCTAATGTCTCACCAGCACAACCCACCCAACCCAACCCAAACCCCTGAATGCCAACACAAACCATGGACACCCATCACCTAAGCATGACCACTGCACATACCCATCCCCCCCCACAAACCACCCTCACAACTCCTCCCACATGGGACTGCCAGCACTGGGGGACAAGGGAACCCACAAATCGGACGCCACGGCACACACAAAATCAATAACCATATTCTTTTACCCCAGCAGGGCCCGAACGCCAACACACCGGCCAGGAGGGTCCAGATTTGTCCATCCCACCCCCAGAACAGGCCCCCAGTGATGACAGCAGCTCTGTCGACCTAGAACCTGATGACCAGCCCGGACCATCGGGGACCTCTGGACAGTCGGTTACCCTCAGTCAGCCCCAGGCCACAGCAGACCTACCCCCCTCAGGAAACACCAGCACAGCACCCACCCAGCGGGCCCATGCTTCTGTCTCCAGGACAGGTCAAGCAGCGGTATGTCTACCAGTACAGGGCACACAGGGTAACCCACTACCCCAACAACAACAGGGACCTGGGGGCACTGGTAGTGGGCACACCGTCCAGGGGACAGAGGCCCAGGAACAAAGAGGAACTGGGAGGGCTGCTGTGCGACAGAGGGAGGACAGGCCTAGGGAACCCACTGTCCAAGAGGCCCTCACCACCATCATGGGAGCGTACCACCACTCCCAAGAGACGATGGCGACAGTCCTGGCCAGGTTCCAGGAGATCCAGGCCATGCAGGAGGGCCAGTACATGGGGTTCCGGGAAGAACTGCGCACCATCAGTTCCGAAATGGGTACAATCGTGGTGGCACTCAACCAGATTGTCACCGCATTACGGGACCATGTGGCCCCCCAAAGGGCCCCTGCCACTAGCATGGAGGAAGAACAGCCCACCACCTCCGCCGGCGCTAGTGGTCAGGAGGCCCCGACACAACAGCAACGGCCCTCCCGGACCCCACCCCCTGCAGAACAAGAACCACCCCGCAAGAAAGGCCTGAGATCGAGGAAGAAGACAGAGTAGGATGTCAAGACCCCCGCCATGCACAGAAACCCCCGGATGTCATCCCACTGTCCCACTTGTTTACCCTGTCCAACCTTGAACTGCCCCTGCTCCACCTTCCACAGGCATATGGACAATGGACCTGTAGGAACGACAGTCTGGACACTGCCATGGACATGCCTCCACCATCACCCTGTTTGAACCATACACCTATTTTAAAACTTCAATAAACACAATTATTGCACATTAACCAACTGGATTCTGCTATCTATTTATTTAAACCAAATGTATTCGATATAACCAACAAAACATTTCTAGTTACATTGTGATGACAACATACCAGTGTCACACAGCGGTAGTCCATGGGGAAAAAAACCAGAGGGCACTCCGTGGGGATCAGATCACTGAAATAGGAAGTGATATACACAACTAAGTTACCATACATTGGGGTGAAAGGTCAGACAGTAGAGAGCCACTACAGTTACAGATATAATACAATGCTGGAGTAGATTATTATCTGTGTGTCACTGTAAATACTGCAGTATCACTCTGTCCCTGTTGTCTGTGTCGTCCTCTTGGTCTTCCTCCTCTTCATTCTCCGCAGGCTCCACAGCGGCCACAACACCACCATCTGGACCATCCTCCTGCAGGAAAGGCACCTGGCATCGCAAAGCCAGGTTGTGAAGCATGCAGCAGGCCACGATGATATGACACACCTTCCTTGGTGAGTACATTAGGGATCCACCAGTCATATGCAGGCACCTAAACCTGGCCTTCAGGAGGCCGAAGGTCCGCTCAATCACCCTCCTAGTCCGCCCATGGGCCTCATTGTACCGTTCCTCTGCCCTGGTCCTGGGATTCCTCACTGGGGTCAATAGCCAAGGCAGGTTTGGGTAACCAGAGTCACCAATTAGCCACACACGCTGTCTCTGTAGCTGTTCCATCACATAAGGGATGCTGCTATTTCGCATGATGTACGCGTCATGCACTGACCCTGGGAACTTGGCATTTAAATGGGAGATGTACTGGTCAGCCAAACAGACCACCTGGACATTCATCGAATGATAATTTTTACGGTTCCTGTACACCTGCTCATCGTCTTTTGGGGGAACCAAAGCCACATGGGTACCATCAATGGCACCAATGATATTGGGAATGTGTCCAAGGGCATAGAAATCACCCTTCACTGTAGGCAAGTCACCCACCTCAGGGAAAATGATGTAGCTCCGCATGTATTTCATCAGGGCAGACAACACTCTGGACAACACCTTTGAAAACATAGGCTGAGACATCCCAGATGAAATGGCCTCGGTAGTTTGAAATGATCCACTTGCCCAAAAATGCAGTACTGACAGCACCTGCACTAGAGGCGGAATCCCTGTGGGTTGGCGGATGGGTGACATCAGGTCTGGCTCCAGCTGGGCACACAGTTCCTGTATAGTGGCACGGTTGAGTCTGTAGGTGAGTATGACGTGTCTTTCTTCCATTGTCGACAGGTCCACCAGCGGTCTGTACACGGGAAGATTCCTCTGTCTCCTCGCAAGTCCCAGCGGACGATGCCTAGGAAGGACAACATGGAGCACAGAGTCAAGCAACCCACAGGTAAGTGCCCACAGCATGCCCAGTACACGTATCTCTCGGGATCGAATGGCTAGTATGATTGTCGGTGCAAGGCCTAGCCATGTGTGACGCAGTAGGAATGAAGCCATGTGGGCCCTTGAAATGGCGGCTGCCTGACCTGTGAAGTGTGACAATGTGAAGTGAGGTAATTGCGCAAGCATGGCACACCGTGGCGGTAGGCGGTCGCAGTCCGCGGCGCAAAGCCGCATTGGACAACATTGAACCCTATGGGTTTCAGGAGCCAATGGCGGTGAGCGCCGGCCGTCGCGGTACGCACCGCCGCGGCACGCACCGCCGCAGCCGTAACTGCCATTTTCTCTCTGCTTGACCACACGAGACCTGAGCATCCACAGGAGAGGACCTATACTGCAAGTGCTGCTGTGACCTCGGTCTGGAAGTGACAATGGCTGCTGCGACTGGGGAGAGGGCCCCCGCCTTCAGTTCCGAGGAGTTGGAGAAGCTCGTGGACGGGGTCCTCCCCCAGTATGCGCTACTCTACGGGCCTCCAGACCAACAGGTGAGTACACGGGGGGCAATGCATAGTGCCCAATGCCTGGCCTGAGTGGGGAGGATGTACGATGGAGGGGAGGGCAGCGAATGACGAATGCATGGCACGACAGATGAGAGCATGTGCCACATGGCAAGGTTGGGGAGGGGGGGCCACTCACACCGAGCATTCAGAAAAGTGATGATGTTTCTCTTCCCCCCCTGTACATGTCACATAGGTCAGCGCCCATCAGAAGATTGACATTTGGCGTGCCATCGCCAAGGACGTCCGGGCCCTGGGGGTCCACACCAGACGGGGCACCCACTGCCGCAAGAGGTGGGAGGACATCCGCCGCGGGAGCAGGAAGACCGCGGAGGCTCTGCTGGGGATGGCCTCCCAACCTAGGAGGGGTGCCAGTCGTACCTTGACCCCCCTGATGTCCCGGATCCTGGCGGTGGCCTACCCCGATTTAGATGGGCGCTTGAGGACATCACAGCAGACACAAGGGGGTGAGTACCAGCACATTCAGCTATTTTGCGCGCAGTGGAGGTGCCTGGGTGGGGGAGGAGGGCTGTGGGTATCCCTAGGCCAAGGCGATTTCTGTAGGATAGGCCCGTACGTGAAGTATGGTCCTGTGCCCCCGCCCCCCACCTCTGTAGGGTGCCTAGTAACGCGATTCATGGACCAGTGTATACTGTGTGGGCAGTTGTCGCCCATAGGCTTGTAGGGCATGTCCCAGTGAATGAGTAGTGTACCCCAAGTGCGCAGCGTAGTGCAGGGGGCTTCTGTGTCTGTCCTCTCTGCCAACGGTGTCCCCAATGCATGCACTCAACTTGTCTTTATGTTTCCCCCCCCCCATTTTCTTTGTTTTTCTGTGAATGTGTGCATTAGCATCATCAGGCGGAGGAGAAGTGGCATCGGCGCAAGAGGGAGCTGCATCTTACATGGCCCCGGTGGGCCATGCAACGGACTCCGACATGACCAGTGAGACGGAGGGCGAGGGGGGCTCCACCACGGGGACCCGTGGAGACGGCAGCGACACCGACACGTCCTCGGAAGGGAACTCCCTTGCGGTGGCGGCAACATCCGTGCCCACCGCAGAAACAGGTACAGCTGCCACCCAGCGCACCAGCTCCGCCCTCCCAGCAGCCCCTCGGCCCGTGCCCGCAAGGCCAGGAAGCCGGCCATCTCCTTCGCCCCAGGCACCTCAGGCCCTGCCCCAGTCACCCCTGCTGCCCTCAGTGAGGAGGTCATTGACCTCCTGAGGACCATCATTGTTGGGCAGTGTACCCTTTTGAATGCCATCAAGGGTGTGGAGAGGGAGGTGCATCAAAGCAATGCATACCTGGAGGGCCTTCATTTGGGTCAGGCTGCCGATCAACGATCGTTCAACGCTCTGGCCTCAGCACTGACGGCAGCGATTGTCCCTGTCTCCAGCCTCCCTCTTCTGACTCCCTCCACCCAGTCCCACTCCCCTGTTCCTCTGCCTATCCCATCCACACCTACAGACCAGCCTGCACACACCTCAACACCCAAGGGCAGCTCATCGAGACATAAGCACCACAGGACACACAAGCATTCACCCAAGCAACATCCAGATGCAGACATGCCAACAGCCACTACCTCCTCTGTGTCCCCCACCTCCTCGTCTCCCTCCTCCCTCCCTGTGACGTCTCCACACACACCTGCAAGCACACCACCATCAGCCATTGCACCCATCACCAGCACACCCTCCACACCAGTCCGCACACGTGCAGTCACCCCCCCACTGCCATGTACACGTCCCCTGTGTCCTCTCCCAGTGTGTCTGTCACCCCCGCTTCATAACCACACAAACGCAGGCAGGCACCCAAACAACAGCCATCCACCTCACGTCAGCCTCCTGCCCAAGCACCTGCACCCAAAGACAGCACACTTGACTCTCCTACAACCACATCCTCTTCTTCCACTTCCATACCCACTCCAGCCACCCTTCCCATGGTTCCAAAGAACATTTTCCTCTCTAAAGTGGACCTCTTTTCCTCACCTGACCCACCCCCTCCATCCCGTAAGAGTTCCACAAACACCTCAGCCACCACCAGCCCAGCAACTCCAAAGAACGTCGTGCCTGGTTTTTGGAGTCCACCCTTTCCTTGGGCTGGGACATCGTCCAGCAGCAAAGGCACAGCCAGCCCCCCCCCTGGGAAGAAGACCAAGAAACTGAAGGGCAGGAGCAACAGGCCTGATACGCCTGCCCCCAAGGAGGGTAGCCTTGCACCGTCACCTGCCACATCGGGAAAGGGAGCCAAGGGCCACGGACAGTCTGCCAAGGAGGGCAAGGGCAGCAAGGAGCAAAGGGCAGGGAGCAGCCGACCTGGCCATGAGGGCCCCACCAGCCCCATTCCGGGGGTATCGAAGGAGAGCCAGGGCCCCAGGACTCCATCACAGGAAGGCCCGCAACGGAAAGGTCCGATGCAGAGTGAGCTGCAAATATTGGCCAGGTGTGGTTCACTGGAAACACAAGACAGGCACCGCTGAACAGGGCCCCGCCGTGAGGAGCACCGCTGAACAGGGCCCCGCCGTGAGGAGCACCGCTGAACAGGGCCCCGCCGTGAGGAGCACCGCTGAACAGGGCCCCGCCGTGAGCAGAACCGCTGAACAGGGTCCCGCCGTGAGGAGCACCGCTAAACAGGGCCCTGCCGTGAGCAGAACCGCTGAACAGGGCCCCGCCGTGAGCAGAACCGCTGAACAGGGCCCCGCCGTGAGGAGCACCGCTGAACAGGGCGCCGCCGTGAGCAGAACCGCTGAACAGGGCCCCGCCGTGAGGAGCACCGCTGAACAGGGCCCCGCCGTGAGCAGAACCGCTGAACAGGGCCCCGCCGTGAGGAGCACTGCTGAACAGGGCCCGCAGTGAGGAGCACCGCTGAACAGGGCCCTGCCGTGAGGAGCACCGCTGAACAGGGCCCGCCGTGAGCAGAACCGCTGAACAGGGCCCCGCCGTGAGGAGCACCGCTGAACAGGGCCCCGCCGTGAGGAGCACCGCTGAACAGGGCCCGCCGTGAGCAGAACCGCTGAACAGGGCCCCGCCGTGAGCAGAACCGCTGAACAGGGCCCCGCCGTGAGGAGCACTGCTGAACAGGGCCCCGCCGTGAGAAGCACCGCTGAACAGGGCCCCGCCGTGACCAGAACCGCTGAACAGGGCCCTGCCGTGAGGAGCACCGCTGAACAGGGCCCCGCCGTGAGCAGAACCGCTGAACAGGGCCCCGCCGTGAGCAGAACCGCTGAACAGGGCCCCGCCGTGAGGAGCACCGCTGAACAGGGCCCCGCCGTGAGGAGCACCGCTGAACAGGGCCCCGCCGTGACCAGAACCGCTGAACAGGGCCCCGCTGTGAGAAGCACCGCTGAACAGGGCCCCGCCGTGACCAGAACCGCTGAACAGGGCCCCGCCGTGAGGAGCACCGCTGAACAGGGCCCTTCCTGTCAAGCACCGCTCCGCTGGGCCCTTCATCTCAAGCACCGCTCCGCTGGGCCCTTCCTGTCAAGCACCGCTCCACTGGGCCCTTCATCTCAAGCACCGCTCCGCCCTTCCTGTCAAGCACCGCTCCGCTGGGCCCTTCATCTCAGGCACCGCTCCGCTGGGCCCTTCCTGTCAAGCACCGCTCCGCTGGGCCCTTCATCTCAGGCACCGCTCCGCTGGGCCCTTCCTGTCAAGCACCGCTCCGCTGGGCCCTTCCTGTCAAGCACCGCTCCGCTGGGCCCTTCATCTCAGGCACCGCTCCGCTGGGCCCTTCCTGTCAAGCACCGTTCCGCTGGGCCCTTCCTGTCAAGCACCGCTCCGCTGGGCCCTTCATCTCAAGCACCGCTCCGCTGGGCCCTTCATCTCAGGCACCACTCTGCTGGGCCCTTCCTGTCAAGCACCGCTCCGCTGGGCCCTTCATCTCAAGCACCGCTCCGCTGGGCCCTTCCTGTCAAGCACCGCTCCGCTGGGCCCTTCATCTCAAGCATCGCTCCGCTGGGCCCTTCATCTGAGGCACCGCTCCGCTGGGCCCTTCCTGTCAAGCACCGCTCCGCTGGGCCCCTCATCTCAAGCACCGCTCCGCTGGGCCCTTCCTGTCAAGCACCGCTTCGCTGGGCCCTTCATCTCAAGCACCGCTCCGCTGGACCCTTCCTGTCAAGCACCGCTCCGCTGGGCCCTTCCTGTCAAGCACCGCTGGCCCATTGGCAGTCCCGGTTCTGTGTCGGGCAGGCCTTCACGACGCACTCTGCCCACCATGCCTCCTCCATGACCAGTGGTCTCTGTAATCCACCTGATGGACTGTGGCTTTGCACTCCCCAGGATGTAACAGTGGGCAATCCACCCACTGTAGAGACTTGTGAGACTGTGGCTTTGCACTCCCCAGGATGGCACAGTGGGCAACCCACCCACTGTAGAGACTTGTGAGACTGTGGCTTTGCACTCCCCAGGATGGCACAGTGGGCAACCCACCCACTGTAGAGACTTGTGAGACTGTGGCTTTGCACTCCCCAGGATGGCACAGTGGGCAACCCACCCACTGTAGAGACTTGTGAGACTGTGGCTTTGCACTCCCCAGGATGGCACAGTGGGCAACCCACCCACTGTAGGGACTTGTGAGACTGTGGCTTTGCACTCCCCAGGATGGCACAGTGGGCATGGAGGCCCTTCGTGGATCTGGCGTTGTGGACTCATGTGGCTGAGGTGCCCCCCTTCCCTTCCCCCTGAGGTGCCTGTCTTTTTATTTTAGTGATGCCCCAGCAGTGTTCTCTCCAATGGACTGGATCTCGTTTTGGGCTTTGCCCATGTGTTGCTGCACATTGGCCCACGGACCTTTGGACTTTGATTGACTGGGCCTGACTTTTGCTGCTTGTATGGATAGAGTTCTAGATGTGTATTCATTCTTCATATATTGCTAAGGTCGCTATACTTTATTGTTGCAATAATATGGTTCTACTTTTACATGCATTGGCTTTTGTCTTTGTTTTGGGGAGGGGGGTTGGGGGTGTCACTCTGACTTTTTTATCTGCATAGGTGTGTAGGTATTTCGGTGGGGGTGAGGGTGGGGGTGGGTGTGTGGCGTATGTGTGTGCCCGTAACCTTTGCTCCTCCCCCCTCCCCTGTGTCGTAGGTGCAGTACTCACCGTTGTCGTCTGCGGCGAGGTTCGTGATCCTGGAAGAAGAGCAGGAAGGCAATGGCTGGGAGGATGTGGAGTTCGGGTTCCATGCAGTTCCGAATCCGCGTGGAGTGTGTCGAGGTAAGCGTTTTCCATTGGAGATGTCTGTTTCCGCCGTGTTTTTATCGGCGGGGCTCCCGCCCCGGAAAAGGTGGCGGATTCGTGGGTCGTGATAGGGTGGGCGGTACATTGTCTGCCGCCTGCCTGTTGGCGGTGACCGCCGCGCTGTTTGTTTGTACCGCCGTGGCGGTCGGAGTGTTAAAGCGGCGGCGTGTGTTGGCGGTTCCCGCCAGGGTCAGAATTCATATTTTTTGGCCGCCAACCTGTTGGCGGGTTGGCCGCCGCTTTAACACTGACCGCCAGGGTCAGAATGAGGGCCTTAATCTACAGGCCCTAGACACATATAGTGCACATTACTAGGGACTTATAAATAGATTAAATAGTCCAATCAGGTATGATCCAAGGCTACCATGTTTAAAGGGAGAGAGCATATGCACTTTAGCACCGGTTAGCAGTGATAAAGTGCGCAGAGTCTAAAAGCCAGCAAAAACAGTGTCCATAAAGTGGAGGGAGGCAGGCAAAAAGTTAGGGGTGACCACCCTAAGGCTGTAAGGTCTAACATGTGTCCCCCCAGCTGAAAGTGGGGAGAGCTACCCGACCTCCTGGGAGCTCTCATCGCTAAGGCGGAAGTATCTGGAGAGACCATCAGCATTGGCGTGGTCAACCCCTGGGCGATGCTCCACCGTAAAGTCCATCCCCTGTAGGGAAATGGACCACCTCAAGAGTTTAGGATTTTCACCCCTCATCTGCATGAGCCATCTGAGGG
This sequence comes from Pleurodeles waltl, assembly GCF_031143425.1. Classification (NCBI taxonomy): domain Eukaryota; kingdom Metazoa; phylum Chordata; class Amphibia; order Caudata; family Salamandridae; genus Pleurodeles; species Pleurodeles waltl. The sequence continues at coordinate 793,986,729 of NC_090437.1, read as the reverse complement.
GCCTGTGGTCTGTCTGAACCAGGAATTGAGTCCCAAACAGGTTTGGCCTCAGCTTTTTCAGTGCCCCGACCACATCAAAAGCTTCTCTCTCAATAGCACTCCACCTCTGTTCCCGTGGTAATAGCCTTCTGCTAATAAAGACTACTGGTTGGTCTAGGCCCTCCTCATTTAGCTGTGCTAGGACCGCCTCTATGCCATGCTCTGAAGCGTCTGTCTGCACGATAAATTCCTTGGAGTAGTCAGGGGCCTTGAGCATGGGGGCCGTGCACATAGCTTCCTTCAGAGAGTCAAAGGCTTTCTGACAAGCCTCTGTCCAATTCACCAACCTAGGTTGTTTCTTGGAAGTGAGTTCTGTCAAGGGTGACACAATGGTACCATAGCCTGTGACAAATCTGCGGTAGTATCCTGTGAGGCCTAAAAAGGCTCTCACCTCAGTCTGTGTTCTAGGTGGTTGCCAGACCTTGATAGTTTCAATCTTGGCCTGGAGTGGCTGCACCTTGCCACCACCCACTAGGTGTCCCAAGTACACCACGGAACCCTGCCCAATCTGGCACTTACTAGCCTTGATGGTCACGCCTGCCTGTTGCAGGGCCTGAAGCACCTCCTTGAGGTGGAGCAGGTGTTCCTCCCAGCTGGAACTTTAGACAGCTATGTCGTCCAGGTAGGCTGCACAGAAGGCATCCTTGCCAGCTAGGACCCCGTTAACTAACCGTTGGAAGGTAGCGGGGGCATTTTTCAACCCAAATGGCATCACCCGGAACTGGTAATGGCCATCAGGTGTGGAAAATGTGGATCTCTCTTTAGCCCCCTCAGTCAGGGCGATCTGCCAGTACCCTGAAGTAAGATCAAACGTACTCAGGAACTTGTCAGCACCCAGTCTGTCAATGAGCTCATCAGCTCGGGGGATGGGGTGAGCATCAGTCCATGTGACTAAGTTGAGACCCCGGTAGTGCACACAGAACCGGAGTTCTGGCTTCGCACCTGGGGCAGTAGCCTTAGGGACCAACACTACAGGGCTGGCCCAGGGACTACTGGATTTCTCGATAACCCTTAAAGCTAACATCTTGGAGACCTTCTCCTTGATGCTGGCCTTCACCTTATCCGATAACCTGCAAATTTTGTTCTTCACAGGGAGACTGTCACCTGTGTCAATGTCATGAACCCAGAGGTGGTGTCAGTCCAGGAGTAAGGGAGAACAGGGGGGAGAACTGCTCCCACAGCTCATAGCAGTCTCCTCCCTGGTTTAGAGTCAGGGAGTCAGAGAGAATGACACCTTTCACTGACCCATCACCTTCTTGGGCAGAGAGGAGGTCGGGGAGAGGTTCACTCTTCTCTTCCATTCCTTCATCTGTGACCAGAAGCATGTTAATTTCAGACCTCTCAAAATGAGGCTTCAGTCGGTTGACATGGAGCACCCTTAGGGGTTTCCTAGGGGATTGGAGTTCCACTAGGTAAGTGGCCTCCCCTTTCCACTCCTTTACTTCAAATGGTCCAGACCAGCGGTCCTGGAGAGCTCTAGGCTCTACTGGTTCCATTATCCACACTTTGTCTCCAGGTTGAAACTCTACCACGGTGGCCTTCTGGTCATACCAGCGTTTCATTACCTCTTGACTGGCCTCAAGGTTACTTTTAGCCTCTTTCCAGAAGCGGGTCATCTGGTTGCGGAGGGCCAACATGTAGCTGACCACATCCTGAGGGGGTGCCTTTGGAGCTTTCTCCAACCCCTCCTTGACAATGCTTAAGGGTCCCCTGACAGGGTACCTATAGAGAAGCTCAAAGGGACTGAACCCTACCCACTTCTGGGGTACCTCTCTGTAAGCAAAGAGAAGGCATGGTAAGAGGACGTCCCACTTACGCCTCAGGGCCTCAGGGAGGCCACCAATCATGCCTTTCAAGGTCTTGTTGAATCTCTCCAAAAGACCATTAGATTGGGGGTGATAGGGTGTGGTGAACTTGTAGGTTACACCACACGCATCCCACATAGACTTCATGTATGCAGACATGAAGTTAGTGTCTCTGTCAGACACTATCTCCTTTGGGAATCCCACACGGGTAAATATCCCCATCAGAGTTCTGGTCACCACCGGTGCAGTTACGGTCCTCAGAGGGATTGCTTCTGGGTAACGGGTGGCATGGTCCACCAAAACCAGGATGAACCTGTTGCCTAGGGCAGTTTTGGGGTCCAATGGACCAACAACGTCGATGCCCACCCTTTCAAAGGGGGTGCTAACGACAGGAAGTGGAATCAGGGGGTCTTAACCCTTTTTCCTGTTTTACCACTGGCCTGGCAGGTAGGACAAGATCTACAGAACGTATCTGAGTTTGTCCTTATTCTGGGCCAATAAAAGTGGGTGACAAGCCTGGCAAAGGTCTTGTCTTGCCCCAAATGTCCTGCCAGGGGAATGTCGTGAGCCAGACCCAGTAGGAAGGTTTGGTAACACGGGGACCACCAGTGCACGCGCTGCCCCAATGTCCGCAACTTTAGGCTCACTGTAGAGGAGATCATTCTCCCAATATACGTGGTGATCGCCAGAGGCTTCACCTGCTGCCTGGGCTGAGGCTTGCGTCCTCATACCCTCTAGAGTGGGACATTCTTTCTGTGCCTTGCAGAATTCCTCCCTGGTGGGTCCCCCCTCAACTTGCCAGCCAGCAAGCTCAGGTAGATCACCTAGGGTGGCAATGTCTTCCCCAGTTGGCTCGGGAGCCTCCTCCTTAGGGACCCCGTCAACCACTGCTGGAACTTCTGGGACCGGTTTCCCGCACCCCTTGCCCCTCCTCTTGGCAGTTCTCTGGGCCATTGTTCCAGGCTCCAGACGCCTTTGACTTCCCTCTCGGTCAGCCATGGACCGTGTGGTCATGCAGACCCACTCAGGTAACCCTAACATCTCCAAGTGAGATCTGAGCTCTACTTCTTTCCAAGCAGTATGCTCGAGATCATTGCCTAACAGACAATCTACAGGCATGGCAGGACTCACAGCTACTTTCAGAGTACCAGAGACCCCCCCCCACTCAAAGGGAACCAGAGCCACGGGTAGGTTACTCTCACAATTGTCAGCGACTATGACCTGGTGGAATGTATTAGGGACTATCTGCTCTGTTGACACCAGCTGACTCTTGATAGTATTCATACTGGCTCCTGAGTCACGCAGAGCCTCCACCTTTTGCCCATCAATGGTGACCCACTGTCTGTACTTGGAAGTATTTTGGGGCATGTGGGCATTGGGAATCATTTCTCCATCTCCCAGGGACACTAGGGAAATCTCTACCTGCTCCCCAAAGCTATCTGGGTCCATTTCCCCCCGAGCACTACATTAGTCAACCCAGGTGTCGGTCCAGTAGTGGACGGTGCCCTCTTGGAGCACTGGGGGTCGCCTTTATAGTGACCATATTGGTAGCACTCTAAGCATTTGGGGTTGGATCTCCCTGATTTATCATAAGTCCCTGGCTTTTTCCCAAATCTGGAAAAGGAATGGTTGCCACCCCCTCCCGAGGAATTCTTTTGGGGGGCTTTGGAGAGTTCCTTATCTGTAAGTTTATCTCCCCCCTCTTTCTTCTGTTGGGAACCCTGACCACCTTTTTGGGTGTCCCCCCCCAGGTACCTTTTTGGACACTCTGGTGCTAACTCAGAGGTCCAGCTCCTCAGCAAGCTTCCTGGGATCAGTCAGCTTACTATCTACCAAGTGCTGGCGCAACTCAGTAAAAGTAGTATTAAGCATATGCTCTCTCAGAATAAAGTCATATAACCCTTTATAATCATCTACTTTGTTGCCCCGCACCCATCCATTCAGTGTCTTACTGGAAAAGTCAAAGAAATCTACCCATGTTTGTGTGGTTTGTTTGGTGCTGTCCCTGAACCTTTGGCGGTATCCCTCAGGGGTCAGCCCAAACGTGGCAAGTAAAGTGGCTTTCTGAAGTGGGTATGTATTTTGATCAGGTTGATCCAATGTGAGAAGTGTGTCCCTCCCCAATGACGGCACATAACCCCAAATAACTACCCCCCATTGCCCTTCAGGAACCTCATGAGCCCTTAGTGCAACTTCATAGGCAGCTAACCATTTATCTATGTCATCTCCCACCACAAAACTGGGCACCACATTTTTGGGTATACAAACCTTCTTTTCTCCAGTAGGTCCTGTCTGTATGCTGCCACCATTATTGCTGGATTCAGACTGTCTCGCCTTGATCTCCAGCTCCTTGAGACTCAGTTCATGAGCCAACAATAGTTTCTTTTCAGCCAAAGCTCTCTCAGCCGCAGCTTCAGCTCTTTCAGCTTCCACCTGTTTGGCTGCTCTTTCAGCCTCAGCTTGTTTGGCTTCAATTTTCAGTTTTGCCATTTGCAATTGGAACTCCCTTTCTTCTCTCCTTTCCTCTGCGGTCAGAGTTTGCACAGAGACACTGCTCCCTGGTCTGGAAGGGGGCACAATTGCAGTGGTAACATCATCCACTGATAGCAACAAATCCTCTGAGGGGCCATTTTCTGGCTCCTCTTCCTCTTCATCCTCCTCTAAATGGGCTTCTGCCCAGGCCCTCAGCGCCACTTGAAAGTCCTCCTTTTTGGAGGCCCTTTGGGTGGGTACTCTCATCACCCTGCAGAACCCTCTTAGCTGTTTGACTGTATATGTATACAACAGGGCTAGGTCAAAGTCTCCTGCTTGAAACCCAGTCAGAGACATGTTGAGTGAGTATTTAGTTTTTGAAAATTTTCAGGAAAAACAAATTTGCAAAACAAGAGATAAAAATCAAGTTGACCTTCAACTGTGGGTAGGTAGTGAAATATTAAGCTACTGTATGTCACTGCACAAATACAAGTCCTATCCTCACCGCTGATCACTAATGTTAGAAATGGGTTTTTTGGTTGGCAGTCAGGTTACCCTCTGTCCAAGCAAGAACCCTCACTCTAGTCAGGGTAAGTCACACACAATCCAAAATTATCCTGTGCCCACCCTCTGGTAGCTTGGCACGAGCAGTCAGGCTTAACTTAGAAGGCAATGTGTAAAGTAATTGTGCAATAAATCATACAATAACACAATATAGCATCACAAAAATACACCACACAGTGTTTAGAAAAATACATAATATTTATCAGGATAACTGTGGGTCAAAACGAATAAAGATGCAATGTGAAATTGAGTGATATAAAGGGGGTCATTCCAACCCTGGCGGTTGGTGTTAAAGCGGCGGCCAACCCGCAAACAGGCAGGCGGTCAAAAAAATGGAATTCTGACCCTGGCGGGAACCGCCAACACAGGCCGCCACTTTAACACTCCGACCGCCACGGTGGGACAGACAAACAGCGCGGCGGTCACCGCCAACAGGCAGGCGGCAGACAATGTACCGCCCACAGTATCACAACTCACCAATCCGCCACCTTTTCCGGGGCGGGAGCCCCGCCGATAAAAACACAGCGGAAACAGACTACGAACGGGAAAACGCTCACCTCTATACACTCCACGAGGACGGAGGACAGCATGGAACCCGAATTAAACATCCTACCAGCTCTTGTCTACCTGCTCATCTACCACGAGTACGAACTCCGGCGCAGAAGACAACGGTGAGTACTGCACCTACGACACAGGGGAGGGGGGAGGACGAAAGGTTACGGGCACACACATACGCCCCCCTCCCAACTATCAACATACCAATGCAGAGCAACAACTGAGTGACACCCCCAAACCCCCCTGAAAAATGCAAAGACACAATAACATTTTAACGTAAATTTATGTATAAATTAGGCTCATTGAAGTCATGGAAAATTATCGTCATGAAATATCAAAGCAAAAATCATGAACAGTGCGAAAGCTATGTACATAGTCAATAAGTCCTGCTCAGTGTGTCAAATATCCACAGTCCGTGGGCCAATGTCTACCAAACACATGGGCAAAGCCCACACAGGAGACCTGAGTCCGTTGGAGAGAACACTGCTGGGGCATCAGATGACAAAACTACAGGCACCTCAGTGGGAAGGGAAGGGGAGGCACCTCAGCCACAGGAGTCCACGACGCCAGAACCACGAAGGGGCCACCATGCCCACTGTGCCATCCTGGGGAGTGCAAAGCCACAGTCCATCAGGTGGATTACAGACTCCACTGGTCATGGAGGAGGCAAGGTGCCCAGAGTGCAGCATGAACACTAGCTCGACACAGAACCGGCACTGTCAATGGGCCAGCGGAGTGGTGCTTGAGAGGAAGGGCCCAGCGGAGCGGTGCTTGACAGGAAGGGCCCAGCGGAGCGGTGCTTGAGACGGCGGGGCCCAGCGGAGCGGTGCTTGAGAGGAAGGGCCCAGCAGAGCGGTGCTTGAGACGGCGGGGCCCAGCGGAGCGGTGCTTGAGAGGAAGGGCCCAGCGGAGCGGTGCTTGACAGGAAGGGCCCAGCGGAGCGGTACTTGAGAGGAAGGGCCCAGCGGAGCGGTGCTTGAGACGGCGGGGCCCAGCGGAGCGGTGCTTGAGAGGAAGGGCCCAGCGGAGCGGTGCTTGAGAGGAAGGGCCCAGCGGAGCGGTGCTTGACAGGAAGGGCCCAGCAGAGCGGTGCTTGAGACGGCGGGGTCCAGCGGAGCGGTGCTTGAGAGGAAGGGCCCAGCGGAGCGGTGCTTGACAGGAAGGGCCCAGGGAAGCGGTGCTTGACAGGAAGGGCCCAGCGGAGCGGTGCTTGAGACGGCGGGGCCCAGCGGAGCGGTGCTTGAGAGGAAGGGCCCAGCGGAGCGGTGCTTGAGACGGCGGGGCCCAGCGGAGCGGTGCTTGAGAGGAAGGGCCCAGCGGAGCGGTGCTTGACAGGAAGGGCCCAGCGGAGCGGTGCTTGAGACGGCGGGGCCCAGCGGAGCGGTGCTTGAGAGGAAGGGCCCAGCGGAGCGGTGCTTGACAGGAAGGGCCCAGCGGAGCGGTGCTTCAGACGGCGGGGCCCAGCGAAGCGGTGCTTGAGAGGAAGGGCCCAGCGAAGCGGTGCTTGACAGGAAGGGCCCAGCGGAGCGGTGCTTAACAGGAAGGGCCCAGCAGAGCGGTGCTTGAGACGGCGGGGCCCTGTTCAGCGGTGCCTTTCTTCACGGCGGGCCCTGTTCAGCTGTGCCTTTCTTCTCGGCGGGGCCCTGTTCAGGGGTGCCTTTCTTGTCTATCAAGGGAGCCAGACCTGGCCAGGACTCCCTGCTTAGTCGCCCTCCGACCGTGCAGTTGCTGGACCCTCCTGTGACGGAGTCCTGGGCCTGTGGGTGTCCGCCGTCACACCCAGGATGGAGCTTGTGGGGCCCTCCTGGTCCGCGCCCCTGCTGGCTGACTTCTCCGACCTGCTGCCCTTGCCCTCCTTCGATGAGGCTCTCTGGCCCTTGCCTGCCCTTGATGTTGTGGCAGGTGACGGGCCACGACTTTGCTCCTTGGGGGCAGCCGTGTCAGCCTTCTCACGGCGGGCCTTGGTTTTACGGGTTCTCTTTCCAGGGGGGGGCTGGCTGTTCCCTTGCTGCTGGCTGATGTATCTGTGCTGGGAAAGGATGGACTCCAAAACCCGTGCACAATGGTCAGACTTGATGCAGGGCTGGTGGTGGCTGAGGTGCTCTTCGGACTCTTACCAGATGGAGGGGGTGGGTCAGGTGGTGCAAAGAGGTCAAGTTTGGAGAGGAAAAGTTTTTTAGGAGCAATGGGAAGGGTAGGTGCAGTGGGTATGGGAGTGGAGGGAGAGGATGTGGTTGTAGGAGAGTCAGGTGTGCTGTCTATGGGTGCAGGTGCTTGTGACGTAGGCTGTCGTGTGGTGGTTGGCTGTTGTGTGGGTGGCTGCCTGCGTTTGTGTGTTTTGGAAGAGGGGGTTACAGACACAGTGGGAGAGGACACAGGGGACGTGTAAATGGCAGTGGGGGTGGTGACTGCACGTGTGCGGACTGTACTGGAGGGTGTGGTGGTGATGGAAGTACTGGCTGATGGTGGTGTGCATGCAGGTGTGAGTGGAGACGTCACAGGGAGGGGGGAGGGAGACGAGGAGGAGGGGGACACAGAGGTGGTAGTGACTGTTGCCATGGCTGCATCTGGATGTTGCTTGGGTGAATGCTTGTGGGATCTGTGGTGCTTATGTCTGAATGAGCTGCCCTTGGGTGTTGAGGTGTGTGCAGGCTGGTCTGATGGTGTGGATTGGATAGGCTGAGGAACAGGAGACTGGGAGATGGTGGAGGCAGTTAGAAGAGAGAGGCTGGAAACAGGGACAATGGCTGCCGTCAGTGCTGAGGCCAGAGCATTGAACGATCGTTGATGGGCAGCCTGACCCGAATGAATGCCCTCCAGGTATGCATTGCTCTGATGCACCTCCCTCTCTACCCCCTGGATGGCATTCAAAAGGGTAGACTGCCCAACAATGATGGTCTGTAGGAGGTCAATGACCTCCTCACTGAGGGCAGCAGGGGTAACTGGGGCAGGGCCTAAGGTGCCTGGGGCGAAGGAGATGCCCGCCTTCTTGGGCGAGCGGGCACGGAGCGAAGGCTGAGGGGCTGCTGGGAGGGCGGAGCTGGTGCGCTGGGTGGCGGCTGTACCTGTTGAGGCGGGGGGCACGGATGTTGCCGCCACCGCTAGGGAGCTCCCTTCCGAGGACGTGTCAGTGTCGCTGGTGTCACCACGGGTCCCCGTTGTGGAGCTCCCCTCGCCCTCCGTATCACTGGTGACCTCGGTGTCTGTAGCATGGCCCACCGGGGCCTTGTGAGTTGCAGCTCCCTCGTGCTCCGATGCCAATTCTCCTCCGCCTGATGATGCTAATGCACACATGCACAAGAAGATAAAGAAAAAGGGTGGGGGGAGAAATATAGACAGGTTGAGTGCATGCATTGTCAACACCGTTGTCGGAAAGGACAGACACAGGAGCCTCCAGCACTACGCCGCGCAATCGGGGTACACTACTCAGTACTTGTGACTAGGCCTACAGGTCTATGGACAACAAATGCACACATGGGTGATGCTGGACCATGGATTGCTGTACTTGGCACCCTACAGAGGTGGGGGGCGGGGGCACCGGGCCATGCCTAAAGGAGGGGACTACACTACAGAAAGCGCCCTGGCCTAATGTCACCCACAGCCCTCCTCCCCCACCCAGGCACCTCCACTGCGCGTAAAGATAGCAGAATGTGCTGGTACTCACCCCCTTGTGTCTGCTGTGATGTCCTCACGCGCCCATCCAAATCGGGGTAGGCCACCGCCAGGATCCGGGACATCAGGGGGGTCAAGGTACGACTGGCACCCCTCCTACGTTGGGAGGCCATCCCCAGCAGTGACTCAGCGGTCTTCCTGGTCCCGCGGCAGATGTCCTCCCACCTCTTTCGGCAGTGGGTGCCCCGTCTGTTGTGGACCCCCAGGTTCCGGACTTCCTTGGCGATGGCACGCCAAATGTCGACTTTCTGGGCGCTGACCTATTTGACATGGACAGGGTGGGAAAGGAAGTTTCAACATTTTTCTGCATGTTAGATGTGATTGCCCCCCCCTCCCCAACCCTGCCATGTGGCACATGCTCTCATCTGTCGTGCCTTGCACTCCTCATTCGCTCCCCACCCCACCATCTTACATCCACCATACACAACCCAGGCATAGCCCATTCAACGTGCACCCAGTGTACTTACCTGTTGGTCTGGAGGACCGTAGAGTAGCGCATACTGGGGCAGGACCCCATCCACAAGTTTCTCCAACTCTTCTGAAGTGAAGGCAGGGGCCCTTTCCCCAGTCGCAGCAGCCATTGTCTCTTCCAGACCGAGGTCACAGCAGCGCTTGCAGTATAGGTCCTCTCCTGTGGATGATCAGGTCTCGAGTGATTAAGCAGATAGAAAATGGCAGTCACGCCCGCGGCGGTGCGTACCAGCGCGGTGCGTACCGCGACTGCCGGCGCACATCGTCACTGGCTCCTGAGACCCATAGGGTGCAATGTTAACCAATGCGCCTTCGCACTGCGGTCTTCGACCGCCTACCGCCACGGTGTGCCACGCCAGCGCGTAGACCTCACATCCCACGGTCACACATCTCAGGTCAGGCAGCCGCCATTACAAGGGCCCACATGGCTTAATTGCTACTGCGTCACACAGGCCTAGGCCTTGCATTGCCACTCATGCAAGCCTTTCAATGCATAGCGATTCGTGTACTGTGCAAGCTGGGTGAACGTACCTGTGGGTTGCTTGACTCTGTGCTCCATGTTGTCCTTCCTAGGCACCGTCCGCTGGGACTTGCGAGGAGAAGGATGAATCCTCCCGTGTACCGACCGCTGGTGGACCTGTCGACAATGGAAGAACGACATATTATACTTCGATACCGACTTGACCGAGCCACTATACATGAACTGTGTGCCCAGCTGGAGCCAGACCTGATGTCCCCCATCCGCCAACCCACAGGGATTCCCCCTCTGGTGCAGGTTCTGTCAGTACTCCATTTTTTGGCAAGTGGGTCTTTTCAGACAACAGTGGCCATGTCATCAGGGATGTCTCAGCCTATGTTTTCTAAGGTTTTGTCCAGAGTGTTGTCTGCCCTGATGAAATACATGCGGAGATACATTGTTTTCCCTGAGGAGGGTGATTTGGCCACTGTGAAGGGTGATTTCTATGCCCTTGGCCATATCCCCAACATCATTGGTGCCATTGATGGGACCCATGTGGCTTTAGTACCCCCAAAAGACAATGAGCAGGTGTACAGGAATAGAAAAAATTACCATTCGATGAATGTCCAGGTGGTCTGTTTGGCTGACCAGTACATCTCCCATCTAAATGCCAAGTTCCCTGGGTCAGTGCATGACGCGTATGTCATGCGAAATAGCAGCATCCCTTATGTGATGGAACAGCTACAGAGACACCGTGTGTGGCTAATAGGTGACTCTGGTTACCCCAACCTGCCTTGGCTATTGACCCCAGTGAGGAATCCCCGGACCAGGGCAGAGGAACGGTACAATGAGGCACATGGGCGAACTAGGAGGATTATAGAACGGACCTTCGGGGTCCTGAAGGCCAGGTTTAGGTGCCTGCATATGACAGGTGGATCCCTAATGTACTCACCAAAGAAGGTGTGTCATATCATCGTGGCCTGCTGTATGCTTCACAATCTTGCATTGCGACGCCAGGTGCCTTTCCTGCAGGAGGATGGTCCAGATGGTGGTGTTGTAGCAGCTGTGGAGCCTGTGGAGAGTGAAGAGGAGGAAGACGACGGGGACGACACGGACAACAGGGACACAGTTATACAACAGTATTTTCAGTAGCACACAGGTAAGAATCACCCACGCCATTTTACATTTACTTCTGGCCTCCTGCATCTCTACTTTCTGTGTTTCCCCCCCGTTCCTTTTAACTGATTTTTGACTTTCCCTTCCCTTTTCAGAGCTGTATGACCCACTGCGTGACTTCTGCTTTGTTTGCCCATGGACTAATGCTTATTGACATTGGTATGTTGTCATCACAATGTAACAGAACATTATTGCACCGTTATGTGTAATACATTTGTAAAGAATACAAGCAGACTCCTGAAATTTGAAGTGCAATTGGTGATTTATTTTCAGTGCTGCATATAGGTCCATGATAGTAAAACGGTGATGGGTGGGGGTGGAGTAATGTCCATGGCAGAGTCCAGTTCTCAGTAGCACAGGTGCATTCTCCATATGCCTGTGGAAGGATGGAGCAGGGGCAGTTCAAGGTTGGACAGGGTGACAATGTGGGACAGTGGGATGACATCAGGGGGTATCTTATGCTGGCGGGGGTCTTGGCATCCTACTCTGTCTTCTTGTGTGATCTCAGGTTCCGCTTGCGGGGTGGTTGATCTTCAGCAGGAGGTGGGGTTCTGGTGGCCTGTCGTTGTGTGGGGGCCTCCTGTCCACTAGCGCCGGCGGAGGTGGTAGGCTGTTCGTCGTCCGGGCTAGTGACAGGGGCCCTTTGGGGTGCCACATGGTCCCGCAATGTGGTGACTATCTGGTTGAGGGCCAGGACGATGGTCCCCATTGCGGTACCGATGTTCCTGAGTTCGTCTCTGAACCCCATGTACCGTTCCTCCTGCTGTGCCTGGATCTCCTGGAACCTGGCCAGTACCGTCGCCATCGTCTCCTGGGAGTGGTGGTATGCTCCCATGGTGGTGGTGAGGGCCTCTTGGAGAGTGGGTTCCCTGGGCCGGTCAACCCCCTCTCGCACAGCAGCCCTCCCAGTTGCCCTGTTTCCCCGGGCCTCTGTCCCCTGGACGGTGTGCCCACTACCACTGCCCCCAGGTCCCTATTGTTGTTGGGGTGGTGGGTCAGCCTGGGTGCCCTGTAGTGGCGGACACACCGCTGATTGACGCGTCCTGGAGATAGAGGCATGGGCCCGCTGGGTGGGAGCTGTGCTGGTATTCCCAGAGGGGGTTGGGTCTGCTGTGGCCAGTGACTGTGTGTGGGGAACCGACTGTCCAGAGGTCCCCGATTGTCCGGGCTGGTCATCAGGTTCTAGATCGACAGAGCTGCTGTCATCACTGGGGGCCTGTTCTGGGGGCGGGATGGACAAATCTGGACCCTCCTGGCCGGTGTGTTGGCGTTCGGGCCCTGCAGGGGTAAAAGAGTATGGTTATTGCTTCTGTGTGTGCCATGGCGTGCGATTTGTGGGTGCCCTTGTCCCCCAGTGCTGGCATTCCCTTGTGGGAGGAGTTGTGAGGGTGGTTTGTGGGGGGGGGATGGGTATGTGCAGTGGTCATGCTTAGGTGATGGGTGTCCATGGTTTGTGTTGGCATTCAGGGATTGGTGTTGTGTTGGGTGGGTTGTGCTGGTGAGACATTGGCAGGGAGGATGTGTGCTGGGGGGTTGGGAGTGAGGGTGGGGGTGTGGGTTGGCATGCTGGTGGTTGGGGGGGTGAAGTAGTTGGGATTAGACTTACCAGAGTCCATTCCTCCGCCTACTCCAGCGAGGCCCTCAGGATGCAGGATGTTCAAGACCTCTTGCTCCCATGCTGTGAATTCGGGTGGAGTGGGTGGGGGTCCGCCGCCAGTCTTCTGCACAGCGATGTTGTGTCTTGACACCATCAACCGCACCTTCCCCCGTAGGTCGTTCCAGTGCTTTCGGATGTCTTCCCGGTTTCTGGGATGCTGTTCCACAGCGTTGACCCTGTCGACGATCCTTTGCCATAGCTCCGCCTTCCTGGCTATTGTGGTGTGCTGCACCTGTGTGCTGAATAGCTGGGGCTCTACCCTAATTATTTCCTCCACCATGACCCTGAGTTCTTGGTCCGAGAACCTGGGGTGTCTTTGGGGTGCCATGGGGTGGTGTTTGTGGTGATGAGTGTGTTTTGTGCATGGATGTAGTGTGGGTGATGATGTTGTGTTCCTCTGTGTGTTGGGGTTTTCGATAGCTGTGCTCTCTCTCTCTCTCTCTATCTCGCCTTCTCTCCGAATTTCTAGTAGTGGGGGTTTGTGGGTGATGTGGGTGTGTGTTTTATAGTTGATTGGATGTGTGGGAGTGGTGTTTGTATGTGTATCAGGTGTGTGTATTTCAAATTGTCCAATGTGGCTGTGTTTTGGAGCTGGGTGTGTATTTTGACCGCAGCAGTGTGTAACGCCAATGGTATACCGCGGTTGAAAGACCGCTGCGTGGATTCGTGGGTCGTAATGGCATGGGCGTGTTTGTGTTGGCGTGACGGTGGAGGTTTGGTCATCTCCAGTTTATCGTTGACCGCTGATGAGACGGCCTTCCGTGGATGTCGGGTTTTTGGCGGTTTGGCAGTTGTGGGTCAGAATGACCGTGGCGGTTTACCGCGGCTGCGGCGGTAGAATGGCGGTCTTCTGACCGGCGGTAAGAGCCTTTTACCGCCGAGGTCAGAATGACCCCCAAAGTGTCTTAAGTCTTTAAAAAACAAACAAAGTCTCTTTTAACCACAAAGTACCTGGTTTAAAGTGGAAGATCTCTGCAAAGGGCCGCAGAAGAAGAGATACGTGGAAAAATGGTGTGTGCGTCGATTTCTCCTCTGCACACATGGACTTGCGTCGTTATTTTTCACGCGGGGAAGTCGTGCGTCATTTTCCGGCATGTGGACAGTCTCTTTTTGTGGGTCGCGGGATTACCAGATGTCCCGGGGTCTGTGCGTGGATTCTTCGGCTTGTTTTCCAGCTGCGCGTCGTTCCTGGAGGCTGTGCGTGGAATTCTCGGTCTCACTGTTTGTCGATTTCCCCTCTGGAAGTCGGGTGGCGTTGTCCTTGCGAGGCCTTGCGTCGAAGTTTCGGTCGCCCCGGAGGTGTTGCGTCGATCAGCGTTGGTGTGCGGTGATTTTATCGCCGCGGAGCAAGCTGTATGTCGCAATTTCGGCGCACGAAGAGTCCAAATGAAAAAGAGAAGTCTTTTTGGTCCTGAGACTTCAGGGAACAGGAGGCAAGCTCTATCCAAGCCCTTGGAGAACACTTTTACAGCCAGACAAGAGTTCAGCAAGGCAGCAGGTCAACAGCAAGGCAGCAGTCCTTTGTGGAAAGCAGTCAGGTGAGTCCTTTAGGCAGCCAGGCAGTTCTTCTTGGCAGGATGCAGGTTCTGGTTCAGGTTTCTTCTCCAACAAGTGTCTGATGAGGTAGGGCAGAGGCCCTGTTTTATACCCAAATGTGCCTTTGAAGTGGGGGAGACTTCAAAGAGTGGCTAAGAAGTGCACCAGGTCCCCTTCAGTTCAATCCTGTCTGCCAGGGTCCCAGTAGGGGATGTGGCAGTCCTTTGTGTGAGAGCAGGCCCTCCACCCTCCCAGCCCAGGAAGGCCCATTCAAAATGCAGATGTATGCAAGTGAGGCTGAGTACCCTGGGTTTGGGGTGTGTCTGAGTGAATGCACAAGGAGCTGTCAACCAAGCCCAGCCAGACGTGGATTGTAAGGCACAGAAAGATTTAAGTGCAAAGAAATGCTCACTTTCTAAAAGTGGCATTTCTAGAATAGTAATATTAAATCCAACTTCACCAGTCAGCAGGATTTTGTATTACCATTCTGGCCATACTAAATATGACCTTCCTACTCCTTTCAGATCAGCAGCTACCACTTCAAAACTGTATGAGGGCAGCCCCAATGTTAGCCTATGAAGGGAGCAGGCCTCACAGTAGTGCAAAAACGAATTTAGGAGTTTTACACTACCAGGACATGTAAACTACACAGGTACATGTCCTGCCTTTCACCCACACAGCACCCTGCTCTAGGGGTTACCTAGGGCACACATTAGAGGTGACTTATATGTGGAGAAAGGGGAGGTTTAGGCTTGGCAAGTACTTTTAAATGCCAAGTGGAGGTGACAGTGAAACTGCACACACAGGCCTTGCTATGGCAGGCCTGAGACAAGGTAAAGGGGCTACTTAAGTGGGTGGCACAACCAGTGCTGCAGGCCCTTTAGTAGCATTTAATCTACAGGCCCTAGGCACATATAGTGCACATTACTAGGGACTTATAAGTAGATTAAATAGGCCCTTCAGGTATGATCCAAGGTTACCATGTTTGAAGGGAGAGAGCATATGCACTTTAGCACCGGTTAGCAGTGATAAAGTGCGCAGAGTCTAAAAGCCAGCAAAAACAGTGTCCAAAAAGTGGAGGGAGGCAGGCAAAAAGTTAGGGGTGACCACCCTTAGGCTGTCAGGTCTAACAGGCGGTCAACCATAGTGAATGCCATCCAGGGGCCGGTATCCCAGATGCAGCAATGCAATGCCTGCCTGGAGGGCATTCACAGTGGCTTGGCTGTCCTACAGAGATCATTTCAGACTCTGGCCTCCTCTTTGACGGCAGCCAGTGTTCCTGGTTCTTCCATCTCCCTCCAGCTACCTGTTCCCAGTCCCAAAGCCCTCTCCCCCAACCCACCCCACACACACAGTCTGACAAGCATGCACCCAAAAACAACAGACAGGACTAGCACAGACAAACACAGGCACAACACTTCACTCCACAAACACACACATAACCAACACACAGAATCACATACAATAGCCACTTCCTCCACTCTCTCCACCTCCTCCTCCTCCCTCACAGTCATAGTATCACTCACACCTACATGCACTGCATCATCAGTCCCAGATCCTGACACCTGTACAGCCTTGCCCACAGTCACCACTACAGCAGACATGCAGACAAGCACCCCATACACCACATGCGCAGCCACCACCACCACGATCACAACCTCATGCAGTACACCCACCTCACTTGCTGACACCACAACAACATACATACACACGTCCTGTTTGTCCTCTCCTATCCTGTGTGCCCTTTCTGTATATATGTTTCTATAATATTTAAATTGAGGTTGCTGTTCCCACATTATTACAGTGGTTGGACCTGAGGTATGTGTCCTGGCTTTCTTTGCTCCTGGGTTATGTTGATTTTGATTAACTCTGCAGGTGGTTCTCGGTGTGTGGTATGTGAATATGGTGTGTGTTGTGCATGTGGGTGTGTCATTCTCCCCTTCCTCCCTTGTGTGCTAGGCGGCTGTACTCACACTGTCGTCGTCTTTGCTAGCGTTGCTGCTCCTGGATTGCCATCACGTGGTACAGCATCAGCAGGACTTCCAGTTCAGGTTCCATGGCGGCCGCTGACTCCTCTGTGTCACTGAAGGTGAGTGTCTCCTTTTATTTGATGTGTTTCTGCCAGGCTTTTGGTGGAGGTGGTCCGTCCCAGAAATCCTGGTGTTCTGCTGTGTCATAAAAAGGTGGGTGGGTCATTGTCTTCTGCCAGCCTGAAGATGGCTACCGCCATGGTCAGTGGACGGACCTCACTGGCAGTTCGGGTGGCACATTGGCTGTCTATGGGAGGGATCACCACTATGGTCATAATTTGGCGGTCTTCACCGCCAGCCTGGCAAGGGTACTACTGCCATCGCGGTGGTCAGCTGACCACCAATGTCATAATGAGGGCTACGTCTTAACAGGCATGGCATGATCCTGCTCTCCCTTTTATGTACGACAGTGTAGCAACTTTGGTTATTGCGATCTATTGTGTTGAAAGTTAGTAAATCTGCACCATAATATTTTGGCAAGAGTCCTGACCAGCATTATTGTGTTTATTGTATCTATATACCCCTGCAAGAGCCAGAATAAGGTGAATGCCAATGCTACCTGCCTTGCTTTTCTTTAACGTATTTGTAGGTTTGTCACCATTCCTCTGTCAGTACACTAAGTAAGTTGGCTAATGTTGGGTTTGATGACGCAGAAAAGAAGGACTAACAAATATTCATATATCATATAATCAAAATCGTATAAAGTAGTGTGATTTTAGCAAAGAAAAATAATATACGTGGAAAATTGTGCCCACGGGGTAGTTCGCCATTATTATAAACGGGCTTAATTAATCATGAAGAATTGAAAATGTAGTAATCCTTCATAATTGCAAATGTATTTTTATGATTTCTTGTTGAAACTGTTTTATGCTTAGCCTAAATTTAGCAGAGGCTTTGGCCTAGTTGCCTGGTCTCAAATTTAACTGCGTGGTTTTCACTTGCACTAACAAAGACATATTATTTCACTTTAAAGGTTGTATTTTTCCAGTAGAAATGACTAATACACTTATCTCAAGATTTTGTGCTAGGCTGGTTGCATCCCTTTTGATGCAAGGTCAGCTCCTGCAGGTGCGGACAATAAAAATACTGATACAGAATTAATTGGCAAACTTTGTTGCAACTTGTGTTCCAAGGCTCCAAGGACAATGTATGTAAAAATGAGTACTAGGAGAATGACACTATTCAGTGGTCAAATTGAAGCCACCCTATGAACCCTCCAATGGAAGACCCTGAAGAATTTGGAATGTTTCTTACTTAAACCCACCGGACAAAGAGAAGTCAGCCATTTTCTTTCATGCCATTTTGAAGCCTGATTCAAGAAGCCATCTTAGACGATATCTTCGATGCCTTTTCTCTGTCGCAGAGAAAGAGACTTTAAAGAATTCTCACCCTAGAGACTTTGGGCCAGATGTATCAAGCGATTTTGCATTCGCAAACGGTGCGAATCGCAAAAATCGGCCGTTTGCGAGTGCAAAAACGTGGTCTGCGATGCGTGAAAGGCATTCGCAGACCAAAAATAAGAAATCACAAAAATTGCGATTTTTTGCGGTGCGACATGGTTTAGCGAGTCACATTTTGCGATTCGGTATTTCCAGTAGGAAATTGCGAGGTGCAAAATGCGAATCGCAAAATCCAAATCGCAAATAGATGGATCAAAAAATCAAAATTAGCGATTTTTCGCAGAATTTCATTTTGCACATGCAAAATACCACTAAGTGAAAGCAGGTGATAACCAGGTGCAACCTATATAAAGAGGGCCAGAATGCCTCAGACTCTTTTCCACAATGGCTGCACTCTGCGTCATGGCGAGGAGGATGAGGATCCTGGCAGGTTTGAGGAGAGGGAGGAGGAGACGGGAGCGCATTTTTAGAGTGCGCATTACACTTTTTGACTGACAGAGGAGGAAATATTTGAGAGGTATAGGTTAAGCTCAGCTATGATACTTGATCTGATAGCTGAGCTACAACCCCTACTGCAGCGCAGAACACTAAGGACACATAGTATCCCCACCCATGTGCAGGTATTATGCTCCTTACACCTACTCGCCTCAGGGAGCTACCAAGGGGTCATAGCAGCGGCTGGGGGGGTGTCACAGAGCACCCTCTCCAGATTTTTCAATGCATTTATCAACGCCATGCTAAGCAAACTCCAACAGTACATCCGATTCCCCCACACCCCACAGGAAATACAGCAGACAAAAATTGAGTTTTATCAGATAGCACAGTTCCCCCATGTCCTAGGTGCCATAGATGGCACACATGTGGCAATATGTCCACCATCAGTCACAGAGTATGTGTACCGAAACCGTAAACACCAACATTCCATGAATATACAGGTGATATGCAATGCCTCCTATATCATAACTGATCTCGTGGCCAGGTACCCGGGGAGCACACATGATTGATATATCTTTTGTCACAGCGGCATTCACACAAGACTGCTAGCTGGGGAGTTTGGTGAAGGATATCTACTAGGTAATGTCACTCTGTACACTGGCGCATAGATGACAAACCCATGTCAGATGGCTGAGTTACTCATCACACCTTCTGTCCCTTCCACGAGACAGTGCCTACATAGTGCGCACCTACATGACGACGCCCTACCTCAATCCCACAACACCAGCAGAACGGAGATACAATGCAGCACACAGGGCAACCCACAACGTGGTTGAGTGCACATTTGGCCTTCTGAAGAGTCGCTTCCGTTGCCTCCACAAGAGTGGAGGGGCACTACAGTAAAGTCCAGAAACCACATGTAGAATAGTGGCTACTTGTGCAATCCTGCACAATATAGCTACAACCAGGGGCATACCTATAGAAATCAGTGACCCTGAATCAGATGAGGATGACGATCCCATACCACCTCTACAGCTAGCAGACAGGACCAGTGCAGCAGAGGGAAGGCAAAGGCGTGCCGACATCACACACAACCATTTCAGACGTGAGTATGAATGACAAAACTCCACTGACAACTGTACCTGTATGGATAGAAATTTATTACCTTACATCAGGTAATGAATGGTGATAAATGAAGTAAACAGGTGATGGCAAAAACTAAAAATTACAAAAGAACTGAGTCACGCACTATTATGTCATAGTGGGAACACTAGTGTCAATGCGGCAAGAGTCACTTCCTCCTCCCACGTACACCACTCGGGTGCCCAGTTAACTCACTGGCACCCTGAATGTCACCCTCAGTGGCAGTGCTGCGCCTGGCACTGTGCCATTTGGTGTCTGCTGCAGGTACTGCCACACTACTGAGGCTAGAACTGTCCTCAGTGTCCCCCAAGGCTACCTCACTGGGAGTGGCAGATCTCTGTCCCATGACAAGTTCAATCACATTAGTGATTTGCACAAGGCCCTGGACCACGTCCCTGCTGGTGTGTGCAGTCTCCACTTGTGCCGCCACAGCGCGACAGGCGACGAGTGCTGTGGAGTTTGCCATCCTGTTTCAGTACCTGCAGTAGCTTGCAAACATTGTCCTGAAGCGGTGTTCATGTCTGCGCCGGCTGACCCTTTCGTGGCGCAGCTCCTGACAGAGGTCACGCACTGCACTAGTAAGGTCCCTAGTGTCCTCAGAAGCCTGCACCTGTCCCTCACGCAGCTGTGTGATGTTGCTGTTCAGTGTGTCAAGTTGACGAAGCAGGCCCATCATGTGTCTATTGTGGACTCTCAGGTTCCAGTCCAAACTCAGTATTCGCTTGTTTTGCAGGCGCTGTTGCTGCAACATAGCAGCCTCAAGGCCCCTGAACAAGGATGGACCCTCACCTGCCTCATGCGGTTGCTGATGGGACACTGTGGCACTCCTGCATTGTGCTGCATGACACCTGTCCTCCGGTATCTGGCTGCGCCTGTCTGGTGCAGACGGTGTGCTTGGCCCCTCCTGCTGCATATCTGAGTCGCCACTGAGGTCTGGCAGTGGTAGTGCCCTGGGCCTGCGGCGCACAGTGGAGATGTGGAGGGACCCCCTGGTGTTGGTGTCAGAGGGCTGCTGGGTGTCCGTCTCCCCTACACAAGGACTGTGTGTGGCTGCTGGGCCAGGCCCACCTGCAACAACACAATGCAGCATGTCAGTTCTGTATGTTACATTATCTGTCTGAAAATGGCAATAAAGGTACAGGTACTCCTCTACATGGTGTTGTGTGTGTTGTGTTACATTGGTTGTCACTATGTTTCATTACATTGTCATGCTACTGTCTGTACTAGTTTGTGGACCGCAACTCCCATACTGCATTGTTGAGCTGCTTCTCAGATGTGGACTGGACTACTTCACACACTACTTCACATTACATGCTAATTCCTAAGGGGCTTTTGTGCATAGACATATTGGGTTCACAGAACAACATTGCACTTACCTTGGCTGGCACTCGGTTGACCAGAGGTGTCGATATCTGTGAACCCTGTCACAGCTTCAAGGAGGAGTGTGGATTCCACCAGGTCCTCCAGTGGTGTGGCAGGTGGTTCGGTTGGTGGTCCGCCACCTGTGCCCCTCGCCTCTGCAAGTCTCCTTGCCACCCTCTCCTTTGCCCGGGAGCGCAGGTCGTACCACCTTTTCTTAATCTCCTCAGTGGAGCGCTGTGCTACTCCAATGGCGCAGATTTTTCCCTGGATGTCAAGCCATAGCCTTCTTTTCTCGCTCTCAGGTACCTGGAGTGATGATTTCCCAAACAGGCAGTCATGGCTCCTCACTAACTTTTCAGTCAATACCTCCCGCTCCTGTTCACTGAACTTGAGTTTGGGCTTCCTCTCCTGCTTCTCCTGTGATGTTCCTTGGGTCTCCATTCTGGCTCAGGTGTTGCTTCTCCTGCTGAGTGCTGCTCTATGTGGCTGGGTTGCTCTCTATCAGGATGCTGGTTTGGGTGTGGCACCTGAAACTGCCTGGGATGACTCATTTCCTGCTGGTGATGTCATCAGGCTCCTCCAGGTGAGCATTCTCGAACTTTCTCGCATTATGCAATTTTTTACTGAATCGCAAAAAAATCGCAAATTGCTAGAATGCAAATTGCGATTCGGTAAATGAGCCTCGCAAACCACAAATAGCGATTTTTACGAAATCGCTAATTCCGAATTGCACTTTTGTTACATAGCCAATTGCGACTCGGAAATAGCGATTTCTTAATAATCGCTATTTGCGATTCGCAGACCCCAGTTTTCATACATATGGCCCTTTAACTTTAACTTTGCCCCGTCTTGCCCATGCAGTAACCTTTGCCCCATTTTCCTTGCTGCCGCAAGGGAACTTGCCCTTAACTTTGCCCCTCTGAAATCTGCCCCATGCTGATCGAACCGGTACCTGAAGGACGAATACTTTTCCTTGTATGCTGATTGTATTTGGTAAATATGAAAGGATAATTGTATTATGCATTGTGTTTTCCTTCCTAGGTACCAACTGCTTATTTTGATAGGGCCCAAGCTAGAAGTTTTCTAAATTTGTGTTGACTAAATTCGTTTTGCATGAAGCCCCACATGCCAATGCTAATTAGAGGTTAGTTGAGGTATTCACTCGATGCACCATGCTAAATTGAAATCTTGTTATGCTGACCGATGTATGCAATTAGTCAAATTCAGTTACTTATATTAGTGATTTGCATTGCTATAACCGAGTGCATTATAATTCAGATTTTGCGTAGATTGCATTTCTTCCGCCGCTATGGACAGCTAGTAATGTTCGTATACATATATCATTTGATTTTGAGATTCACTTATATCATGCTAGCTTTGTTAATATAGGGAAATAAATTCATTAACTTCAAATAAACTGGTGTGGTTATTCATGACTGAAAGGTCATGGTGCGTCAAAATACCGATTGTTATTGATTCCTAATGTGTCGTTTGATCTATTAATTAAGTATTGGATATTGATTATAATGGTTATTGATTATTGATTTGAGTGATCCAACTATTCTTGGATGAGGAGAACCCAACTCGGTTAAAAGGTTCACCGACCTCCAGCGTGTCCAAGTACAGGTAATTTATAAAGACTGGACGCGCTATCAGTAGATGGTAGCAGAGATTGATGGTTACGCACTTTGGGACCCCATCCGAACAATAGACGGATTCAAGTTAGAATTTTCTTTGATAAAACAAGTTGGAGAGATGATGATGCCCTAAATCCCCAATGACTTTCACGGAATCTCGGAGCTTGCGAATGGAGGAAATGGAGGTGTGAGAATGTTTTCGGCGTTTCTAGTGACGGTATGAATGAAGTTAGGGTTTCGCGCTTGCAAAGCTTATGCCGCAGATGAATTGTGAAGTTTGTGAGGATTTTAGGGGGTCGCAAAATCCAAGGAAAATTTTAGAGGAGTGACACTCCAAAGTGTGAGAGTAGGGAAGTCGTCGAACTTCACATGTGTGTAGCGCTTTGTGCAGGAAAAATTGTCCACGTGGTTGTTGATGTTAAGACGGGCCCTGCGAGGTCAAGAGACTCCTGAGTATGTTGAAAAGTGTATGAGACACTTGATTGATGTTGTAATCTGTTCGGTTTAATAGGTTGATCGGGCGTGATCAACAAGTCAGTATGAATATTGAGGAATGAAAGAAAATTTTCGACTTTGAGATTTGACGAATTCTAAGGCGCGCTAGAATAGTTCATTGATCAGTTGAGAGTAAAATTTGCAGGTCAAATTTTGCTTGCGAAAGTGGGAAACCGAGAAAGATGGAATAACTGCAGAGGCTAGTGAAAAATCCCTAAGGTTTCTGAAGCGATTGTATTACTCTTCCTGTAGTAAACCGACAGATTTGTTTTCTTCTTTTTGGTTAGTGCTTGCGATATATTGCAGAAATTAGTTTTAAGTGAAGCTGAATGAAGGAGGACAAGCTGCAAGACTTTGTCAGCCGCAGTGTGTGGGTGTGACGTCACTAGGAGCCGCGCTGGGATAGGTTGGTTGGCGAGAAGGGTCACACACGGATTGGACGCAGTCCATGCAGCACAATTGGTGGGGAAAGGCAAGCGAAGAGTATTCCGGGAATTAAAGTCACTTATTGATTACATTTTTTTAAAGAAAATAAAAGACGGAAAGATTACATTTTTCAAAGCATTTAAGAGTGCCTTAAGGGGAGATGTATATATTAAAGCAAACGTAGGAGAAGAAACACCGCCTGAGGGTACACCAGCTTACATCGTGATTGAAGAAAAGGGTGTCGCGCCATGTCTTTGGCTAAAGCAATGGTGCAAATTAACAGAAAAGCATGGAAGTGTAGCGTTCCCTATCCATGGGTCGTTTAATCTAAGAGTTTTGGAGAATCTAAGATTCGCACTATACGACATGAAAGTACCCCGAAGACCAGCACAATTTGAAGCATTAGCAATTTGGGAGCTAATAGCTAGAAGGCAACAAAGAAGAAATTTGAAACAAGAGTGAGAAAAGTAAAAAAGACACTAGCGGATGCTAGATGGGATACTACTCAAAAGATATGGAGATCAGACGTATTGCAGGGAATTAAATTGTTTCCAGCAATTACTGACGAAGCAGAGACGGAAGGAAGGAAAGCTACCTATAAAACAAACAGGAGTCAGTCCAGAGATAGAGAAAACAACAGAAATTTGAAAAGGTCAGATGAGTCAGATGATGAGGAGTTCATTATGCAATTACTAAATGACCGCCCGCCACCATATGTGGAAAGTGAAAATGGCCCAAGCACCAGTACTGCCCCTCCAGAACCAATACAGGGTACTGTAACACCGAATCTGAGAATATCACAGAGGCAGAGCAGTCCCGATATGCCTTTTACACCAGAAATACCACAAGTTCAGAGAATATATCCTGATGTGCCTAAATTGAAACCTGTCAATGATTACCAGCCACAGGTTCAAAGGCGCTATTATGATGAGCATAATTTTGAAATGACTTATAGTTTAATGGCACAGGGAGGACAGAATTATCAAAGACCGACATTGATTCAAGCCGAATCAACACAAATTTTTATGCCTCAAAAGCAGATGCAAGAAGTGCCGAAGTACACACAAATAGCAGAAAACCAGTTAGACATGCCAGCAATGATGAACCATAATTTGGGAATTAACATGCCACAGAATTTGGGGAACAGACAGAATCCAGACGCAATATCCCTGCCTATCACTGTAGGTCCGCCAGTAACATTGTATATACAGGCAAAGCCGAATGTATGCGACCAAGGGGTAATGACACAAAATGAGACGGGAAGGAGATGCATAGAAAATACTCAAGAAATGACTCTGGTAGGTACACTGCTAAATAGATCTGTGTCTTTGTTGGAATTTAGTCCAATTCCAGCTTGTGTTCCGTCAACAGTGGTAAGGTCAGGTCCACCACTAATAGTACCACTAACTTCAAAAACAGAAACGTTACAGAAACCATCAGTAGCAGTCGATGTAAGTGCTACATTGATGGGACTGAACGCAGAACAATTAACACAATGGTTGAACAGCCTGAACTCTCCACAGAGTACACCCAGTGGGAAAGGAGAAGAGTATTTGAATAGAATAAGACTGGGCATGGAAGCAGATGAACTAGTAGAGGGAACGATGGGTTTGAACAGATTAGAGTCATACACAGAAGAAGAGCTGAGTTACATGTGCCCTAGAATTACAAGAGAAGTAAGCAGCATACATAAAAGGTTACAAGAAATTGCAGACAGAAACCAAGTCGACATAGGTAAAACCAAACACTTGAGCAGAAGTTACTGGTTAGACCTTGAGACAAAAGATTTTGAACACATGAGATCTGCAGGAATGAAAACACACCTTAAAGAGATACTGCAAAGCGCGCAGGTTTGGAGATGTCTAGATAAGTAGGAAAGCAGGTGGGTTAAGAAAAAGGACAAAAAGAAAGAAAGTACCCCAGACCGGAGTGAGAAAGTACAACAGAATGATTATCTGATAACAATGTTGCCAATGAGAGAAACGGCAGGGGGAGAACTTGTCCATGTACCGTGGCACAGGTGAGATATTCAATCCTTTATGGGTGATTTCCCTAAATTAAAAGAGAAACCGATCGAATGGTATCAACAAACAGATAGATTTGTGAAACTCGCTAAATGTCTTTGGGAAGACCTGAATACCCTATTCTAAATTGTGGTTCTGGCAGATTTGTGGGAAGATTGCAAAAGGGCTGTTGGGTGGCCAACAAGTGAACCAGAAAGAGATAGGGACACAGGTGCACCATCGCCTACGGTAATGAGTTTATGCCATAAGGTGATCGAGCCTTTGAAAACAAAGGTTGCGGCGAAAAATGTGGATTGGCAGAGAATTGACAGAA
Source organism: Pleurodeles waltl (assembly GCF_031143425.1). Lineage (NCBI taxonomy): Eukaryota > Metazoa > Chordata > Amphibia > Caudata > Salamandridae > Pleurodeles > Pleurodeles waltl. Next base: position 793,961,060 of record NC_090437.1, on the reverse strand, counting down.
CAGCACAAGAAGTTAAAGAGTCGATACATGCATACTATGAGAGATTGTTAAAAGTGTTTAAAAATTACAGTGCTACGGAAACGATTGAGGCAAAGGACATGCTCCATTTTGTGTTCAGATTTGTGGAAGGATTGAGACCCGAAATCAGCCAGATGATTAAAATGCATTTGATTTGTTGGCAGTCAAAGTCGATCGATGAGGTGTTGAATTATGCAAAATACTGCAGTGATGAGATTGAGACGAAGCAGAAAAAGTTTAAGGAAAAGGTGATGGTGATGCAGCTTAGAGCAGCTCAGACAGGTTTGCAAGGTTTCCAACAACAGTTGCCGCAGCAGCAACAGCAGGGAAATGCTATGTTTCAGCCACAGATGAGAGGCAGAGGCCAAGGAGGTTTTGTGAATAATGGTCCTGATTTAAATACTGTTGTGATTCCAAATGGTATACAGGCAATGAAGAAGGTGATGCCATGTCACATGTGCAGAATGGTCGGGCATTGGAAACGGGAGTGCCCAATGTTGGTGCAGGAAGGTGTAGGTCAGCAAAACAATGACGTCAATTCATTTCCGAATATGAGAGGACCGAAAATGAGAGGTCCAAATCCAAATTTTCAAAATAATGTAAATCAGATGCAGGGTTTGCAACCCATACAACCACAGCAGGTGCAAATGCCATGTGTACAGATGGCACAGTTGCAGCCAATGCAACAGCAGTTTCCCATGGTACCTAATCAGCAAATGCCGATACCCTTAGCACCAATGAATCAGCAACAAGTAATGCTTCCTCAACAGGTCACGGGTCAAGGAATGAATCAAAATGACACAGTACACCAATTCCCGTTACACAGCGAGAATGGAATAAACGATGTGTGGGAGAGTGAAAGTTCAGATGAGGAGGGAAATTGTATGCTTGCAGCATCCTTGGAAGTTGATCAAAAGGGACCGTATGTGGAAGGAAGAGTTAGGGGTCACAGCGTTTCATTCTTGGTTGACACAGGAGCTACACGCTCTACAGTCAGAAGCATCGAAGTACCAAATTTGCCACTCTCATGGAGGACAGTTCAAGTAGTGGGAGTAGCAAATAGGTATCTGACAAACCCAATCACAGATCCAGTGCAAGTCAGGATTGGTAACTATCAAGGGTCACATAAATTTGTGGTATGTGACTCAAGCCTGATATCCCTATTAGGGAGAGATTTATTGTGTAAATTGGGATGTTCGATTATGTGCTCAAATGATGGAATTAAATTACAGACAAACAGTGATGAGGAAGAAGAGGACAGTTTAGGAGGGGACGAAGTGGAAACTGTCGATGAAGAGTATCCCTTGATTACTCTTTATCGACTGTACGACGAAACAACGACTTCAAAAACAACTACTGCCTTAACAACGAGGTCGGAACACCGACCTCGTTGCTACTACTAATGATTTTACCACGAATGCCTTAACAACGATATTTCGTTGTAAAGGCATTCCTGATAAAATCATTAGCAATAGGCACCATTCACCCTACATCCCTCACCCCACCCGCCCCAACCCCACCCCAAAACCTAAAACCCTCTGACCCCCCACCCACTCCCCAAAACCAAAAACGCCCCACCCCCCAACCCCACCCCAAAACCTAAAACCCCCTGACCCCCACCCACTCCCCAAAACCAAAAACGCCCCACCCACCCAACCCACCCCAAAACCTAAAACCCCCTGACCCCCACCCACTCCCCAAAACCAAAAACGCCCCACCCCCCCAACCCCACCCTAAAACCTAAAACCCCCTGACCCCCCACCCACTCCCCAAAACCAAAAACGTCCCACCCCCCCAACCCCACCCTAAAACCTAAAACCCCCTGACCCCCATCCCCTCCCCAAAACCTAAACCCACCACTTACCTTCGCCAACTCACTTCTTTGTACCTTAACCACGCATGTTCGTTGTTCAGAACATACGTAGTTAAGGCACAAAAAACCGGAGTCGTGGTTAAAAAAAGCGTTGTTGCGCTTTCGTTAACCACGACTTTCGGAGAAAAAAAAGTCGTAAAAAAGGATTTTCCCCCTCTTTATCCTATGCTCACTGAAGCAGATATTCCTGCTGAGTTACAGGAAACAGTTGAAAAAGAAGTGTGAGATATGACAGGGAAAGAGGTAGGATTAGTCAAAGGAGTAGAACCAGTGAAAGTTACCGTAAAACCCAATGTAAATTTTCCCCAGACACCACAATACCACATGTCGCAAGACACTCTCATGAAAGTTGCCCAACTCATAGACAAGTTTGTGAAACAGGGAGTACTGAAAGAAGTACTCAGTAGTCCATGTAATTCACCAATAATGGGATTAATAAAACCGAGTGGAAAAGTCCAAATTGTTCAGGATTTGAGAAAAATAAATGACATAATAGTCAAATGCTGTCCTGTGGTGCCAAATCCAGCTGTGATAATGTTTCAAATTCCATGTGATGCAGAATGGTTCTCAGTCGTCGACTTGTCACAAGCGTTCTTTTCTGTGCCTCTTCATGAGGACAGCCAATTTCTCTTTTGTTTCAAATTCCTGGACAGAGTCTACAGTTGGTGTCGAATTCCTCAAGGGTTTTCGGAGTCACCATCAATTTTCAATCAGATTCTGAAGAAAGATTTGGAATCATTGGAATTACCCTTTGAATCAACCTTGGTACAGTATATTGACGATTTACTGATCGCATCCAAGACAGAAAATGACTGTAAGGTTGACACTATGGCTCTGTTGAACCATTTGGTAAGAAATGGACACAAAGTGTCCCCTTCGAAATTGCTATTTTGCCGGAAGAAAGTGAAATATTTGGGTCACCAAATAGAGAAAGGGTCGAGAAGAATCATGAAAGAAAGAATAACAAGTGTACTTCAAATGGGTCCACCCAAAACGAGGAGCGACATTAGAATGTTTTTGGGTTGGTGAGCTACTGTCGCCAATGGATTCCCAATTTCTCGGCTCTAGCAAAACCTTTATTGAAACAAACAGAAAGATGCGCTGGATGAAATAGTGCTGAAAAGAGATGAGATGGATGCTTTTATTGAATTAAAAGAATGCATGTGCAGAGCTCCAGCTTTAGGTATGCCTGATTACACAAAGCCTTTCACATTGTTTTGTCATGAACGTGATGCATGTTCCTTGTCCGTCTTGACTCAAGCCCATGGTGGCGTAAACAGACCAGTAGCATATTTTTCAGCTACTTTGGATCCAGTTGCAGCAGTCTTACCGGGATGCTTGCGTGCTGTAGCTGCAGTTGGTAAGAGCCTAAATCGGAGTGAAGGAATAGTGATGGGACATCCTTTAACAGTTATGGTCCCTCACTCAGTCGAAATACTTTTGACACGTTCCCGAACACAGCACATGACCGGTGCTAGGCTTACAAGGTACGAGACAATAATTTTGGGTTCACCTAATGTGCAGCTGAAAAGGTGCACTACGTTGAATCCAGCAACCTTGTTTCACAGTGAAAATGTCAAAATTGAGAACGCTGGAGACATCGAGCACGACTGTCTTCAGGTGACTGAATTTTATACAAAACCAAGACCTGATATCAAAGACACCCGGTTGGAAGAAAATGATCAAATTATTTTTGTTGATGGTTCATGTTTAAGAGATGCACTAGGAATATTGAAAGCAGGATATGCTTATGTACAATAACGGGTGTTCTGGAAGCATCTTGGCTTCAAGGAATTTACTCTGCACAAGTAGCGGAATCAGTAGCCCTTACTAGAGCTTGCCAACTCTCCGCATTAATGAAAGTCACCATTTACACTGACAGTCAGTACGGATTTGGAATAGTGCATGATTTTGGACAATTGTGGTCACAGAGAGGCTTCATGACCTCTTCAGGATCACCAGTGAAAAATGGTGAAAGAATAAGAGAATTGTTACATGCTATCCAGTTGCCAGGAGAAGTGGCAGTGGTAAAATGCAGTGCACACTGGAAATCACAAGACTTCGTTTCTTTGGGAAATGGATATGCAGATCAAGTCGCAAGGTTTTGCGCATTGAACTGTATATTGCTCAGAGACTAATGGAACTTGATAAATGAGCCAGAACTTGAACCAAGTGAAGCCTTTGCTCTAAAGGTTGTAGATACAATTGAAGAATTGAAATTCCTACAAAATAATGTCAGTAAGGATGAGAAACTCTCATGGAGCAAATTACAATGCATAAAGAAACCAGATGATTTGTGGGTTTCAAGTGAAGGGAGATTGGTTCTACCAGACAGTCTTTTAATGCAATTGGCCAGGTTGTATCATGGACAAGCCCACCTTGGAAGGGATGCCATGATTAGACTATTCAAAATTGATTGGTTTAATCCCAAATTCCGTCAAGTTGCTGAAGCAGTTTGTCATTGTTGCGTCATTTGCCAACAAATGAACGCAGGGAAGGAAACAGTAGTAAATTTGAGCCACATTGGCAGAGCAGGTGGGCCATTCAGCAGGATGCAAATGGATTTCATTGAGATGCCTATGCATGCAGGCTTGAAGTATGTGTTGGAGGTTGTGTGTATTTTTAGTCATTGGATCGAAGCATACCCTACACGCAGAAATGACAGTCTCACAGTTGCTAAACTACTCTTGAGAGAACTAATACCACGTTTCGGATTCCTGATCTCTTTAGAATCAGATAGGGGAAGTCACTTCAACAACGAAGTAATCAAATTACTGTGTGCAGCACTGAACATTGAACAAAAATTGCAGTGTAGCTACCGCCCTGAAGCATCAGGACTAGTGGAGCAAATGAATGGCACATTGAAGTCGAGGATGGCGAAAATATGTGCATCAACAAACTTGAAATGGCCTGACGAATTGCCCTTGGTGTTAATGTCAATGAGAAACACACCTGATAGAAAAACTGGACTGTCACCGCATGAGATTCTCATGGGCAGAGTAAAATTCCATGAACATTACCGAATAAGACATTGACAACCTGATTGACTTTGAAACCGATTTTGAGACAAAGCTGCTAAACCGATAAGAGACTAAGCTGCTAAAAGAAAACAGTGTGAACATTAACTCATTCAGCTTTATATATATGTCTGCAAACCTGATTTGATAAAGTGTCTTCAACTTTCTGATTCTATATAGATCATAACAGGCTACACTACAAAAGGACACAAAATGAAATGTTGTAAATACATGTGTATAGGTCTAATAACTGCATGTGTACTAATAATTATAGCAATAGTTCTTGGAATGCATGGGAAGAATGAGAGAGACGTGAATGATGCTTCTACTTCTAAACCTACTACTGAATTAACTCCTCAGCAGAAACTCGAACAAGACGAGAAATATTTACACGATAAGAAAGAGCTCTCCTCCAACGTTTTCTATCGCTTGCTGAATGAGTATGTTGAGACAATGGATGCGAAAGATTGTTATGTGTGCACACAAATACCTACCTCAGTAAAGGAAGGAGTGACATATCATAGCATGCCTCTTACGTATGGAATTTCATGTAGTTTATTAACCCCTTCGCTGCCAGGCCTTTTCCCCCTCCTGTGCCAGGCCTTTTTTTGCCTATTTGGGGCAGTTCGCGCTTAGGCCCTCATAACTTTTTGTCCACATAAGCTAACCAAGCCAAATTTGCGTCCTTTGTTTCCAACATCCTAGGGATTCTAGAGGTACCCAGACTTTGTGGGTTCCCCTGAAGGAGGCCAAGAAATTGGCAAAAATACAGTGAAAATTTCGTTTTTTTAAAAAAATTGGAAAAAGTGGCTGCAGAAGAAGGCTTGTGGATTTCCCCCTGAAAATGGCATCAACAAAGGGTTTGCAGTGCTAAACTCAGCAGCTTCCCAGTTTTCAGGAACAGGCAGACTTGAATCAGAAAAAACAATTTTTCAACACAATTTTGGCATTTTAATGGGGCATACCCCATTTCTGCAATTTTTTGTGCTTTCAGCCTCCTTCCAGTCAGTGACAGGAATGGGCATGAAAACAATGCTGGATCCCAGAAACCTAAACATTTCTGAAAAGTAGACAAAATTCTGAATTCAGCAAGGGGTCATTTGTGTAGATCCTACAAGGGTTTCCTACAGAAAATAACAGCTGAAAAATAAAAATATTGAAATTGAGGTGAAAAAACCATCAATTTTTCTCTACGTTTTACTCTGTAACTTTTCCCTGCAATGTCAGATTATCGAAAGCAATATACCGTTACGTCTGCTGGACTCCTCTGGTTGCGGGGATATATAGGGTTTGTAGGTTCATCAAGAACCCGAGGAACCCAGAGCCAATAAATGAGCTGCACCCTGCAGTGCGTTTTCATTCTATACCGGGTATACAGCAATTCATTTGCTGAAATATAAAGAGTAAAAAATTGCTATCAAGAAAACCTTTGCATTTCCAAAAGGGCACAAGATAAGGTGTTGAGGAGCAGTGGTTATTTGCATATCTCTGAATTCCGGGGTGACCATACTAGCACGTGAATTACAGGGAATTTCTCAAATAGATGTCTTTTTTACACACTCTCCTATATTTGGAAGGAAAAAATGTAGAGAAAGACAAGGGGCAATAGCACTTGTTTTGCTAATCTAGCTTCCCCCAAGTCTCCCGATAAAAATGATACCTCACTTGTGTGGGTAGGCCTAGCGCCCGCGACAGGAAACGCCCCAAAACGCAACGTGGACACATCCCATTTTTTTTTAAAGAAAACAGAGGTGTTTTTTGCGAACTGCCTACCTGTAGATTTTGGCCTCTAGCTCAGCCGGCACCTAGGGAAACCTACCAAACCTGTGCATTTCTGAAAACTAGAGACCTAGGGGAATCCAAGGAGGGGTGACTTGCGGGGCTCGGACCAGGTTCTGTTACCCAGAATCCTTTGCAAACCTCAAAATTTGGCTAAAAAAACACATGTTCCTCACATTTCTGTGGCAGAAAGTTCTGGAATCTGAGAGGAGCCACAAATTTCCTTCCACCCAGCGTTCCCCCAAGTCTCCCGATAAACATTATACCTCACTTGTGTGGGTAGGCCTAGCGCCCGCGACAGGAAACGCCCCAAAGTGCAACGTGGACACATCCAAAATTTTGGAAGAAAACAGAGGTGTTTTTTGCGAAATGCCTACCTGTAGATTGTGGCCTCTAGCTCAGCCGGCACCTAGGGAAACCTACCAAACCTGTGCATTTCTGAAAACTAGAGACCTAGGGGAATCCAAGGAGGGGTGACTTGCGGGGCTCGGACCAGGTTCTGTTACCCAGAATCCTTTGCAAACCTCAAAATTTGGCTAAAAAAAACACATGTTCCTCACATTTCTGTGGCAGAAAGTTCTGGAATCTGAGAGGAGCCACAAATTTCCTTCCACCCAGCGTTCCCCCAAGTCTCCCGATAAACATTATACCTCACTTGTGTGGGTAGGCCTAGCGCCCGCGACAGGAAACGCTCCAAAGCGCAACGTGGACACATCAAAAATTTTGGAAGAAAACAGAGGTGTTTTTTGCGAAGTGCCTACCTGTAGATTTTGGCCTCTAGCTCAGCCCAGCACCTAGGGAAACCTACTAAACCTGTGCATTTCTTAAAACTAGAGACCTAGGGGAATCCAAGGAGGGGTGACTTGCGGGGCTCGGACCAGGTTCTGTTACCCAGAATCCTTTGCAAACCTCAAAATTTGGCTAAAAAAACACATGTTCCTCACATTTCTGTGGCAGAAAGTTCTGGAATCTGAGAGGAGCCACAAATTTCCTTCCACCCAGCGTTCCCCCAAGTCTCCCGATAAAAATTATACCTCACTTGTGTGGGTAGGCCTAGCGCCCGCGACAGGAAACGCCCCAAAGCGCAACGTGGACACATCCAAAATTTTGGAAGAAAACAGAGGTGTTTTTTGCGAAGTGCCTACCTGTAGATTTTGGCCTCTAGCTCAGCCGGCACCTAGGGAAACCCACCAAACCTGTGCATTTCTGAAAACTAGAGACCTAGGGGAATCCAAGGAGGGGTGACTTGCGGGGCTCGGACCAGGTTCTGTTACCCAGAATCCTTTGCAAACCTCAAAATTTGGCTAAAAAAACACATGTTCCTCACATTTCTGTGGCAGAAAGTTCTGGAATCTGAGAGGAGCCACTAATTTCCTTCCACCCAGCGTTCCCCCAAGTCTCCCGATAAAAATGATACCTCACTTGTGTGGGTAGGCCTAGCGCCCGCGACAGGAAACGCCCCAAAGTGCAACGTGGACACATCCAAAATTTTGGAAGAAAACAGAGGTGTTTTTTGCGAAGTGCCTACCTGTAGATTTTGGCCTCTAGCTCAGCCGGCACCTAGGGAAACCTACCAAACCTGTGCATTTCTGAAAACTAGAGACCTAGGGGAATCCAAGGAGGGGTTACTTGCGGGGCTCGGACCAGGTTCTGTTACCCAGAATCCTTTGCAAACCTCAAAATTTGGCTAAAAAAACACATGTTCCTCACATTTCTGTGGCAGAAAGTTCTGGAATCTGAGAGGAGCCACAAATTTCCTTCCACCCAGCGTTCCCCCAAGTCTCCTGATAAAAATGATACCTCACTTGTGTGGGTAGGCCTAGCGCCCGCGACAGGAAACGCCCCAAAGCGCAAAGTGGACACATCCAAAATTTTGGAAGAAAACAGAGGTGTTTTTTGCGAAGTGCCTACCTGTAGATTTTGGCCTCTAGCTCAGCCGGGACCTAGGGAAACCTACCAAACCTGTGCATTTCTGAAAACTAGAGACCTGGGGGAATCCAAGGAGGGGTGACTTGCGGGGCTCGGACCAGGTTCTGTTACCCAGAATCCTTTGCAAACCTCAAAATTTGGCTAAAAAAACACATGTTCCTCACATTTCTGTGGCAGAAAGTTCTGGAATCTGAGAGGAGCCACAAATTTCCTTCCACCCAGCGTTCCCCCAAGTCTCCCGATAAAAATGATACCTCACTTGTGTGGGTAGGCCTAGCGCCCGCGACAGGAAACGCCCCAAAGTGCAACGTGGACACATCCAAAATTTTGGAAGAAAACAGAGGTGTTTTTTGCGAAGTGCCTACCTGTAGATTTTGGCCTCTAGCTCAGCCGGCACCTAGGGAAACCTACCGAACCTGTGCATTTCTTAAAACTAGAAACCTAGGGGAATCCAAGGAGGGGTGACTTGCGGGGCTCGGACCAGGTTCTATTACCCAGAATCCTTTGCAAACCTCAAAATTTGGCTAAAAAAACACATTTTCCTCACATTTCTGTGGCAGAAAGTTCTGGAATCTGAGAGGAGCCGCAAATGTCCTTCCACCCAGCGTTCCCCCATGTCTCCCGATAAAAATGATACCTCACTTGTGTGGGTAGGCCTAGCGCCCGCGACTGGAAACGCCCCAAAGCGCAACGTGGACACATCCAAAATTTTGGAAGAAAACAGAGGTGTTTTTTGCGAAGTGCCTACCTGTAGATTTTGGCCTCTACCTCAGCCGGCACCTAGGGAAACCTACCAAACCTATGCATTTCTGAAAACTAGAGACCTAGGGGAATCCAAGGAGGGGTGACTTGCGGGGCTCGGACCAGGTTCTGTTACCCAGAATCCTTTGCAAACCTCAAAATTTGGCTAAAAAAACACATGTTGCTCACATTTCTGTGGCAGAAAGTTCTGGAATCTGAGAGAAGCCACAAATTTCCTTCCACCCAGCGTTCCCCCAAGTCTCCCGATAAAAATGATACCTCACTTGTGTGGGTAGGCCTAGCCCCCGCGACAGGAAATGCCCCAAAACGCACCGTGGACACATCCCATTTTTTTAAAGAAAACAGTGCCTACCTGTGGATTTTTGCCTGTAGCTCAGCCGGCACCTAGGGAAACCTACCAACCCTGTGCATTTTTGAAAACTAAAGACCTTGGGGAATCCAAGATGGGGTGACTTGTGGGGCTCGGACCAGGTTCTGTTACCCAGAATCCTTTGCAAACCTCAAACTTTGGCTAAAAAAACACATTTTCCTCACATTTCGGTGGCAGAAAGTTCTGGAATCTGAGAGGAGCCACAAATTTCCTTCCACCCAGCATTCCCCCAAGTCTCCCGATAAAAATGATACCTCACTTGTGTGGGTGGGCCAGGTGCCTGCAACAGAATAAGGCCCAAAACTTGAAGAGATAGAAGGGATAGCACAGCGAGTTTATAAGGGCATATTCTTTTATACATCTTTAGACGGACTCTGCTTTGGGGACCCACATAAGTGAGGTGTCATTTTACTTGGGAGACTGAGGGGAAAACTGGGGAGTAGGAATTTTCTGCTGGAGCGGTGATCCTACTAAGAAAAGTCTGCAAAATAAGCTTTTTTATGCAAATTATGAGGTTTACAGAGGAGTCTGGGTAAGAAAATGTTGGGGGAGCCACGCAAGCAACACCTCCCTGGACTCCTTGGGGTGTCTAGTTTTAAAAAATTTCTGGGTTTTGTAGTTTTCCCTAGATGAGGGCCGCACCCAGGACCAAAAACTTAGGTGGGCCCTCACCCCCCAAAAACAGGTATTTTTGTAATATATCATATTGATGTGTGCACATACGTCTGTGATGTGCCAAACACTAAAATTGTGAAAAGAAACACACTTAGGTTATGTGAAGAAGACCCCTCACCCACCAACCAAGTTGGTGGCATGCTTCATCATTGGGGTCCCACCCGAGGCACCTAGCGTGTCACAGGTGTGCTGCGACGCCTGATTACAGCGGAGCAGGTTTTGTCATTTTTACCACACATACTGGTTGGATTTGGCACGAGGGTGAGTGATGGTTCAGTGGATCAAATTTTATTAACAAGAGATTTCACAAAAATGAAATGCACTGCTAATAACTGAAAGGCAAAAAACTGAACCAATGACTCACAGCTCGTGAGCTGTAAAGCCGCGACAAGGCACCAACCGCTTTACAGTCCATTCACACACCTTTCATACATGACACGCACAAGACCATTCACACTGCCAGCCACGGGCCCAGCACATTACAACACTCACATCGACAGACCGTGCCACTCAAGGGCCCATCACTTACATACGCCCACATGCCTGATACAAGAATCACACCAGCTGATGGGAGTGTGGACTGGCGTTTGACTGGCACCGCCAGCCAAGCGCCACCCCACGCACACCGCCAGCCAAGCGCCACCCCACGCACACCGCCAGCCAAGCGCCAACCCACGCACACCGCCAGCCAAGCGCCGCCCCAAGCACACCGCCAGCCAAGCGCCACCCCAAGCACACCGCCAGTCAAGCGCCACCCCACGCACACCGCCAGCCAAGCGCCACCCCAAGCACACCGCCAGCCAAGCGCCACCCCAAGCACACCGCCAGCCAAGCGCCACCCCAAGCACACCACCATCACTTTTTTTGTTTATAAACAACAAAGAAACCACTAATTATAAAATAAGCACAAAACTACAAACACAAAAGCTCTAACTAAATACATGACAGAGATGCCAACCGTGAAACATATGAAACAGACAGCTTACGCTCAAGGTATTTCCCAGAATTCTTTTTGTGTATGGTAACTTCTGTAACAGCCGGGAACACACAGCCCAGGCTTTGAAGGGCATTCGGGGCAGTACATCCGGCTCTCCCTCCGGATTAATCTCCGGGCACATACTCTACATTTCTTTGTGGGCATGTCTTTTTTGGGAGTGGGAGGAATGTGATCTGGAAAGTGCCGATCTTTCAATCTAGCCACATCCTCCACCATTTCTACTCTAGGAACTCTTGCCGGTTCAACCACAATAAGGCTTTCTATCACCGACTCCTGAAATTTAACAAATGTCATCCTTGACTCAGGTGAACAATCCTTGTATACAATAAAGGCATTAAAAGTTGCCAAATGAAATAAATGTGGGGCCAACTTTTTATACCACACATAAGACTTACGAAGAGCAGTGTAAGGTTCCAACCTCTGATCTACTCTATCAACACCACCCATGTGCCTATTGTAGTCCAAAATGCACACAGGTTTGCGCACTTCCGCAACCTGACCCCAAACAGCCACAGGGGAAGTACTCTCATCATGGATGGTCGATAGCATGTACACATCCCTCCTGTCTGAAAATTTCAGAACTAGCAGCTCATTATTCCGCAAGGCACTGCACTGTCCCCTCTCAAGTTTTTTACAGACAAGCTCCCTTGGATAGCCTTTCCGGTTAGAACGGATTGTGCCACAAGCTACAGTGTCCACCCTAAACAACTCCTTGAACAACTGCACTCCAGTGTAGAAATTATCTACGCACAAATGGTGACCTTTGTTAAACAGCCATCTAGCAAGTTCCCACACAATTTTTTCGCTAACTCCAAAAGTGGCCGGACAACCAGGAGGGTCAATACTGGAATCCCTACCAGTGTAGACCCGGAAATTATACACATATCCTGTACTGCTTTCTGACAGCAGATACAATTTAATCCCATACCGTGCCCTCTTACTAGGAATGTACTGCTTAAAAACTAAACGCCCCTTGAAAAGGACCAAAGACTCGTCCACACTTATCTCTTTGCCTGAAACATAGACCTCTGAAAACCGATCTACAAAATGATCAAGGACAGGCCTAATCTTAAAAAGGCGGTCACAATCAGGGTGATCTCGTGGCAAGGCTAAAGCATTGTCTACAAAATGCAGCATACGAAGAAGAAGCAAATACCGATTACGTGTCATAGTTGCAGGAAATATAGCAGTTGCCATCAAGGGACTAGTAGACCAATAAGAAGCCAGTGACGGCTTCCTGATCAACCCCATCAAAAAAGACAAACCAAAAAACCTTTTCATCTCTTCCAGATATGTGGGAACCCAATGAGTAGCTCTAGACTGAGGCTTAAGTCTGGCAGCGTTGTCCCGCAAATATTGCTCTGCATACACATTTGTCTGCTCCACAATCTCTTCCAAAAATACATCGTCCATAAACAAGTGAAAGAAATGGACAGGCAGAAAGTTTTCCGTATTAACTCTACACCCTGGGAGACCAGTAAATGCAGGTAACTGTGGCTGCTCCATGTTTGGGGCAATCCAGGTGTCAGGTCTTCCAATGGGAAACCCTTCAGCCCCTGGCTGCTGCACTCTTGGCACATCAATGTCCTCCTCTAACACAGGCCCTTCATCTGCACTGAGAGTAGCTACCTCATCAGAAGAATACTCTCGGACAGAAAACTCACTTCCAGAATCTCCTGCTTCCTCCTCTGCCTCAGATGCAGAGTCAGTGTCGTAATCATGGTCTGAAGACGACTCAAAGAGCATGCGAACAACCTGCTGAGTGGTCACTTTGCGGCTAGCCATGATCCTAACAACAAATGGATTGCCAACAACAACTAGCACTAAAATAAGTAATAAACAAAGTGTAGCTTTATCACAAAGAGTTATGTACTACAAAAAACGATACCACTCAGTTGCCTGAAATAGCTACTCACCAAGCAACTACTCTGCACAGACAAAGCAATCACCAATGATATCCCACTAAAAAGAAAAAAGAAAAAAGCAAATTAGACATATGACAACACAAACATCACTGTGCTCAAATCTAAGGACAATGTCAAACACACAATACTGCATTTAGTACACCACCTACAAACATGTCATTCATGCATGCAATTCACTCCTTTGGAGTAAATTGCTTTCACTTACCTAAAACATGCAACTATGCAAACCACAGGACAACTACTGCCAAAACCGCAAAGATCCACAGCAAAGGAAGAAAAAGCGTTGAACTAGAAGAAAAAGAAGAAATACATTGTTATAATCACAAATACAAATACTTTGCCAGTTGACAAACACCCCACCACCAAGAACTTAGAAGTTGTCCCTGGTACCTAAGTGGATCCTGCCCCCCTCGGGGGTAGATGGGCGTAAACAAATTGGCCAATCTGCCCCCAAGGGGGGCAGAAATGGGCAACACCTCTGTGCCCCCTTTTAGGGGGCGCCCTTCCCAAAGGGGGCACCCCCAGCACAAAACAAAAAAATCCCTGCCGTATTGGTGGTTTCTGCCCTCCTTGGGGGCAGATGGGCCTACAAAATTAGGGGCAGAGATGGCCAATACGATTTTTCCGTCCCAACCCCACCCCAAAACCTAAAACCCTCTGACCCCCCACCCACTCCCCAAAACCAAAAACGCCCCACCCCCCAACCCCACCCCAAAACCTAAAACCCCCTGACCCCCACCCACTCCCCAAAACCAAAAACGCCCCACCCACCCAACCCACCCCAAAACCTAAAACCCCCTGACCCCCACCCACTCCCCAAAACCAAAAACGCCCCACCCCCCCAACCCCACCCTAAAACCTAAAACCCCCTGACCCCCCACCCACTCCCCAAAACCAAAAACGTCCCACCCCCCCAACCCCACCCTAAAACCTAAAATCCCCTGACCCCCATCCCCTCCCCAAAACCTAAACCCACCACTTACCTTCGCCAACTCACTTCTTTGTACCTTAACCACGCATGTTCGTTGTTCAGAACATACGTAGTTAAGGCACAAAAAACCGGAGTCGTGGTTAAAAAAAGCGTTGTTGCGCTTTCGTTAACCACGACTTTCGGAGAAAAAAAAGTCGTAAAAAAGGATGTTCCCCCTCTTTATCCTATGCTCACTGAAGCAGATATTCCTGCTGAGTTACAGGAAACAGTTGAAAAAGAAGTGTGAGATATGACAGGGAAAGAGGTAGGATTAGTCAAAGGAGTAGAACCAGTGAAAGTGACCGTAAAACCCAATGTAAATTTTCCCCAGACACCACAATACCACATGTCGCAAGACACTCTCATGAAAGTTGCCCAACTCATAGACAAGTTTGTGAAACAGGGAGTACTGAAAGAAGTACTCAGTAGTCCATGTAATTCACCAATAATGGGATTAATAAAACCGAGTGGAAAAGTCCAAATTGTTCAGGATTTGAGAAAAATAAATGACATAATAGTCAAATGCTGTCCTGTGGTGCCAAATCCAGCTGTGATAATGTTTCAAATTCCATGTGATGCAGAATGGTTCTCAGTCGTCGACTTGTCACAAGCGTTCTTTTCTGTGCCTCTTCATGAGGACAGCCAATTTCTCTTTTGTTTCAAATTCCTGGACAGAGTCTACAGTTGGTGTCGAATTCCTCAAGGGTTTTCGGAGTCACCATCAATTTTCAATCAGATTCTGAAGAAAGATTTGGAATCATTGGAATTACCCTTTGAATCAACCTTGGTACAGTATATTGACGATTTACTGATCGCATCCAAGACAGAAAATGACTGTAAGGTTGACACTATGGCTCTGTTGAACCATTTGGTAAGAAATGGACACAAAGTGTCCCCTTCGAAATTGCTATTTTGCCGGAAGAAAGTGAAATATTTGGGTCACCAAATAGAGAAAGGGTCGAGAAGAATCATGAAAGAAAGAATAACAAGTGTACTTCAAATGGGTCCACCCAAAACGAGGAGCGACATTAGAATGTTTTTGGGTTGGTGAGCTACTGTCGCCAATGGATTCCCAATTTCTCGGCTCTAGCAAAACCTTTATTGAAACAAACAGAAAGATGCGCTGGATGAAATAGTGCTGAAAAGAGATGAGATGGATGCTTTTATTGAATTAAAAGAATGCATGTGCAGAGCTCCAGCTTTAGGTATGCCTGATTACACAAAGCCTTTCACATTGTTTTGTCATGAACGTGATGCATGTTCCTTGTCCGTCTTGACTCAAGCCCATGGTGGCGTAAACAGACCAGTAGCATATTTTTCAGCTACTTTGGATCCAGTTGCAGCAGTCTTACCGGGATGCTTGCGTGCTGTAGCTGCAGTTGGTAAGAGCCTAAATCGGAGTGAAGGAATAGTGATGGGACATCCTTTAACAGTTATGGTCCCTCACTCAGTCGAAATACTTTTGACACGTTCCCGAACACAGCACATGACCGGTGCTAGGCTTACAAGGTACGAGACAATAATTTTGGGTTCACCTAATGTGCAGCTGAAAAGGTGCACTACGTTGAATCCAGCAACCTTGTTTCACAGTGAAAATGTCAAAATTGAGAACGCTGGAGACATCGAGCACGACTGTCTTCAGGTGACTGAATTTTATACAAAACCAAGACCTGATATCAAAGACACCCGGTTGGAAGAAAATGATCAAATTATTTTTGTTGATGGTTCATGTTTAAGAGATGCACTAGGAATATTGAAAGCAGGATATGCTTATGTACAATAACGGGTGTTCTGGAAGCATCTTGGCTTCAAGGAATTTACTCTGCACAAGTAGCGGAATCAGTAGCCCTTACTAGAGCTTGCCAACTCTCCGCATTAATGAAAGTCACCATTTACACTGACAGTCAGTACGGATTTGGAATAGTGCATGATTTTGGACAATTGTGGTCACAGAGAGGCTTCATGACCTCTTCAGGATCACCAGTGAAAAATGGTGAAAGAATAAGAGAATTGTTACATGCTATCCAGTTGCCAGGAGAAGTGGCAGTGGTAAAATGCAGTGCACACTGGAAATCACAAGACTTCGTTTCTTTGGGAAATGGATATGCAGATCAAGTCGCAAGGTTTTGCGCATTGAACTGTATATTGCTCAGAGACTAATGGAACTTGATAAATGAGCCAGAACTTGAACCAAGTGAAGCCTTTGCTCTAAAGGTTGTAGATACAATTGAAGAATTGAAATTCCTACAAAATAATGTCAGTAAGGATGAGAAACTCTCATGGAACAAATTACAATGCATAAAGAAACCAGATGATTTGTGGGTTTCAAGTGAAGGGAGATTGGTTCTACCAGACAGTCTTTTAATGCAATTGGCCAGGTTGTATCATGGACAAGCCCACCTTGGAAGGGATGCCATGATTAGACTATTCAAAATTGATTGGTTTAATCCCAAATTCCGTCAAGTTGCTGAAGCAGTTTGTCATTGTTGCGTCATTTGCCAACAAATGAACGCAGGGAAGGAAACAGTAGTAAATTTGAGCCACATTGGCAGAGCAGGTGGGCCATTCAGCAGGATGCAAATGGATTTCATTGAGATGCCTATGCATGCAGGCTTGAAGTATGTGTTGGAGGTTGTGTGTATTTTTAGTCATTGGATCGAAGCATACCCTACACGCAGAAATGACAGTCTCACAGTTGCTAAACTACTCTTGAGAGAACTAATACCACGTTTCGGATTCCTGATCTCTTTAGAATCAGATAGGGGAAGTCACTTCAACAACGAAGTAATCAAATTACTGTGTGCAGCACTGAACATTGAACAAAAATTGCAGTGTAGCTACCGCCCTGAAGCATCAGGACTAGTGGAGCAAATGAATGGCACATTGAAGTCGAGGATGGCGAAAATATGTGCATCAACAAACTTGAAATGGCCTGACGAATTGCCCTTGGTGTTAATGTCAATGAGAAACACACCTGATAGAAAAACTGGACTGTCACCGCATGAGATTCTCATGGGCAGAGTAAAATTCCATGAACATTACCGAATAAGACATTGACAACCTGATTGACTTTGAAACCGATTTTGAGACAAAGCTGCTAAACCGATAAGAGACTAAGCTGCTAAAAGAAAACAGTGTGAACATTAACTCATTCAGCTTTATATATATGTCTGCAAACCTGATTTGATAAAGTGTCTTCAACTTTCTGATTCTATATAGATCATAACAGGCTACACTACAAAAGGACACAAAATGAAATGTTGTAAATACATGTGTATAGGTCTAATAACTGCATGTGTACTAATAATTATAGCAATAGTTCTTGGAATGCATGGGAAGAATGAGAGAGACGTGAATGATGCTTCTACTTCTAAACCTACTACTGAATTAACTCCTCAGCAGAAACTCGAACAAGACGAGAAATATTTACACGATAAGAAAGAGCTCTCCTCCAACGTTTTCTATCGCTTGCTGAATGAGTATGTTGAGACAATGGATGCGAAAGATTGTTATGTGTGCACACAAATACCTACCTCAGTAAAGGAAGGAGTGACATATCATAGCATGCCTCTTACGTATGGAATTTCATGTAGTTTATTAACCCCTTCGCTGCCAGGCCTTTTCCCCCTCCTGTGCCAGGCCTTTTTTTGCCTATTTGGGGCAGTTCGCGCTTAGGCCCTCATAACTTTTTGTCCACATAAGCTAACCAAGCCAAATTTGCGTCCTTTGTTTCCAACATCCTAGGGATTCTAGAGGTACCCAGACTTTGTGGGTTCCCCTGAAGGAGGCCAAGAAATTGGCAAAAATACAGTGAAAATTTCGTTTTTTTTTAAAAATTGGAAAAAGTGGCTGCAGAAGAAGGCTTGTGGATTTCCCCCTGAAAATGGCATCAACAAAGGGTTTGCAGTGCTAAACTCAGCAGCTTCCCAGTTTTCAGGAACAGTCAGACTTGAATCAGAAAAAACAATTTTTCAACACAATTTTGGCATTTTAATGGGGCATACCCCATTTTTGCAATTTTTTGTGCTTTCAGCCTCCTTCCAGTCAGTGACAGGAATGGGCATGAAAACAATGCTGGATCCCAGAAACCTAAACATTTCTGAAAAGTAGACAAAATTCTGAATTCAGCAAGGGGTCATTTGTATATATATCCTATATTTGGAAGGAAAAAATGTAGAGAAAGACAAGGGGCAATAGCACTTGTTTTGCTAATCTAGCTTCCCCCAAGTCTCCCGATAAAAATGATACCTCACTTGTGTGGGTAGGCCTAGCGCCCGCGACAGGAAACGCCCCAAAACGCAACGTGGACACATCCCATTTTTTTTTAAAGAAAACAGAGGTGTTTTTTGCGAACTGCCTACCTGTAGATTTTGGCCTCTAGCTCAGCCGGCACCTAGGGAAACCTACCAAACCTGTGCATTTCTGAAAACTAGAGACCTAGGGGAATCCAAGGAGGGGTGACTTGCGGGGCTCGGACCAGGTTCTGTTACCCAGAATCCTTTGCAAACCTCAAAATTTGGCTAAAAAAACACATGTTCCTCACATTTCTGTGGCAGAAAGTTCTGGAATCTGAGAGGAGCCACAAATTTCCTTCCACCCAGCGTTCCCCCAAGTCTCCCGATAAACATTATACCTCACTTGTGTGGGTAGGCCTAGCGCCCGCGACAGGAAACGCTCCAAAGCGCAACGTGGACACATCAAAAATTTTGGAAGAAAACAGAGGTGTTTTTTGCGAAGTGCCTACCTGTAAATTTTGGCCTCTAGCTCAGCCCAGCACCTAGGGAAACCTACCAAACCTGTGCATTTCTTAAAACTAGAGACCTAGGGGAATCCAAGGAGGGGTGACTTGCGGGGCTCGGACCAGGTTCTGTTACCCAGAATCCTTTGCAAACCTCAAAATTTGGCTAAAAAAACACATTTTCCTCACATTTCTGTGGCAGAAAGTTCTGGAATCTGAGAGGAGCCACAAATGTCCTTCCACCCAGCGTTCCCCCATGTCTCCCGATAAAAATGATACCTCACTTGTGTGGGTAGGCCTAGCGCCCGCGACTGGAAACGCCCCAAAGCGCAACGTGGACACATCCAAAATTTTGGAAGAAAACAGAGGTGTTTTTTGCGAAGTGCCTACCTGTAGATTTTGGCCTCTACCTCAGCCGGCACCTAGGGAAACCTACCAAACCTATGCATTTCTGAAAA
This sequence comes from Pleurodeles waltl, assembly GCF_031143425.1. Classification (NCBI taxonomy): domain Eukaryota; kingdom Metazoa; phylum Chordata; class Amphibia; order Caudata; family Salamandridae; genus Pleurodeles; species Pleurodeles waltl. The sequence continues at coordinate 793,941,549 of NC_090437.1, read as the reverse complement.
CTAGAGACCTAGGGGAATCCAAGGAGGGGTGACTTGCGGGGCTCGGACCAGGTTCTGTTACCCAGAATCCTTTGCAAACCTCAAAATTTGGCTAAAAAAACACATGTTGCTCACATTTCTGTGGCAGAAAGTTCTGGAATCTGAGAGAAGCCACAAATTTCCTTCCACCCAGCGTTCCCCCAAGTCTCCCGATAAAAATGATACCTCACTTGTGTGGGTAGGCCTAGCCCCCGCGACAGGAAATGCCCCAAAACGCACCGTGGACACATCCCATTTTTTTAAAGAAAACAGTGCCTACCTGTGGATTTTGGCCTGTAGCTCAGCCGGCACCTAGGGAAACCTACCAACCCTGTGCATTTTTGAAAACTAAAGACCTTGGGGAATCCAAGATGGGGTGACTTGTGGGGCTCGGACCAGGTTCTGTTACCCAGAATCCTTTGCAAACCTCAAACTTTGGCTAAAAAAACACATTTTCCTCACATTTCGGTGGCAGAAAGTTCTGGAATCTGAGAGGAGCCACAAATTTCCTTCCACCCAGCATTCCCCCAAGTCTCCCGATAAAAATGATACCTCACTTGTGTGGGTGGGCCAGGTGCCTGCAACAGAATAAGGCCCAAAACTTGAAGAGATAGAAGGGATAGCACAGCGAGTTTATAAGGGCATATTCTTTTATACATCTTTAGACGGACTCTGCTTTGGGGACCCACATAAGTGAGGTGTCATTTTACTTGGGAGACTGAGGGGAAAACTGGGGAGTAGGAATTTTCTGCTGGAGCGGTGATCCTACTAAGAAAAGTCTGCAAAATAAGCTTTTTTATGCAAATTATGAGGTTTACAGAGGAGTCTGGGTAAGAAAATGTTGGGGGAGCCACGCAAGCAACACCTCCCTGGACTCCTTGGGGTGTCTAGTTTTAAAAAATTTCTGGGTTTTGTAGTTTTCCCTAGATGAGGGCCGCACCCAGGACCAAAAACTTAGGTGGGCCCTCACCCCCCAAAAACAGGTATTTTTGTAATATATCATATTGATGTGTGCACATACATCTGTGATGTGCCAAACACTAAAATTGTGAAAAGAAACACACTTAGGTTATGTGAAGAAGACCCCTCACCCACCAACCAAGTTGGTGGCATGCTTCATCATTGGGGTCCCACCCGAGGCACCTAGCGTGTCACAGGTGTGCTGCGACGCCTGATTACAGCGGAGCAGGTTTTGTCATTTTTACCACACATACTGGTTGGATTTGGCACGAGGGTGAGTGATGGTTCAGTGGATCAAATTTTATTAACAAGAGATTTCACAAAAATGAAATGCACTGCTAATAACTGAAAGGCAAAAAACTGAACCAATGACTCACAGCTCGTGAGCTGTAAAGCCGCGACAAGGCACCAACCGCTTTACAGTCCATTCACACACCTTTCATACATGACACGCACAAGACCATTCACACTGCCAGCCACGGGCCCAGCACATTACAACACTCACATCGACAGACCGTGCCACTCAAGGGCCCATCACTTACATACGCCCACATGCCTGATACAAGAATCACACCAGCTGATGGGAGTGTGGACTGGCGTTTGGCTGGCACCGCCAGCCAAGCGCCACCCCACGCACACCGCCAGCCAAGCCCCAACCCACGCACACCGCCAGCCAAGCGCCAACCCACGCACACCGCCAGCCAAGCGCCGCCCCAAGCACACCGCCAGCCAAGCGCCACCCCAAGCACACCGCCAGTCAAGCGCCACCCCACGCACACCGCCAGCCAAGCGCCACCCCAAGCACACCGCCAGCCAAGCGCCACCCCAAGCACACCGCCAGCCAAGCGCCACCCCAAGCACACCACCATCACTTTTTTTGTTTATAAACAACAAAGAAACCACTAATTATAAAATAAGCACAAAACTACAAACACAAAAGCTCTAACTAAATACTAATACATGACAGAGATGCCAACCGTGAAACATATGAAACAGACAGCTTACGCTCAAGGTATTTCCCAGAATTTTTTTTGTGTATGGTAACTTCTGTAACAGCCGGGAACACACAGCCCAGGCTTTGAAGGGCATTCGGGGCAGTACATCCGGCTCTCCCTCCGGATTAATCTCCGGGCACATACTCTACATTTCTTTGTGGGCATGTCTTTTTTGGGAGTGGGAGGAATGTGATCTGGAAAGTGCCGATCTTTCAATCTAGCCACATCCTCCACCATTTCTACTCTAGGAACTCTTGCCGGTTCAACCACAATAAGGCTTTCTATCACCGACTCCTGAAATTTAACAAATGTCATCCTTGACTCAGGTGAACAATCCTTGTATACAATAAAGGCATTAAAAGTTGCCAAATGAAATAAATGTGGGGCCAACTTTTTATACCACACATAAGACTTACGAAGAGCAGTGTAAGGTTCCAACCTCTGATCTACTCTATCAACACCACCCATGTGCCTATTGTAGTCCAAAATGCACGCAGGTTTGCGCACTTCCGCAACCTGACCCCAAACAGCCACAGGGGAAGTACTCTCATCATGGATGGTCGATAGCATGTACACATCCCTCCTGTCTGAAAATTTCAGAACTAGCAGCTCATTATTCCGCAAGGCACTGCACTGTCCCCTCTCAAGTTTTTTACAGACAAGCTCCCTTGGATAGCCTTTCCGGTTAGAACGGATTGTGCCACAAGCTACAGTGTCCACCCTAAACAACTCCTTGAACAACTGCACTCCAGTGTAGAAATTATCTACGCACAAATGGTGACCTTTGTTAAACAGCCATCTAGCAAGTTCCCACACAATTTTTTCGCTAACTCCAAAAGTGGCCGGACAACCAGGAGGGTCAATACTGGAATCCCTACCAGTGTAGACCCGGAAATTATACACATATCCTGTACTGCTTTCTGACAGCAGATACAATTTAATCCCATACCGTGCCCTCTTACTAGGAATGTACTGCTTAAAAACTAAACGCCCCTTGAAAAGGACCAAAGACTCGTCCACACTTATCTCTTTGCCTGAAACATAGACCTCTGAAAACCGATCTACAAAATGATCAAGGACAGGCCTAATCTTAAAAAGGCGGTCACAATCAGGGTGATCTCGTGGCAAGGCTAAAGCATTGTCTACAAAATGCAGCATACGAAGAAGAAGCAAATACCGATTACGTGTCATAGTTGCAGGAAATATAGCAGTTGCCATCAAGGGACTAGTAGACCAATAAGAAGCCAGTGACGGCTTCCTGATCAACCCCATCAAAAAAGACAAACCAAAAAACCTTTTCATCTCTTCCAGATATGTGGGAACCCAATGAGTAGCTCTAGACTGAGGCTTAAGTCTGGCAGCGTTGTCCCGCAAATATTGCTCTGCATACACATTTGTCTGCTCCACAATCTCTTCCAAAAATACATCGTCCATAAACAAGTGAAAGAAATGGACAGGCAGAAAGTTTTCCGTATTAACTCTACACCCTGGGAGACCAGTAAATGCAGGTAACTGTGGCTGCTCCATGTTTGGGGCAACCCAGGTGTCAGGTCTTCCAATGGGAAACCCTTCAGCCCCTGGCTGCTGCACTGTTGGCACATCAATGTCCTCCTCTAACACAGGCCCTTCATCTGCACTGAGAGTAGCTTCCTCATCAGAAGAATACTCTCGGACAGAAAACTCACTTCCAGAATCTCCTGCTTCCTCCTCTGCCTCAGATGCAGAGTCAGTGTCGTAATCATGGTCTGAAGACGACTCAAAGAGCATGCGAACAACCTGCTGAGTGGTCACTTTGCGGCTAGCCATGATCCTAACAACAAATGGATTGCCAACAACAACTAGCACTAAAATAAGTAATAAACAAAGTGTAGCTTTATCACAAAGAGTTATGTACTACAAAAAACGATACCACTCAGTTGCCTGAAATAGCTACTCACCAAGCAACTACTCTGCACAGACAAAGCAATCACCAATGATATCCCACTAAAAAGAAAAAAGAAAAAAGCAAATTAGACATATGACAACACAAACATCACTGTGCTCAAATCTAAGGACAATGTCAAACACACAATACTGCATTTAGTACACCACCTACAAACATGTCATTCATGCATGCAATTCACTCCTTTGGAGTAAATTGCTTTCACTTACCTAAAACATGCAACTATGCAAACCACAGGACAACTACTGCCAAAACCGCAAAGATCCACAGCAAAGGAAGAAAAAGCGTTGAACTAGAAGAAAAAGAAGAAATAAATTGTTATAATCACAAATACAAATACTTTGCCAGTTGACAAACACCCCACCACCAAGAACTTAGAAGTTGTCCCTGGTACCTAAGTGGATCCTGCCCCCCTCGGGGGTAGATGGGCGTAAACAAATTGGCCAATCTGCCCCCAAGGGGGGCAGAAATGGGCAACACCTCTGTGCCCCCTTTTAGGGGGCGCCCTTCCCAAAGGGGGCACCCCCAGCACAAAACAAAAAAATCCCTGCCGTATTGGTGGTTTCTGCCCTCCTTGGGGGCAGATGGGCCTACAAAATTAGGGGCAGAGATGGCCAATACGATTTTTCCCCACCTTAGGGGGGCGACCGTTGCCCAAGGGGTGCCCCCAAACACATACCACACACACACACACCACACAATCCCTGGCGCCTAGTGTGCTTCCACCCCCCCGGGGCCAGATCGTCCAAAAAATGGCTGGTCTGCCATCGGGGGGGCCGAAACAGAAAAAAAAAATAGCTCCCCAGGGGAGAGACCCTTGCCCAAGGGGTTGCCCCCAAAATAAACAATAAAAACAAAATCCCTGGTGTCTAGTGGATTTCATCCCCCCCCTCCCCCCTGGCGGCAGATCAGCCCAAAAATTGGCAATCTGCCCCCGGGGGGGGGGGGGGGTGAAATACTAAAAAATAGCCCCCCAGTGGGGCGCCCTTTGCCCAAGGGGTCCCCCCCAAAAAAACTTTACAATAAAAATAAATCCCTAGTGTCTAGTGGTTTTCGCCCCCCCTGGATCTGCCCACGGGGGGGTGAAATACCAAAAAAAATTGCCGTGCCCAAGGGGTCGCCCCCAAAATACACAACAAAAATAAAATCCCTGGTGTCTAGTGGTTTTTGCCCCCCCCCGGGGGCAGATCCGCTGAAAAATTGACGGATCTGCCCCCGGGGGGGGCGAAATACCAAAATAAATTTGCCCCTGGGAGGGGCGACCCTGGCCCAAGGGGTCGCCCCCAAAATATACACTAAATATAACATCCCTGGTGTCTAGTGGTTTTCGCCCCCCCCGGGGGCAGATCCGCCGAATAATCGGCGGATCTGCCCCCGGGGGGGGGGCGAAATACAAAAAAAAATTTTACCCTTGCCCAAGGTGTCGCCCCCAAAGTACACATCAAACATAAACATCCCTGGTGTCTAGTGGTTTTCGTCCCCCCAGGGGGGGGCGAAATACAAAATAAAATTGCCCCCAAAATACACATCAAACATAAACATCCCTTGTGTCTAGAGGTTTTCGCCCCCCCCTGGGGGCAGATCCGCCGAAAAATCAGCGGATCTACCCCCAGGGGGGGCGAAATACTAAAAATAATTGCCCCGGGGGGGGCGACCCTTGCCCAAGGGGTCGCCCCCAAAATAAACAAAAAAGAAAATCCCTGGTGGCTAGTGGAGATTCCTGCTCCACGATCGCGGACCCTGCCCGCGATCGTGGAGCAGGAATCTTATGAAAACAGGCACAGGGGGAAAGGAAAAACCCTTTCCTTTCCCCCTGTGTCTGTTTTCACCACCCCCCGCCCCCCAAAAACAGAGAGGACTCACCTGAGACGTCCTTCTCCGAAGACGCGCTGGAAGCAAATGGCTTCCAGCGCGCCCGGCAACACTAGATGACGTCAGCGCGCTGTGCGCGCGCTGACGTCATCGGATTGCCGTGGGGGGGCGGGGGTGGAAGGGGAAGGTCTTCCCCTTCCATCCCCGCCTGGAGGGGGGAGTGGGGTGCACGGGGGCGCGCTAGCGCTCCCCCAAGTTCCCCTGTGCCTAGGACGAGATGATCTCGTCCAAGGCACAGAGGAACTGTAGCCTTGGACGAGATCATCTCGTCCATGGCACAGAACCGGTTAATGACCAGATTTTATGGCCAGGAGTATATTCACTACTTTTATTCCAATCATGATGTTGTATTTGCATATATCCCCATAATTGAGTACCTGAGTAAATTAGCAAGATATTATTATATAAAATTAATTAGGGGTTTCTTTGAGCCATTGTCACCTTTTCACACAGCTTACGCTCAAAGAGAAAACCTTACATGCTTGCTTTCACCGATGGAGAAAAGTTTTTTAGATCACACTGATGATAGGAGGAAAGAGGGGAAGGAGAAATTAGAGAGGGAATTACACAAAAGGACATCTGTAGATAACTATGTTTTTGCCGCAATAAAGACACAAGGGAAACTAGCTTTAGATGTAATACACATAGGGAGGCTATGTGTATATAGACCTAAATCATATTATGACACAATCTTTGTGGGAACGAGTGAATGTAAACATACGTTTTTGTTTCAAGCTAAATGGACGTTCATGTTAAATGGCCTCGACCCAGTTATTCCAGGGGTATATTATATTTGTGGACTTAATGCCTATTATCGTCTGCCAAAAGGATGGTATGGGAGATGTTATTTGGGAATAGTATTTCCAAAGTTTTATCAATTGGACGACTTAAAGAATTTTCCAAAGCTGTCTGAATCACATCATGTTCAGAAAAGGGAGACAGCTTCTGGTGTGGTAGGAGATATATTTGGAGCAATGATTCCTTCAGTAGGAGTCATATTGAATTCAATTAAAATACGAAAGTTGTCTACTATTGTGGATAACATGTTGACAAAGTTCTCAGGAGCTATAATCCTGATGGATGCTGAAATTGCTGCAGAAAGAGCTATGATTCTTCAAAATCGGCTTGCTTTAGACATTCTTTTAGCAAAGGATGGCGGCGTTTGCAAAATGCTTAGTGCACGTCACTGTTGTTCTTATATCCCAGACAACAGTGGGCAAATTAGAAAAATGCTTACAAATTTAACTAACGAGAGTACAGAGTTGAAAGAATTGAAAGAACCCGGAGTATGGGAGAAGGTTGGAAAAGGAATTGCTTCTGTGGGAAATTGGCTCAGCAACATTTGGAATGGACTATTGCTGAAAATAGTAAAAGGAATATTAATAACATTAATTTGCTTATTAGGTATTTGGGGAATATGGAAAGCTATTGAAATATTGAAAACAAGAAACAGAAGGAAAAGAGAAGAAAAATAACAAAATAAAATGGTAGAAATATACAGAGAAAATCAAAGGGAACAAAAAGAAAGAGGGTATTGACTGAAGTGCCAAATTACTAAGACCGAATTTTAATGGAATAAAATGTGTGGGAAGATTTGATGGGATGACATAATTAGTCATCAGAGGAGGGATTGATGACGCAGAAAAGAAGGACCAACAAATATTCATATATCATATAATCAAAATCGTATAAAGTAGTGTGATTTTAGCAAAGAAAAATGATATACGTGGGAAATTGTGCCCACGGGGTAGTTCGCCATTATTATAAACGGGCTTAATTAATCATGAAGAATTAAAAATGTAGTAATCCGTCATAATTGCAAATGTATTCTATGATTTCTTGTTGAAACTGTTTTATGCTTAGCCTAAATTTAGCAGAGGCTTTGGCCTAGTTGCCTGGTCTCAAATTTAACTGCGTGGTTTTCACTTGCACTAACAAAGACATATTATTTCACTTTAAAGGTTGTATTTTTCCAGTAGAAATTACTAATACACTTATCTCAAGATTTCGTGCTAGGCAGGTTGCATCCCTTTTGATTAAGGTCAGCTCCTGCAGGTGCGGACAATAAAAGTACTGATACAGAATTAATTGGCAAACTTTGTTGCAACTTGTGTTCCAAGGCTCCAAGGACAATGTATGTAAAAATGAGTACTAGGAGAAAGGCACTATTCATTGGTCAAATTGAAGCCACCCTATGAACCCTCCAATGGAAGACCCTGAAGAATTTGGAATGTTTCTTACTTAAACCCACCGGACAAAGAGAAGTCAGCCATTTTCTTTGATGCCATTTTGAAGAGTGATTCAAGAAGCCATCTTAGACGATATCTTCGATGCCTTTTCTCTGTTGCAGAGAAAGAGACTTTAAAGAATTCTCACCCTAGAGACTTTAACTTTAACTTTGCCCCGTCTTGCCCATGCAGTAACCTTTGCCCCATTTTCCTTGCTGCCGCAAGGGAACTTGCCCTTAACTTTGCCCCTCTGAAATCTGCCCCATGCTGATCGAACCGGTACCTGAAGGACGAAGACTTTTCCTTGTATGCTGATTGTATTTGGTAAATATGAAAGGATAATTGTATTATGCATTGTGTTTTCCTTCCTAGGTACCAACTGCTTATTTTGATAGGGCCCAAGCTAGAAGTTTTCTAAATTTGTGTTGACTAAATTCGTTTTGCATGAAGCCCCACATGCCAATGCTAATTAGAGGTTAGTTGAGGTATTCACTCGATGCACCATGCTAAATTGAAATCTTGTTATGCTGACCGATGTGTGCAATTAGTCAAATTCAGTTACTTATATTAGTGATTTGCATTGCTATAACCGATTGCCTTATAATTCAGTTTTTGCGTAGATTGCGTTTCTTCCGCCGCTATGGACAGCTAATAATGTTCGTATACATATATCATTTGATTTTGAGATTCACTTATATCATGCTAACTTTGTTAATATAGGGAAATAAATTCATTAACTTCAAATAAACTGGTGTGGTTATTCATGACTGAAAGGTCATGGTGCGTCAAAATACCGATTGTTATTGATTCCTAATGTGTCGTTTGATCTATTAATTAAGTATTGGGTATTGATTATAATGGTTATTGATTATTGATTTGAGTGATCCGACTATTCTTGGATGAGGAGAACCCAACTCGGTTAAAAGGTTCACCGACCTCCAGCGTGTCCAAGTACAGGTAATTTATAAAGACTGGACGCGCTATCAGGTTCCATATAACAATATATGTTCAGTTGTTCATGATTGCCATTTGGTTACTAGTGTCTGAAGAGCAAAGAAGCAGCACACTGTACATTCTCCTGATGAAATCCAGAGGCTCTATTATATAAAGCAAAACCAGTGGGGCGCAAGAAATGGAAGCAAAGGCGATGTGCACCCTGAGGGGCTTTAATATTATGGAAGTGGCTGCAGATTCTTGTGCGCCCCCTTCCATAATATGAATCTTCCTTGCTGCACGTTTTGCACGTGAGTGATCAAAATGGGCAATTTCCTTTTTGCATTCATGCAAAGTCCTGTGCAAATGAGGACAGTATTACAAACGTAAGTTCATAGGCAAAGAAATTGTCAGGAGGCGCGCTCAGGCCCATATTTATACTTTTTGACGCTAAACTGCGCTAACGCAGTTTAGCGTCAAAAAGTTTTGCGCCGTCTAACGCCATTCTGAAGCGCCATGCGGGCGCCGTATTTATGGAATGGCGTTAGACGGCGCAATCAGACCGGCGCTGCCTGGTTTGCGTGGGAAAAAACCACGTAGACCAGACAGCGCCGGCGTAGGGGGAAAATGGCGCATGGGCGTCTTAAAATGGGGCAAGTCAGGTTACGTCGAAAAAATCGTCTTAACCCGACTTGCGCCATTTATTTTCGACGCCCATCCCCCATCAACATGACTCCTATCATTGTAAAGATAGGAGTCATGCCCCCTTGCCCAATGGCCATGCCCAGGGGACTTCTGTCCCCTGGGCATGGTCATTGGGCATAGTGGCATGTAGGGGGGCACAAATCAGGCCCCCCTATGCCACCAAAAAAAAATATAAAAAATAAAAAATTATACTTACCTGAACTTACCTGAATGTCCCTGGGGTGGGTCCCTCCATCCTTGGGGGTCCTCCTGGGGTGGGCAAGGGTGGCAGGGGGGGTCCCTGGGGGCATGGGAGGGCACCTGTGGGCTCATTTTGAGCCCACAGGCCCCTTAACGCCTGCCCTGAGCAGGCGTTAAAAAGTGGCGCAAATGCGCCGTTTTTAGCCACGCCAACTCCCGGGCGTCTCTTTTGCCCGGGAGTATAAATACCACGTAAAGGCCTGGGAGTCATTTTTTAGACGGGAACGCCTCCCTTGCATCTCATTAACGCAAGGAAGGGGTTCACGCTAAAAAATGACGCACATTCCGGGAACTTTGGCGCTATTCGCCTCTAACGCCATAGTATAAATATGGCGTTAGTTGGCGTTAGTTTTGCGTCGAAATTGCGTCAAAGAAAACGACGCAATTTCGGCGCAAACGGAGTATAAATATGGCCCTCAGTGTGCTACAGAGCAGTGACGCACCGTCTGTGTTCCCCTTAAGGGCGCTGATAATGAGGGGACACCCATGGTCAAAGGGATCCCCTTCGAATAGATAATAAAATTCCCTCCAGTGAAAGATGGAAACTGCAGCCTTGCTTTTCACTAATGCACTCTCCTGTGAGAGTGTGCACCCCTGATGAGGATAGCAATTTTTGGGTAAATCAGATGTTCCGTGCCTGTCTACGCTGGTCATGACCCGATTAAGCGTTCTCTTCAGGATAAACAGGGACAGTTCACATGATATGTATTGTTGCCCACGGTTGATAAAGAATGCATGGAACAATTCCATGTTGATAGTCGAGGTGCATATTGACAAACCACTGCTCAATTATATAAGCTGCACAGGGCATTATCCTTTCTTTCATTCAAAGAAGTCATCGCCTTGTGGACGATAGTCCTGCTAAATACCACCTGTCAGAAAGAGTAGCAAAGGGAGAACACTATTTGCAGCTTTCAAAATAGCCCTACCACAGTGGAAGCTCTACTTCATCATACAACTTTACATTAATACATTTGAAGGGGTATCCACATTCATAATTGCTTAGGCATGGACATCAGTTAGGAGTTGCCAGGGATCACAGCTGCTGCCCCTGACTTGGTTCTTGCCAACCGTGGCATAGCCTTTGACCCTGGCTTCAGTGGTGGCAAAATCATTGCTAAAAACCGAAAGTAAACAGGCCTTGATACGCACTTTTTACTTTTTATTCAGCGGTGCAATGCACACGTTTCTGTTTAAAATAAAAAATGAAAATTAAAGCGAATACATTTTAAATAATTGTTTCCGTGGTTCATTTAATAGATGAAAGATTGTGTGCTTGAAAAAACCTTTACCTCTGTGCTTGGCAGGAGTGATAATGTCTAAAACACATCGAAATGGGTTAAGGAGTAATCTAAGACACTAACATAGTTCATAGCCAATGTAAGGTCTATAACCATCAATGCAGGTGGACATAACTACTATGAATTATTTTTCCAATCGTTTTTTGCCTCCCCTTATGGTTTATCAAGACATTTCTTACTGAGATATGATTTAGACAAACCATTAAATCATGACAATTTGTGGTATGCATAATTTAGGCTCCACAAGTTCCAGTACTCTTCTGTGTTTTGTGGTATTATAGCTTTCTCTTCAAACAAAGATATCGTTCTCCATCAACTTTAAAGAGGAAGGAGTAATGTTCCCCTCACATATCATGTCAGCATCCTAATTGAATTATAGCTGGCATCTAAAATAGATATTTATCTGTGCTGTGTTTTTTAATCATGTAGTAATTAACCCCTTCGCTGCCAGGCCTTTTCCTCCTCCTGTGCCGAGCCTTTTTTTGGCTATTTGGAGCAGTTCGCGCTTAGGCCCTCATAACTTTTTGTTCACATAAGCTACCCACGCCAAATTTGCGTCCTTTTTTTCCAACATCCTAGGGATTCTAGAGGTACCCAGACTTTGTGGGTTCCCCAGAAGGAGGCCAGGAAATTAGCCAAAAAACAGTGAAAATTTCGTTTTTTTCAAAAAAATTGGGAAAATGGGCTGCAGAAGAAGGCTTGTGGTTTTTTCCCTGAAAAGGGCATCAACAAAGGGTTTGCGGTGATAAAATCACCAGCTTCCCAGCTTTCAGGAACAGGCAGCCTTGAATCAGAAAACCCAATTTTTCAACACAATTTTGGCATTTTACTGGGACATACCCCAATGTAACGATTTTTTGTGCTTTCAGCCTCCTTCCAGACAGTGACAGAAATGGGCATGAAACCAACGCTGGATCCCAGAAACCGCAACATTTTTGAAAAGTAGACAAAAATCTGAATTCAGCAAGGGGTCATTTGTGTAGATCCTACAAGGGTTTCCTACAGAAAATAACAACTGAAAAAGAAAAATATTGAAATTGAGGCGAAAAAAACATCAATTTTTCTCTACGTTTTACTCTGTAACTTTTTCCAGCAATGTCAGATTTTCGAAAGCAATATACCGTTACGTCTGCTGGACTCTTCTGGTTGCGGGGATATATAGGGCTTATAGGTTCATCAAGAACTCTAGCTACCCAGAGCCAATAAATGACCTGCACCCTGCAGTGGGTTTTCAATCTATGCCGGGTATACAGCAATTCATTTGCTGAAATATAAAGAGTAAGAAATAGCTATCAAGAAAACCTTTGTATTTCCAAAATGGGCACAAGATAAGGTGTTGAGAAGCAGTGGTTATTTGCACATCTCTGAATTCCGGGGTGCCCATACTAGCATGTGAATTACAGGGCATTTCTCAAATAGACGTCTTTCTTACACACTGTCTTACATTTGGAAGGAAAAAATGTAGAGAAAGACAAGGGGCAATAACACTTGTTTTGCTATTCTATGTTCCCCCAAGTCTCCCGATAAAAATGATACCTCACTTGTGTGGGTAGGCCTAGCGCCCGCGACAGGATATGCCCCAAAACACAACGTGGACACATCACAGAAAACAGAGGTGTTTTTTGCAAAGTGCCTACCTGTAGATTTTGGCCTGTAGCTCAGCCGCCACCTAGGGAAACCTACCAAACCTGTTCATTTCTGAAAACTAGAGACCTAGGGGAATCCAAGATGGGGTGACTTGTGTGGCTCGGACCAGGTTCTGTTACCCAGAATCCTTTGCAAACCTCAAAATGTGGCTAAAAAAACACATGTTCCTCACATTTCTGTGGCAGAAAGTTCTGGAATCTGAGAGGAGCCACGAATTTCCTTCCACCCAGCGTTCCCCCACGTCTCCCGATAAAAATTATACCTCACTTGTGTGGGTAGGCCTAGCGCCCGCGACAGGAAAGGCCCCAAAGCGCAACGTGGACACAGCCAAATTGGTGAAGGAAAACAGAGGTGTTTTTTGCAAAGTGCCTACCTGTAGATTTTGGCCTGTAGCTCAGCCGCCACATAGGGAAACCTACCAAACCTGTGCATTTCTGAAAACTAGAGACCTAGGGGAATCCAAGATGGGGTGACTTGTGTGGCTCGGACCAGGTTCTGTTACCCAGAATCCTTTGCAAACCTCAAAATTTGGCTAAAAAAACACATGTTCCTCACATTTCTGTGGCAGAAAGTTCTGGAATCTGAGAGGAGCCACAAATTTCCTTCCACCCAGCTTTCCCCCACGTCTCCCGATAAAAATGATACCTCACTTGTGTGGGTAGGCCTAGCGGCCGCGACAGGAAAAACCCCAAAGCGCAACGTGGACACAGCCTAATTGGTGAAGGAAAACAGAGGCGTTTTTTGCAAAGTGCCTACCTGTAGATTTTGGCCTGTAGCTCAGCCGCCACCTAGGGAAACCTACCAAACCTGTGCATTTCTGAAAACTAGAGACCTAGGGGAATCCAAGATGGGGTGACTTGTGTGGCTCGGACCAGGTTCTGTTACCCAGAATCCTTTGCAAACCTCAAAATGTGGCTAAAAAAACACATGTTCCTCACATTTCTGTGGCAGAAAGTTCTGGAATCTGAGAGGAGCCACGAATTTCCTTCCACCCAGCGTTCCCCCACGTCTCCCGATAAAAATGATACCTCATTTGTGTGGGTAGGCTTAGCCCCCGCGACTGGAAACGCCCCAAAGCGCAACGTGGACACAGCCAAATTGGTGAAGGAAAACAGAGGTGTTTTTTGCAAAGTGCCTACCTGTAGATTTTGGCCTGTAGCTCAGCCGCCACCTGGGAAACCTACCAAACCTGTGCATTTCTGAAAACTAGAGACCTAGGGGAATCCAAGATGGGGTGACTTGTGTGGCTCGGACCAGGTTCTGTTACCCAGAATCCTTTGCAAACCTCAAAATGTGGCTAAAAAAACACATGTTCCTCACATTTCTGTGGCAGAAAGTTCTGGAATCTGAGAGGAGCCACGAATTTCCTTCCACCCAGCGTTCCCCCACGTCTCCCGATAAAAATGATACCTCACTTGTGTGGGTAGGCCTAGCCCCCGCGACTGGAAACGCCCCAAAGCGCAACGTGGACACAGCCAAATTGGTGAAGGAAAACAGAGGTGTTTTTTGCAAAGTGCCTACCTGTAGATTTTGGCCTGTAGCTCAGCCGCCACCTAGGGAAACCTACCAAACCTGTGCATTTCTGAAAACTAGAGACCTAGGGGAATCCAAGATGGGGTGACTTGTGTGGCTCGGACCAGGTTCTGTTACCCAGAATCCTTTGCAAACCTCAAAATTTGGCTAAAAAAACACATGTTCCTCACATTTCTGTGGCAGAAAGTTCTGGAATCTGAGAGGAGCCACGAATTTCCTTCCTCCCAGCGTTCCCCCACGTCTCCCGATAAAAATGATACCTCACTTGTGTGGGTAGGCCTAGCGCCCGCGACAGGAAACGCCCCAAAGCGCAACGTGGACACAGCCAAATTGGTGACGGAAAACAGAGGTGTTTTTTGCAAAGTGCCTACCTATAGATTTTGGCCTGTAGCTCAGCCGCCACATAGGGAAACCTACCAAACCTGTGCATTTCTGAAAACTAGAGACCTAGGGGAATCCAAGATGGGGTGACTTGTGTGGCTCGGACCAGGTTCTGTTACCCAGAATCCTTTGCAAACCTCAAAATTTGGCTAAAAAAACACATGTTCCTCACATTTCTGTGGCAGAAAGTTCTGGAATCTGAGAGGAGCCACGAATTTCCTTCCACCCAGCGTTCCCCCACGTCTCCCGATAAAAATGATACCTCACTTGTGTGGGTAGGCCTAGCGCCCGCGACAGGAAACGCCCCAAAGCGCAATGTGGACACAGCCAAATTGGTGAAGGAAAACAGAGGTGTTTTTTGCAAAGTGCCTACCTGTAGATTTTGGCCTGTAGCTCAGCCGCCACCTAGGGAAACCTACCAAACCTGTGCATTTCTGAAAACTAGAGACCTAGGGGAATCCAAGATGGGGTGACTTGTGTGGCTCGGACCAGGTTCTGTTACCCAGAATCCTTTGCAAACCTCAAAATGTGGCTAAAAAAACACATGTTCCTCACATTTCTGTGGCAGAAAGTTCTGGAATCTGAGAGGAGCCACGAATTTCCTTCCACCCAGCGTTCCCCCACGCCTCCTGATAAAAATGATACCTCACTTGTGTGGGTAGGCCTAGCGCCCGCGACAGGAAACGCCCCAAAGCGCAACGTGGACACAGCCAAATTGGTGAAGGAAAACAGAGGTGTTTTTTGCAAAGTGCCTACCTGTAGATTTTGGCCTGTAGCTCAGCCGCCACCTAGGGAAACCTACCAAACCTGTGCATTTCTGAAAGCTAGAGACCTAGGGGAATCCAAGATGGGGTGACTTGTGTGGCTCGGACCAGGTTCTGTTACCCAGAATCCTTTGCAAACCTCAAAATTTGGCTAAAAAAACACATGTTCCTCACATTTCTGTGGCAGAAAGTTCTGGAATCTGAGAGGAGCCACGAATTTCCTTCCACCCAGCGTTCCCCCACGTCTCCCGATAAAAATGATACCTCACTTGTGTGGGTAGGCCTAGCGCCCGCGACAGGAAACGCCCCAAAGCGCAACGTGGACACAGCCAAATTGGTGAAGGAAAACAGAGGTGTTTTTTGCAAAGTGCCTACCTGTAGATTTTGGCCTGTAGCTCAGCCGCCACCTAGGGAAACCTACCAAACCTGTGCATTTCTGAAAACTAGAGACCTAGGGGAATCCAAGATGGGGTGACTTGTGTGGCTCGGACCAGGTTCTGTTACCCAGAATCCTTTGCAAACCTCAAAATTTGGCTAAAAAAACACATGTTCCTCACATTTCTGTGGCAGAAAGTTCTGGAATCTGAGAGGAGCCACGAATTTCCTTCCACCCAGCGTTCCCCCACGTCTCCCGATAAAAATGATACCTCACTTGTGTGGGTAGGCCTAGCGCCCGCGACAGGAAACGCCCCAAAGCGCAACGTGGACACAGCCAAATTGGTGAAGGAAAACAGAGGTGTTTTTTGCAAAGTGCCTACCTGTAGATTTTGGCCTGTAGCTCAGCCGCCACCTAGGGAAACCTACCAATCCTGTGCATTTCTGAAAACTAGAGACCTAGGGGAATCCAAGATGGGGTGACTTGTGTGGCTCGGACCAGGTTCTGTTACCCAGAATCCTTTGCAAACCTCAAAATGTGGCTAAAAAAACACATGTTCCTCACATTTCTGTGGCAGAAAGTTCTGGAATCTGAGAGGAGCCACGAATTTCCTTCCACCCAGCGTTCCCCCACGTCTCCCGATAAAAATTATACCTCACTTGTGTGGGTAGGCCTAGCGCCCGCGACAGGAAACGCCCCAAAGCGCAACGTGGACACAGCCAAATTGGTGAAGGAAAACAGAGGTGTTTTTTGCAAAGTGCCTACCTGTAGATTTTGGCCTGTAGCTCAGCCGCCACCTAGGGAAACCTACCAAACCTGTGCATTTCTGAAAACTAGAGACCTAGGGGAATCCAAGATGGGGTGACTTGTGTGGCTCGGACCAGGTTCTGTTACCCAGAATCCTTTGCAAACCTCAAAATTTGGCTAAAAAAACACATGTTCCTCACATTTCTGTGGCAGAAAGTTCTGGAATCTGAGAGGAGCCACGAATTCCCTTCCACCCAGCGTTCCCCCACGTCTCCCGATAAAAATTATACCTCACTTGTGTGGGTAGGCCTAGCGCCCGCGACAGGAAACACCCCAAAGCACAACGTGGACACAGCCAAATTGGTGAAGGAAAACAGAGGTGTTTTTTGCAAAGTGCCTACCTGTAGATTTTGGCCTGTAGCTCAGCCGCCACCTAGGGAAACCTACCAAACCTGTGCATTTCTGAAAACTAGAGACCTAGGGGAATCCAAGATGGGGTGACTTGTGTGGCTCGGACCAGGTTCTGTTACACAGAATCCTTTGCAAACCTCAAAATGTGGCTAAAAAAACACATGTTCCTCACATTTCTGTGGCAGAAAGTTCTGGAATCTGAGAGGAGCCACGAATTTCCTTCCACCCAGCGTTCCCCCACGTCTCCCGATAAAAATGATACCTCACTTGTGTGGGTAGGCCTAGCGCCCGCGACAGGAAACACCCCAAAGCGCAACGTGGACACAGCCAAATTGGTGAAGGAAAACAGAGGTGTTTTTTGCAAAGTGCCTACCTGTAGATTTTGGCCTGTAGCTCAGCCGCCACCTAGGGAAACCTACCAAACCTGTGCATTTCTGAAAACTAGAGACCTAGGGGAATCCAAGATGGGGTGACTTGTGTGGCTCGGACCAGGTTCTGTTACCCAGAATCCTTTGCAACCCTCAAAATGTGGCTAAAAAAACACATGTTCCTCACATTTCTGTGGCAGAAAGTTCTGGAATCTGAGAGGAGCCACGAATTTCCTTCCACCCAGCGTTCCCCCACGTCTCCCGATAAAAATGATACCTCACTTGTGTGGGTAGGCCTAGCGCCCGCGACAGGAAACGCCCCAAAGCGCAACGTGGACACAGCCAAATTGGTGAAGGAAAACAGAGGTGTTTTTTGCAAAGTGCCTACCTGTAGATTTTGGCCTGTAGCTCAGCCGCCACCTAGGGAAACCTACCAAACCTGTGCATTTCTGAAAACTAGAGACCTAGGGGAATCCAAGATGGGGTGACTTGTGTGGCTCGGACCAGGTTCTGTTACCCAGAATCCTTTGCAAACCTCAAAATTTGGCTAAAAAAACACATGTTCCTCACATTTCTGTGGCAGAAAGTTCTGGAATCTGAGAGGAGCCACGAATTTCCTTCCACCCAGCGTTCCCCCACGTCTCCCGATAAAAATGATACCTCACTTGTGTGGGTAGGCCTAGCGCCCGCGACAGGAAACGCCCCAAAGCGCAACGTGGACACAGCCAAATTGGTGAAGGAAAACAGAGGTGTTTTTTGCAAAGTGCCTACCTGTAGATTTTGGCCTGTAGCTCAGCCGCCACCTAGGGAAACCTACCAAACCTGTGCATTTCTGAAAACTAGAGACCTAGGGGAATCCAAGATGGGGTGACTTGTGTGACTCGGACCAGGTTCTGTTACCCAGAATCCTTTGCAAACCTCAAAATGTGGCTAAAAAAAACACATGTTCCTCACATTTCTGTGGCAGAAAGTTCTGGAATCTGAGAGGAGCCACGAATTTCCTTCCACCCAGCGTTCCCCCACGTCTCCCGATAAAAATGATACCTCACTTGTGTGGGTAGGCCTAGCGCCCGCGACAGGAAACGCCCCAAAGCGCAACGTGGACACAGCCAAATTGGTGAAGGAAAACAGAGGTGTTTTTTGCAAAGTGCCTACCTGTAGATTTTGGCCTGTAGCTCAGCCGCCACCTAGGGAAACCTACCAAACCTGTGCATTTCTGAAAACTAGAGACCTAGGGGAATCCAAGATGGGGTGACTTGTGTGGCTCGGACCAGGTTCTGTTACCCAGAATCCTTTGCAAACCTCAAAATTTGGCTAAAAAAACACATGTTCCTCACATTTCTGTGGCAGAAAGTTCTGGAATCTGAGAGGAGCCACGAATTTCCTTCCACCCAGCGTTCCCCCACGTCTCCCGATAAAAATGATACCTCACTTGTGTGGGTAGGCCTAGCGCCCGCGACAGGAAACGCCCCAAAGCGCAACGTGGACACAGCCAAATTGGTGAAGGAAAACAGAGGTGTTTTTTGCAAAGTGCCTACCTGTAGATTTTGGCCTGTAGCTCAGCCGCCACCTAGGGAAACCTACCAAACCTGTGCATTTCTGAAAGCTAGAGACCTAGGGGAATCCAAGATGGGGTGACTTGTGTGGCTCGGACCAGGTTCTGTTACCCAGAATCCTTTGCAAACCTCAAAATTTGGCTAAAAAAACACATGTTCCTCACATTTCTGTGGCAGAAAGTTCTGGAATCTGAGAGGAGCCACGAATTTCCTTCCACCCAGCGTTCCCCCACGTCTCCCGATAAAAATGATACCTCACTTGTGTGGGTAGGCCTAGCGCCCGCGACAGGAAACGCCCCAAAGCGCAACGTGGACACAGCCAAATTGGTGAAGGAAAACAGAGGTGTTTTTTGCAAAGTGCCTACCTGTAGATTTTGGCCTGTAGCTCAGCCGCCACCTAGGGAAACCTACCAATCCTGTGCATTTCTGAAAACTAGAGACCTAGGGGAATCCAAGATGGGGTGACTTGTGTGGCTCGGACCAGGTTCTGTTACCCAGAATCCTTTGCAAACCTCAAAATTTGGCTAAAAAAACACATGTTCCTCACATTTCTGTGGCAGAAAGTTCTGGAATCTGAGAGGAGCCACGAATTTCCTTCCACCCAGCGTTCCCCCACGTCTCCCGATAAAAATTATACCTCACTTGTGTGGGTAGGCCTAGCGCCCGCGACAGGAAACGCCCCAAAGCGCAACGTGGACACAGCCAAATTGGTGAAGGAAAACAGAGGTGTTTTTTGCAAAGTGCCTACCTGTAGATTTTGGCCTGTAGCTCAGCCGCCACCTAGGGAAACCTACCAAACCTGTGCATTTCTGAAAACTAGAGACCTAGGGGAATCCAAGATGGGGTGACTTGTGTGGCTCGGACCAGGTTCTGTTACACAGAATCCTTTGCAAACCTCAAAATGTGGCTAAAAAAACACATGTTCCTCACATTTCTGTGGCAGAAAGTTCTGGAATCTGAGAGGAGCCACGAATTTCCTTCCACCCAGCGTTCCCCCACGTCTCCCGATAAAAATGATACCTCACTTGTGTGGGTAGGCCTAGCGCCCGCGACAGGAAACACCCCAAAGCGCAACGTGGACACAGCCAAATTGGTGAAGGAAAACAGAGGTGTTTTTTGCAAAGTGCCTACCTGTAGATTTTGGCCTGTAGCTCAGCCGCCACCTAGGGAAACCTACCAAACCTGTGCATTTCTGAAAACTAGAGACCTAGGGGAATCCAAGATGGGGTGACTTGTGTGGCTCGGACCAGGTTCTGTTACCCAGAATCCTTTGCAACCCTCAAAATGTGGCTAAAAAAACACATGTTCCTCACATTTCTGTGGCAGAAAGTTCTGGAATCTGAGAGGAGCCACGAATTTCCTTCCACCCAGCGTTCCCCCACGTCTCCCGATAAAAATGATACCTCACTTGTGTGGGTAGGCCTAGCGCCCGCGACAGGAAACGCCCCAAAGCGCAACGTGGACACAGCCAAATTGGTGAAGGAAAACAGAGGTGTTTTTTGCAAAGTGCCTACCTGTAGATTTTGGCCTGTAGCTCAGCCGCCACCTAGGGAAACCTACCAAACCTGTGCATTTCTGAAAACTAGAGACCTAGGGGAATCCAAGATGGGGTGACTTGTGTGGCTCGGACCAGGTTCTGTTACCCAGAATCCTTTGCAAACCTCAAAATTTGGCTAAAAAAACACATGTTCCTCACATTTCTGTGGCAGAAAGTTCTGGAATCTGAGAGGAGCCACGAATTTCCTTCCACCCAGCGTTCCCCCACGTCTCCCGATAAAAATGATACCTCACTTGTGTGGGTAGGCCTAGCGCCCGCGACAGGAAACGCCCCAAAGCGCAACGTGGACACAGCCAAATTGGTGAAGGAAAACAGAGGTGTTTTTTCCAAAGTGCCTACCTGTAGATTTTGGCCTGTAGCTCAGCCGCCACCTAGGGAAACCTACCAAACCTGTGCATTTCTGAAAACTAGAGACCTAGGGGAATCCAAGATGGGGTGACTTGTGTGACTCGGACCAGGTTCTGTTACCCAGAATCCTTTGCAAACCTCAAAATGTGGCTAAAAAAACACATGTTCCTCACATTTCTGTGGCAGAAAGTTCTGGAATCTGAGAGGAGCCACGAATTTCCTTCCACCCAGCGTTCCCCCACGTCTCCCGATAAAAATGATACCTCACTTGTGTGGGTAGGCCTAGCGCCCGCGACAGGAAACGCCCCAAAGCGCAACGTGGACACAGCCAAATTGGTGAAGGAAAACAGAGGTGTTTTTTGCAAAGTGCCTACCTGTAGATTTTGGCCTGTAGCTCAGCCGCCACCTAGGGAAACCTACCAAACCTGTGCATTTCTGAAAACTAGAGACCTAGGGGAATCCAAGATGGGGTGACTTGTGTGGCTCGGACCAGGTTCTGTTACCCAGAATCCTTTGCAAACCTCAAAATTTGGCTAAAAAAACACATGTTCCTCACATTTCTGTGGCAGAAAGTTCTGGAATCTGAGAGGAGCCACGAATTTCCTTCCACCCAGCGTTCCCCCACGTCTCCCGATAAAAATGATACCTCACTTGTGTGGGTAGGCCTAGCGCCCGCGACAGGAAACGCCCCAAAGCGCAACGTGGACACAGCCAAATTGGTGAAGGAAAACAGAGGTGTTTTTTGCAAAGTGCCTACCTGTAGATTTTGGCCTGTAGCTCAGCCGCCACCTAGGGAAACCTACCAAACCTGTGCATTTCTGAAAGCTAGAGACCTAGGGGAATCCAAGATGGGGTGACTTGTGTGGCTCGGACCAGGTTCTGTTACCCAGAATCCTTTGCAAACCTCAAAATTTGGCTAAAAAAACACATGTTCCTCACATTTCTGTGGCAGAAAGTTCTGGAATCTGAGAGGAGCCACGAATTTCCTTCCACCCAGCGTTCCCCCACGTCTCCCGATAAAAATGATACCTCACTTGTGTGGGTAGGCCTAGCGCCCGCGACAGGAAACGCCCCAAAGCGCAACGTGGACACAGCCAAATTGGTGAAGGAAAACAGAGGTGTTTTTTGCAAAGTGCCTACCTGTAGATTTTGGCCTGTAGCTCAGCCGCCACCTAGGGAAACCTACCAATCCTGTGCATTTCTGAAAACTAGAG